>NC_133333.1:209947423-210547423 GCF_042186555.1 Aquarana catesbeiana | reverse complement strand
TAAAGTGCATGTACCCAAGAATTCTTACAAAAGAGATTGGCTTGTTTTTAATCCATGTCCCGTCATCCCTCCTGCAGAGCCACTTCTGTTCACCAACAAACCAGCGGATGTGGTCACCAAGGCTGGCAACACTGTGCAGTTTTCATGCGGAGCCCAGGGTGTGCCCAGACCTATCATACAATGGAGCAAAGAGCAGGGGACGCTTCCTATTGGTCGGTAAGTGGTAATACAACTTACTAGAAAGTATAGGTTTCTATGTATGAAAAAATGTTTTTCATGGGTGATTTAATGCAAACTATTTGTGTTTCAGCAAAATAAACATTGCTAATTATTGTAATAAAGTTATTTTATTATTATTTTACTTTTTTTCATTGACTTTATTAGACAGTGGTGCAGATCATAATTATATGATCATATTTTATATTATATTTTTGTTATAATATATTATATATTTTATTTGATATGCTCTGATACAACATGATATGGCATTATATTATATTATGCTATATTATATTATCATACAGGAATTTGTTGCGGTTTGGTTGTGTTATAATTATATTATATTATCATATAGGAATTTTGTGTGGTTTGGTTGTGTTATAATTATATTATATTATCATACAGAAATTAACTGTGGTTTGGTTGTCAAAACAGCACAAGGAGCAAATTAGTTGTGATGCAGTACTAGGGTCATGCTGATAGGTGGAGCGAGCGATGAGCTTATCATTGTGCTGATTCTCCTCTGACTGTCCAGTCACAGGCTGAGGGTAGGGACAAGACCTGTAACCAAAAGTAAAAAATTATATGTACACAAAAATGTTTTTTTTTGTTTCGGATGGACTGGAAGGATCAGAACCTCTGTTGGGTTATTACTTCTATCCAGGGCTCCGTTAGATAAATTTCCCCCCACTTCCTGTTCTGTTTCACCAGGCAGGAAGTGAGAGAAAATCTGCAAGAAGGACACAAACAGAAATAAAACTTTGACAGGGGTTCTACCCTTCACCCACTCTAATGAAGAAAAGCTATTTTATTGTGTCTGTGTTACTGTTGAAGAGTTCCCCTCACTTCCTGCTTGGTAAAACATTGTCAGCAGGACAGGAAATGAGAGAATCTCTTTAACGGAGCTCTGAATAACAGTAAAAACCCAGACAGGGGTTCTAATCCTTCCTTGCTCCATCCAAAAACTAAGAAAAAACTGTCTGGGCATACACTGCAGAAAACAACTCTGATAAACACTGTAGATTCAAAATCAGTTAAGGTTTGAGAACATTTTTTGGATTTGGAGGTTGTTTAAAATGTTTAACCATGGGCACCTTGTCCTGGTAGGTACGCCATAACCAATGAGAACACACTGAGTCTGCAGCGGGTGACCGTCCAGGATTCGGGGAAGTATATCTGCACCGCCAGGAACCAGGTGGACACGGTGTCTGTCACTGCCCAGCTGGTGGTGGAAGGTAACGGCCGTCCATAAGATCTCTGTGTAAATCGTGTTACTAGAGCTGGCAGAATACTATACAATCTCTGTACAATCCTCTTCAGATCTACCAGAACTGTATAAGTATGACATGTATAAATGACAGACCTAACATTCCATTCAGTGTGCATCAAATCAGGCAGACCTTGCACTACATAGTGGATGGTCGAGAGATTGTAAAGGAGATCGTAAAATCAGATTGTATAGTGTATGGCCAGCTTAAAGCAAAACAGGTGTGTCTGGGGGTGGTTAGGTCAGTCCACCCAAACTTATTTTATACATATATTAGTTTTGTGTGGATCTCACTATGGCTCCTTGGACCTCTGATCTCCCTTTTTCGATTCTATTCTCCCTTTATCTTACATTACATTTATTTTTGAAAAAACAGCAGAAGGAGAGAGACTTCCTCTCCCCAGACAACAGGAGAGGTGGAGAAAAGAGAACCAAGAGTGGGAAAAAAGGCCAGAAAAGTCATCTTAAAGCTGGCCATACACACTAAAATCTGATTTGCACATTTACCAACAATTATGGAGTCATTTTTATAGCTGACCTCCAGCCTTCCCTTCAGTCTTGCACAGTTGTACAAGATCCTCTCCTGTACTGAAATTACATACTTTGATTTCACTGCACACTGTGAGCTTCTCATAATGTGCATTAGAAGCTGCATCAAGTCAACTGACTGTAAGACATTATCATCTAGTCCTTTCCTCCCCAGCTTGATGGTCCCTAGCCCACCCCTTTTTTTCATTGGGGATTTCCATTCTTTCAAGCATGGAGGCTCATCATCACATGTGGGCATTACATAGGGTGGTCTGTATGCATACCTCCCAACATTTTGAGATGGGAATGAGGGACACCTACCAGAAAATGTATGTAGGCATAGGACACGCCCCCTGCCACACCCCCTTAAAGGAGATTTAACCAAAAAAAGTTAAATCCACAAGGGCTTTTTTTACCACTACTATGCCT
Organism: Aquarana catesbeiana; assembly: GCF_042186555.1. Lineage (NCBI taxonomy): Eukaryota > Metazoa > Chordata > Amphibia > Anura > Ranidae > Aquarana > Aquarana catesbeiana. The sequence continues at coordinate 210,544,980 of NC_133333.1, read as the reverse complement.
TTATATTGGCTTTTAAAATTTACAAATGCAGCCATTTAGAATTTGGATGAAAGGTTTAGCACTGGGAAACACTTTTTTAAAGATAAAAAGTGCATTTTATACACAACTATATGGATGAGGGACAAATGAGGGGGAAAGAGGGATAGAGGGACGGTCCCTCGAAATCAGGGACAGTTGGGAGCTATGTGTATGCAAATGCAGCCTGCCTAGGAATGCTCAGGAAAAGCAAAATATAAGTGGATTAAATGTCAGCCTTCAATTCACGGAGCAGTAGGTGATATGGTTGTACTCTATGTGTCTTTTCAGATCCTCTGGATACGGGTCAGAGGGACAGACAGAAGGATATCCTTCAAGAATTAACAAGTGTGCGAGTGTATCTGGACACGGTGACTGTGCAGAACTCTTCCTCTGTGCAGTTGCAGTGGAAGGTGAGATAAATGGACTCTTGTCCTTGGAGTACCACTGATTGGCCCTTCTAGTAGTCATTCCCATCATGGAGTAAGTGATCCACGTGGACCGTGGTAATTTGCAGCGCAGAGATTTCAGCACCAAAAACAGATCAAATGATTCAGTGGGGGAATTCACAAAAGACACAAGTGCTCGTTCATCTGCTGCCTTTGCTCATAGCAACCAATCAGCTTCTACTTTCCATTTTTGGCTGTGCTCCATTTGAGACAAAGTTTGTCTCAGACACTTTTTTTTATGATTCTTCCCCATGGCAGGCAATGGTTGTCAACGTAAGTTGTGCCTCAGATTCAGCCCCTTCAGTCTCCAAAAGGGTGTATATAAGATTACATGTAATGCTACAGAAAACTGTCAAAGACTAAAAACTTACTAGAGGAAATGGTCAGAGATTTTTCTACAGGAGTGGATGGGATGAAGTCATGCTGTAGGAGACATTCAGAGACTAGGAACATGTTACATGAAACCGCTAGGCTTTATTACTATTAAACCCTTTCATGACTAAGCCTATTTTTGAAATTTGGTGTTTACAAGTTAAAATCCATATTTTTTGCTAGAAAATTACTTAGAACCCTCAAACATTATATATATATTTTTAGCAGAGAATCTAGAGAATAAAATGGAGATTGTTGCAATATTTTATATCACACGGTATTTGTGCAGCGGTGTTTTAAACGCAAATTTTTGGAAATTTTTTTGTATAATGTGAAAGATGATGTTACGCTGAGTAAATAGATACCAAACATGTCACGCTTTATAATTGCACGCACTCGTGGAATGGCGACAAACTATGGTAGCTATGAATTTCCATAGGCGACGCTTTAAAAATTTTTTTACGGTTACCAGGTTAGAGTTACAGAGGAGGTCTAGGGCTAGAATTATTGCTCCCGCTCTGACGATCGCGGCGATACCTCACATGTGTGATTTGAACACCGTTTACATATGCGGGCGCGACTTCCATATGCGTTTTCTTCGCTGCGCGAGCTCGCGAGGACGGGGGCGCTTTAAAATTTTTTTTTTATTATTTATTTTTAGACTTATAAATTGTGTTTTTAAAAAAAATGTTTTTTTTTTTTACTTTTATTGCTGTCACAAGGAATGTAAACATCCCTTGCGACAGTAATAGGTGGTGACAGGTACTCTTTATGGAGGGATCGGGGGTCTAAAAGATCTCCGATCCCTCCTCTGCACTTCAAAGTATTCAGATCGCCGAAAACGGCGATTCTGAATACTGTATATTTTCAAAAATTCGGCGCCATTGGCAGCCGAGTAAACGGGAAGTGACGTCATGACGTCGCTTCCGCGTTTACATTGAGAAGGCTGGAACGAAGCCGCCCACGGCTTCGTTCCAGCCCGCCCACAGCCGCCGGAGACAGCCGATTGGACACCGGGCCCGGTAAGAGCGGCGGGAAGCGGCGGGAGGGGGGGATGTCCCCTCCCGCTCCTCCGATATAACAGCCGAGCGGCTTTTAGCCGCATCGGTTGTTGTATACGGGTAGCCGATCGCCCGCTCTAAACAACGGTACCAGCTGCGGGCATCATCCCGGTATAACCCCGGAAAGCCGAGTACGCATATCTGCGTATGGTCAGCGGGAAGGGGTTAAGAGACCCTTTACAAATCAATGCTCCCTCCACTGACTTATGGGGCCCAAGGATCACAATTCAAATAGTAAGGGCTCATTTACACTTAGTTCGACTTTAACACACATTAAAGCGCCTAACTCTTCAACATGCCTTTTGATGTGTATTTGATGCTTCGTTAATGCTTTTTTGAAAATTTAATGAAGCTTGGCAAAGGTTGTATGTTGATTTTCTGTTTGTTTAAAGGGTCCCTGTGGAACTCCAGCTCAGTAGTACCCCCACTCAGCAGATCCCCAGCATATTAGTACCCCTGTTCAGCACATCCCCAGCCTATTAGAACCCTCGTTCAGCAGATCTCCAGCTTATTAGTTCCTTTTTACAGCAGACCCCCTGCTCAGTAGTACCCCAGCTCTGCTGATTCCCCACTCAGTAGTAACCCCCAGCTCTGCTCATTCTCTGGTTTGGTGATCCTCCTCTCACGCTGCTCACCACATGTGACATCTGCCAGTTTCTCCTGCTCCAGTCCCCCCAGCTCTGCTGATCCTCTGCCGCTCAGTCTTCTCTCTCCAGTCCTGGCTCACCTTCTGCTATACTGTTCCCATATTGCAGAACACATTGCACGCCTGGACCCCACTCACCTTCCTGCTACTACACGCTGCACACCAGATGTGACGTCTACACCACGACACTCCAAGAATATATACAGATGAACCAGAAGTGACTGCTGATGATGTCTTTCTGGTTCGCTTGTTGGTTTCCCAGTGCATCCTGGGATATCTCATACCTACAATACCTACAAGAAGCTAGAGCTAAATAAAAGCCCCTCAAAAGCTTCAGGTGCTGTAAGCGAACATTGTCATTGACTTCTGTGGAGGCTTTGGAGGCGCTTTGAAGCACCAATAAAGCAACATGGGGTATTTTTGAAGTAAAACAAAGCAAACACACTGTGTGAACAGAACTGTAAGGTAACCATTGTATTTAGTGACAGGGGTATTGATTGGCATTCAGAATGCTTTAAAAAAGCGTGTCCAGTGCCACATTTTGAAACAAGTGTAAATGAACACTAAAGGGCTTGCATGTGGCCCTTGGGCCAAAGGTTGGGCAGCAGGGTTCTAAGAGGTCAATTATAAAAATTGTTGCATAGCCATTCATACATTCAGATACAAATCTGCATGTACATTAGTTCTGTGCAAATTGGGCAAAAACAAATGTTATTAGGTTATTTTCTCTCCTGAATGAATGTTCTTTTATTATGAGCCATAGTAAAATACTATATTATGGCCATTGAATGGGGAAGAAGAGCATAGGAAATACATCTTTGTAACAAGAGATACAATATAACAATTCTAGAGAATACTAGAGGGAAGTACATTGGTTATATTTATATTCTCTCTAGCAGTCTATACCAGGGGTAGGCAACCTTTTGAGCACAGTGTTTTCAAAGAAATTGAGCGTGCCGATTTTATAACAAAAAAAATGTCACGAAAAGGATTTTGTATAAAGTAAATGCTGTAAACTACTTTAGAAGTGAGAAATTAATGCACTCTCACGCCTCAGATCAGCCCCACTTCAGATCACTGTCCCCCCTGCACATCTGCCCCACCACTGTATCCCCCTGCTCATATTCCCCACCACTGTACTACCCTGCACATCTGCCCCACTACTGTACTACCCTACACATCTGCCCCACTACTGTACTACCCTACACATCTGCCCCACCACTGTAACCCCCTGCACATCTGCCCCACCACTGTACTTCCCTGCACATCTGCCCCACCACTGTACTTCCCTGCACATCTGCCCCACCACTGTACTTCCCTGCACATCTGCCCCACCACTGTACTTCCCTGCACATCTGCCCCACCACTGTACCCCCTGCTCTTCTGTCCCACCTCTGTACCCCCCTGCACATCTGCTCCACCGCCGTATTCCCATGCTCTTCTGCCCCTCCACTGTAACCCCCTGCTCATGTGTTCCACCGATGTACCTCCTTTCTCCTCTGCACCCCCCTGCTCCTCTGCCTCACCGCTGTAACCCCCTGCTCATCTGTCCCACCAATGTATCTCCTTTCTCCTCTGCCCCAACACTGAACCCCCCCTGCTTATCTGTCCCACCATTGTAACCCCCTTCTCATCTGGCCCAACACTGAATACCCCCCTGCTCATCTGCCCCATCACTGTACCCCCCTGCTTTTCTGTCCCACCGCTGAATCCCCTTCTCATCCCTCCCACCACTGTACCTTATGCACATCTGCCCCACCACTGTACCCCCTTTTCTCTTCAGCCCCACCACTGTACCTCCCTGCACATCTGCTCCACCGCCGTATCCCCATGCTCTTCTCACTGCTGAATCACCTTCTCATCTGTCCTAACACTGAACCCATCTGCTCATCTGCCCCACCACTGTAACCCGCTTTCTCATCTGCCCCACCAATGTACCTCCTGCACATCTGTTTCACCTCTGTACCCCCCTGCTCTTCTGCCCCACCTCTGTTCCCCCTGCTCTCCTGCCCCACCACTGTAACCCCCTGCTCATCTGTCCCACCAATACACCTCCTTTCACATCTGCCCCACTGCTCTACCCCCCTGCTTTTCTGTCTCACCACTGAACCCCCTTCTCATCTGCCCCAACACTAAATCCCCCTGTTCATCTGGCCCAACACTGAACCCCCCCTTGCTCATCTGGCCCAACACTGAACCCCCTGCTCACCTGGCCCAACACTGAACCCCCCCTGCTCATCTGGCCCAACACGGAACCCCCTGCTCAGTGGGCCCAACACTGAACCCCCTGCTCACCTGGCCCAACACCGAACCCCCTGCTCACCTGGCCCAACACCGAACCCCCTGCTCACCTGGCCCAACACCGAACCCCCTGCTCACCTGGCCCAACACCGAACCCCCTGCTCACCTGGCCCAACACCGAACCCCCTGCTCACCTGGCCCAACACCGAGCCCCCTGCTCACCTGGCCCAACACCGAGCCCCCTGCTCACCTGGCCCAACACCGAGCCCCCTGCTCACCTGGCCCAACACCGAGCCCCCTGCTCACCTGGCCCAACACCGAGCCCCCTGCTCACCTGGCCCAACACCGAGCCCCCTGCTCACCTGGCCCAACACCGAGCCCCCTGCTCACCTGGCCCAACACCGAGCCCCCTGCTCACCTGGCCCAACACCGAGCCCCCTGCTCACCTGGCCCAACACCGAGCCCCCTGCTCACCTGGCCCAACACCGAGCCCCCTGCTCACCTGGCCCAACACCGAGCCCCCTGCTCACCTGGCCCAACACCGAGCCCCCTGCTCACCTGGCCCAACACCGAGCCCCCTGCTCACCTGGCCCAACACCGAGCCCCCTGCTCACCTGGCCCAACACCGAGCCCCCTGCTCACCTGGCCCAACACCGAGCCCCCTGCTCACCTGGCCCAACACCGAGCCCCCTGCTCACCTGGCCCAACACCGAGCCCCCTGCTCACCTGGCCCAACACCGAGCCCCCTGCTCACCTGGCCCAACACCGAGCCCCCTGCTCACCTGGCCCAACACCGAGCCCCCTGCTCACCTGGCCCAACACCGAGCCCCCTGCTCACCTGGCCCAACACCGAGCCCCCTGCTCACCTGGCCCAACACCGAGCCCCCTGCTCACCTGGCCCAACACCGAGCCCCCTGCTCACCTGGCCCAACACCGAGCCCCCTGCTCACCTGGCCCAACACCGAGCCCCCTGCTCACCTGGCCCAACACCGAGCCCCCTGCTCACCTGGCCCAACACCGAACCCCCTGCTCACCTGCCCCACCGCCGTACCCTCCTGCTCATCTGTCCCACCTCTGAACCTCTCCTGCTCATCTGCTCCACTGCTGTACACTCTTCTCATCTATGATATGCACAATATGCAGAGTGGTGAAAGGAAGCAGAGATGAGACATATCTACCTGTCCTGGTACACTCATCCTGCTGATCCACCTCTCACATCCAGCCCACGTACGTGTATGTGATATATGGGATGTATGTGATGTCACATACAAGCATCTGGAATGGATGCGCAATGATGAGCTCAGGTCAGGGGCATTTTCTGAAAGCAGTGGGCCTGTGTGCAGGATCATAAGTTGGGCCCCTGCAGCTGAGAAAAAGTGCGGCGCTCTGCGCCACAGGAAAAGTTGGATGTGATTTTTATTGTGCTGAATACTGGCTGTGGCTTAAAGGGACACAGAGTGACGGGGTTCAGTAGTAAGTAAAGGTTCAGGAATAATTTCAACAAAGTTCCCAGAAGCTCAACAGTAATTCCACAAACTGTCACCTGATTGGGGTTTTCTCAATCACAGTGAAATCCCTTCTTTCTGAGATTGGTAGTGGCAACCAAGCGAGTCATCTTCCTCCAGATGGTGGGCGGGGCTAGTAGGACTGTGATTGGCTTTAGCAGTGGCCAATGACAGTCCTCCACTTCCTGGAAACAGGAACCCCCCCCAGCAGAACTGCACCCAATCTTTTCCCCATCACAAAAGCTGACGATCGTAGCTACAGCAAATTTAGAGAACCAAACAATGTTTCCCATCTTTTACAATGTGCGGGGGCACAGTGCCTCCCCCTCAGTGGGGAATTCTGAGATTGGAATGCATTAGTGTCTCACTGACACTTCCCTGCGCTGCTCTGCTGATGGGGAGGGTGCCGACAAAAGAGGATTCGTGTGCCGCTTGCGGCCCCAGTGCCGGGGGTTGCCTACCCCTGATCTATAGAATTGTTACATTGCATCTCTCACTGCAAAGACGCACTGTATGTATTTTCTGTGCTCCTGTTTCCACCATATACTTTCATAATCTGATTGGCCTAAATATGTATTCATGAGCAAAGTATCTTAGTGCTGCTGATCAATGTAAAACGATTGATAATTTTCCGCCCCGGTTAATTGACTCCGTTTGAGTGCATTCGTTCTTCAATATGTCCAAATCAATCAGAAGGGAAGTCATGGCTTTTTGATTGTTTGCATATTTTATGGTTTTGATCGAATCGTACATCAATCAGATAATGAAAATGAAGTGTGTGATGGCCACCATAACACATATACATGTATTAATGATAAAAATATATATCCGTGGTATGATTTGTTCTTTAGGTGTCATCACTGTCACAGTACACCGAGGGATACGTCGTATTTTATCGCCCTCATCTGCCCCCGGATTCTGAATGGGTAAAATGGCGCTCAGTCCCACTAACAGAAAACAGCGCCATCATCCCATCTCTGGTGAAAGGACAGAGGTACGAGTTCAAGGTTCGACCGTATGGACGGGCCACCTTTGGCACTGACAGTAACATCAAACACGTCCAGATCCCAGAAGGAGGTAAAAAATTATGCACAGAAATATACCATGATGTCATGTTCTGATGTCATGTGTCTTGTTTCTATGAAAAAAACTGCGTTAAATAAAAATACAACCTGTAACGTATAGAAGACCTTTCTCAATCACTTATCCTAACTATGGGGACGATTTCTAAAAGGACAAAATGGTCACCTTTTTTTCCCATTTTGACCATTTGTTCCCTGGTTATTTAACCCTTTCAAGACCAGAGCTGTTTTTGTGTTTTTTTTTGCACAAGTTTAAAAAAATCATTTTAGGTTTGAAGATTATGTAAAACCCCCAACATATTATATATTTTCTGAAAGCAGCGATCATGTAGAATAAACTGTTGGAAGTTCTAATTTTTGTATGTCGCACAATGTTGACAAAATGGTTTATCAAATGCAAAACTGCAGCAAAGATGAATTTAAGGTAATTTTTGGCACACAAACACAATATATTACAACATTTTTTGGTATAATATAAGATGAGGTTGCGCTAGTTAAATACATACCCAACATGTCGATCCTTAAATTTGAATGCGCCTGTAAAACTGCAACAAACTTCAGTACCGTAAATTTTCCATAGACAACATTTTAAAAGCCCCTACAGGTCATCAGTTTAAAGTTAACAGTGAATAATGGCTGTAGGATTATTGATCTTACATGTGCAGCAATATGTAACCTGTGTAGCACAATCAACGTTTTTCTGCAAGGTCGCCCTCGACACATGTTTACGTTATATGTGCAGGTACAGTATGGGGGGGGGGGCAACATTTTTTGGGGGGTTATTTTGCTGTGGCAGGTTCTCCTTAATGAGACATCAGGGGTCTTCTAGACCCCTGATGTCTCAGCTGCCCTCTATTGAAGCTAATGCAGCACTGATCGGTTTACATTAGCATCTCCCCTGACCACAGCGGCCGAGTAAAGTGACATCTGAACCTAGAAGCAATGTAATACACACTATTTCCAGGTTCCTTCCCGGTGGTGGCAACCATGGGGTTCCCAGGCCTGTAGGTAGGAGCACGGAGACAGGAAAACATGGCGAGCGTGCACAGGTGGGGGAGCTTTTCAAGTGTACCAGGGTTGGATGGCAGTACGAATTGTCAGTGCTGTAGCAGCGAGAATGTGTGTGGACCCACCCGCCACTGCTGACGTATGCCCTATGTTGGTGGCAGTGAAAGGGTTTAAGCTTGATCAATAGTTTAATCCCATTTCCTTCAATCAGTGATTTAGCTGTCTTACGATTCTGTCATTTTATTTATTTTTTTAAAACATGCTTCTTTTAAAAAAAATAAATTTTATAGCTCCACCCACAGTTCACTAAAGATCAACGTTTTTATAGCGGAGTTTTGTTCTGTTGATTGCTCTCTTTGTAATAGACATTTGGGGTTATTTACTAAAGCTGGATAGTGCAAAATCTGGTGCAACTCTGCATAGAAACCAATCAGCTTCCAGGTTTTATTGCCAAAGCTTAATTGAACAAACTGAAATTTGAAGCTAATTGGCCACCATGCATGGCTTGCACCAGATTCTGAGTGCTGCAGCTTTAGTAAATCTACCACATTGTGTAAACCTAGCAGTGACCTCTAGGTGGCAGTGTACATCTGTCACACAACTACCTATTCCTTCAGATCACATTCCTAGATGGTGGTAGCCGTTGAAGAATTATTATAAAAAAGAAAAATCACAAAACACAATTTTTGGTTAGTCTAACCTAGTGCTAAATCTACTATCGTCATGTGTTTAATTCTTCACTTAAGTGAATGTTTTTATTATTTTATTTAATTAATTTATATTCTGTAGTTCTGACATATTCCATAGTGCTGTACAGAGAACACTAAGCCAGTCACATTGGGATCTGCACCAAAGAAGCTTACACTCTAATGCCCCACCACAGTCACACTCTATTATTATTATTATTATTATTATAAATTTATTTAGCTCTGGCATATTCACAATGCTGTACAGAGAACATTGAGTCTCTGCACCGGTCGAAGGAGCATGCACTCTAATGTCCCACAAAAGATATACAGACACTGGGGCACTGCTATAGACACACTGTTTTGGAAGCAGGGCCAGGACAAGGGGTGGGCAGGAGGGGTAGCTGCTCTGGCCACTGTGGTATCATGTGAGGTGGGGGCCACTATGAGGAGGTTTGGGGGGAGGGAATTTGTGTTGAGTGGAGGATTTTTGGGGGCAGCAGGGGGTAAGAATTTTTCTAGGAGGGGAAATTTGGGAGAGTGTGCTAGGAAAGGTGATTTGAAGATGTGATATGGTAGAGAGGGGAAGATTGGTGCTAGGAGGAGGATTTTTTTTTTTTTTTTGGGGGGGGGGGGTTGTGCTAGTAGGGGAGATTGGGGGGAGGGGGATTTGAGCTGGGAGGGGGGATTTGGAGTGGGGGGAGAGGATGTGTACTCGGAGTGGAAATTTGAGAGGTGCAGAAATTGTGCTATGAGGAGTAATTTTCCTTATTTTTTTAGGGGGGGATTTGAAGAGAGAGAGGATTTAGGCTGTGGGGGGATGGGGGGGGGTGCAAAGATTTGTGCTGTGAGGGGGCATTTCAGCAGGGGGCGGATTTGTCCTGGGAGGAGGGGGAATTTATGATTTTGGGGGGTAAGCATACTGACACAAATGGTTCATACATCTTGGGAAGGGGGTGCAGTTTGGTATGTTTTCCCTGGGCTTTAGATGATCTTGTCCCGGCACTGGATGGAAGCCAATATTTTCTAAAAAGGGTCCATATACTACAAATATGGGGAGAACCTACACAAACTTTCAGTAAAAATCCTGGTTGAAATTTACTCAGGACCCCCTAGCACTGCAAGGCCATTATATAAATCTGACATTTCTCTGCTGTCCATTACTGGTTCAGCCTATAAAATATGGAAACTGCTAAGCCCACACTATCCGTATGGCTTCTCTTTCATCTTATAAGCTGCTCTAGAAGCCATAAAGGTGTAGGTGTAGCACAGACAGTTCTTCCTGCAGACACTTTCATAGATTTGTTACCATCTCATAGAATGTTTTTGTTGCTTTGGGTAAACAGTCCAGTAATATGAGTGTTGTATCCTCTTTTAGTTCCTGGGCACGCTCCTCGGGGCATCAATGTTACCCTGGTTGATGACAGCAGTGGTTTGGTGTTAGTCAGCTGGGAGCCACCACCTCCGACCACTCACAGATGGAACATTAAAGCATATAAGGTAAGTCTTTTACTGCCAATGGCTTGGTTCTACTGCTCATGTATTAGCGCTGCATACAAGCAGTGCCCTGGCATATACCTAAATAGTCACTCCAGCATGAGGTCCTGGGCACATACAGATTACTGACCAGGACAGAGATGGAGAAGGCTCTCTTCCAAGTACATGGGCATGGGGCAAGAACGCAGGAACTCCTTCCCAACCATCAACTGCCCGCAGCCTTCCACTACCCCCAGTTGGACGGATGGACTGGTCTGAAATAAACCAGGGTGGGCTGAGACGGGCACAAATTGACATGCGATGCCTGTGATTCCAGTGCAGTCATGTGACCGCTTTGCCATGCACTTGGAGCAAATGGAATTGAAGCACTGAGACCTTAAAGATATTATTATAAGGGCGGTAATGATATTTGGACTGCTTATCTGAAATACAGGATGGCAGCTTCTCCACAAAAAAGGATTTCCTCTTTTTTTTTGGTTTGTAACAGAATCTTTTTGGGAATCAGAAATCGCCCCCTTGGTCAGGAATTAGGAATAAAGAATAGTGCATACTGGACTGAATGTAGACAGTTGTTGAACCAGTTTGAGGGGCCAGCTGCTGACAAACCATGTGTCTCAATACATAACCTGGTTCAATAACCATTTATCTACATTTAGACCAGTATACATTATCATTCATTATCCCTGATGAACGGGGATGTTTTTGACCCCTCCCCAAAATGCGTTGGCTCCGTGGGACATGCTTTGATTCATTTTTGGAAAAAATTATATCTGGATGTCTAAACTTCTGGTATGGCGATTCAATCTTAGATTCAGCATGTCAGAGAGCACCAAAGATTGCTGGGACACAGGCTTTTCCAGGCTGGATATTGTAAAGACGATTCTCTTCTCTTCCTTGCTTAACTAAATCTACCCACAACTCCACTTCTCTACATGTTTCGCTACAAAAGGTGGCTTCATCAGGGAAAATTGTGCTACAATAAATATTTTGTGTTGTGTACAAGCAAAAAGTATTTTGTGTATAGTAATGGCCCAATCATTCAAATAATAATGAATAAATAAATAAATAAAAAAGGAAGAATTAATTTAGGGTACATTTAGACATGCAACTGTTATTTTCGAACCTGTGAAAAGTGATCCTCAGTGGATCGCACTTCAAAGGTGCTTGAAAGGCACTAGATCACCTCCTAACCACCTGTTTTAACCCTGTAAAAGTACGCTCCACTGTGCCACAACCACATATCATGCACATGGTTTTAGGGCAGTTGTGGCATGGTGCCGTTTTCACCTAAATGTGTAGCGTTTGTCCACAGTACTGGCACAGCCAAGAAACAAAACATCACAGCCGCAGGATGTGTACACCCCCACCTGGCTGCCTTTGCAGCTTAAAGGGGGTGGTAAAAATACAGGTCAACCACCTGGTTCACCAAGTACTGCCATGAAGACCAAGGAACTCTCCAAACAAGTAAGGGACAATGTTCTAGAGAAGTAGAAGTCAGGGTTAGGTTATAAAAAAATATCCAAATCTTTGATGATCCCTAGGAGCACCATCATATCTATCATAACCTAATGGAAAGAACATGGCACAACAGCAAACCTGCCAAGAGACGGCCGCACGCCAAAACTCACAGATCGGGCAAGGAGGGCATTAATCAGAGAGGCAGCACAGAGACCTAAGGTAACCCTGGAGGAGCTGCAGAGTTCCACAGCAGAGACTGGAGTATCTGTACATAGGATGACAATAAGCCGTCCGCTCCATAGAGTTGGGCTTTATGGCAACCATTACTTTCAGCAAAAAAATAAAATAGCACATTTTAAGTTTGCGAAAAGGCATGTGGGAAACTCCCAAAATGTATGGAGGAAGGTGCTCTGGTCTGATGAGACTAAAATTGAACTTTTTGGCCATCAAAGAAAACGCCGTGTCTGGCGCAAACACAACACATCACCCAAAGAACACCATCCCCACTGTGAAACATGGTGGTGGCAGCATCATGCTGTGGGGATGTTTTTCAGCAGTCGGAACTGGGAAACTGGTCAGAGTTGAGGGAAAGATGGATGGTGCTAAATACAGGGATATTCTTGAGCAAAACCTGTACCACTCTGTGTGTGATTTGAGGCTAGGGCGGAGGTTCACCTTCCAGCAGGACAATGACCCCAAACACACTGCTAAAGCAACACTTGAGTGGTTTAAGGGGAACATGTAAATGTGTTGGAATGGCCTAGTCAAAGCCCAGACCTCAATCCAATAGAAAATCTGTGGTCAGACTTAAAGATTGCTGTTCTCAAGCGCAAACCATCTGATTTGAAGGAGCCAAAGCAGTTTTGCAAGGAGGAATGGGCAAAAATCCCAGTGGTAAGATGTGGCAAGCTCATAGAGACTTATCCGAAGCAACTTGGAGCTGTGATAGCTGCAAAAGGTGGCTCTACAAAGTATTGACTTTAGGGGGGTGAATAGTTATGCACATTGACTTTTTCTGTTAATTTGTCCTATTTGTTGTTTGCTTCACAATAAAAAAAAAATAAAATCTTCAAAGTTGTGGGCATGTTCTGTAAATTAAATGATGCAAATCCTCAAACAATCCATGTTAATTCCAGGTTGTGAGGCAACAAAACACGAAAAATGCAGAGGGGGGTGAATACTTTTGCAAGGCACTGTATATCCAGTGTAAACTGTCTGATGAAGTAAAAGGATAGTTTGGGGCTCTAATAGCTCTGTCTGGAAGGATCAGATGCTCCGATGTATCCATCATGTACCTGTATCTTCAGAATGTTCCCAGAACAGATACAAAATGAAAAGGAATACATATAAAACTAAAGTCCAACAAAAGAACTTGCTATAAATCACGATGATGATGAGCAGACAATAGGGGAAACTCTTACTTGTGCATAATAGGAATTCTGATTGATGCAGAAATCCAGAGCGTGTTACAAATCCAAATTACATTTTATCACAAAGAGACAAGACTGATGCCATTCAGGTCTGACAGGTGAATCTTTCTTAATTATATTGTCAGTTTCACTACAAATTAACATATACTTATCTCAATGCTTTGCTGAAGAAGAAAGCAAGGAAACACTCGCTCAGCAGGAATGATTTTTCACTCGCAGCGGGGGAATGTCACAGACATTGCGGAGAGACATCTAGATTGTAAAACAACTGAGCTACGCCGTGTCCGCAGTTGTCTTATAATGATGTCTTAGAATTGCCCTGCCACTCATATACTGTATATATTAAAGGGCCACTAAATATTTTTATGACAACTTAAATAAGAGATTTTTCAAATGTATCTAAACCCAAAAACAAATAGGTATGATATTGCAGCCTGTGCTTAGATGTGGTGGCTGCATTTGTTTTTTTCTTCACTTTATTTTCACCTGGTGATCCTACCAGTAACACACTTCCTGTCCTTGGGTGACAACTTTCACTGTATTGTATACAATGGGGGAGCAGTGTTGTCATCCTAGGAAAGAACTACAATAACCTTCCCTCTCCTCATCTTAATAACATAAAGTAGAGGGGTTCTGGATCTCACAACATACAGGATGAGAGCACAGGAAGTTATCAGCTGACAAGATTTCTGGCAGATTCATCGGGTATTTTTGTACTTATCGACAGATATAACAAAAACGCTTTCAAGTTTATTGTTAGGGTTTGCATATCCTTTAAAGTAGAACTATAGGCAAAACTTTTTTTTTTTTTTTAATTTTTGGATGGAGTAAGGGAGAGTTATGACCTCTGTCAGATTTTTTTTCCCCGCCATCTGTGTCCCATTGGGGAGATTTCTCATCACTTCCTGTCTCACAGCCAAACAGGAAGTGAGAGGAAATCCCTTCAAATTAAGGGAATCCCTTGGGAACCCTCAGGTCACCAAAACTAGTGTCCTCAAAACTAGTGGTCCTTTAACTTGTAATGTCTGGGTATTAGTGATCTATGTATCTTAACTATATTATAAAAAATGTGGGGCTTTAAAAGCACCCAATTCTCAAAGTAACTTCAACAAAATAAGTTGTATAAAAAAATTCAGACTTTTATTTCTGTTCACAGAAAATATTCATAAAATCACAAATTGCAAAAATGCTTGCTGTTGCATAATTTTATTTGTTGCTTTTACAATCATATCACAGAATAGAGTAACCGTAAATTGTTTCATAACCTCCAACTTGGCTGAATCAATTACATCTATTTGTTGGTATCACATAATCAATTTATTAATCAATTTTCCCGCTGATACCTGCAGAGAGATAAGGCCACTTCTCAATTTCCCAGATATTAAAATCCGCTTCTTCAGGAGAAAATAAGGAGCATAATCATGTGTATGCACTTGGCCAGGTCCAACTGCACTCAGTATGTGGGGAGAGGAGCTGCAGAGGATATAGAGATCCTGGCACATCAAAATTAACATTCTAGACATACAATCAATAAAGCTGGCCATAGATGGTGTGATTTTCTTTCCTGCAACCACGGGTTGCAGGAAAGAACATTGCTCAATTCCCCCATTAACATAGTCAGTGTTGATGGGGGGAACCCCTTTCTGCAGAGCTATTGAGGTTTATTTACTAAATCCGGAGAGTGCAAAATAGGCTCACTTCTGCATAGAAACCAATCAGCTTCCAGGTTTCATTGCCACAGCAAACAAGCTGAGGTTAGAAGCTGATTGGCTACCATGTACCATGCACCAGATCCTGAGTGCACCAGCTTTAGTAAATCTACCCCATTGTGTTCTTCCAGCGCAGAGCCATCCCTGCCAGGAGAACACACAGTGATTATTGCTAGCGGCTACTCCCGCTGGCGGTAATTGCACTAAAAATCTAACAGGCTGGTTGTACCTAAGTTGATCAATCAATTTGGGTACAATCAGTATGCACATACATGGTTCGAACAGTGGCGGCTGGTGAAGTTTTAGGATGGGGGGGCAGACCCCACCCTTCCTTTTTGACCCCTTCCACTTCTCATAAGCCCCACCCCTTATAGAATCCACCCACCCCATCCCCTGTATTCCACTTGCTTCCACCCATAGTATCAGGGGTATACAGCTCAGCATCACAGATCAGGGTTTATAGGTGAGCGTTACAGATAAGGTATATAGCCCAGCATTACAGATAGGGTATATAGAGCACCTCCCCCTCCGCCACTGGGCTTGCTGCACTGACAGCACCCCCCCACCCCCTGGCGTGGGACTCGCAGCACTGACAGTATCCCCCCCATCCACCGGCGTGGGGCTCACAAGCACTGACAGCATCTCCCCCCTCCCATCCCCTGGCACAGGGCTCGCAGCACTAACAGCACTTACCGGGCAGTGGAGAGGATGGTCCTGTGTCTCCACTCTCCTCCACAGTGCGGACAGCAGCAGTGGCTCCGGTGTTCACTCCTCATGCTTCCTCCCTCTGTGTCCCCCTTCCGCCAAAGTGCTAGGCATCCAATAGGACCACCTGGTGCTTTGGCCAATTGGGAAACAGATCTCATGACCTTCCTTCCTGATTGGCGGAGAGGCACTGTAGTGTGAAAATAGCAAAAATTCATTCACTATGGTCACACAATTGGGTGGGATCAGGGCGCACTCTCTGCACCCCAAGCCAACCAATTTTGAAGCCTATTAGAGCATCTGGCTCTAATTATCTGCTTAAAAAAAAACACCCCCGACCACCCCCACCATAGAAATCCATGCACCCAGCGCCTGAAAGGGACTGAGCGCAGGGATGGGGGGGAAGAGCCCGTGCGCCCTCAATGCACCACGGTCTCTGCTGAACCGGCCAAGATTTGAACTGTCTATGGCCAGCTTAGATATGCACATAGGTAAGCTTTTAAAAAAGCAGCCAAAAAATAAGTTCTTTAGTAGGACAGTTATAAAGATATAGCTAAAATAAAAGATTCCTTAAACACTCTCAAAGCTGTTACTGCACAGCCCATAGGAAGATTGGGGGCACCAATGGGAGAGACTGTGCGGGGGGACAAGGAATGTTTTTGCTGCTATAGACTCTCTATATAAGCATCCTACTAAAGAATCTTTTTGTCACAATAGACTATATCTTTATAACCATCCTACTGCTGGATGTGATAGGGGTAAATAAGCATTGAGGCTTTCATTCTGGGGCTGTCTGCAGAGATTTGAGGTGAGGGGTGTGCTGAAATGTAGTTGGTAGGAGCTGTGGAAAGCTACATTACAATAGTAGAATTAGATACTACAGCAAAGGAAAGTCTGTGTTGGCCATAGATCAAATCTGATTGGCTACTACCATTTTCATGCAGGTGAGAAAAAACACCTGAATGTTTAGTTACAATAACATAATTGCAGCTGAATTAATTTGGTCATTCGATTTATACTTGTATTTCAGGTATGGTGCTTCGGAAATGAGACCCATCACCAAGCCAACTGGACCGTAGACTCAGAAACACGGCGCCTAGAAATTGCAATGTTACCTGCAGGTGTCACCTACAAGATTCAAGTAGCCACCATCTATGATGTAGGTGTTAGCAAACCAAGCCAACCACAGTACATCTTTATAGGTGAGATGGGAACGATATCAAGAAAATTATTTCTCAAAGGTGACTTCTGTGGTTTTTGTGTTCCTCCATTTTTCTTAAAGCCTATGTAAACCTAAATATAAAAAGTATGGGATTACATACTTCTGTCCTTTACAGTAAATATGATTCCTTTTGTGTATTCAGCAAGTGCAAGTTACACTAAATTCTGGTTATCCTGCTATGCTTTGACAACCCAGGGCTTCCTGACTACACCAACCATGGAAGCAGATGTTGCATGTCTTCTTCTTCATTGGGACCCATAATAAGCCTGACATCACTGCTGGGCTCTGCAGAGCCATAAGCCAATCACAGACTGTATGAGCAGGGAGTGCAGCAGGCAACGTTAAGGCCATTGGGGCATGTAGTTCCTCATCAATGGAACTCTCTACACTTCGGAAGAGTGATGAAAAGGAAGTAACTGCAGTCTTGTGACCGATGTATAAAATACGTTTTTCTAGTATATTGGTCACATTTCTTAAGAATTAGTAGGTTGTGGAATCAAAGTAAATTTAAGGCCTTCTTATGGATAATATCTTTCACTTGCCCTTTGAATCATTTTTTCCCCAAATTTTGTGTTTTTGCAGTCATGTTTCTCTGTCCTTCAGCAGAGACTAGAAATTTACTTCACTTGTCCTAAGATACAACACAGAGCTGCTGTCTGGATCCATTAAATATCCTCTGTAGATGGCACAACAGAGCCAAGTCATGTCCCAAGAAGTCATGTCCCTAGACAATGGAAAGAAACAGAACATGAACAGAGACTTCTCAGGGAAGCTTTAAAAGAAAAGCTAACTCCAGAGGAGAAATATGGAATGGGGGGGGGGGGGGGAATCTCTACATAACTAGGAGTGGTAATGTAAGAATCACGTTTTACCTGATTGGCGATTTTTGGTCAAATGGAAGGGGGGGGGGACTACAGGGGTAGGGACAGTGGTACTGCTGGGAGGTCATTCCAGAAACGTTGGCTGCAGAAGTAGTTGTCCAATGAGGCCTTCCTGTCCTCATTGGGTGATCAGCTGATTAGGATAGGATGGTTATTGTTCTTGTAACCGCAGCTTGGCTGGTTGGATGGACTTTTGGAAGACTTGGAATTGTTACAAAACAGTAGTCAATATGGTTGTGTGGTACTTTCTTTTTTGCAGGTTGTTTGTTCTGAGAAATACAGCCAGTTGCACATCACAAAGTCCAACACTTGTAAGACTTGAGGAGCAGGTCTCTGGCAGGACTTTGTGCAACTTGCTCTGTAATAATAAAGTTTTACAACAAGCAATGGACCTCCTGGTGTACCACCAGCTGTTTTTCTCTGAATGTATTGGCGTTCAGGTTGAGGATGAGTCCCTGCTTTGCGTTTGCACCTGGACAGCCGAGGGAATGATCCAATGTAGAGGACTTGGGAGCAACTGGAAACCTCTACTTGTATTGTTTGTTCTTCCAGGGGCTCGGTTCTTGGCGGAAGGCGGTATATATGCTCAGTTTGAAGCTGTCCTCGAAATGATGGGATGCGGCTCGTAATAGAAGTAGAGCTTAGTTAGGACTTTTGTTAAGAAAAAACCTCTCCTGGTAACACAGTTGGTATATGTTTGAACTGGGAATGCTTGTTAAATAAAAGTCTGCTGTGGCCAATTTAACCCACATCAAGCAGTCTGAGCCATTATTTGGGATGTAGAATGGCAGGGAAGGAATTGAAGTGAAATTAAGAACGACGTACATGCCAGTACCAGCTGATTTAGTTTTTAATTCCTCTGTCCTTGCAGATTTTCCTGAAGGGAAAGAAGAAACACAGGGTGATCATATTCCTCTAGATCTCCTCCTGCAGGTTATAAAACATCCGGCTTTTATTGCCACAGTGGGTGGTACCATCTGGATCATGCTAATGGTGGCCGTGGTTTACCTGTGTCAGCGTCACTCAAAGCCTTACAGCTCCAAGAAACACAGCGGTAAGCGCTCATTGTGTATACTGTGATAATACATATAATTTATATTACAATAATAACATAGTTCCCATCTTTTACAGGTCTGTATCGATTTGCAAGTGAGGACACTATCATCAAACACAGGTAAGACCTGAGATCTGCTTATAACATACATTTATGTTCTGCACTGTGATTACAGTTTGGTGATAGGGTGCAGCTACAGTTGGCCTCGAGTTAGGTAATCCTTTAATAATAGAATTATTATACTGTGTCTATTTCTCCTGACACGAACAATCAACCCATTCAAAATTGATGCCATGTAGTGTGGACCCTTTGTTAGCAGAATGCATAGCTCTCAAATGTCCCTGATTTTGAGGCACTGTCCCTGACAATGTCCCTGACAATGTCCCTCTTTCCTCCTCATTTGTCCCTCATTTTGGTCTGATCTATATAGTTGTATGTAAAATGCACTTTTTATCTTTCAAAAAATGTTTCCCAGTGCTAATCCTTTCATCCAAATTCTAAATTGCTGAATTTGTACATTTTAAAAGCCAATAGAATAGTAGTGGTAAAAAAAAAGCACTTGTGGATTTAATTAACCTTTTTTTTGGTTAATTCTCATTTTAAGGGGGTGTGGCAGGAGGTGTGTACTATGCCTACATACATTTTTTAGTAGGTGTCCCTCATTTCTATCTTAAAATGTTGGTATGAGAATGTAAAGTGAGCTCCCTGAATATGGAGTCTGTACACCCAATGTTTACAAAGGACCCTGTAAGGAGGTATGCATTTTCCTGCCTGACACTTCCAGAATGTGACTCTCACATTTGCCCATCTAGTAACAGCTGATTAAAGCTGCGCAAAGGATTCAGATTCAGTGCAGAGAGCAAGTATAGCCAGAATATTATTGGGAACATATAACCGGACAGATGGCTTTTGGTCATACTGGAAAGAGACCCTTCATTTAATTTCAACAAAAAGCTTCCTACAAAATTATAGGGTTGCTTTACTAGAACTGGAGAGTGCCAAATCTGGTGCCAATCAGCTTCTAACTTCAGTTTGTTCTAATAAAGTGGTTGAAAAAGGCACAAGTTTTTTTACCTTCATGCATGCATGAAGGTATAAAAACCTTCTGTGTGTAGCAGCCCTCCCTAATACTTACCTGAGCCCCCTCTCGATCCAGCGATGTCCATAAGAGCCTTACTTTTCCGGGGACTAGCACTCCTGATTGGCTTTTTGGCACCCAGTGAGCCAATCAGGTCCTGTTGTCTTCTGGGACTATTTAATGTTCAAGACTCAGATTAATTTTAGCCTGGAACTCCGCTTTTTAAGCTATGACAATAAAACCTGGAAAGTGATTGGTTTCTATGCAGAGCTGCACCAGATTTTGCACTCTCCAGTTTTAGTAAATCAATTCCTATATGTGTTTTTTATTAATATTTTATATGCATGTTATTTACCTGTAACTTGACATACAAAAGGTTTAAAACTGCTGCTGGGTGTCACTATCTTGGATGTAATGTTAGCATCCCCTGATGATGGCATGATGGGATTTGTATTTCTGCAGCTGGAGGGCCAATATTTGCCTACCCTTGCTCTATAGCAGGCTTTCTCAACCTTTTAACCCTAGAGGAACCCCCAAAAAAATGTCTCAAGGAACCCTTACTAAAAATCATCAGGGCTCAATAGGAACAATGCTTCTTATATTGGTGGTCAATAGGAAGAATATCCACCTTTAAAGTGGTGCTCAGAATGCCACCCTTAAAGACAGCTAAAAAGATATTTGGTGTCATGCTGCTGGCTTTGCTAAGTGGTGCTGAACCTTGAACTCTATAGGCATCATCAAAAAGGTGGTTCACCAGCCACAGCTCAAGGAACCCCTAGCAACCTCTGGAGGAACCCCAAGGTTCCACGGAACCCTGGTTGAGAATGGCTGCTCTTTAGTATTCCTCTTTGCTCCTCCCTGAACAGCTACAAAATAGGTTATAATAAACAGTATAACGCTGCTCCAGGTTGGCTCTCTGTCACAATCCCATACACACTTCCTGATGGGTACAAGCTCAGCTCTTCATGCTGAACACAATATAAGCACCAAAATTCGGACAGCTGCACTCTAAAAAAAATCCATCCTTATTGTAGTATAAAAAGCAGCATATTACAGCAAAAAGACACTGTGGGGAATAAGAAAATAAGTCAACGCGTTTCGTGCTGTGTCAGCACTTAATCATGACTTGACTTAAGTCACGATTAAACGCTGACACAGTGCGAAACACATTGAATTTTTTCACATTCACAATGTCTTTTTGCTGTATCGTGTTGATTTTTATAATACAATAAAGATGGATTTTATTTGGAGCGCAGCTGTCCAGATTTTGGTACATAAAAGGTTGTGTAGCGAGGTGAGTGAGGAGTGGAGGGGCTGGGCCAGCACAGACAGTAATTAGAAACTTCCAGTATAGGAAAGGGCTATGACAGGCAAGGGAGGAGGGGCCCTGCTAGGGAATTGACTCTTCCTGGATTAGTCCAATTTTCTAGCACATTGCAAGTCAATAAAGTAAGTCTTTATGGAAAGGAAAAATTAGCATTCAAAATTCTTGATTGTTTGGGGGGTTTATACGTACAATGTTTAACCGCTTCCCGACCAGCCGCTGCAGTTATAGTAGCTATACGTCGGCTCGCGGGGTCGGGATAGCAGGCGCGTGCCCCCGCTGCACAACGGGAGTGCCGATGCTCGTGGCTGACGGTCGTGATGACTGCCGGCCACGAGCAATCAAGAGCAGGAGACACAGAACAGGGACAAGTGTGTGTAAACACACTTCCCCCCCCCGTTCTGAGAGGAATGACAGATCGTGTGTTCCTATTAGCTAGGAACCACGATCCGTCACTTCCTCTAGTCAGTCCCCTCCCCCTTCAATTAGAATCACCTCCCAGGGAACACAGTTAACCCCTTGATCGCCCCCTAGTGTAAACCTCTTCACTGCCAGTGACATTTTTACAGTAATCAATGCATTTTTATAGCATTGATCGCTGTATTAATGCCAATGGTTCCAAAAATGTGTCAAAATTGTCCAATGTGTCCGCCATAATGTCGCATTCATGATAAAAATCGCAGATCGCCACCATTACTAGTAAAAAAAAAAAAAAATAATAATAATAATAAAAATGCCATAAATCTATCCCCTATTTTGTAGACGCTATAACTTTGGGCAAACCAATCAATATACACTTATTGCTATTTTTTCAACCAAAAATATGTAGAAGAATACATATCGGCCTAAACTGAGAAAAAAATTTGCTTTTTTTTTTAAAAAAAAATGGAGATATTTATTATAGCAAAAAGTACAAAATATTGTGTTTTTTTTTCAAAATTGTCGCTCTTTTTTTGCTTGTAGCACAAAAAATAAAAACCACAGAGGCGATCAAATACCACCAAAAGAAAGCTCTATTTGTGGGGGAAAAAAAAGGATGTCAATTTTGTTTGGGTACAACGTCGCACGATCGCGCAATTGTCAGTTATTGCGACGCAGTGCCGAATCGCAAAAAGTGCTCTGGTCAGGAAGGGGGTAAATTCTTCCGGGGCTGAAGTGGTTAAAGTTGGTGACAGGGTCCCTCTAACTAGTCCTCAGTCTGCAATGGCTAGCCCACCAGAGGAGCCCGAGCGCAGACGGGAAGAGGGAGAGAAAGCCACTAGACACTGACCATAGCAAATGCTCTGATTGCTGTTCTCCAGCTGCAGACAGAATCGTATAATTCTTGTATAGTGCATATCCCGAGTTCCGCTGGCAGAAAGGAAAATCAGAGAGCATGTTAAGATTGTTCATTTTAAATCAGACTATAAAATACTTTTAACAATAACAAGATTTTCGTATGCTTCCAATCATTCACTTACCCGACTAGTTGCCTCAGGAACTCAAAAGAGTTTGAGATCTGGCAGAATTTGCCTTTCCGCCGCACAGCCGCGAATTCGCTTTGCATGTCGTTCTAAGACAGGCCGTATTTCAGGGGAAAAAAATAAGTTAAGGAATGAGTTTGTGACAGCGCCATTTAACAGCTATAAAATATCGTTACGTCTCAGCAATTCCTCACCTCAATAAGACTCATTTGCGTTTGTCCTTCAGAAGCGGCAATAAATTGCTGTCTCAGGAGATATAGTGCTACGTATACTGTGTGACATTCTCCACGGCGGTACTTTACATCTTCCTGGCTCTAAAATATAGTTAAGTGCTGAAATAAAACATTACTTGAGCCTCCAGGGATTAACAATACTTTCTACTTTTTTTTTTTTTTTTAAATGAACTCCAGGCAAACAGCTAAGTAAGCCATTGAAATATGTATATGAGGGTTGTTGTGGGTGCAAAAGTCTTTATATTTCTGTCCTTCGAGTCCTGCGATATACTCAACCTTACTAGACAGTGGAGCTAGGCTGCAGACCTGAATTTTCTCTACTGTAGATTAGCAATACAGCCCGTCACTTCTCCACCCAAAGCCTGTGATTGGACAGTGAAGGAGCAGCAGCATTACAGTGATAAGTCATCCCTCTCTGTTTATTCTGCTCTCTTCTTCTGTCCCCTGGTACTATAGCTTAAATGCCCTGCAACACCACTGATTGGCTCCCTGCCCCTCCCTCTGTGCACACATACACATATATCACCCAGTTTTTGGTAAAACATAAAAGATGAAGTTGTGTTGCATTAATAGATGCCAAACAACATTCCGCACCCGTGAAACTGTGACATACCTTTGGAATTCAAACTGTCCATAGGTGTTGCTTTAAAAGCCTTTACGTATCATCTGTTTTGACTTAATCATGAGTGAACGATGGTCTAGAATTATTGCAGTCATTCGGGTGTGCGCGGTGATTCCTAATATGTTCAACCCAAGCACCATTTTCATACAAGGAGCACACAACATGTGTATTTGTGTGTGTACGCACACTATATTGTCAAAAGTATTGGAACGGCTGCCTTTACATAAACTTTAATGGCATCTCAGTCTTAGGGCCGGTTCACACTTGTCTGACATGCGCTCCGACTTCCAGAGCACAAGTCGCATGACATGTCACAATCAATGGTTCCCTATACGGGCCGTCTTAACTGGCTTGACTTGTGTCAGTCCGACTTTGAAAATGTTTCCTGCACTACTTTGGTCTGACTTGGGCACAATTTCAGCCCATTGATTTGAATGGAAGTCAGGATTATCATCTTAACTGATCCGACTTTTGGCATGCGACTTGCGCTCTGAGGTTCTTGAGGGAGAACCCCACGCCAAAACAAAAAAAAATCCATACCAGACCCTTATTCAAGCATGCAGCCCGGCAGGCCAGAAAAGGGGGGGGGACGAGCAAGCGCCCCCCCCCCCCAGACCATACCAGGCCACATGCACTCAACATGGGGGGGGTGGGTGCTTTAGGGCAGGGGGGGCTCTGTGCCCCCCCAAAGGACCTTGTCCCCTTTAACAAGGCAGCCCCCAGATCCCAGCCCCCCTCTCATGGTACACCCACCCTCCCTCCATGTTGAGGGCATGTGGCCTGGTATGGTCCAGGAGGGACCTTACTTTGTGCACTGGTCAAAATAATTTGGTGGAGGGGGGATTATGGTGTGGGGCTGGGCTTGGCCCCTTAGTTCCAGTGAAGGGAACTCTTAAGGCGTCAGCATACCAAGACATTTTGGACAATTTCATGCTCGCAGCTTTGTAGGAACAGTTTGGGGATGTCCCTTTCCTGTTCCAACATGACTGCGCACCAGTGCACAAAGCAAGGTCCATAAAGACATAGATAGGTGAGTTTGGGGTGGGGGAACATGACTGGCCTGCACAGAGTCCTGACCTAAACCTTATAGAACTCCTTTGGGATGAATTAGAGCAGAGACTGTGAGCCAGGCCTCTCATCCAACATCAGTGCTGAGCTCACAAATGCACTTCTGGAAGAATGGTCAAACTTTCCCATAGACACACTCCTAAACCTTGTGGACAGCCTTCCCAGAAGAGTTGAAGCTATTTTAGTTGCAAAGGGTGGGCCAACTCAATATTAAACCCTACAGACTAAGACTGGGATGCCATTAAAGTTCATGTGCCTCTAAAGTCAGGTTTCCCAATACTTTTGACAATATAGTGTATGTGCATGCACTTGGGGTTTTAAAAGAAATATTAGCAAAAGACATTCACTGATCTCCCTCCGCGCTACTTAGTGACATCTGCAGTACCCATCCCAGGCCCTTGAGTGGGACAGTGGAGCCCAGCATACATGATGGGGGGGGGGGGGGGGTCACAGAGGGTGGGGCTGCGTAGAGATGATGGCATGTTCTGGTGGCTGTGGAAATGTCTGGATGGCCACATTACTTGTACCAGAAAGGAGATGCTCAGTTTGACAAGGATATACACACACCCTGGCTGCTATAGGCCTCTCCTGTGCAACAATCTTGCAACATGCCACCCCTGCGGCCTGTTACAGGACAGGGTTAGAGCGTTGTGACTGTAGAACAAGAAGTGGCTGAACAAGGGCCTTCATGGCAGGATCACTGAGGCTTATTTTAATGAAAGCTATACATTTAAAAACATTTAAATTGACTTTTCTATGATGCTAACAAACTAAGGAATATATGATATTTTGATGATTGGGTTTACATCTGCCAAACTTTCCACAAAAAGTCAATCAGTCGACAGCCAATGACATCCAGTTGGCTCAGAAGTTCAGAATTGATATAAACCATTGAAGGTTGCATAGGACTACAGCTTCTTGTCATCTAATTCTGTTGTGCCCATCTCGACCTTTCTAGATAGAAACTTCCATAATGTTTTAGGAGGATGTAATATGTCAGTGATCTGGGGGTGTTACCAGGGGATAAACACAATACAACATTACAGTTCTTTTTAAGAAATCTTTTATCGGTAAGAAGAAAAAGCAGAAAACAGTCAGAAATAAATACTTTTTCTTTCAGCCTTGTACCCCTTCCTTGGAGGGTCCAGCAGCTTAACACCCAAAGAAGAGATATAATTTGACAGTACACAGAGTATACAAGCCTCCACTTATTCTACATGGAGCACAATCAGAGAGGGCTTCCCTTAAGCAACAAATCTTTGTAACTTTTGACTTTCTTAGATGAACTATCACGGTTTCTTCCATAATACCCACAAGATCTTTCGGCTTCCCAAGAGGGGAGAGCACTACTGGAAGTAAAAGCCTTCTATTCAGACTGGAAACTGAGCAGATAGTCCTTGCAAAGGAATTCTGCTTTTTCCACTACCTTGAATCTCTCCATCTCAGTCTGTTCCCAGATGTCTCCAGAACCATCGCTAACTAATCAAAATGGGGTACTGTCCCTAACTTCACTTCCCACTTAAGGGCTCCATCTTGGTGCAGATAATGCTATATAAAGTATGCCTACACCCAAAAATGTATGCTGAAATCTCACAAGAACTCTGTGTTCAATCAAACCCAGGCTCCTCCAAGATGGTGCCAGGAATTGTTAGTGGAGGACACGTTATCCTTTTGTTGGATTCCCCTAGTGCCAGCATCAAAGTGGTCAACTGACCACTTTTTTGACACTGTCTTAAAGAAAAATTACTAACATATACAAGTTTGAAGCCACATGTCCATACCTCCCAACTTTTTGAGATGGAAACAAGGGACACTTACTAGCAAAAGTATGTAGGTACACACCCTGCCTCACCCTCTTAAAGGAGAATTATAAAAAAAAATTTAAAAATTTTAAACCCACAAATGCTTTTTTTTTTCACTGCTATTCCTTTATACTGACTTTTGAAATTTACATGCAGCAATTTAGAAACTGGATGAAAGGTTTAGCACTGGAAAACACTTTTTGAAAGTTAAAAAGTGCATTTTATATACAACTATATAGATCAGACCAAAATAAGGGACAATCAAGGAGGAAAGAGGGGCAGAGGAACTTTGATCCAAATCAGGGACAGTTAGGAGATATGCATATCCATGTATACCAAAAGAAAAGTTCTGGTATAAAGCCGGTACCCGACCCCCTCCTGCAAGGAGTTAATCTTTTAATGATATTGAATTGATGTAAATATTTTCTTTATCCCTTTGTATTTCAGGATGGACACAAGTGACTCCCCGTGGCTTTCCAACACTTGGAAATCTGCATCATGTTCAAGAAACTACAGTAGCACGACCAGCGTGAACAGCCAGTTAATGTGGATGGAAAGCAAAGACACCTCCGACTTTCAAAAATCCAGTAAGAGCCGCAGAATTGTTCCAAAAGGCTAAGCACCAAAATCATCCAACATACTAGAGAGTTTACATCTTTTCCCTGTAAAATTGTATGGTGAATGATAGCCTTTCTCAGTCAGGGTTCTGTGGGACCCTAGGGATTCTCCAGAGGCTGCTAGAAGATCCTTGAGCAATGGTGCATTGACCTACTGCCTAATGGTTCCTGCATTGTTCCCAGGCCAATGCCACTGGGATAAACCAGTGGCCTGAGATTAGTGGAGCTTCTCCTCTTTTCTCTCAGATAAGAAGGAATTGACATCAATGATTTTAGTTGTCCCTAGGGGTTTGTTCACACTAGTGGTTGGGCGCAGTAAAACCCCACATTTGAGCTGCGCTTCTACTGCCCCCCCCCCCCCCAAGTCAAATAAGCAAAGTATGCAACATTCCTTATTCTTTACTTTATTCTTGTCTCTCAGCTTTCTGTTTACACTAATATACCCTGAGCTGTAGATATAGTAATCATTAGCAAGGCCCCCCTGACCCATGAAAGTTATTTCAAGGATTCCTCCGCATTTAAAATGTTGACGTAGGAGGTGCCTGTCATATTTGTCCGTTGCTTTGAGATGGAGCGATAACTGTATACAATCCATAGTGTGTATAATTGTTGTATTATGTATCCATCAGTCCCTACTGTGTGTGAATGATGTATAATTGCATGGTGTTGCTTGTAGGCACTGCTTTTTGTTGAGTTCTAAGTTACTTCATATTAACACGGACATGTCACTCTACGAGACATGGAAATCACGGCTTGAGCTCATTTTCATTTACATTCATTTTCACCGTTCTCTGCCAGCGTGTTAATTATCCTTTTTTTTTTTTTTTTTATAACTGGACTTGCTATTTAGTGCTTGCTCTGCAAAACCTTTAATTGATGTGACATTTTCTCAATCTGGGCGTCACACTTTGGAATAATTCCAGGTTTACGTTTAGGTCCCATTTCAATCTTTATGCGGTTTAGTAACTGTGGTGGGAGAAGCTGTAGACATTTTAGCATGTCTTGCCAGGGTGGCAGTTTGATAATTTGTCATTATATTATTATTTTGTCATCTTATTATATTATTATTAGTGAAGCCAGTGATGTCTGGAGGAATAAGCGTTGTTTGAATTGAGGGAATAATTGGTAAAGGGAAACTCCAGCCAAATTTTTTTAGCCTTCAATAGAGTGAAAAATAGTCAGAGCCGCTGTCAAGGTTTTGATAAATTAGTAGGTCATAGGCACTATGGTCTGTGTTAAAAAGGTTGTAAAGCCCTGAAATGACAAATGAACATAACATGTCCTTCAATAGTGAGTACTCACCTCAACACAAAGCACCTAGTGTGACTCTAGTCCGCTCTCTTATTCCGCTGCTATCTGCATAAGCCGCATTAGACAGTCTATGCCAACACCAAGCAATCCTGGGAGACCCCCTCCAGCAGACAGCAGGTGATTACCAGCTTTAGCATGCTATGAGACTGCGTAGAGGGGATGTGTCCTTTTCCTCCACTCAGGTCTCAGATTACACTTAGCCTGTGCTGTGCATTGTGTGACATCAGATCCCTGCCCCCTGCCTTCTGAAGCTGAGACATGATGTGTAAATTCAGTACTCTGAATGATTGTAGAAGAGAGAGGGCTACAGATAAACATGCACAATTTACATAGGATTTGTTTAATCTCTGTGAATTACCTAAGGTTAGTCACATCAGTGTGTATATGTAAGGGTTTACAACCACTTTAAGTAAAAATGTTAGCTTGCTCACTTGGAAAAATAGAGACACCATGCCTCCCATGTGTATATGCATGAGGGAAAACAAAGGGAATGTGAATGTTCTATATCAAGGCAATCTTTGTGTAGTTGGAATGTTTATTGCAGTTTACAGAAGACCTTTGCGTCCCCTTCAACAGACCTAATAAAAGGCAAGTAAGAAGGGGGTCAGGAACTACCTTGGGGCAGTCTGTGTCATATTTGTACATTTGATTTCAGCAGCCATTTTGGATGCAAATATGCTATGAATAGCACTATCTCTATCACAAAGGAGTCCTTAATAGGTTTATAGGCAGGGACAGAACCCTGTTCCTTGGCAGGGACAGACAGGTTACAAAAATGGAATCTCCTGATTCATTGACATAAGGCTGAAGTCCAGGAGGCTCTGTATAGGCAAAGTTTTAGATCACTGAGAAGGCTTGGAGCATAAAGTGGCGCTCCACCCAAAAGCGGAAGTTTCACTTTAAGGCCCTCCTCTTCACCAAATGGCACAAATGGCGGTAACCTGGTTTTGACAAGTACCCGCTCCCACTTTACTTACTTTACTGTCCTGTTGGGATTGAACCATCTTAGCATTTTACTAATTCTCTAATGGTATTTCGGATAACAGTTGACTTCAAAGTTGTTGTTGCCATGACACGTTTCTCATTTAGGAAATTTTGGCAGAAAGAGTACATCTGTATGAAGATAAAGCTGAGATGATGTGTACATTCTATTGTTTGTTCCAGAATGTTAAGATAAATCATCCCTTTCGATTCCTGACTCGTTTCTTGGGTCAACGTCTGCTTCTTCGGGGGGGAATTGATATGAAATATTTCAGCATAAGCATAGAGAATAGAGGTTTTCCCTCATAAACATATATTCATACCAATTGATCCCATTGCTACACACAACAACAAAGAAAAATTCCCAGCTCAGCTTACTAGCCAGCCTGCAACAAATCGAGTAGTCCTGTCTAACAGTTCACGTTAAAAAAGGGTTTAGTTTGCACACACTTGCAAATACATTTGCAAATACATGCGTAAGCTGCAGAGGCCGCATCACAGCACCCCAGTATTATCTGCAGTCCTAACTCATTGCTACAAGGTAATTCAATCGCTTAGCCAAGCCAGAAGGTAATTCTGCCAAGAAATTCCCAAAATGTCAGTGAGTGTAGAGAAACCAAATGCCCAGCACAGGCGAGCGTAAAAAATGGACAAACTGTAACCTTCAACGTTTATCATAAGGCCCTTTTTCCTTTTTTTTTTTTTTTTTTAAACCTGTCAGGTCCTACTGGGGAGATTCCCCTTACATCCTGTCCCAGAGACACAACAGATGAATTCTCTACAAAAGTCAGTAAATTCCCAGCTTAGATCATTGTCACAGGAACTGGTGTCCTGATTGGAAGATTTCCCCTCTTTAGGTGTTTGGTGACAAATGTAAAAGTTTGGATTTACTATCATTTTTCTTTCTCAGCATTGCTGACCAGGACAAATGGAGAGGGCAAAATTGTCCAGTGAGGGCATAGACAGCAGTAAAAAACCCTTCAAAATACTCCACCTTATCCAGGAACAAAAATATATTCTGGATTTAGATACGCTTTAATTTGCACTTTTAGAAGAACATTTCTAATTTTCCTGCTGCCCAGTAATACTAGGCTTGTGGAGGATGTTGTGACTTGTGGTTCCTCTATATTTGGTTTCTCTAAATCTGTTGACTTGCTTTCAAAGTGATTTATTTTTTCCCTTCGCAGCAATTTCATTTGAACGCAAAAGTGAGACTAGCCGCAGCCAGATAATCCCGCTAGTGCCTGATACTGGCAGCATGTATGGAGCTTTATATGTGGATCTTCCTGGAAAAGAAATGACAACCTTCCAGTGTCCTCTGCCCACCAGACTCCCTGGAATGGGGATCAGGGCAAAATCGGCCACGTCTCCAGGTCTTCTCGACCACAGCTTGTTCCTGCGTGGTTCTAATCCTGGCAGTTCTAGCAATCTGACACATGGTGGATCCAAAAACAAGATCCCACACAAGCCAGTTCTCCCCGTACCACCCAGCATGGCCCTAAAAGAACCCTGGAGCCAGAACTGCAAAAAAGGTAAAACTGCTGCCATGGCTGATGATTGCATTGACTGTGTTGAAATAATTCACAAGAAAGCAAATATAGGGGCATTGTAAAAGAGAGTGGCACATCCTACATATTTAGGAAAGTGAAGAAATTAAGACAACCCATACCACACAAACTTTTAAGGCACCCATAATGTAATATGTTAAAATGACAACATTTTATTTACAATGTATGATACAAAGAATAAAATTGTATGAATAAAAAACAGAAGAAGGTTCCTTTACACAGGTACTCCTCACTTAATGACCAGGTTCCGTTCCAATGACCGGGTCCTAAACAAATTGGTTGGTAAACGAGGAGCCACAAGTAATCAATATTTTAAGCATTCTTAACTACTGTACTGTACAGTATTGTGAAAAAAAGGTCTAAGCACAAAACTCCAGCTCAACAACGATGTTTTCATTTGCATAAGTAGAAAACATGGTTACATAGTAGGTGAGGTTGAAAAAAGACACAAGTCCATCAAGTCCAACCTACGTGTGCGATAATAGGTCAGTATTACATTGTATATCCCTGTATGTTGCGTTCGGTCAGGTGCTTATCTAATAGATTTTGAAACTATCGATGCCCCCCGCTGAAACCACCGCCTGTGGAAGGGAATTCCACATCCCTGCTGCTCTTACAGTAAAGAACCCGCTACATAGTTTAAGGTTAAACCTCTTTTCTTCTAATTTTAATGAGTGGCCACGTGTCTTGTTAAACTCCCTTCCGCGAAAAAGTTTTATCCCTATTGTGAGGTCACCAGTACACTATTTATCATTTGAAATCATATCCCCTCTCAAGTGTCTCTTCTCCAGAGAGAATAAGTTCAGTGCTTGCAACCTTTCCTCATAACTAAGATCCTCCAGACCCTTTATTAGCTTTGTTGCCCTTCTTTGTACTCGTTCCATTTCCAGCACATCCTTCCTGAGGACTGGTGCCCAGAACTGGACAGCATTCTCCAGTATATGTAAACTATTTAATATGGTCAAAAAATAATAAAAACATTCATATCTATGGCTGGTGGACAAGACTAGCTCTTGACTCAATGCATTTCTGTGAACTGCATTCCACCTCTTCAGGAGAACAGATGAGGATTATGATCTAAAATAAGACAAATATGCAATTAAAAACCAAACTTTTAGTAATGTATCCATATGGCAAATCACTGCTTACCCATGTCACCGGGGCCTATACATTGCCCACCTGTGTGCTGGTGTGAGGAAGGGGGTCCTTACAAAAATGACATACATAGATTTTGATGAGCATGCTGAAAAGCTGGGGCTACCTTTTATATGAGGCCTACTGGGCAAACACCGAAACCTGTACCCTTTTTGCAAATCAGGTATATAGTGGGTTTATACTTTGTGTTCCCTCCAGTGTTGCCAACCTCCCACAGCATTTTTTTACTGACAAAACATGGCAAATTTACTGACGGAGCACATTTTTTTACTGACAGCATGAAAAATGACAGAACTCCTATTAAAAACAATTGATTATAAACACAATATGGAAACACTGACAATACCCAAAACAAGTAATTTGCCTGGTTTACACTTAAAAAGTCAACACAGCATGACAAATTATCAGCTCCTGATATTTACAGGCAATTGTAAAAAAAAAAAAAATCACAAATTTTTACAAACTGTCTATAAATTTACTGACGGTTGGCAAACCTGGTTCCCTCCTCTGTCCATCTGGATGGTCTCAGTGCTCGCTTGGGAGACATTATATGATGATGACCCCATCTTTTCAGCATGTACTTCAAATTTTATGTATGTAATTTTTGTGAGGGACCCCCCTGCGTACCAGCACAGAGACGGGAAATCCATAATAATCCTCATCTGTTCTTCTGAAGAAGCAGAATGTAGTTCCGAGAAACACATTAAGGGCTAGTTTCATCCACCAGTTTGATATGTCATAGATATCAATATCGTTATCATTTTATGACCATATTAAATTGTTAATATTTACATATACTGGATACCCTCTAGATGAGCTTTGATTACTTTTAACACTATGTAAGAATGTGCCTACTTTTCAATTCATACAATAATATTCTTTGTATCATTGATAAAATGCTGTAATTTTAACATATTTCCTTGTGGGTACCTTAAAAGTCCTTGTGTTAAGGTTTGTTTTATTTTGGGTGTTGAAAAAAGAGAAAGTTGCCCAAAAGTGGTGTTTCCATTTTACATAGACCACATGCTTTCTCCTTATTTCTATCATGGACCCTGTTCATGAGGTATTCACACCACAATTTCCAGTTCCACCCAGCATTAACAAATACAACTAACTGGTAGTGTCCCCTAATGGATTTTTGTTGTGTGAAATAAAAACAGGGTGATCTCTTTCTTAAAGCAGAACTCTGCCTTTTTAAAAAAGGTCTTCAGACTGGCCTTTCTGCCTCTGTTCTAGTGACGGTGATGGGTAGTCCTTACTCCTGCACTAAATCGCACCAACATCATCATGTGTGAGCACTGTTCAGTACAGTAAAAAGTGGGGGAGGGATTGGAATGTGTGTGGACAAAGATTTGGTCTGTCCGACCCAATTTAAGAACAAATGAAGAAAACCTGGTGCCTGAAGGCACGGTTAGGAACCCCTAGGGGTCTATTATAGACAGACCAAAGCATAAGGTATACATTTATTTTCATATAACAATAATGGACAGGGAAGATTCCCGCATCCACCTTGTATCGTAGTTATTTAAAATTAGCACGCTGGTTGATCGAAAAAGCTGATCAATGTATGGCCAACTTTAAACCTCAACAGAGGTTCTAATCCATCCACAGTCCATCAAAAACTTTAAAAAAATGTTTACCTTTTAGATGGACTTAAAGGTAGAATTCCAGGAAAGGCTTTAAATATTAATAAATCAGTAAAAAAAAAAAAAAACCACAAAGAAGACAACTTTTTTGCAAAACTTACTGTCAATCAGGAAGACATACCAACTGCAGTATTTCTATTCTGCCAATAGGTTAAAGGCCTGAATGACAGCCAGTTTCCCACTTCCTGTGAGCCCAGGCTGTCATGGACCCACCCCTGGGGGTGTGCCATCATGCTGTCCTGGGTTTAGAAAACTACTGTACTGAACAGTTGAAGAAAACCTGGTGCCTGAAGGCATGGTTAGGAACCCCTAGGGGTCTATTATAGACAGACCCAAACATAAGGTATAAAAAGTATAAATTTATTTTCATATGACAATAATGGACATATAGAAATCAATACATAAAAACAGTATCTGATACCCAATTTGTACAATTGTATGAGCTGACCACTGCCCTGGTGCGGGATGGACTAGTGATGATCAATACAGATGTAAAACACCTTACATGTTACGGACTAAATGTCCTCCTTCAGAGGTTAATTTGGTTCAGATGGGTACAGATTTTCTATAGCAAAGAAAATGTGCAAATAGTACAATATTAGTATGCAGTAATTAGTGTGAATATTATGGCGATTGCAAGATATACAAAGGAATCTCTAATCATGTATGTTCAGCCATGGATATGGACTACTTACATAGTAAAATAATCCACATGGGATAAGTCTGAGGAATAGTAGATGATCATTCCAATCATGGACAGCAAATGAGATCCCCTCCAGAACACAACAAGCTCAGACACAGAAGGCAACCAATGCTTCACTATGAGGACTCAAGACTGAAGAGCAAAAGCTCTTGCTTGAACTGGACCAGTATAACCATGTTAAAGATATAATGCATGGCAAGGTCACTAACAAGGGTATTAAGTGCATTAAAATAAAGCACTAAGCAATAAGACCTGACAGCATCAATAAGGCTGTATAGAATAAGGTCTGTATTTGGTAATAGTAAGAATAGTGAGTATACCTGAGAGATATTGGAATGTATCAAATTGTGCTGCTTTACCACCATGAGCTCCTTCAGCATCTGAAATAAATGCCTGAAGAGTTGGTATATAAGCGTATATCAAAGCATCAGCCCAATTACATTGTTGATTGTGATGGCCGTCAGCTGGCCACAGTGAATAGGCGGAGGAGCACGGCAAAAATTGGTGGCAAACTCCACCAATAGTCCCCCGGCGTGATGACGCCCGGCATAAGACCGCCCAGAGGGGGCGGAGTCACATCCCACGTCACCGACGTGCAGGTGGCTGCTGTCTGCGCTCCAGTTTGGAGCACGGAACAGAGGAAAACCCGGAAACTGGGAGTTTATAGCCAGAGAGGTGTCCCAGGTTGTCCCCCCACACAGTGGGGAAGCAGACAAGGGACCCGCACGTGTCGGGAGGGAAGCGAAGGGCGCCCCAGACCCGAGCATGAGTGAAGGAGAGAAATATCAGATGCTGAACCATGGGTGGAATTTGTAAACAAACGGGACACATTGATAAAAATGCATGATGAAATAATGTACAGAGCGAATCAACCCTAGGAGATCTAGACAGTTTTTTCTCAATTGGTACAGCATTTTTTAACAATATACAGAATCAGAATGGCTACAGTAATGCCTATTGGCAGAATAGAAATACTGCAGGGGGTATGTCTTCCTGATTGACAGTAAGTTTTGCAGAAAAGTTGTCTTCTATGTGCTTTTTATTTATTTTTTTTACTGACTTATTAATATTTAATGCCTTTCCTGGAATTCTACCTTTAAGTCCATCTAAAGGTAAACATGTTTTTTTAAGTTTTTGATGGACTGTGGATGGATTAGAACCTCTGAGGTTTAAAGCCGGCCATACATTGATCAGCTTTTTCGATCAATCAGCGTGCTAATTTAAAAAACTACAATACAAAGTGGATGCGGGAATCTTCCCTGCTCAGCAATTTTATTCTGACATTGGGACTCCTCTGCTCTCAGAATAAATGAATCAGTACTGCAGCAAATCAAATGAAAATTTACCAGTAGTCCTGTTTAAGTGGAATCAATCATTAGATTGACTCCTCTCGAATGGGAACAGCCATAGTTGGATTGGAAATTTAGCTGGTCCCTGCTGAACTGTCTGAATTTCGATATCTATGGCCAGCTTTATTGCGGTCTGTGTACTGATGGGGATGTTCACACTCTCTTTGTCCTTTGTCAGATTATATCCTTCAGATAATATTTAAGATTTCATTATCAGAGAATCTTATATCTTAAACAGAGCTTCATCATGTGAATAGTGCTCCTCTGTCCCCATTTGGTCAGACGACCAACCAAAGTGGTAGCGTGCCCAGTGTGAAGAGCTTGGACGGAGCCCCGGCAGGAAAAGGTAAGCAGGTCATAATTGCATGTGCTGAAACACTCAATGTGGTTAGTTGCAGTATCTCTTTTCATTACTTTCTGCCCATCCTCACACATTGGTCTTCTCTATCTGCATTCTCAGTGGAATACGCTAAAGTTATGAAGACCTTAAGTTCTCCTAAAATTCTCCAGTACACAACTTCTTTCAAAGTCATGGACTTTCTGCCCTATATCCCGTCTTTGCCACCACCCCCTGTCCCTCCGCCAGATGAGGAGTCAGCCACAGAGACCCAGGAAAAAATGTAAGTTAGTTCTTATTCTGTGTAGATATGTCTGGAATCCAAAGAGGCCTTTAAAGGGCCTCCTAATGTTGAAATATTCCCATACTTCCTATATTTTGCGGGAAACTTTAAAAAATGTAAAACTGTCTTTCTTTTTCTATATATCACATCACCAACAAAACAAAGTAAAGTTATTAAAGTGGGGAAACTATTAAGTTATCAAACGTTCATTGTCATTAGTCCTTGGGCTAAGTTTTTCTCAAGCTGTCATAAAGCAAGAGTGCTTATCATCTGTCCAGGTATCATGTCTATGGAGCTCACATGGTCTTCCTATGCTTCTTACAGGATTCCTGGTTGCACCTCTTATTCTAAACTACAAGACAATGACCACAAACAAGCTAATGTTGCTAAAAAAAAGGCTCCACCAGATGATTTACAATTCAGTCATGCCACACCCGTTTTCTTATCAGTCAGTGATGATCATGTGCTCACTCAAAATGAGGTCGCCCATTATCTAGAACTTAGCGAAAGAGGGGACAATACCAGGTGAGTGCCAGAACCAAGAAACTATTTTAATGTCTTCTCTTTGTGCTTTTCTCTGTTATTCCTGTCTTTTCTCCTTCCTTTCTGCACCTGTCTTCTGCTTCCCCTTGTTATTTTTTTCTTCCCTTTCCATATTTTTTTTATTTCTGTTGTCTGTTTCCTTTCCCTTTATACTCCTTTACTTTGCACCCCTTTCCCCCCTTTCCCAGTTTTTGCTTTCCTCCCCACACTGTTCATCACCTTAACTTCTCTTGGCCTTCATTTTGCTGAAGTTCCTTATTTGTTCCTTAGCTGCCCATTCTTCTTCTCACGTTCACCTTTCTCTACTCTTCTCCCCTTACCATCTCTCTTGTTTACCTGTTTTCTCCTCTTTTTTTTCTTTTTTTTTTTTTTTTTTTTTTTTTACACAACAAATTTTTATTTGGAAAAGGTAAAGCATACAATAAGTATTAACAGTAATCATACAATGAAGTGCAGAGAACAAGGTAACATAACAGATATATTCAGGTAGACTATGCATAAACCAGCAAGGAAGAATGTAATCTTGCCTCGGTGGACAAAGGATCTAGGTCCATAACAAAGAAGTAAATAAGAATCAGGTAAGGGAGTCGCCCAAGTTCTTGATAGGAGAGTGGTGGTCTGTTTAGGTCTCTGGGCCACAAGGCAGAGAGCCTAGGCATAGGTCAGTGCTGGGAGAGCCGAAGCCACATATAAGCCTATCAATGCTGGCTGCAGGGGCATAGGTTGTGGCATGCGGTTCTCAGGGGGAGATCAGTTGGTTGGCATAGAGTAGGAAATGAGACTTGCCAACATGTATAGATGGTTGCATTGGAGTTTGGGAGAGGGTAGGTTATGGTCAGGTATAATATTTGTGGTAGATACATGGTCAATGGTTTCCGTGGGGTAGAAGAAAGGTGGAGGGGAGGAAAAGGAGGAGAGAGTGGAAAAGAAAAAAAGGTGGGGGGCGAGAAGGGGGAACAGGGTAAGGAAGGGGGGGCATCTCTTACTCCCCTCCCATAGTTTAGTAGGGATCAGGTGTGGCCCCTTCAGGGTAATCATTGAATCCCTCTCCCCGCTCCACTCTTCTATATCCTGTCTTCTCTTCCCTTTCCCCAATCTCCTATCTCCCCTCTCTCCTCTATCTACTTTCCTCTTCTCTCTCCTCTACCTTCTCTCTTCTCTATCCACTCTCCTCTTCCCTCTTTCTCTCCTATATCTGTCTCCTCCCTTCTCTCTTCTCAACCCCCACTCTAATCTTCTCTCTTCTGTCTTCTTCCCCTCTTCTCCTTTGATATTGACTCCTGACTTCTCTTCTCCCCTATATGTCCTCTCCTCCTTCTCTTCTCTCTTCTTTCCTCCCCTTATTTCCACTCTCCCCTCTCTCTCTCTCTCTCTCCTCCCCTCTCTATCCCTCCTCCATCCTTCCATCTTGCAGCACCTCTTTTCTATCCTCTCCTATCTCCTTCAATTCCTTCTCCTCTCCGCTGCTCATTGTCTCTCCTCTCTTTCCACCCCCCAACCCCCATCTTTTCTCTTTTCTTCCCTTTTCTCTGCTCCCTTCTGTCACCTCTTTACTCTCTATGCCTCTTCTTCTTCTCTCTCCTCTGCTCTCTTCTCTCCCATCTAGGAGGGGAAGAGCTGACTGTTTTCTCCAAGCAATGAATAGTTTGTAGACATTTCCTCCCTTGGCCCAGTGTACTCATCAAACTGAAACATACTGTACATAAGAAAAGCTTCCCCTTCCTTTTCCTTCTAACTCTCGTATTTTCTGATTTCTGTTTGTTATCTAATTTTCTCTGGAAACAAATATCTAAGGACATGCTGCATAAGGAAGATCTCGTTATTAATTACTGTTTCTGTCTGGATAATCATACAGGAAGCGTTGACAGATGATTCACATTTATCAAAGCTTCCCTTCGGTGACACTTCAAGCCGCAGTGATGACCATCCATCTTGTCTTTTATTTAATTCATTATTTATTTTGGGGAGGGCCAATCTGTCCATTTAATTTCCATAAACAGGAGCACTTACAATGAATAAACAAATCTGACAGCCAGAGTCAATAATCGCAGGCGAGAGATATTAAAAGAGTTTGCTAAACTGTTTTCATAAATGCACATTACATTTAAAGCTCTCTTCGTAGGATTTAAATCTCCAATAATTGTCTGCTGTCAAGGCTGATATATAGCAATCAATAAACCGCTTGTATTGTTTTGCAGCAAAAATGCACCTACTCAAAACAGCCATGATTTATGTAGGGATCCTGCTGCCTAAAAGCCCCTTGCGTTCTTGCCATAAAGTAATATTCACAGACCTCAGCCTTGCCAAGATTTCTCTGTGGCAATGCCAAAAGCTAATTCATGTCCTGCGTTATTGAAGAGGCCTCGCAGGTCATTGAAGAAGTGATTACTCCTTGCAATTAGTTGTCACGGCGCTGGCTCGGCACTTTTCAGCCATGCTGGTTGTTTAGGCGACTTTCCATACATTACAAGCATAACGTCAGGAACTAAGATTTACTGGAAACTTATTGATTGTCAAGCGATTAGAGTGCAGACTGGGCACAGTGCGAAGATGTTCTACTGATCGCCATATTGCTGCACCATTCATCAAGTGCTTTGATCCTGTGCTGAGGAAGCAGATGATTTTTATGCTCAGTAAAACACAGAGGCGTGTTGGGAAAAGAAGTAGATTGTAAATGGGCAAAGCTTCCTGTATGGTGATAAACTGCTGCTTCGGAATACCTTGGCCATTAAACAGACTTTAGCTGTGAATTCCGTACAGGAAGCTGAGCTGAAAAATATCCTATGTGTGGACTCATGACCAGTGAGTAGAAATTAAGGCTGTTTTAAACCTCATAAGTCTGCGGTCTGTAAATTAAGAATCTGTCGGTGCCTTCGAGACAGGTTATTCACAGGGCAGTAGTAAGAACTACCCGAATTTGTCCCTCGTATCAGCAATGTTACTGAAACTGGTGCAAAGACTTGCCTAAATTAGGAACAGTTTTAACCACTTCCAGCAAAGGCCAATTCTGCCACTTTATTTTGCTAGTGTAAATTACTTAGAACCCCCAAACATTATATATATAATTTTTTTTAGCAGAGACCATAGAGAATAAAATGGCGGCCATTGCAATTTGTTATGTTACATTTGCGTAGCAATTTTTCAAACATAATTGTTTTCTGGACAAAATACACTTACATTAATTTCGATTAAAAAAACCCACAATATATAACCCAATTTCTTGGTAACATATAAAAGATGATGTTACGCTGAGTATATAGATACCTAACATGTCACGCTTTAAAATTGTGCACACTCGTGGAATG
This sequence comes from Aquarana catesbeiana, assembly GCF_042186555.1. Lineage (NCBI taxonomy): Eukaryota > Metazoa > Chordata > Amphibia > Anura > Ranidae > Aquarana > Aquarana catesbeiana. The sequence goes on along the minus strand of NC_133333.1, from coordinate 210,504,571 downwards.
GCGCCAAACGTCGGGACTTACAAATCTCCATAAGGCTGCACTTTAAACATTTTTACCAGTTTAGAGAAGAGGTCTAGCGCTAGAATTATTGCTCTCGCTCTAACGTTTGTGGCAGTACATGTGTGGTGCGAATGTCGTTTACATATTGGGGCGCAACCAACGTATGTGTTTGCTTCTGCATCAAACATGAGGGGATGCGGGCACCATACATTTTTTTTTTTATTTGTATTTATTATTTTTGTTCTTTGTACACTGTGCCTTTAATTTTTTTATCACTTTTATTCCTATTATAAGAAATGTAAACATCCCTTTTAATAGGAATAAGGCATGACAGGTCCTCTTTATGGAGACATCTGGGGTCAATAAGACCTCAGATATCTACTTTACCCTGGAAAGCATGAGATAAAAAAGAAAAAAAAAACATTGATCTCTGCTTTCCAGTAAAAAAACCTGGCAGTGTTTACATGTGCCAGAGCCAAAAGTGACGTCATGAAGTCGCTTTCGGCCTCCCAGGGTCATGGCCGGGGACCATCTAGTCCTTTAAACAGCAACACATCTCAAAAAAAGTTGGGTTAGGGCAAGAAAAAGCTGGCAAAGTAAGTGGTATTAACAGGAAAAGATGTAAGAACATTTTACAACGAATTGGTTAATTGGCAACAGTTCAGTGCCATGATTGGGTATAAAAAGAGCATCTTTAACAGTCAGTTTCAGAAGTAAAGACAGGCAGAGGTTCACAGGTTCACTGTGAAAAGCTGTGTCTAAAAAATTGTTGAACAATTTCAGAATACTGTCCCTCAATGTAAAATTGCAAAGACTTTACATATATCATCATCTACAGTACATATTATCATTAAACATTCAGAAAATCTGGAGAAATCTCTGTGCACAAGGGACAAGGCTGAAATGCAATATGGATGGCCTCTTTGGCACTGCATGACGACACTGCATTAAAAAAAAGCATGTTTATGTTATGGGTATCACTGCAAGGGCTCAGGAATACTTCCAAAAATCACGTCTGTGAACACCGTTTGCAGTGCCATCTGAAGATGCAAGTTAAAGCTCTATCATGAAAAGTCATATCTGAACATGATCTAGAAATGCTGCTGTCTTCTCTGAGCCAAAGCTCATTAAAAATGGTCTGTTGCAAAGTGGAGAACTGTTCTGTGGTTAGAAAAAATTGAAATTTTACATTCTTTTTGGCATCCTTGGGCACCGCGTTCTCTGGACTAAAGAGGAGAGGGACCTTCCAGCTTGTTATCAGCGCTCAGTTCAAAAGCTCTCTGATGGTATTGGGGGTTCATTGGTGTGTATGGAATAGACAGATTGCACATCTGGAAAGGCCCCATCAATGCTTAAAGAGGTTATAAACCCAGATAAAAAACAAAAACTCTGTAAGACAAAGGCATAATGAGCTAGTATGCATAGCATACTAGCTCATTATGAAATACTTACCTTAGAACGAAGCCCTGCAGCAGTGCCTGCACACCGCTGACACAGCTGACAACTTCCCCAGTGTTTCCTCCCAGTTCGCGGGCTCCACCATAGTCGCGATGATGTCACTCCCACGCATGTGTGCGAGAGCCGCCGGTCACAGCACAGGCCCTGAAGAAACGCCAAAGGCGGCCGTTCCTTCAGAGCGCATGCAGCGATGGCGTAATCTACGCAGTATACAGTAAATATCTCCTAAACAGTGCAAGTTTAGGAGATATTTACAGTACCTATAGGTAAGCCTTATTATAGGCTTACCTATAGTTACAAACACACAAGGGGAGTTTGCTTCCTCTTTAACAATATATCCAGGTTTTAGAGCAGCATATGCTCCCATCCAGATGACATCTTTTTCAGTGAACACCTTGCATATTTCAGCATGAAAATGCTAAACCGCATACTGCTTCTATGACAACATCATGGCTTCATAGTAGAAGGGTCCGAGAGCTTTACTGGCCTCCCTGCAGTCCAGACCTTTCGACAACTGAAAATATTTGGCACACCTTGAAATGAAAAATATGACAAAGAAGACCCAGGACTGTTGAGCAGTTAGAATCCTATATCAGGCAAGAATGGGACAACATTCCTCTCCCAAAACTCTAGTAACTGGTCTCAGTTCCCAGACGTTTACAGAGTGTTGGTAAAAGAAGAGGGGATGCTACACCATAGTAAAAATAGCCCTGTCTCAACTTTTTTGAGACGTGTTGCTGCCTTCAATTTCAAATTTACCTTTAAATTTACATTTGATATGTTTTCTATTTTCTATTGTGAATAAAATATGGGCTTATGAGATTTGCAAATCATTGCAATTTGTTTTTATGTAGATTTTACACAGCGTCCCAACTTTTTTAGAAATGGGATTGAACATACTGTATTTGTATCCATGTATTTCCTTAGGGCTCATTATAGCATAGTACAGTGTCTGGTGGTTTTCACACAGGATAAATGCCAGGGCACATAGACAACAATTGTTCACATTGCAGTGCAGCCAAGGGGTGTGGGGCAGTGAGCTGTGGTATAATGTAAACATAGCATTTTATCACAGCGCACTGAGATGCACTGCATGTCATCGCACAGCAGAACAGCGCGATGCATTGTCATGAATGAAGTATAAAAAAAAGGCAAACAGTGCAATGCTAAAAACTGACAGCTGCCCATAAATTAAAATGAAACATTTAGAACGTGGGCAGTGTGAATGAGCCCTTAAAAAACAGCCAAAAACTATTTATAAAGAGCAAGTTAGTCATGCCATTATTGTCAAGTTAGCCGACACATACCGATTATGTAAAGGAAATTTGTAAGTTCTGTATATAAATGTATTCTATTTTATATGTATTGCACACTGTCCTCACTGCAGACGGCACTAATAATGTTTTCAGTACATGTTTGCCTTCCTGATTAGAATTAGCCTGAGTCCCGATTAGAATTAGCCTGCCTATGTTACGCCCCTTGTTATCATAAAAGTACAATTGTAATATTAATTTGATACCTACGTAATCATGTGTATAAAAACCTTCAACTGCGTCATAATAAAGCAGAACAGTTATTTGGAAAGATGCGGAGTGTATCTTCTGTGTCTGTTCCTTACTGCAGTAGTTATTATTAATGTGGAACCACTAATCAATATGAGGATAGGAGTTGCCTATCTATAAATTTCCATGTCAATTATTACTGAATTTAGTCTGGGCGTCTATGCATCAGTGGCCCCTTGTTAAAAAAAAAGGGGTTAATAAAGAACCCTGACCCAAGATCACCAGGGACCCTCCTTTAGTATTATAGGTGATGGTGCTTATTTCATGGCAGTACTTTACCAGGAATGAAGGTAAGGGGGTGGAAGGAAGAAATTATAGGGGATAGAAGAAAGAATCAGGAAAATAACCAGAGAATTTTGGTGCAGTTCCAGTTGATTATGCAATTGAAACACCTGCCAAAAAGGTTTGTGCACATGCATAACTCCCCCCCCCACCCTATTGTGCTTTATAGCTGTATAGTAGAAACAAGGTGGTTTTGTGCCACTGCCCCACCTCCTAATTTCTCAATGGGTTATTAGTGAACATCTCTGTGATATTAAAGGAAATTCTTGCGCTTAGCTCAAAATAAATATATAATGGACTGCTGCAACTTATGTAACCAAGACACTGGGCCAGTACCAAATCTAAAACAAAAACGAATGTGCTGTCCCTTTAAATCATGTAATAAATGATCAAATTAATCTTAAACTGCATTAATCTGTGAACTCAGAGAGCAAAATATGCAAAAAAAAAAAACTAAATTAAACCAAATTAAGAAGTATGTAAACCACAAAAACAAAATATTGGTCAAAAATACAATAGTGCAAATCAAGCAGTAAATAAATTGAAAGTGTACAAATAAATTCAGTTGATATCAATAATCAAAAAAGACCATAAAAAGTCTCTTATTTTAAAGGTCCTTGTATAAGTAATTGTGATAAAGGTGCTCAGTGTTAAAAAAAAAAAGTCATTGAAAGGTGCTGAAGTGCTCAAAAAGTGCTCCCTTAAAAAAAGGAGTTAATGCAGTTTAGGATTGATTTGATCATTTATTACAGGATTTAAAGGGACAGAACACTAACATGACCATCCTATAAGCCCCTCTCCCATCAGCATACAAAGTAACTTTCAACTTTCTGTTTGATAATTCTGAGTATAAAATAAAATTTCTTTGATTTATGACTAGGAGGAATGCATTATTGAACTAAAGGATTACTTTGTTTTATATTTCCCTGGTGTGGTCACATTAGTCCCGATTAAGTCACTTCATTGTAAGTGCATTTTTTCTATTTAACATTCATTAAAGTGGTTTTATCGCAGCGTCCTCTGTTTCTGTTTTTGCATACATATAAGGCCTTTAGCTATAGACTTCGCTTTCAAGGATTTGTAGATCTGCCTTGGTACCAGTGCAGTTCTTTAACCTCTTACATAGGCATTGATCGGCAGTATATAAATAGTGCAGCGTCTTTGCTTGGAGGAGAAACGATGCGAGCGCAAGGAGTTAAATCGATGAATTTTATTCATCAAGTTCCCGAACACACAAGGGCGGTTAGGAAAGGGCGACGCAGCTTTATCAGATAGAGCTCCAACTTGCCCGGCTTCCATATCTGTCTATCAGGGAGAGAGGAGATTAATTAGATGAAGAGCTATTGATTAGGGCCAAGCTGCTCAGCAATTCCTCCACCGTATCCGGGATCTGATCCTCCGTATGGTGCGAGCGACATTGAGCAAACTAATTGAGATGTGCTGAGAATGTGGAAGAGAATGTGGAATATATTTATTTAATGGAAGACAAAAGACCTGTAAATCCACCTTGTGTGTCTGCATTACCTATCAATGACAAATAATTTTATCTGGAGAAGTTTTTGTTTCTTCGACCAACATTACTCTGTATCTGGGGTTTAAGTTTTTTTGATCTTAAGAGTAATGAAAGTGACATGCATTACTAATTTGCATGTTGACCCCTTCAATGTTCATAAATTATTATTATATTTATTATGAAAAAAGTTAAATTCCTTTTATCATTATTGTCTAATTTATGTTTTTATTTCGATTTACAGTAAATCAAAGGGTGGATTACCCTGTTTTTACATACTGTGTCTATGTTCGAAGAGATTCTATATTGGGGTTCCCTTATTTTTCCTTTATTGTCCAGACCTCATAAAATTTAAAGAGGAACTTCACCCCACTCCAAAAAAATCAATAAATCGCTAACAACAATCCCTGTATCAAAATAAAACATACTTACTAGACAATGGATTCCAGCATTGTTTTGTTCCGCCCCTCCTCTCCAGCACCACCAACTTTACTGCATGTGCAGATATGTTGCGAGTCTCTGCCAGGTCTATGGAAACAGGAAAGTCCTGGACTGCCACACTCCATGGAAAAGCATCTTTATTGAAAAATGTGAATAAAATCCCAAAATACAGTCAAATAGCAAAAAGTGTCATCAGCTATGAGTAAGCATCATCTGATGTGAAACGCGTTAGCCATTTGATTCGTGTTGTGTCCACTTTTTGCTATTTGACTATTTTGGGATTTTATTCACATTTTTCAATAAAGATGCTTTTTCAAGGAGTGCGGCAGTCCAGGACTTTCCTGTTTCCATAGACTTGTGCATAGCCAGCACCCAGGAGTTCACAGCGGGAGTATCCATCAAAGCACGGCGGCTTTGTGAGCGGCATTTCCTTTTCTCTGCCAGGACCTATCAGAGATCTCTCAGGGTATATGCACATGCGCCAGGTTCCCGCACATGCGCAAACGCACTGCAGAATCTCTGCTAGTGCTCTGGCAGACCCTCGTGACATGTCTGCATCTACACGACATCTCACAAATGGAATTTTGGAAGCTATGTCAAATATCCCAGGAGCCAATTTATGAGATGTGGCACATGAGCAGACACGCCCTACCCCTAGCCTAGGCCCAGATTTAGGAATTAAAAACAGTAATCAAAGAAAACACGTTTATACCTTTTAATAATGTGTAAGAGGGAGGGGAAGGAAGCAAGAGAGAAAAAGTTCCAAAAATGAGTAAAGTTCCTCATTATTTGTCTAATGTTGTTTAATATTTCTTGAACTTTTTTTCTATTTAATTCCTATAAACTTTAATCATCTTCAACTCATGTCTTATTTATTTTCTATTACTTTTCTCATAATAACTTTCTTCAAACCAACACATTTTGCCACTTTTCATGGCTTCATCAGGGTTATGTGTGCGCCTTAGTGTTCTTTATGACATTGCTCATGGTGCAAATTCAACACACAAACTGAAATAATAATAATGGCCACTGGCGTGTAGGGATGCCGGTCTTTTAAACTCAGTGCTATGTGAATTGTACACAACCTGGTGCAAGACACCACTTACTACCCCATAAAACTCCTGTTGGGCAACCTAAGGCTTGGTTTTCACTAGTGGCACAGTTTGCTGCTCTCCTAAAAAGCGATCCTGATCAGTTCAACCCTCAAAATGCCAACCTACCACACCACAACTGCAGTGTAGGGTGGTTGCAGCATACCGCCAACGGCTTAAATGGGAAGTGTTGAGCAGTGGTTCTGCTTGTTGAATGGGACGGAGGGGCATCACTTTTGTGCAAAGCATTGAATCCACGGCATGTGTACACCCCCAACCAGCTGTCTTTGCAGCTTAAAGGGGGCAGTAAAGTTGAAGCTCAACTACATGTTTTTACTGGCCCCCCCAACTGCAAGTGTAAACAAGTCTTAGTGCTCTTGGGTGATGATGATCTCCTGTCCCCACAGATTTCATTTTAGTTGTTTTTGTCTGAGCCCCTGACAAAGTCAAATGTGATGAAACGCGTAGGCAGAAACAGGAGAACATCATCACTCGTCAAGAGAATGCAGTTTTCTATGTATTGAATAAAAGAAATATAAAACACTTTTGACGTAACTAAACATACTTGGTGTACAACAGCAATCATAAGAGGCAACTAGAGGTGTCAACGCTTCATTGCTTCCTTGAGCCCTCTGAGAGACCCAAATCCTGGGACACTTTAATATTTGAGTATCATCTCCACACCCTCCCATTGACTAGAAAGACATAGTGAAGGACTTGTAGAAAGGTGGAGAATATCAAATAGAGGTCGCCTTCAATGGAGTAGTAGGTGTGTTCTTGACCTGCTGAAGTGGAGGTCGAGGGCCTGTCTGTGCTGTCTGGCAGGAATGCCTAGATTACAACAGTGTCTGAACTGTTTACAAATCCTCAGGCAGGTAAATGAGTCTTGATTTATGTATTTCAAATGTAAATATGAAATATCTTTGTGTTTAAGGCACCCCTCTGAAAGTGAATCGATCCTCCCGAGGCCCTTCTCCTCCAACACCTATGGTTATATCTGTAGCCCATTGCCATCTGAGCTGGCGGACGTGGATGCGGTGGATGAAGATGATGACCTGGAACTGGGAGAGGTCAGCTCGTTAAAGTCGTATCGCAAGTATTGTGAGACTCCAACATCCAGCATCAGTGAATACGAGAGCTCTATGGCCGGCTCATTGGTCAACGGCTGGGGGTCAGTGTCTGAGGATAATTACACCAGTGCCCGCTGCAGCATGGTCAGCTCTTCTGATGGCTCTTTCCTGATGGATGCCAGTTTTGCCAAGGCTCTGGCTGTGGCCGTGGACAGTTTTTGCTTGGGAATGACTCAGTCGGAAGTAGCGGACCGACTCCAAAGTGGTAAGTGACTGACACTATCAAAGACTCAAGACCTCAAACCATGTATAGAGAACAAATTCCTGGTGCTCAACAAGTTAATAGGGAGCTTAAATCTGACCTCCAGCATTCCCGTCAGTCTTGCACAGTTCTCCTGTCCTGTACTGAAATTACTCTGATTTCACTACACACTGTGAGCTTCTCACAATGTGCATTTGAAGCTGCAAGAGGTCTGAAAGAGCCCGCCTCATTTCCTTGCTGGACGTCCTCCAGCCCTTTCCTCCCCAGCCTGACTGTCCCTGGCCCGCCCCTTCATTCATTGGATTTTAGGGAGGGAGTGGCCAGGGTTGTACACATGCCACAGCCGTGTTGCTTTGCTTCACAGCTGTTGCAGTATTTATACCCCTTTTGGTGGGGGTGGCACCCACTGAACACTGCCTTTTCAAGTAAATGGGGCCACTCTTAAAGGTCCCCGCTAGCTTGGGATTGAAGGGGCTAAAGCAGGTGGTGAGGAGGCAATGCAACGCCTTCTCACTGCCTGTCAAACTCTCGCTGAAGAGCCATCCAAACACGGATCGCTCTACAGAAAGCAAAGCATGTGTGAACGAGCCTCAAAAAAAAGAATGATACACATAATATTGCTACATATTGCAATTTGGTGTTATTACCATTTATCATTCATTTCAGACTGCAGTCAGCTATGGTTTCCTAAAATATCTAGAAAATGCAAATCTCTTTTTTTCTTTGCAACCATGGCAACAGTACTCTCTAATTAGGATTTTCCCTGATTCTTATCCCTTACTCTCATTAGTTCTCTGAGTTTGTTGTATTTCCCAAGAATCTTCAACAGTGCTTACACCTTGGTTTAAGTTTGCTCTCTGATTTTAGTCCCCCTCCACTGTTGCCAGTTCCCCGCAGCAACTTTGCTGATGTAATCGGAGACATGGCGGTATTCTATTGGGCCAGCACAGTGTTCACGTTCTTGTGCTGCTATCTGTGTGAAGAGATGCAAGAGAGAATAATGGCCAAAGGCAGAGACAGGCCACCTTCTCCATGATGTCTCTCTACACCAAAGTCACATTGCAAAGCAGGCCAATCAGGCTAAAACCACCAGTACTCAGAATCTCAGGTATGTGCTGATAGGAGGAAAGTTGCTTCAGAAGGTGGAGGGATGTTGTCCCATGCTTTGCAAAGCAATAGTTTCACTTGTAGGCCCCATTCACACTTGTGAATAGGAATGTGTGAGATTACATGCAGGGACCCCAGTGAGCAATCTTTCCGGATCCTTGGGTAACACAGACTTTAGGCCACCTTTAAAGGAGTAATACCAATGTATGAAGGTGGCCTGAAGTATCTGTTACCTAAGGATCCTGAAAGATCATTTTGAGTCCTCGTTGGTGGGACACAAGTGTGTATAGACCAGTGATGGCGAACCTTGGCACTCCAGATGTTTTGGAACTACATTTCCCATGATGCTCATCCACACTGCAGTGTGGATGAGCATCATGGGAAATGTAGTTCCAAAACATCTGGGGTGCCAAGGTTCGCCATCACTGGTATAGACCATGCTTAATTGTACGGTCATATATCCCAGGTGTGAGCACATCTGGTGAAGGGTGCACTTATCGCATGCAGTGGTGTTGGCACTGAATGGTGGATTAATAGTAGAAGAACTACAAGCACTTTCATCACTGTGGACTAATCCATTTTGAGAAGTGATTTATTTTATATCACATGCAGGCGTGATTTATGGGACTCAATTATGGACTTTTATGCGATAGGCTTTATGTTTAAGTCAATTTGTTCATTTTGTGTTTTTGTCTTTTATTTTGAGTGTATAATCTGAGGAGGTATTATTGTGTAGCGCGGCACCAGTGAGTTTAGCTCATTGCCAATCCATGAAGCTCACACTAATGCCCCGTACACACGGTCGGACTTTGTTCGGACATTCCGACAACAAAATCCTAGGATTTTTTCCGACGGATGTTGGCTCAAACTTGTTTTGCCTACACACGGTCGCACAAAGTTGTCGGAATTTCCGATCGCCAAGAACGCGGTGACGTACACCACGTACGACGAGACTAGAAAAGGCCGGTTCAGAACCAAGCGCGGCACCCTTTGTGCTCCTTTTGCTAATCTCGTGTTAGTAAAAGTTTGGTGAGAGACGATTCGCGCTTTTTCAGACTCGTGGCTTTCAGATCGTTTTCTGCCGTTCAGTTTGTGCTTGTGGGTTTGTATTTGCTCTTCAGTGCGTGCAGTCAGTTCGTATCAGAGTTTTCTGTGTGATCTTGCCTGCTCGTTGCTGTTTTTCAGGTCGCTCTTCACAGGCCTTGCTGTTCTTCAGTGCGTTCTGTTACTTCGTTCTGAGCAGCCGACCGTTTTCTAGCCATGTTTCGTATGCGTACTCCTCGTACAGTTCGTGCTGTGCGGGGGCTTGGTGTTGGGGTCCTGACCTTGACACAAGTCCAGTCCATGAACAGGGTGGGGGGGAGTTCATGGACCAAGAATTGGTTGCTTCAGCGTGACCAGTTCTGTCATATGCCTTTGCTCCGTGAGATCCGTGAGAATAATCCTGATGATTTCAGGAACTTTCTCAGGATGACGGACCCCGTATTTCACCGTTTGTTGGCTTCGCTGACCCCCTATATTAGCAGGCAGGATACCTGCATGAGGCAAGCCATCACTCCGGAGCAGAGGTTGATCGCTACCTTGCGGTATTTGGCCACAGGGAGAAGCCTGCAGGACCTCAAGTTCTCGACAGGCATCTCCCCCCAGGCTCTTCTTTGTGGACATTTACTGCTTGTGTTTGTTTGAGCTGACCCTGACAGAAATGTGTGGAGTGCAGAAAATGTCGTGATTGTGTAACCTTATACAAAGCACTGTTGGCTGTTATTTACTAAATGCAAAGACACTTTTCACTACAAGTGCATTTGCAACTGCACTGAAACTGCACTTGTAGTGCAAAGTGGATTTCCCCTTAGGAAATAACCCCCATTTTCTCATAAAACAACAATTACATCACCCCAAAAGTGTTGTAGCGTGAGACAATAATCCACACATTCTTGATGAGCAATCTTTTTAATACCTGCACAATCACATGTGCATTTACCAAAGGTTTTTCTGACAAACCAACATGTTTGTTGTATAACAATTTTTGTGGTGTCATTATCCAAAATCAAAATGTCCATTTTATAGAAAACAGGTATATGTAAAACCCACAAGAAAGACACAAATCTTGATCTTACAAAGTTCACATTTCGTAGAACTTGAAGGCAATATCAGACATGAGTATTTAGGAACTGTGTTTGATATAGCGTTCAGATGGGGGGAAATCACCCCTGGAAAAGCCAAATTTGGAAAATGCACACAAATTTCCCAATGTCAACATGTGCTATCTGCCATCAGGGGGGATCAAGGGATGTGTTTTGGGGGAGAAAGCCCTTCCTCACCGCTACTTTATTATTGAGGAAGGGGTTGCACCCCCAAAACGCGTCCATTGATCTCCCGTGATGGCAGATAGCACATGTTGGCACACTGTGTGCATCCTTCAAATTTGGCTTTGGGAAAAATCACAAAAACATTTCGCACATTGTAGCAGACAAAAGAAGAAAGTGATTTGGAGGGGTTTTAAACTCGCCCCAAAACATCAATGATGTTTTTATATTTTGGAATAACATCATTGATGTTTTGCTTGATGTTTTCCAATTGTAAATTACACCCCATGATCTCCCCGATCAGGATCTGGGCACTTTCGGATGTGAAAGGATCTGGATCCACAACCTCACGATCACCTAAAAAGAGAGGAACCCAAAATAAATTAGTTTTCAAAAAAATGCCGCCATCCATCTCTTATCTGAGCCTGTGGTTGCAGACACTCACCTGTTGTGGTGACTACTTCCACCACGTCTTCATCCTCCTGCTCATCTTGTGTTGGGGGGATTTCCCCTTCTTCCAGAGGGGGGGGGGGGCTCTGGTCTCCTCAGATGAGGGGTGTCCTCCGAGTTTTTTCTCCCCTATGTAAAACAAAAATGGTATAATTAGCACACAGATATTAAATGTCAGAACTATAAAAATGAAACATTGCTTGGAAGTGGGGTACAATTGTCTATTTTAGCCGAGTTCCAAGATGTAGCTTTTTTAGTGCCCTTTGTCAAGCTGCAATACTTTACCTGTTTGGTAAAAGCTTCACAGATGTAGCCCCCCCCCCCCTATAGTATACACTGGAGCACCTGTGTGGCCCCCCTAATAAAAATGGTGTTCTTGTGTCCCACACTAGTGCTCCAGTGTCAAGATGTGAAAACAGCTGCTCAGTGTCCTCTCCTTACACACAATCTAGTTTGCATTTCATTCTAGTAACAAAGCCATCTACACAACACAATTCTTTGAAGACAAGTATAGGGCGTAAAAATGGTGGCCAAATGCATATGGCCTAAACAATGGTATTTTATCGTCCGAAATAACAATGTGTGATCCGAACGAATAATGTGCCCATGAACATGAAAGTTGCCATTTTAAACTGTACAACAGTTCCTAAAAGCACATGGAGCAGCACGAACGTAATAAACACAAAAAGAATAGGAACACAGCACAACTACTTACTTTTTTGCAGCACTCTCCGGATCTTTCTGTACTGCTCATGTTCTCGTAATTTCAGGTCCGACCACCGCTTCCTGAGCTGATCTTTCGATCGTCGTACCCCGAATTTCCGGTGCAGACTCCTGACCACTTTCGCCATGATCTTGGCCTTTCTGACATTGGGGTTGGGGTAAGGCCCATACTTTTCATCATAGTCGGCCTTCTTCAGGATGTCCACCATCTCCACCATCTCCACAAAGGACATATTTGAGTCCTTTAATCTCCTTCTGGATCAGGACGTTTCAGGCTCCAGCCTTTCCTCCTCCTCCTCCTCCTCGTTGCTGTACTTAGCACTATCCTGCTGTCTCTCCGCCATGTGCTCTTCCTCCACTGCGCCGAACGAAAAGGGGTGGGGAATAGACTAGAAAGAACGTCAGGGGCGGGCGGAGTTATACGCATGCGCAGTGTGTATAAATCGTAACGCGCGCGTCTTACGTACGATCTGTGAGCGGAGGAAGGAGCATCGGAGACGCCGATCGTGCTAACGAAGGTAGGATCTAAACTTGGGCCTATACTGCTTCGAAATGGAAGCCTATATTGTAACAAGATTAGGGGAGTTTGGCCTGACATTAGGCTTTGTCTTGTGTTGTGTCTTGCAGAGAAAATGGACGGGTTCAACGACCACAATTTCCTGCCCCTGTTCATAGACAAGTACAGGGAGCTGCCCTGTCTGTGGCAAGTGAGACACCCCCACTATAATCACAAACAGAAGAGGCAGGCAGCGCTGGAGAAACTGCTGGAGTTGGTGAAGCCGGTGGTCCCCACAGCAACCATCCCCTATTTAAAAGCAAAAATTGGTGGCCTGAGGAGCACTTATCTTAGGGAACGCAAGAAGGTCACAGATTCCCAGAGGTCCGGAGCTGCAGCAGATGATGTTTATGTCCCCAGGCTGTGGTACTATGAGAGACTGCGATTTCTGTCAGACCACACTGAAGTCAGGGAATCCCTCTCTACTCTTCCTTCCACGCTTCCTTCCACCCCAGCTGAGGCTTCCGATGTCCAACCTGGGCCTTCCAGCCAGGAAGAAATGGAGGAGCCCAGCTGGAGTCAGGTATAGCATTCTTCTACAGATTTCTGGTCAATAAATAAATGATGTTTATTAGATGTTATTATTGATCACTAATTGCTGATTAAAAAAAGTGCTTTACATATCAATAGACAGTAGTGGGCACCCAAAATTGGGAAAAGAATGAAAACTGCTGGGCTCAGAAGGATAGTCTGTTATATTTGTTAACATTCAATTTGCAGCAGTCAGGAGGTGAAAATTGTGTGTGATTGATGAATAAAAAACTAAAACTATGTCCCTTTTTCATACACAGGAAGACCTCAGCCAGGAGGAGGTTGTGGAATGTGGCAGTCAGGAGGAGGCGGGGATTAGTGTCAGCCAGGAGGAGGCGGGGCTAAGTGGCAGCCAAGAGAAGCCTGGGACAAGTCGCAGCCTGACTGAGTCTCAGGTCCCTCCCCTCCGCCTGCCATATAAAAAGAGCCAGGAAGGCCACTCTGAGTCCCGTGCAGGATTCAGCGTACAGGCTGATCCAGGAGGCTTCGGCGTCCCTCCGAGCCTTCCCCAGTCCTGAAGAGGCCTTTGCCTGCATGGCTGCCACAAAATTGCAGGGCATGCAGGAGGGCCAACGCAAGATCTCTGAGGACCTGATTTATAAATTCCTTCGTAAGGGGTTGAGTGGGGAACTGACACACAAGACGGATGTCATTGAGAGGGACGATCCTCCTCCTCCTCCTCCTGCTGCCACAACTCCACCACCACAGCCAAAGCCTGTAAGGAAGCGTGGAAAGAAGACCAAAGAGTGATGACCCTGGGTTCAGTCTGGTCTGACAGAAGATGCAGTCTCTCGTATGATCACAGCCTGGGGACACAGATGTCATCTGCTGCTTTCCGGATCTCTGGGACTTCTGGACCAGACTGCCCTCCCTTAGATAAGGACTCCTCAGGCCACCAATTTTGCTTTTAAATAATTGATGTCTGCCCTGGGGGTCCAAGGCTTCACCCACTTCTGCAGTTTCTCCAGCGTTGCCTCCCTCTTTGTTTATAGTTGTGACCCCTTAATAAAATTTTTTTAGGGAAATTCTACTCTCCTGTGTGTTTTCATCCAAAAAGGACAGTTTGTTGGTGACGATTCAGGTACATTTCTAAAGTACAATGTGAAATTAACAAGGGACAACAACACCAAACAATCTCCTACAGATTAAATAGAACAACATATTAGTGGTGTTGTGGGAACTTGTCACCAAAAACACACACAAACATTTTCGGGAGTACAAATCAAAATCACCAAAAAAAAAAATAAAAAAGAGAAACACAAAAAAAGAATCTACATTAAAGTCCAAAAATAAAAAAAAATTTTGTTGTCAGATGTGAGAAATCTAAATATATTGAGGGAATCCCGATAAATAGTAACGAAATAAGTTTGTGAGAAGTGTGTGTGAATATGAGCATCAAAACTACTTAATTCTTGTCACATTATAAAGAAGAAGAGAGTGCGCTGTATTAAACCATTTTGAACATTGCAGCGTGACGAAAGTGCTGTATCCATTCCGAACGCTACGTTTACCAGAACGAGCTGTCCCGTGTCGGAATTTCTTCTGAGCATGCGTGGCACTTTGTGCGTCGGAACAGGCCACACACGGTCGGAATTGACGCGATCGGATTATGTTGTCGGAAAATTTTATCTCCTGCTGTCCAACTTTGTGTGTCGGAAAATCCGATGGAAAATGTCCAATGGAGCCCACACACGGTCGGAATTTCCGACAACACACTCCGATCGGACAATGTCCATCGGAAAATCCGACCGTGTGTACGGGGCATAAGACTGGGGTGGGGAAGATCATCCAGATCAGCGTTTCTCAACCTTTTATCAGTCACGGCACCCTTTAAAAGTGTGCAAAATCTCAAGGCACCCCTGTCTAAAATTAAAAAAAACATAAATGTTACTTCTCAGTGGAAACCCTATGTCTGGGACAATGCACACAACCACCTTGATTAAATTAACTTCTCATCAGAATCCTCCCTTCACATAAATCAGAGGGCCCTCCTTTACATCAGAGTCCCCTCCATACATAGAAGCCCACCATCACCACAGAGGCCCCCCATTACATCAGATTCCCCCCATCAACTCAGAGTCTCCCTATACATGAGAGCCCCCCCCCCGATCACATCAGAGTACCCCCATGACAGAGTCCCCCCATGGCATCACCACATAGTCCTCCCCATCAATGAGTCTTTTCATCCATCTCTGATCCAGGACAAACTGGCTCTTGTGCTCATGGCACCCCAGGGTAATCCAAATGGCACCCTGGTTGAGAAACGCTGGTCTAGATAGCCTCACTGACAGCAAAAAAGTTCTGGTACAGGGACCAAGCCCTGCCCTTCTCCACCTAAAACTAAGAGAGTAAAGCAAAAAAAGTATCTCTTTTTGTTATATGTACAGTCAGGGCTTTTTTTCAGCTGCAACTTGGTGGAACCACCTCTGGCTCAAACCCTCTGCTCCCTGCTCACCACTATCACTTGTAAAACACAGAAGTCCAGCTTCTGTGTTTACAAGTGACAGCAGGTCTCCCAATGGCTCCCACAGATCTGATCTCCTGAACAGCTGCCACTGAGTGCAGAATGGGGACAAGGTTGATGCAGGTGCCTGGGGTGCAGTGTGGCTGCTGACACCCCCACTAGACGATCTCCCTGCAAGTGAGAGAGGTGGAGCCACCTACAGTGTGTGGGGGGTTACTAGAGAAGAAGAGGGGTGAAAGTGAGATGTGGATGGGGGATGCAGAGGTAGGCAGTTGTGGAAGAAGGCTGAACTGTGTGTAGCGCACCCCTGAATTCTGCATTCTGTATGCAGTGGCCTCCTGAACTCTGCACTATGTACGTAGCACACCCCGAACTCTGCACCCTGTACTTACTATGTACTGTACTATGTATTTAATGCCCCTTTAAGACCCTCCCACTGTTAATGAAATTTGACCACACCCAAAATTTGTTGCGGTTTGGAGGGTGTGTGTGTAGGTGGGGAAAGGGTTTTTTTTTGGGGGGGGGGGGGGGTGTCATGATTGAGTTCCTGCACCTTTTTAAATGAGAAAAAAAGCCTTGTGTACAGTGAATATAAAAAGTCTACACACCCCTGTTAAAATGTCAGGTTTCTGTGATGTAAAAAAAATGAGACAAAGATAAATAATTTCAGAACTTTTTCCACCTTTAATGTGACCTATAAACTGTACAACTCAGTTGAACAACAAACTGAAATCTTTTAGGTGGAGGGAAGCAAAAATAAAAAAATAAAATAATATGGTTGCATAAGTATGCACACCCTTAAACTAATACTTTGTTGAAGCACCTTTTGATTTTATTACAACACTCAGTCTTTTTGGATATGAGTCTATCAGCATGGCACATCTTGACTTGACAATATTTGCCCACTCTTCTTCACAAAAACACTCTAAATCTGTCAGATTGCGAGGTCATCCCCTGTGCACAGCCCTCTTCAGATCACCCCACAGATTTTCAATCGGATTTAAGTCTGGGCTCTGGCTGGGCAATTCCAAACTTTAATCTTCTTCTGGTGAAGCCATGCCTTTGTTGATTTGGATGTATGCTTTGGGTCGTTGTCCTACTGAAAGATGAAGTTCCTCTTCATGTTCAGCTTTCTAGCAGAAGCCTGAAGGTTTTGTGCCAATATTGACTGGCAATTGGAATTGTTCATAATTCCCTCTACCCTGACTAAGGCTCCTGTTTCAGCTGAAGAAAAACAGCCCCAAAGCATGATGTTGCCACCACCATGCTTCACGGTAGGTATTGTTTTTTTTGGTGATGTGCAGTGTTGTTTTGTGCCAAAAATATCTTTTGGAATTATGGCCAAAAAGTTAAACCTTGGTTTCATCTGACCATAACACATTTTCCCACATGCTTTTGGGAGACTTCAGATGTGTTTTTGCAAAATTAAGCCAGGCTTGGATGTTTTTCTCCGTAAGAAAAGGCTTCCATCTTGCCACTCTACCCCATAGCCCAGACATATGAAGAATACGGGAGATTGTTGTCACATGTACCACACAGCCAGTACTTGCCAGATATTCCTGCAGCTCTTTTAATGTTGCTGTAGGCCTCTTGGCAGCCTCCCTGACCAGTTTTCTTCTCGTCTTTTCATCAATTTTGGAGGGATGTCCAGTTCTTGGTAATGTCACTGTTGTGCCATATTTTCTCCACTTGATGATGACTGTCTTCACTGCGTTCCATGATATATCTAATGCCTTGGAAATTCTTTTGTACCCTTCTCCTGACTGATACCTTTTAACAATGAGATCCCTGTGATTCTTTGGAAGCTTTCTGTGGACCATGGCATTTGCTGTAGGATGCCACTAGGAAAATGCCAGGAAAGACCTACTAGAACAGCTGAACTTTATTTGGGGTTAATAAGAGGCACGTTAAATGATGGCAGATGTGTACTGACTTCTATTTAACATGAGTTTGAATGTGATTGCTTAATTCTGAATACAGCTACATCCCCAGTTTTAACAGGGTGTGCACACTTATGCAACTGCATTATTTTAGATTTTTATTTTTACTTCCCCCTAAAAGATTTCAGTTGGTTTTTCAATTGACTTGTGCAGTTTAGAGGTCACATTAAAAGTGGAAAAAGTTCTGAAATTATTTATCTTTGTCTAATTTTTTTACAGCACAGAAACCTGACATTTTAACAGGGGTGTGTAGACTTTTTATATCCACTGTATATCCATATTCTACTGTGACTCTCTATAGATGCTTTGTAAACACTGGATTCCTCAAAGCTTTGTAACCCTTTACAATATCCACATGCACACCCCTGGCAAACTGACCATTTTTGCCTTTCCAAGACGCTTGTTTCCATAGCAACCCTTTAATGTGGAGTTTATCAGCTCGTAATTGACATCTCAGAGATTTTAACTATGTGAATAGGGAGAGGTGAGCTGGACGATTGCTCCTCAAAGACCCAGAGGACTCATTACTCACCATTAATGATCCCAGAAGCAGTGGATTCTCAATTAAGGGGGGACAGGTGATCCAGCAATTCTTGTTAGAATATACGAGTAACAATCAGATACAAGGTCTTTTCATTCAGCTCTAATCATGCAGGATATTGTTTTATAACAAGCAGTTGTCGATTTCTCCTAAACAACCCAGAAATCCTGGAGTAAGAGATTAGCTAACAGGCCACTAAGGACCCAACACCCTTGGAAATTTTGAGTCTGCACCTTTCTGCTGCTGGACAGCAAGGACTACTGGGGAGCTCCTTGTTATATTGTGGAAGCAAAACTTTTTTTCTTTAGCTACAGCATTGACATGGTGGGACAGGGAGGAAGGGGTGGCTACATACAGGAATTTATATGGATTGTTTAATCTTCATATTATCTTCAAATAGTATGCATACATGTGTTGAACCTTGGTGAAAAAAATGTTATCACCAAGTGTTCATTTAACACACCTTGATAGCAAAGCTGCAATAATGCATGCACCCTTGAATGGTTACCTCGCCCTTTCACCAAAGCTTCTCCCATGATCCTTCGCTTATGGTATAATAGAGGGCTGTACTCTGTTCTCTCCTCTGACCCTTCTCTGCTCACCCCACTATTTGACAACCCTGCCTTCCCCCAGGGGGTCGGAGTTCCTAGAGTAGGCTAATTTTCACTCCCTGCCTGGCCAAGAGCAAACTTGTTTGTGCACCCCCAACATGGAACCCCGGTCATCCCTATAGCCTTATAGCCTCCCAAAAACTGAGCCTCTTACATTTCCTTTTGTCCGCAGCATGGCAGATTGTCCCCTTTTTTTAGAAAACTGAAGTTACTTCCCCGCTATCTCTGTGGGTCTCTACTGTGAACAACATCATGCAAATGGAGGAAATGTTGGTGCTTGATAATGACACTTTTGACAAATATGAAGTCTTTTGGTATGTTTGGATCCACTTTCCTTCTTCTGACACCTTCACAGACATGCTCTCAACTTCAGCGAGCACACCGCCAGCCCTCCCTAGCTTAGGTCTACCTTGGTACAGTTTTGTAGCATTTTATCTCTAACATCCCTATCTGTAGTTTTTCCCTTTACCGTGCCATGTGATATCTCTCTATGGGTTCTATACTTATAGATCCCTATCCCAGTTTTCCTCCTTTTTTTCTTTTTCCCTTTCCCCTCTTTCTTCCTTTCTTCCCCCTATTTCATTTCTCCTACATTTTTTTTACTTTGTACAATCGTTGTTTACTTTATATTATGCCAGTTTCTACTTGGGCTATCCACCATCCTGGATTAGTCAATGGTCCAGTCAATGTTTTCAATTATTTATGTCTCCACCACATTGTTACATAGTTAGTAAGGTTGAATAAAGACACCAGTCCATCCAGTTCAACCTGAGTGAGTCTCTACAATTGTCCCTATCCCTATCCCTATACATTGTGTCTAGATGTTCATCTATTATTATTTATTTAAGGTACCCATATAGCACTGTCAATTTATGCAGTGCTCCACACATACATTGCACATTCACATCGGTCCCTACCCTCAAGGAGCCCACAATCCAAGGTCCCCAACTCACATTCATATACTAGGGCCAATTTATTTTGGACAGAAGCCAATTAACCAATTAAACCAATTAACCATTGGTTTTATGTTACTTGTACTATTAATCGGATTTGAAGCTTCTACTTAACCTGGTCCTTCCAGTGTGATGCAATCTCTGTTTGGAATATTTTCTTTTGATTTGTACATGTCATGCTTTGGGCGATAGCCATTGTAGCTGACTTACTGTAATGCTATTTTTGTGTCCTGTTCTTTTTTTTGAAAATTGCAATAAAAAACACATTTTCACCCCTAACATACCTTGTTCCCATGTATAGTATTATATATACACTATATAGCTAAAAGTTCATGGACACCTGACCATCACATCTGTATGAATTTATTGGGTGTCCCATTCCAAATCAATTGCCATTCATTTAGAATTGGCCTCTGTTTGTGACTTTAACAACTGCCACCCTTTGGTAAGGCTTCCCATAAGATTTATAGTGTTTCTGCGGGAATTTGAGCTCACTTGTTAGGTCAGGGACTGATGTTGGATGAGCAGACCTGGCTCACCATTGGAGTTCCAATTCTTCCCAAATGTGTTCAGTAGGGTTGAGATCAGGTCACTCAAGTTCCTCCACTCCAAAATGGTCTTTTTGAAACAGAAAAGAGCCTTTCACAAAACAATTACCACAAGGCTTAAAGTGCAAAATTGTCTAAAATGTCTTTATATGCTGTAGTATTAACAGTACCCTTTACCAGAAACACCTTAACTCCTTCATTTGGTGTGGAGAACGTTGAGTGTCCTGCTCAGAGCTCTGACCTCAATTCTTTTGGAATTAATTGGTTTGCCAAATGTGAGACAGGTCTTTTCACCCAATATCAGTACCTGACCACAAATTTCAGATTTCCACAATCTTGGGGAAAGCCTTCCCAGAAAATCCCAGCCATAAAGGGGGGGCTTTCCATATTAATAGCCATACTTTTGGTCATATAGAGCAGTGGTCGCCAACCTTCCAGACTTCAGGGACCACTAAACTCACAATTTTGAATTCCGCTGACCACTAACATGAATTTTACATGCCTTATACACACAATGCTCCAGCTCTCTGCCCCCCTTCCCCGCGGAGCACACTGCTGCCTTATACACACAATGCTCCAGCTCTCTGCCCCCTCCCCCCCGCACTCTGCATCACACTACTACCTTACACAGACTTATCATTGGATCTCACCTCCTTATCCAGCCATGTGCTCAAGCTCTGCGCTCCCTCCCACAGTCTGTGATCAGTGCTGCCATTGAAGTCCTTCTTCACCTCCTGATCTCTGCACTACTCCCGACGCTCGCAGGAGGCATCGGGTATCAATGCGCGCTGACAACATTGAGAACAACATTGGGCGGTATACACCTGCCACAATGTTGATTTGCGGCAGAACCCGTAGGTACCACCAAAAATTTTGTGTGGACCATCAGTGATTCACGAACCACTGGTTGGCGATCGCTGATATAGGGCATTCTATATGTTGTGCAATAACAAAGGAGCAAGAGAGAAATTTAATACAATTTACAAACTTATCGATTTCAGTCCTTTTTTCGTACAATCTGAAATTGATCAGATAGGTGAAATGACTGTTATAACGGCAATTGTTGATATAACTGTAACAAGTGGCGCTGGTCTTCACTATCATTATCAGACATAAGAGACACTTAGAACTGAGCATACCACTTTCACACTAAATTTAAGGCCAGCAAAGGTTAGCAACCTTCAGAAACAATGGTTGTTTGCGTTTCAGCCCTACATCTGTCAGAGCCTTGTATGTACGTAATAACAGGATAACAGCACTTCAGAAATCCATTAATTATCCTACTGATGTTGTAATGAATTATTTTTTCCTCACCACTAATTCATTACCGGCTGTTAATTGCAAGTTTTGTTTTATTAAAAGGTGCAAATAACATAGATTGTAAAAGCCGCTGGAACGAGACCTGCTTTATGAGGAAATTAGGTTTAACAGCGGGTTCTTTAATGGCGCGCTCCAATCAATCGCTTTTGTCAGCCTTCCCGGGCACACTTAATGGGGCAGAGCTGACAATCTGTGTAAGGCTATTGATGGCGGTTATAAAACAACAGCCCCGATGCCAGTAAATCCTTGTTCTCTGTTTATTTAAATCGACGGCACTTTTTTTTTTTACGCAGCCATGCGTCATTTGGACCCAATGAGGGGTCTTTGGTGGTCAAGGAGTTAACATTGCATTTTTTGCATTTAACTTATGTTCCCAAGCAGGATCCGGAGTTATCAGACAAAATCTGATTATTTTAAGCGGCTTTACTGCAACATCTGTCTGTCACACAAAAGCACAGCGCTGTATAATTCAATGTCGGACAAGGACAGAGGGGATTAGCAAGAAGGCTGAAGTGTGGGAAGATGTTGTTGCTGTAGATGTTATGGGTGGAGCAAGATGGAAGTAATACGGTGATCGAGAAGGGTTCAGCTTCTTAAAAAGCAACTCCGGGAGCACTCAAACCTCGCTGTTATGGTCATAGATGAGGGTGGCCTTTGGATGGAACTTAATTAGCCATCTGAGAGGTTGGTGGACCTTGAGAAGTAAGTGGAGCATTCAGAGGACACCAGTGCAAGCATAGTAACAGCATGCAAACAAGTATCACTGGTGGATGTTGAACTCAGGACCTCCGTGTTGCATATCCAGCATGGTCACCACTTTGGCAGGCCATAGATGATGCGATTTTCTTCCGCCATCAACACTGAATCCCTCCCATGGAGCTATTGTGTTCTCCTGTGGGCTGTATATTGGATTTCAGTTCTTCCAGTCATGAAGGCTCAGCATCACACATGGGGGATGATTTGCTAAAAGCAAATAGATTGTGCCCTTTGCAAAGTGAAGTTGCCCCAGAGCTTAGTAAATGATGTAAAGCTTCACTTTGCAAAAAGTACCCAATCACATGCAAGGAAAAAAAACAAAAAACATTTTTGCTTGCACATGATTGGATGATGGAAGTCAGCAGAGATTTTGCTCATTTACTAAGCTCTGGAGCAACTGCGCTTTGCAAAGTGCACAGCCTATTTGCCTTTAGTAAATCAACCCCATAGCTCCCAACTGTCCCTGATTTGGAACAAAGTCCCTCTGTTCCTCTTTCCTCCTCATTTGTCCCTCATTTTGGTCTGATCTATATGGTGGTACATAAAATGCACTATTTATCTTTCAAAAAGTGTTTTCCAGTGCTAAACCATTCATCTGATTTCTAAATAGCTGCATTTGTAAATTTCAAAAGCCAATATAAAGGAATAGTAGGTTTAAATAATAGTTGTTTGTATAATTCACCTTTTATGTGGGAGTGGCAGGTGGTGTGTCCTATGCCTGCATACTTTTGCTAATAGGTGTCCCTCGTTCCCGTCTCAAAAAGTTGGGAGGTATGCATCACATATGGGTGTTACTTGAATACAGCTGGTCTAGGAGCACCCATGTCTCCAGATTTACTAGCAATGAAGAAGTTTTGATATTTGCATAACTCCTCCCGAGAGCCATCCCACTGCTTACTTCAGGGTACTGAGGGTTGGTGCTATGATGTTTTAGGTAAGCTATGTACAACACCCAGCTGGCCCCTCCCACCAGCCATGATCTGCGTGCATTGCAAAGACAAGCACTAAGACACAATGAATATATCATTGGGGTCTAAAATAAGATATGAAATAAAAGTGGGAAAGTTATATCTAGGCATTATACTAGTTTGTTGATGAGGGGGAAGGGAGGAACCAGGGAAGGTAAAATAAAAGCAGATTAAGGCTCCTTTCACATTAGCGCATCTCCAATGTTGCACGATTTCCAGTGCAACGTTGGAGAGTGACTTTGATGCAACTTTTGGTGCAATTTTCATTGATTTCATTCTATGGATCAAAGTCACATCAAAAGTGGCACCAAAGTAGTGCAGGCACCTTTTCAAAGTTGCTGCGATTTTATACTTGCCAACTGTATAGCTGAATAACGGCTATGGCGTGGCTGGCTAGTTCTGGGATGCCATCATCTGACAGCCTCCCGTGATCGCACCTGCCTATCAGTGCCCATCAGTGCCACCTATCAGTGTCCACTAATCCCACCTCATCAGTGCAGCCTATCAGTGCCCATCAGTGCCGCCTCATCAGTGCAGCCTATCAGTGCATATTAGGCCTGTCAATGCCCATCAGTGCTGCCTCATCTGTGCCCATCAGTTTAGCCTATCAGTGTCCATCGGTGCCAAACAATGCAGCCTATCAGTGCCCAGCAGTGCAGCCTCACAGCACACACACCGGTGAAGGAGAAAAAAATAACTGTTTGCTAAATTTTATGAACTTAAACTATGAAAACGTTTTTTGTTTTTTTTTCAAAATTTCCAGTCTTTATATTTATTTAGCAAAAAATAAAAAACCCAATGATTATTAAATACCCCCAAAAGAAAGATCTGTTTGTGTGAAAAAAATTATAGAAATTTTGTTGGGGTACCGTGTTGCATGGCTGCGCAATTGTCATTCAAAGTGTGACAGCGCTGAAAGCTAAAAATTTGGCTGGGCAGGAAGGGGGTAAAAGTGGCATTGAAGTGGCTAACTCACAGTGATTTGAACGGGTGCCATTGAAAAGAATGGTGTGCGATTTGTCATGTGAATTTGATGTCCAAGGTCACATGACAAATCGCACAAATGGACTCCTAACTTCATATTTAATTGATCTCCTTTATTGTCTAGGTTAAGATGCAAGCTTTCAGGATGACCTAGGTCCCCTCTTCAGGCTCTGATACTTTATTGTTAAAAGTTTTACTTGTAAAGACATTGTTGTCTGTATGCCAGTATAGAGTTTCCGATGTTGCAGAATTCTTCTATTCACATCTAAATGGTCCCTTCAAGAGGCGGAATTTTTTGACAATTCGCCAGTTTTATGTTTTTTGCTAAATATCAAAACGCTCTCCAGGAAATTCATTAGCCGGCTAACGAGCTGAGTGGGGAGGCGGCGGATTGTAAAGTAAAGCCTAATTATTTTTTTATTCATGAACGCAGATCCATAACACGGTAACTACATTCTGCAGGAACTTTATCAAGACCAATAAAATCATTTCTTGCATATTTAGCACCTGATTATCCGGAGCTGCAGAAAAGGTTTGGCCAAAGGTCGGGAGTTTTGCTAAATGTTTTTGAGCTGATGAAGTCTTGTCTCCCAACTCTGAGCTTCTCCCCTTCCAACTCTCATTCTGCTAATCTCTTTGCTGGCAGGCAAACAAGTTTAATACTTTAAAAGCAGCCAGTGCATTAAGTGCTTGGCTCATGCCCCTTCCCATTGCGGATATTCCTGCCGCTCTGCTGCGACAAGCCCTGCAGCATGGTGGTACATGTTAAGGCCACCTTGGGTCTTAAAGGGCACTTTCACCTTCCTGGCACTAGAAGGCAGGGCAATGGGGCATTCTTTACATAGAATTTCTTATCTATGTTGCTGCATAGTGCAGTGCAGACACCGCTTATGAAGTATCTATTGAGTCCAAAGAGAAAATGTTCCAAGTTTCCTTTGTCTAATCCTCCTAAAGCAGTGGGAGGTTATTTGCTGCGAATGTATTTTTTTTACCTTGGAATGTAAGCTCCTCTGGTGCAGAGACTGATAAGACTGGCTAAGCACTCTCTGTATAGCAATACAGAATATTTCAGAGCTATGTAATATTAATGATAGTGTGTAAATGAATATTAATAACAGTGTGTGACTTTGGTGGGACATTAAAGTGTAAGCTCCTCTGGTGCAGAGACTAATATGAAAGACTTAGCATTCTTTGTATAGCACCTCTAAATATGTCATAGCTGTATAATATTAATTATAGTGTGTGACTGTGGTGAGGACATTAGAGTGTAAGCTCCTCTGGTGCAGAGATTGATTTGAAAGGCTTAGTATTCTCAGTGTAGCACTGTGAAATATGTCAGAGATATACAATATTGTAACTATTATGTGAACAAGTTCACCTGTGCTTGCCAATGCCACATCCCCAAATTGCAATTGGAAGGCCATTAATGAGAAGATTATTGCCCCGTACACACAAGCAGAATTTCAGTCGGAAAAATTTTGGATGGTTTTTCCGACTAAATTCCGCTCAAGCTTGGCTTGCATACACACGGTCACACAAAAGTTCTCTGAACTTTTGACCGTCAAGAACGCAGTGACATACAACACTATGATGAGCTGAGAAAATTAAGTTCAATGCTTCCGAGCATGCGTCAAATTGTTTCTGAGCATGCGTGGTTTTTTGTGTGTCGGAATTGCATACAGACGAACGGAATTTCAGATAGGAACTTTTTCCGACGGAAAAATAGAGAACCTGCTCTCAATCTTTTGCTGGCGAAAATTCCGACCAAAAGCTCACATCGGACTTTTGCTGGCGGAATTTCCGCTCGAGTGTACGGGGCATTTGAGAAGTAATTGGAAGGCCATTAATGAGGGAGCTGCTCTGAAAGGATATAGAGGCACCTGGCCACACCTTCTCCACCCATTATCTAGGTCAGGCCATTCTTGGGTCACTCTAGACTGTGTGGTAGGAACCTAATTATTTCTCACTAATACAGACCGAGGTACATCCAGCTGGTGGTATCAAGAAATTAGGGCTACATTTCATGCCATCGCCTGCCTGACTAGGGTGCTGTTTCTTTGGGGGCCCCATGTGGATGCTCTTAGCCTGGACGTCTGTGATCACTTTTGTGCCATCTACATCCTGAACTGCATCTAGAGTGACTATTATCTTTATCTTTTTTGTGAACGGACATCGTTTTTTGAACCATCAACCATGCTCATTGCACCCCATGAACCCCTGATGAAGCCTATAGTGCAAAATGTGTCGGGTACAGGCACCCTGCTAAACCCTTCTTTGAAACACAGGACATTGGGGGTTATTTACTAAAGGCAAATCCACTTTGCACTGCAAGTGCACTTGGAAGTAAAGTTGCTGTAGATCCGAGGGGGACATGCAAGGAAAATAAAAAACAGCATTTTAGCTTGCACATGATTGGATGATAAAATCAGCAGAACTTCCACTCATTTCAGATCTACCCCTTAGATTTAGAGCAACTGCACTTCCAAGTGCACTCTCAACCCCCATTGTGTTTTACCTATAATTCGATGCTAAATTATTAGATCTTATGTACAATGTAGTTCATGCTCTGGAAGTGGGGTGTCATATCTTCTGGGGGTTGGCATTTAGCAGTGTGGCATGCTGTATTGATGCGTTTAAAAGTGTTTGATACCCCAACTTTTTAATGAATTTGTAATAAACATATGCTTTCTTAATCGTACATCACGGAACACAGAGCCATAGTAATTATGTAGGTTATAGGCCACCTTCAGGTGGTGGACACTGGCACACCCTAAGACCCCTTTCACACCAAGGGCGTTTTGCAGGCGTTATAGCGTTAAAAATAGTGCCTGCAATCCGCCCTCAAACAGCTGCAGCATTGTCTCCAGTGTGAAAGCCCGAGGGCTTTCACACCGGAGCGCTGCACTGGCAGGACGTCAGGAAAAGTCCTGTCAGCAGCTTCTTTGGAGCGGTGAAGGAGCTGTGTGTTTACCGCCCCTCCACCGCTGCTCCCCATTGAAATCAATGGGGCAGCGCTGGGATACCGCCGGCAAAACGCCGCTATTGCTGCGCATTGCGGGCGGTTTTAACCCTTTCTCGGCCGCTAGCGGGGGGTAAAAGCGCCCCGCTAGTGGCCGAAATGCGCCGCTAATCCTACGGTAATATGCAGAGTTTTAGCTGCGTTTTACCGCCAACGCTATGGGCGGCTCGGTGTGAAAGGGCTCTAAGACAGGAAGTCCACTCCCTATATAACCCCTCCCACTACTGGGAGTACCTCAGTTTTTTTGCCAGTGTCATAGGTGTTGGTCACGAGTAAAGATGTGCTATGCTGAGCTCCACTGGAGCAATCCTTGCTGGGGCTAGCTATGCAGCCGGATCCATTCAAAGTGTCTTTTTAGGCCGAATTGAATGGTACCCGGCCTCGTGGTGGAAGAAACAAGGTTTAGCCCGTAACGCTTCTCTTTTTAGAGAGCTGGACCCCGGGATCCAGTGCTTTGGTTTTTTCAGCCATAAAGTTTTTCTGGCGGGGTGCTTTACGGGTCCAGGAGTGCGGAGCCCCCGATAAAAAGGGGCCCCAGTTCCTGAAGGTTTTTTAAACGGAGCCCACCGTGAGAGGTGAATAGTGGGTCTGTTGGCAAGAAAGATAAGTGGAGATTTCTAAAGCAATTTTAAAGTTTCTTATGAATTGTCTCCTTTACAAAGTAAATCTTGTCATGCCTAAAACTCACCACTGGGGGCTGTATAGAGCACGTACCTTGTCATGCTTTCTCAGAAGCTGTGTGAAGTTGGCACCCCATGTTTGTAAAACCTGAATAAAAATATACCATTCGTTTGTGCCGCGTTTGTGCTGATTTGTGCCGCAAAAATGAGCGTTTGTGCCGGTTCGGTTTCTGAGATATTAAACATTCAATTTAATGCAAGCCCCGCCCACTTTGCACCCCATGTCCCTGAATTTTAAAAACAAAGGTGCCATTCGTTTGTGCCGCGTTTGTGCTGGTTTGTGCCGCAAAAATAAACGTTTGTGCCGCTTTGGTTGTGGAGATATTGTGCGTTATAGTTGCTGTAACCCCGCCCATTTTGCACCCCATGTTCCTGAATTTTAAAAACAAACGTGCCATTAGTTTGTGCCGCGTTTGTGCTGGTTTGTGCCGCAAAACTAAACGTTTGTGCCGCTTTGGTTGAGGAGATATTGTGCGTTATAGTTGCTGTAACCCCGCCCATTTTGCACCCCATGTTCCTGAATTTTAAAAACAAACGCGCCATTCGTTTTTGCCGCGTTTGTGCTGGTTTGTGCCGCAAAAATAAATGTTTGTGCTGCTTTGGTTGCGGAGATATTGTGCGTTATAGTTGCTGTAACCCCGCCCATTTTGCACCCCATGTTCCTGAATTTTAAAAACAAACGTGCCATTCGTTTGTGCCGCGTTTGTGCTGGTTTGTGCCGCAAAACTAAACGTTTGTGCCGCTTTGATTGAGGAGATATTGTGCGTTATAGTTGCTGTAACCCCGCCCATTTTGCACCCCATGTTCCTGAATTTTAAAAACAAACGCGCCATTCGTTTGTGCCGCGTTTGTGCTGGTTTGTGCCGCAAAAATAAACGTTTGTGCTGCTTTGGTTGCGGAGATATTGTGCGTTATAGTTGCTGTAACCCCGCCCATTTTGCACCCCATGTTCCTGAATTTTAAAAACAAATGTGCCATTCGTTTGTGCCGCGTTTGTGCTGGTTTGTGCCGCAAAAATAAACGTTTGTGCCGCTTTGGTTGCGGAGATATTGTGCATTATAGTTGCTGTAACCCCGCCCATTTTGCACCCCATGTTCCTGAATTTTAAAAACAAACGTGCCATTAGTTTGTGCCGCGTTTGTGCTGGTTTGTGCCGCAAAACGAAACGTTTGTGCCGCTTTGGTTGCGGAGATATTGTGCATTATAGTTGCTGTAACCCCGCCCATTTTGCACCCCATGTTCCTGAATTTTAAAAACAAACGTGCCATTAGTTTGTGCCGCATTTGTGCTGGTTTGTGCCGCAAAAATAAACGTTTGTGCCGCTTTGGTTGCGGAGATATTGTGCGTTATAGTTGCTGTAACCCCGCCCATTTTGCACCCCATGTTCCTGAATTTTAAAAACAAATGTGCCATTCGTTTGTGCCGCGTTTGTGCTGGTTTGTGCCGCAAAAATAAAACTTTGTGCCGCTTTGGTTGCGGAGATATTGTGCGTTATAGTTGCTGTAACCCCGCCCATTTTGCACCCCATGTTCCTGAATTTTAAAAACAAACGCGCCATTCGTTTGTGCCGCGTTTGTGCTGGTTTGTGCCGCAAAAATAAACGTTTGTGCCGCTTTGGTTGCGGAGATATTGTGTGTTATAGTTGCTGTAACCCCGCCCATTTTGCACCCCATGTTCCTGAATTTAAAAAAAAAACGCGCCATTCGTTTGTGCCGCATTTGTCCTGGTTTGTGCCGCAAAAATAAACGTTTGTGCCGCTTTGGTTGCGGAGATATTGTGCGTTATAGTTGCTGTAACCCCGCCCATTTTGCACCCCATGTTCCTGAATTTTAAAAACAAATGTGCCATTCGTTTGTACCGCGTTTGTGCTGGTTTGTGCCGCAAAAATAAAACTTTGTGCCGCTTTGGTTGTGGAGATATTGTGCGTTATAGTTGCTGTAACCCCGCCCATTTTGCACCCCATGTTCCTGAATTTTAAAAACAAACGCGCCATTTGTTTGTGCCGCGTTTGTGCTGGTTTGTGCCGCAAAAATAAACGTTTGTGCCGCTTTGGTTGCGGAGATATTGTGCATTATAGTTGCTGTAACCCCGCCCATTTTGCACCCCATGTTCCTGAATTTTAAAAACAAACGCGCCATTCGTTTGTGCCGCGTTTGTGCTGGTTTGTGCCGCAAAAATAAATGTTTGTGCCGCTTTGGTTGCGGAGATATTGTGCGTTATAGTTGCTGTAACCCCGCCCATTTTGCACCCCATGTTCCTGAATTTTAAAAACAAACGCGCCATTCGTTTGTGCCGCGTTTGTGCTGGTTTGTGCCGCAAAAATAAAAGTTTGTGCCGCTTTGGTTGCGGAGATATTGTGCGTTATAGTTGCTGTAACCCCACCCATTTTGCACCCCATGTTCCTGAATTTTAAAAACAAACGCGCCATTCGTTTGTGCCGCGTTTGTGCTGGTTTGTGCTACAAAAATAAATGTTTGTGCCGCTTTGGTTGCGGAGATATTGTGCGTTATAGTTGCTGTAACCCCGCCCATTTTGCACCCCATGTTCCTGAATTTTAAAAACAAATGTGCCATTCGTTTGTGCCGCGTTTGTGCTGGTTTGTGCCGCAAAAATAAACGTTTGTGCCGCTTTGGTTGCGGAGATATTGTGCGTTATAGTTGCTGTAACCCCGCCCATTTTGCACCCCATGTTCCTGAATTTTAAAAACAAACGCACCATTTGTTTGTGCCGGGTTTGTGCTGGTTTGTGCCGCAAAAATAAACGTTTGTGCCGCTTTTGTTGCGGAGATATTGTGCGTTATATTTGCTGCAACCCCACCCACTTTGCACCCCATGTTCCTGAATTTTAAAAACAAACGTGCCATTCGTTTGTGCTGGTTTGTGCCGCAAAAATAAACGTTTGTGCCGCTTTGGTTGCGGAGATATTGTGCGTTATAGTTGCTGTAACCCCGCCCATTTTGTACCCCATGTTCCTGAATTTTAAAAACAAACACGCCATTCGTTTGTGCCACGTTTGTGCTGGTTTGTGCCACAAAAATAAATGTTTGTGCCGCTTTGGTTGCGGAGATATTGTGCGTTATAGTTGCTGCAACCCCACCCACATTGCACCCCATGTTCCTGAATTTTAAAAACAAACGCGCCATTTGTTTGTGCCGGGTTTATGCTGGTTTGTGTCGTAAAAATAAACGTTTGTGCAGCTTTGGTTGCGGAGATATTGTGCGTTATATGTTGTCAAACCACATTGACTTTACACCTTGTTATTAAAGCTTACATACAGAACCTAAACTCAGCTTGGGTTTCCTTAATGTAAAGCTCCTCCCACTGTACTGGCACTGCACTTCATATTGTACCCTGAAAAAGGCACCTCTGCCGGGTTAGCCCCCCCATATCAAAATTTTTGAAAAAATCTTATGCAGTTTGTTAGATCTTTGTTAGATCAGGTTAGATCAACCGTTGTTTGCGTTAGATCTCACACAGAAGAAGCGATATTAACAGTTATTTGCTGGGGGGGCTAACTCGTCATCAGCCCCCCCTTATCAAAAAATTGACCAAACAGTTAGCTATTTTGGAAGCAATTTGTTAGATCCGGTATGATCAAGTGTTTTTAACGTTAGATCTCACATAATTAGAGACTGATTAAGTGATTAATGTGGGGGGGCTGGCCCCCCCTTATCAAATTTTCGGCCCAAAAATCATTCAGGCTAATAGATATTCGTTAGATCTGGTAAGATCAAGAGGTTTTAACGTAAGATCTCACATCATTTCAGAGATTTCATATTCTTTGCCAATAACAACATCAAAGTTAGTAGTTAATTGTTAGATGAAGTTATTATTGCATTAAACCTAGCATGCACATGGCAGAAATCAGTAATAATCGCAATGTAAGTAGGGATAAAAGCTTGTTGCAGTTTGATCAGTGAGATGTTTTATTTAATCTATGATAAATACATAACAATTCGTTATTTTATATGAGAAGTTAGGCCCCTGTGGCAGTAGCTTAAAATTAATAAATTTTGGCATCGCTGCTCTAAATTGTGGGCACAACTGGAACAGGCCCAGACTGACATTCTGCTGCCAGGGGCTCTGTGGTGCTATGACCAACCACCGCCTGTGCTGAAGTCACACCCCATAATGGGTACGACACTCCGCATATACTCCCAGGTCAGCACACAGAACCGGCTTTCTTCCCTGATTCCCCATTGCTCCCTATCATAGAAAAACCGTGGTTCCTCCCTGGTCTGGAACCGCAAATGTTTCGGACCCTAAGCCAAACAGCTAGGGTCCAGGCATCCCACTTCCTAACGGGAGGCCAATGGCCTTCCACAGTAGTGCTAATGAGCCCTTCAAACTTTCCTTGTGGACAGCGCTACAATTACAACACTTTCTCAATACTTTGCCTAATCCACAGGGATTTAATCGTCCCCTGACGTCCTTTGAAGCATACTGTTCCAAAGAAGGTTCCCTTCCACAGGCTCTATCCAAAACATACGCCCTCTTCAACTGTCCGGCTGAACAACCACACTTACCGTTCTTGAACAAATGGGAAAGTAAGCTGGGGCGTACATTTACATCTGCTCAGATACAACATGTCCTCAGATTTTCATTGAAATCATCGGTTTGTACGAAAATTAAAGAGACCAACTATAAACTGTTAAGAAGGTGGTACCTCACCCTGCAACTACTGACCAATGTTGGAGATGCCAGGGGGATGGAGGAACACTACTTAACATATTTTGGTCGTGCCCTAAATTGATTCCCCCCCCCTTCTCTCCTCTTACCTTTTCCATCCTTTTTTCCTTACCTTCTTTGATTATTGAAAATGAGAAAATAGTTTTGGGCAACAGTGGGTCTTCCTCCACAGCCCATTTTCCATCTTTAATAAAAACTGATAGGCCAGGAGGTAAGCAGCCTTTTGAGCAGTGTGCCGAAAAATGTTTTCAAAGAAATTGAGCGTGCCGATTTTATAACAAAAAAAGTCAACTTCACAATCTCAATCACGAAAAGGATTTTTTATAAAGTAAATGCTGTAAACTACTTTAGTAGTGAGAAATTAACATCCTGCACTCTCACGCCTCAGATCAACCCCAATTCATACACCTTCACACCTCAGATCACTGTATCACCTGCAAATCTGCCCCACCACTGTACCCCCCTGCTCAACTGCCCCACCACTGTAACCCCCTGCAAATCTGCCCCACCACCGTACCCCCATGCTCTTCTGTCTCACTGCTGAACCATCTTCTCATCTGTCCTAACACTGAACTTATCTGCTCATCTGCCCCACCACTGTAACCCCCTTTCTCATCTGTCCCACCTCTCTAACCCCCTTTCTCATCTGCCCCACCACTGTAAACCCCTTTCTCATCTTCCCCACCTCTGTAACCCCCTTTCTCATCTGCCCCACCACTGAAACCCCCTTTCTCATCTGCCCCACCTCTGTAACCCCCTTTCTCATCTGCCCCACCACTGTAACCCCCTTTCTCTTCTGCCCCATCACTGTACCTCCTGCACATCTGTCTCACCTCTGTTCCCCCTGCTCATCTGTACCACTAATGTACCTCCTTTCTCCTCTGCCCCGCCACTGTACCCCCCTGTACATCTGCCCCACCTCTGTTCTCCCTGCTCTTCTGCCCAACCACTGTAACCCCCTGCTCATCTGTCCACCAATGCACCTCCTTTCACATCTGCCCCACCGCTGTACCCCCCTGCTCTTCTGTCCCACCGCTAAACCCCCTTCTCATCTGCCCCAACACTGAACCCCTCCTGTTCATTTTCCCACCACTGTAACCCCCTTCTCATCTGGCCCAACACTAAACCCCTCCCCCTCTCATCTGCCCCATCACTGTACCCCCCTGCTTTTCTGTTCCACTGCTGAACCCCCTTTGCATCCCTCCCACCACTGCACCTTCTGCACATCTGCACCACCACTGTACCCCCTTGCTCTTCTGCCCCACCACTGTAACCCCCCTGCTCATCTACCCCATCAATGTACCATTTTTCTCATCTGCCCCACCACTGTACCTCTCTGCACATTTGCTCCACCGCCATATTCCCATGCTCTTCTGTCTACTACTGAATCACCTTCTCATCTGCCCTACCACTGTAACCCGCTTTTTCATCTGCCTTACTAATGTACCTCCTGCACATCTGTTTCACCTCTGTACCCCCTGCTCTTCTGCCCCACCTATGTTCCCCCTGTTCTCCTGCCCCACCACTGTAACCTCCTGCTCATCTGTCCCACCAATACACCTCCTTTCACATTTGCCCCACTGTTCTACCCCCCCTGCTTTTCTGTCCCACCACTGAATCTCCTTCTCATCTGCACCAAAACTGAACCCCCCCTGCACATCTGCCCCACGGCTGTACCCTCCTGTTCTTCTGTCCCACATCTAAACCCCTCCTGCTCATTTTTCCCACCACTGTACCCTCTTCTCATCTATGATATATGTGATATGCAGAGTGGTAAAAGGAAGCAGAGATGAGACACATCTACTTGTCCTGGCACACTCATCCTGCTGATTCACCTCTCACATCCAGCCCACGTGCTTGTATGGGATGTATGGGATGTATGGGATGTATGGGATGTATGTGATGTCACATACGAGCATCTGGAATGGATGTGCAATGATGAGCTCAGGTCAGGGGCATTTTCTGAAAGCAGTGGGCTTGTGTGCAGGATCATAAGTTGGGCCCCCGCAGCTGAGGAAAAGTTTTTGCGCCGCAGCAAAAGTTGGGTGTGATTTTCATTGCGCTGAATATAAGGGGGGGCAGCCTGTCCATATGTTCCACCTAATATCTCTATTTTGATGTGGAATATCTCTGAAATTATGTGAGATCTAACGTTAAAACCACTTGATCTTACCGGATCTAACGAATATCTATTAGCCTGAATGATTTTTGGGCCGAAAATTTAAAAGGGGGGGCCAGCCCCCCCACATTAATCACTTAATCAGTCTCCAATTATGTGAGATCTAACGTTATAAAACACTTGATCATACCGGATCCAACAAATTGCTTCCAAAATAGCTAACTGTTTGGTCAATTTTTTGATAAGGGGGGCTGATGACGGGTTAGCCCCCCCCAGCAAATAACTGTTAATATCGCTTCTTCTGTGTGAGATCTAACGCAAACAACGGTTGATCTAACCTGATCTAACAAAGATCTAACAAACTGCAGAGGTGCCTTTTTCAGGGTACAATATGAAGTGCAGTGCCAGTACAGTGGGAGGAGCTTTACATTAAGGAAACCCAAGCTGAGTTTAGGTTCTGTATGTAAGCTTTAATAACAAGGTGTAAAGTCAATGTGGTTTGACAACATATAACGCACAATATCTCCGCAACCAAAGCTGCACAAACGTTTATTTTTATGACACAAACCAGCACAAACGCGGCACAAACGAATGGCACGTTTGTTTTTAAAATTCAGGGACATGGGGTGCAAAGTGGGTGGGGTTGCAGCAACTATAACGCACAATATCTCTGCAACCAAAGCGGCACAAAGTTTTATTTTTGCGGCACAAACCAGCACAAACGCGGCACAAACGAATGGCACGTTTGTTTTTAAAATTCAGGAACATGGGGTGCAAAATGGGCAGGGTTACAGCAACTATAACGCACAATATCTCCGCAACCAAAGCGGCACAAAGATTTATTTTTGCGGCACAAACCAGCACAAACGCGGCACAAACGAATGGCGTGTTTGTTTTTAAAATTCAGGAACATGGGGTGCAAAATGGGCGGGGTTACAGCAACTATAACGCACAATATCTCCGCAACCAAAGCGGCACAAACGTTTATTTTTGCGGCACAAACCAGCACAAACGCGGCACAAACGAATGGCGCGTTTGTTTTTAAAATTCAGGAACATGGGGTGCAAAGTGGGCGGGGTTACAGCAACTATAACGCACAATATCTCCGCAACCAAAGCGGCACAAACTTTTATTTTTGCGGCACAAACAAGCACAAACGCGGCACAAACGAATGGCACGTTTGTTTTTAAAATTCAGGAACATGGGGTGCAAAATGGGCGGGGTTACAGCAACTATAACGCACAATATCTCCGCAACCAAAGCGGCACAAACATTTATTTTTGTGGCACAAACCAGCACAAACACAGCACAAACGAATGGCGCATTTGTTTTTAAAATTCAGGAACATGGGGTGCAAAATGGGCGGGGTTACAGCAACTATAACGCACAATATCTCCGCAACCAAAGCGGCACAAACGTTTATTTTTGCGGCACAAACCAGCACAAACGCGGCACAAACAAATGGCATGTTTGTTTTTAAAATTCAGGAACATGGGGTGCAAAATGGGCGGGGTTACAGCAACTATAACGCACAATATCTCCGCAACCAAAGCGGCACAAACTTTTATTTTTGCGGCACAAACAAGCACAAACGCGGCACAAACGAATGGCACGTTTGTTTTTAAAATTCAGGAACATGGGGTGCAAAATGGGCGGGGTTACAGCAACTATAACGCACAATATCTCCGCAACCAAAGCGGCACAAACATTTATTTTTGCGGCACAAACCAGCACAAACGCGGCACAAACAAATGGCATGTTTGTTTTTAAAATTCAGGAACATGGGGTGCAAAATGGGCGGGGTTACAGCAACTATAACGCACAATATCTCCGCAACCAAAGTGGCACAAACGTTTATTTTTGCAGCACAAACCAGCACAAACGCGGCACAAACGAACGGCGCGTTTGTTTTTAAAATTCAGGGACATGGGGTGCAAAGTGGGCGGGGCTTGCATTAAATTGAATGTTTAATATCTCAGAAACCGAACCGGCACAAACGCTCATTTTTGCGGCACAAATCAGCACAAACGCGGCACAAACGAATGGTATATTTTTATTCAGGTTTTACAAACATGGGGTGCCAACTTCACACAGCTTTTCTCAGATCATGCTGTGTCAGCAGAAGCTGACAGACTTCTCTCCGGCTAGCAGTCACAGGACTCCGGTAAGATGTTGGGGGGGGGGATTTTTTCCTAAAAACACCCCAAACCTGGATAAAAGCTCTCCCCCTCTCCCTGAGTAGAGGGAGAAGCCAGAACGATCTGTCATAGCTCTCCTCCCTGCCACCCCCCCCCCACACTCACACGCCGATCCCATCGGATCGGAGGCCCACGCTCGTGTGGGAAAACGATCTTTTTTGAAAAAGGGAGGGGGGGCACAGTGGAAATATGGAGTGGGCGTGGCTTAGCACAGTGTTGTCGTGCAGCAACGTCCAGCGCGGGAGTACTTTTAAAAGGCTCAATTTTTGCTGACTGCAGCTGTCGGAGAGACACAAAAGCAAAAAGGGGGTAAGTGGTGACACAGGCATTTCCTTAGCACATTTACTGAAGCATCAGGCTGAGCGTTAATAGCAGCGACAGTTGCTGGACTATTTGCTCAAGCAGTGAATGTGATTTCTTCTGGTAGTACCTCTGCATTTGTGCATTGGGCTATGGTCAGAAGGGGAGGTGGAAACACCCCAAAAAAGGGCTTAAAATGGACTCCTTCAAGCTCTAAACAGCCTAAACTCATCTCTACAATGGCATCCTCCCCTGAGAGTTCTGGGGTGGCCGGTCAGAGTAAGCGATCAGGGCTATCAAATATTGCAATTGTTTTCAACACTGTAGCCCCTGTCTATATTACTGAAGAGGGTTTTTCCTGAAGCCATGATAGGATTGGCTAGCGGCTTTAATCGCATGCCAGAATGGGATAAAATGCGACAGGTCCCTTTCCATTACCCAGGACCCCCAAACTGAGGATCTGGGGGCGGGAGAAGATGAATTTCCCTGAGGGGACCGTGAAAAGACTGATGACTCCTCTTCTGAGGGGTCAAATGCGGGGGGATCAGCTCCACAATCTGAAAGATTGATGGTGCATTTCTTACTGAATTTGTCCGCTCCACATTTTTTGCTACTCTTCATTGAGTCGGTTGATATGCCCACTTTTTGTTTGGGTTCACTAAAGCCTCCTCAAGCTGCGCATGGCTTTCCTGTCCATTTATTGCTGGAAAGGCTTATGTATTCTGAGTGGGATCACCCAGATAAGCATTTTTTTCCTCCTATAAAGTTTTAACACTTTATCCTATGGAGGAAAAATTCACTAAGAAGTGAGAGATACCAGCAATTGTCGCTGCTATATCCTCTGTGAATGAAAGTTTGACTTGTCCGATAGACAATGCTCAATTGCTTAGAGATCCAATGGATAAGAAGTTGGGAATTCTTATTCTTAAAAAAAAAAAAAAAAGTTTTTCTGAATGACTCAACCTGCGCTAGCAGTAATTGGTGTATGTCAATCCTTGAGAGACCAGTTTAAACAAGTGCTCAAGGTTATTCCTGATCAGCAGGCCCAGGATTTAGCCAAGTTGCCAGTGGCATTATGTTTGGCAATAGACGCCATGAGAGATTCTATTCTTCAAGCCTCGCGCCTTACGCTTGGGCTGGTGCATAGGCATGGATTATGGTTGAAAAATTGGTCAGCCGAAGCATCATGCAAAGCTCCTGGCTAGTTTTTCTTTTCATGGTGAACGGCTGTTTGGGGATGATTTGGATAAATACATCCAAAAAATTTCTAGTGGAAAAAGTACCCTTTTGCTAGTTAGGAAGAGGAGTAAACTTATTTAATTTAAACAAGGTCCTTCTCCAGTGCCAGGAGCATCTGCCTCCAGGCAGTCACGACGGCCTCCGCTGTTAAGTTCAAGAGGGAAACTGAAGCCTCCTTATGAGGGGGCACCCCCCGCTCGCTCGGGTGGGGGGAAGACTTCTGCAGTTCTCAAGGGTCTGGCAGGAAGAGTGTCGGAGCCTACGGCCACATCACCCTGAAAGCACCCTATCTTGTCTGATCTCAGAGGCTAAGCAGGGTTGGGCCTGGTCAGTACCTGGATGGGAGACCGCCTGGGAATAACAGGTGCCGTAGGCTGCAGATGTGTGACTTCCTCAATAACTCTAGGGTACAAATTTGAGTTCTGAAAGTCCCCGTTTCCTCGTTTTCTCAGATTCCAGAGGGAAAGTCTCTCTTTCAAGCATTGGACCATATTTTGTCTCAAAAAATTGATCTTATGGGTTCCCATGCAAGAGCAGGGATTGGGGTTTTATTTAAACCTTTTCATGGTACCAAAACCAAGTGGGTATGTTAGACCCATTCTAGATCTTAAAGATCTAAACCGGTTTCTGAATATCCGCTCTTTTCACTTGGAGTCAATCCGATCAGTGGTCTCCATCCTACAAGGTGGAGAACTTCTGGCGTCAATAGACATCAGGGATGCACACCTCCATGTGCCTATATTTCCCGCTCACCAGAAATATCTACGTTTCGAGGTAGAAAATCTTCTTTTTCAGTTTGTAGCTCTGCCTTTCGGTCTAGCTACTGCACCTCAAGTATTTACAAAGGTCCTGGCCCCTCCTGTAGCTGGATTAAGGCCCCAAGGTATAACAATTATAGCTTACCTAGATGATCTGCTCTTGATAGACCAGACGGTAGCCCGCTTAGACCAAAGTATGATCTACAGTCAACTACCTGGAATACCTAGGTTGGATTCTCAACCTAGAGAAATCCTCCTTAAAAACTATCAAGGAGATTGGAATACTTGGGTCTGATTATTGATAGAGCCCAGAAAAAGGTATCCTTTCCCCAGGCGAAGATCAATGCCATAAAGGAACTGATTCAGGTGTTCAAGGCAAAAAAGAATCCTTCAATTCGACTTTGCATGAGGTTGTTGGGCAAGATGGTGGCTCCATTCGAGGCCGTTCCTTATGCTAAGTTTCATTGAGGCTGCTGCAAAACAGTATCTTATCGGCTTGGAACAAGAAGGTCCAAGCTCTAGATTTCCCAATGTGTCTGTCTCCAGGGCGCGCCGGAGCCTCAGTTAGTGGTTGATAACCAAGAATCTGCAGAGGGGAAAATCTTTCCTACCAGCTACCTGGCAGATGGTAACAACAGATGCCAGCCTTTCGAGTTGGGGAGCAGTCTTCGAAGAGGCGACTGTCCAAGGGAAATAGTCCAGATCAAAATCGACCTTGCCCATCAACATTCTAGAGATCCGGGCAGCGTGCTTGGCACTGAGGGCCTGGACGTTCAGGTTACGGAATTGTCCTGTCAGGATCCAATCCGACCATGCCACAGTAGTGGCCTATATCAATCACCAAGGGGGCAGAGAGAGGTCAATCACATCTTAACTTGGGCAGAAAACAATGTACCTTGCCTATCGGCAGTCTTCATTCCGGGAATAGAAAATTGGTAGACTACTTGAGTCGCCAGCAGTTGTTCCCGGAAGAATGTTTCCTTCACCCCGATATCTTGCTGGCAATATGCCGAAGTTAGGGGATCCCAGGCGTAGATCTGTTTGCATCCAGGTTCAACAAGAAAATCGACAACTTTGTGTCAAGAACAAGGGATCCGCTAGCATGTGGAACAAATGACTTAGTGTTCCAGTGGAATCAGTTCTCACTGATTTATGCATTTCCTCCTATTCTGCTGCTTCCACGACTGCTTCGCAGGATCAAGCAGGAAAGGAGATCGGGGATTCTTGTGGCCCCTGCGTGACCCAGAAGATCTTGGTATGGAGAGATTATAAGGATGGTGGTAGGGGACCCATGGACCCTACCACCACGTCCAGACCTCTCGCAAGGTTTGGTATTCCATCCTACCTTACAAACGCTAAATTTAACGGTTTGAGTCCCACATTCTGAAGAAGCGTGGGCTGTCAGGTCCAGTGGTATTTACCTTGATTAATGCAGGGAAGCTGGCTTCCAGAATCATAGACTATAGAGTCTGGAAAGCATAGGTCTCCTGGTGTGAATCCAGGGGTTGGCACCCCAGGAAGTATGTCATAGGTAGAATCCTTGACTTTCTGTAGATGGGGTTAGAAATGAAGCTGGCGTTGCGTACTATCAAAGGCCAGGTCTCAGCCTTATCGGTATTATTTCAATAGCCACTTGCTTTGCATTCTTTGGTTCGTAGCTTTATTCAGGGGGTAACGTGGCTTAATCCTCCGGTTAAGTCACCCCTGAATCCTTGGGACTTTAATTTAGCAAAGCCCTCTTTTGGCATTGCTAAAACAGTCTTTTTGAGCTGATACAGCATATCCCCTTGGTCTTTTTGACAAGGAAACTAATTTTCTGGTAGCCATATCTTCTGCAAGAAGGGTATCAGAGTTGGCTGTTCTTTCTTGTAAAGAGCCATATTTAATTATTCACAAGGATAAGGTAGTATTGCGTCCTCATCCTAACTTTCTACCGAAGGTAGTGTCTAGTTTTTATCCAAACCAGGATATTGTTCTACCTTCATTTTTTCCCAGAACTCTGTTCTACAGAAGAGAAATTACTACATTCTCTTGATGTGGTGAGAGTACTTAAAGGCGACTGGTCAGATTCGAAAAACGGATGTTTTGTTTGTTTTGCCTGAAGGTCCTAGAAAAAGGACAGGCAGCATTGAAATCTGCTATTTCTAAATGGATTCAGCAAGTAACTGTTCAGGCTTATGGTTTAAAGAGGGAGATTCCACCCTCTCAAATCAAAGCGCACTCCACTAGGACTGTTAGTGCTTCGTGGGAGTGCATCACCAAGCTTCCATGTTTCAAATCTGCAAGGTCTCAACTTGGTCTTCAGCCCATACATTTACCAGATTCTATCAGGTGGATGTAAAAAGACATGAGGATATTGCCTTTGGGCGCAGTGTGCTGCAGGCAGCAGTGTAAGTCCTCTGATCTCCTGGTGCCCTTCTTTTGTTGTGTCTCCCTCCCCTCAGTTGGCATTGCTCTGGGACATCCCACATAGTAATTACTATGGCTCTGTGTCCCGTGATGTACGATAAAGAAAATAGGATTTTTATTACCGCTTACCTGTAAAATCCTTTTCTTGGAGCACATCACGGGACACAGAGGTCCCTCTTCTCTTTC
Organism: Aquarana catesbeiana; assembly: GCF_042186555.1. Lineage (NCBI taxonomy): Eukaryota > Metazoa > Chordata > Amphibia > Anura > Ranidae > Aquarana > Aquarana catesbeiana. Next base: position 210,462,541 of record NC_133333.1, on the reverse strand, counting down.
TGGTATACACGTGTATTGCTTTGCTACAAAAACTGAGGTACTCCCAGTAGTGGGAGGGGTTATATAGGGAGTAGACTTCCTGTCTTAGGGTGTGCCAGTGTCAATCACCTGAAGTTGGCCTATAACCCACATAGTAATTACTATGACTCTGTGTCCCGTGATGTACTTCAAAGAAAAGGATTTTACAGGTAAGCTGTTATAAAAATCCTATTTTTAATGAAGTGAACTCATGTTGGTGTAATAATTCTGGCAGAAGGGGTCAATGCCTTTAAAATCCCATAATCTTCTCATCAATGGCCTTCCAGCTATACAATATTATTAATAGTGTGTGACTGTGGTGAGGACATTAAAGTGTAAGTCCCTCTGGTGCAGAGACTGATGTGATTGGCTCAGAGTTCTCTGCACAACACTGTAGAATATATCAGAGCTATATAAATGTATGTAGCACTACCCCCTAAGGGACTGCTTGGAATTACCTCATTTGCACTGCCATGACCTGGTGAACATTACAACCCACCTGACACTCTGGGTTACGACATCCTTGTACCACTGTGGAGTAATAAATCAGACAACTGCATTTATGTTCTGATAATATTTACTAGAACCAAAGAGATATTGTCGCAAAGAGGAGGTAATAGATCTGCTGAGTTTTTGGCAACAGCGCCGACTCAAAGGAATTCCTCCAAATGACACAAGGGAAGATATTAACAGATAAACAGTAGGTTATATACACTTCTTCAAAGAAATATTTCTAGCCCCTGCAGGGATACACATAACTAACAGATTATACTGACACACTGTAAAAGATAGAACCTGGCCGGCCTATGACTGTTACCCTAATGAGAGATCAGGCTTAGAAGTAATAGTATAATGGCCCTTGTATCAGTAATAGCAATAGTGTTCCTGTTGCAGATCTGATGGTCTTCACCGGTACGTAGGAGCTTGTTAACTGTAATTTGATAAGGTGTATTGGGAAGCAATACGTTTCTTGTAGGGAAGAAGGCTAACGATGGCACAGTGTTCAAAGTAGGTTCAGTAAAGTATTCCTAAGGTAAAGATGTCTGTGCAAAGGGTCCTAGTAAAACTGTGGCAAAGGGTGGGTAAAGGTTGGGCGATTACCCTCCCACCAATGACCAGGCCAATATGATGTCTTTCGGACAGTATCTTGTGTAGCAACACACCTGCAGCAAATCTGCCGCCTCGATCTCCCGATGTGAAGCTTGGTACACCGACTGGCAGGCGACCAGAGTGGTGCTGGATGGACATCAGATGACAAGCAGCAAAGATGGGCCCTTCTGGTATGGGTTGGAGTGTGTTATACCGCGTGGTAGGCCGCGACCCCTCTCTCAATGCACGGAGAGGTCCGTCTCACGTCAGGCCCAGGAGGAAGAGAGCTCTGCGTGGGCTTTTGTTTCTTTTATAGCTAATCTCCGCAATCTTCCTGATGGTCGCATCTCTGGGATATATAGTCCAGGCATTTAATCATATGAAGCAATTATGAGTCTGAGGAACTACTCATCCCCCAATCCCTTTTGTTTGACTCACAAATATGATGTTACCTGGTAATACTGATCACTAGAGGGACATGCAAAACAAGGAAACACTGGAGGATCACTGTATTTGACGGTTGCAGTCCATATTGCTACATGTATAATATTAGTGTGTGCCTGTGGTGGGAAATTAGATTGTAAGCTTTTATGGTTCAGGGACTGGTGTTATTGGCTCAGAGTTCCCTTTACAACTCTGTGGTATATGTTAGAGATTGAGCTATATAAAAGTGTAATAAAAGTGTGTGACTGTGGGGGGCATTAGAGTGTAAGTTCCTCTGGTGCAGAAACTGATGTGACTGGTCAGAGTTCTCTGTACAGCACTATGGAATATATCAGAGCGATATACAGTAAATATATAATAATAATAGTGTGTGGCTGTAGTGGAAACATTAGAGTGTAAGCTCCTCTGGCACAGAGATTGGTGTGAATGGTTCAGTGTTCTCTGTATAGAACTGCATTATATGCCAGAGTCATTTAAATATTTATAATAATGTGTGACTGTGGTGGGACATTGATTAGAGTGTAAACTCCTTTGGTGCATAGACTGATGTTAATGGTTTATTGTTCTCTGTGCAATGTTAGTGCTATATAATGTTATGTAACTAATATATTTTAAAGCTATATTTAATTATTTTTGTATACTTTTTTTGCTCAGATTTCTCACCATCTGCGTCCCCTTTGGATGGAGCGTTAGCTCCGCAGAACCAGAGTGATGGCACTGATCAGAACAGGAAGGCTAAAGTGAATCCACTGCCAGTCCTAGATTGGAACATTGATTGGATGGAAGAAATGGAGGCCAAGTACAACCAGAGGAGTCATACCAGGGCTCCGTATCCCTTCAGTAAAAAGGTGAGTGGGACAAGACTTCCTAGTTTTACTGTGATCCTCAATCAGGATGAAGTTCTGCTATCGGCACTCTCACAACTCTTTACTGTTATTAATAATACTGGAACTTAAATAATGTACAGGTTGGTGACCTTGGCACAAATACCCTTGAGTTCAGTTTGTGAGATCAACCAGCAACCTCAATTCACAGTGATGAACTTATCATTGTTCTGATTATGGATGGATGTTGGCAGGGCTGCCATTAAATATCATAGAGCCCTGTACAACCTACCTGTAGATAATTGTTCTTACTAGGCGTTCCTAATAACATATCCAGGATTAGGTCTTCTGATGGGCTGATCCTTTATCATCATGATTAGAAAGGCAGCAGCCTAGGTTCAAAACCAGATCCACATACCACACTTGTATCACGGTTCACCTACCCAAGGAGAACACCCCCTCCTTTGGATTTACACAAGAACCAATTCTCATTCCTATCTGTCCAACAGGACCAGATATTTACCAGATCCTTTAAGGCTGGGTTCACACTGGAGAATGCAGCAGCTCACAGCAGGAATCCGGTGCGTCTCCATTCAGCATTTCAGGTCCGATATCAGCCCGAATTTTTGGCTGAATTCAGACCTGAAATGGACCACAAGGCACACAGGGCCCCTGTGCAATTTGCACCAGAGATGTGTGAAGCGGCTCCACAGAGAGTCGGTCACAATCTCCTGTCATGCGAATTGGATGCGGGGAAACCCAATAGTGTGAACCCAGCCTTAAACTTGCTAGGGGATTGACACTCTTGGAAGGGTCAACTTCCTAGCACAGCTCCATCCTTCTTGCAGGTCATAGTCCTCTCCTCTTCTGGGGTGCTTAATTACTGTCTGTGCTGGCCCAGCTCCTCTACCCCTTACCTTACACACAACCTTTTCTATGGCTGTCAGGAATGGGGGTGGAAAGTATAAAGTGTCAATTGTGTGCCCAGTCGTAGTCTGCTGGTGCTTTTAACATCACATCCAAGATGGTGGCACCCAGTGGCAGTCTCAGGGCTTTTAGATGCTTACACAAGGGAGGATTTTTCAGGTACATGACATACATAGTATACTAAAATATGTTACTCCATGAGCTGAGCTGTCAGTATTTGGAAGTGAAAGGCTCAGGTTCAAATCATTTGTGAAGGTGTCAGGCACCATATTGGCATAAAGGCGGCACCTATCTTTTAGTAGACCGGAGTTCTTTTTAAACGACTATGCAGGCGCGGAGTAGCTCTTCAGACTTCAGAAAAGGGGCTTATAGAGTGGAAATGTTTTCCTTTCATTTATGAATACTCCCAGCAGCATTTTTTTTTTTTTACTTCAGATTGTAGTTAATGAGGATTAATGCCATCACGCTGCCAAACCGCATTCCATCACCTGTTCTGCACCTTCGCTTGCAGCAACACCATCGTATTGTTCAGTGATTTACTGTCAGTTCATCATATAACACCTGTCTGTGGGGGGATTCTGTCCAATCCTGCTGCGAGAATACAGCCAGCTGTCTCAGATCTCACCTCCACTCCTATCATGAAATCAATATGGGAGCACTCCGCACGTCTTCTGGGGGATTCACATTACAGGGATAGCAAATGGTCTGTAATGCATTACTGGTCCACCATCAGCTGCAACCAAGAACTACAACTGCCAGCATCTGACTCTGTGTTATTTAACCCTTCCAGCTGGCTGTATGTTTGTGTATATATATATATATATATATATATATATATATATATATATATATACATACATGTGTCAGCACAGAGGTGGGCCTTATTCCATACTGCCACATATCTGCAGCTCTGATTTACACTTACGCACCCCCAGCACTGAGAGATGATCATAGGCTGGTAGGACGGGCTTCTGATCATGTGATCATTGTGACAACCAAACACAGTGAATACATTATCCGTAAGCCCAGGAAATGCTTCTGCTTTGTTCCAGCTTTCTGATTTAAAATGTGAATTTCGTTATAGTCAATAGCAGCACATGCAAATTGCACTGAACCTGCAGTGAAAACTAAATATGCATTTTATTTACTGCATTTTTGTCCATATTTCCCATATGCCTGCAAGCAGAGAACATACAATATATTACCAAAAGTATTGGGACGCCTGCCTTTACACACACATGAACTTTAATGGCATCCCAGTCTTATACCCTGTACACACGGTCGGATTTTCCGACGGAAAATGTGTGATAGGACCTTGTTGTCGGAAATTCCGACCGTGTGTAGGCTCCATCACATATTTTCCATCGGAATTTCCGACACACAAAGTTTGAGAGCAGGATATAAAATTTTCCAACAACAAAATCCGTTGTCGGAATTTCCGATCGTGTGTACACAAATCCGATGGACAAAGTGCCAGGCATGCTCAGAATAAATTAAGAGATGAAAGCTATTGGCTACTGCCCTGTTTATAGTCCCGACGTACGTGTTTTACATCACCGCGTTCAGAACGATCGGATTTTCCAATAACTTTGTGTGACCGTGTGTATGCAAGACAAGTTTGAGCCAACATCCGTCGGACAAAATCCATTGACTTTGTTGTCGGAATGTCCGATCAATGTCCGATCGTGTGTACAGGGCATTAGTCCGTAAGGTTCAATATTGAGTTGGCCCACCCTTTGCAGCTATAACAGCTTCAACTCTTCTGGGAAGGCTGTCCACAAGGTTTAGGAGTGTGTCTATGGGAATGTTTGACCATTCTTCCAGAAGCGCATTTCTGAGGTCAGGCACTGATGTTGGATGAGAAGGTCTGGATCTCAGTCTCCACTCTAATTCATCCCCAAGGTGTTCTATCGGGTTGAAGTCAGGACTCTGTGCAGGCCAGTCAAGTTCCCCCAAACTCGCTCATCCATGTCTTTATGGACCTTGCTTTGTGCACTGGTGCGCAGTCATGTTGGAACAGGAAGGGGCCATCCCCAAACTGTTCCCACAAAGTTGGGAGCATGAAATTGTCCAAAACAACTCCACACCGCAATATTGAACCCTACGGAGTAAGACTGGGATGCCCTTAAAGTTTATGTGCGTGTAAAGGCAGGCGTCCCAATACTTTTGGTCAGTGGCGGCCACTCCATTAGGGCCCCCCTAATCCATGTGCATAGCCCCTAATCTACATGCCGGACGTATGGATTTCAATGGGTTTTTTTTTTTTGCAGCACATGATTAGAGCCGGAGGCTCTAAGTGGCTTCAAAAAAGGGTGAACTGCGCCCTGAGCCCACCCAGTTGTGTGACATTAGCAAATTAATATTCGCTAATTTCTGCCTGCTTCTCCTCCCGGCCAATCAGGAAGCGGGTCTCTGACTCCTAAAGGCTTAGGACTCCCAGCCCATCGGGTATCAGGACCCACTTCCTGTTTGGCCGGGAGTAGAAGCAACGGCCCGGAACTTCCCACGACAAGCTGGAGTGAGGAGCGGCCACTGCTTCTGGTAATATAGTGCACACAAAACGCATGTAAAATGCATCTTGCATTATATTTTCAGCTCAAAGCAGAACAGGCCCTAAATTGATTTAGTTGTAGTTTTATTTTAATTTTTATTCTAAGAACTAAAGTTGTATTCCAGGTATGTTTTTTTTTTTTTTGCATAGCTACATTGCTCCAGCTTGGACCAATGTAAACATTTCATACCTGTGGGATCCCTGTGGAAACGTAGTTTGACTGTAGTTGCAGCAACTACAACAGTGATCCTCACTGTCTTCTGGGCCCCATGACAAGCGGCTGCCCTGCTGTATACTGAACACAGGGGGGCTGCTTACCCGGTGTGGGTGCAATTCAGAAACCGGCCTGTATTCTTCTCAATGAATACAAGATGTTCTCTGATTGGACCAGGTGGAGAGGCAGTGTGGTGAGGTCACAATCTCCTCCTCTCTCAATCAAAGAACTCCTTGTATTCATTGATAAAAACGCAAATGGCGCTCGTGCAGAGCGACCCCCTGTGTTCAGTATGCAGCAGGGCAGCTGTGCGGCACAGGACCTGGAAGGCAACAAGGATCACCATAGTAGCGACTTCCACTACATTGATTCTCCGCTTCCACAGGGTTTGGCCAAGTATGGAATATACATACTTACAGAAACTATGCAATAAAGTAATTATGCAGTAAACATCCATTCCTGGAATACAGGTTTAACTTTTGATTGAATTGTGATTTTTTTTTTTCTAAACTGAGCCCACTGAAGCTTGCTGTATTTTTATGAAATCCGGTTCTGTTGTTTCAGATGGAACAATTTAAATGATAGTTTTCAGCTCTTCAAGCAAGATCGTCTGGCTGGCAAGTCTTGAGATCACAGATTCCAGTTTACCATCCCGATGGAACCCGCCGTCCAGCCCGCAGATGTTAGCAGAAGTCAACTTGCCATGTTCTGTAATGCCCTCACCTGTGCCATGGGGCATTTACTGTATTAAAGAATAGGAAAAAAACTTTGCTTTATGAAACCCCTTATGGCATGAAATCTGGAGCATGCAAGCTGTTCAGACATGTGCCTATTGTCCTATGTGCCTTTTGCATGACATCACTTCAATAATATATTATAGAATCCTAAGATAACAATATAGTATAAAGTTTCCAAACCTGTATTTCCCTTTAAAGACCAATTCCAGGTTTTATCTAATATGTACGTGAAAAATGCTATCTAGCATACACTGCAACCATTTTAAAATCACAAACTTTAAATTTGGTTCCTTATAATAAACTTGCAGCCAGAATCTAGAAGACACCTTGCAGGGTCATTTGGGTGTGTTTTGGAATTCCTCCCTACTTTTAGACCTGGGGTTCACAGATCACCAGTTAGAGTTGCCACCTCACCCCTTTAAACCCGAACATATATGAATTACACAGGTTCTGAGGCTAATTTAGGCTGGATTCACATCTATGCATGTTGCTTTTGAGCATTTCTGCAGTGCTTTTTGCGGGTGCTTGATGCGTTTTTGCCACGATTTGCATTTTGCGTTATTTTTTTTACACTGTGGTTGCTTAGCAACCAGCTATATACAGTGTAAAAAAAAGAAATAAAAAAAACCCTGCAAATCGCAGTAAAATCGCGGTAAAAAACCGCGATACTTGCGTTTTGGATGTGGGTCCATTGAATTCTATTAAATGCAAAACGCTGCATTTTGCATGAAAAAAGTCCCTGACCCTTTCCAAAAACGCAGAGGCACAAAAATGCATTGATATGGACATGTTCCATAGGAACCCATGTTAAAGAATTTCCCTGCATTTCTGCAAAATGCATCAAAAAACGCATTAGTGTGAATCAAGCCTAAATGCAGATAAGGCACCAAGTGAGTTTAATTACCACCTTAATCAGCCAAAGAACCTGTGTAATTAAGGGATGAGGTGGCAACCATATCACCGGTTGATCGACAAAAATGACTGGATAGGCTGGGGAACTACAGCAATGGCTGGATAAAAACACTCCTTAAGGCTCGATTCACATCTATGCATGTTGCTTTTGAGCGTTTTTGGAGTTTTTTTTGTGATGCTTGCCACGGTTTTGAGCAGCGTTTTTGTAGCGTTTTTGCCACGTTTTGCAGGTTTTTTTTTTACAGTTTTTTTTAGACTGTATACGCTGTAAAAACGCTGCACTTCATTTTTGATGCTGGTCCATTGAATTCTATTACATGCAAAACGCTGCATTTTGCATGAAAAAAAGTCCCTGACCCTTTCCAAAAACGCAGAGGTACAAAAAGGCATTGATGTGAACATGTTCCATAGGAACCCATGTTAAAAAATTCCCATGCATTTCTGAAAAATGCAAAATGCATAAAAAAAACGCGCTAGTGTGAATGGAGCCATTGTGCCTTTTGCATTTTGCAGATTTGCACTACAGAACGTGTTCCATAGGAAACCATGTTAAATGGACTGCAGTGCAAATCTGCAAAATGCAAAAAGCACTAAAAATGCATAGGTGGGAATCAGGCCTTAGGCTCGATTCACATCTATGCATGTTGCTTTTGAGCGTTTCTGCAGTGCTTTTTTGCGGTGCTTGCTGCGTTTTTGAACATGCGTTTGTGTGGCGTTTTTGCCGCGTTTTTGACATGTTTTGCGTTCTGTTTTTTTTTTTTTACATTTTTTTTATACTGTATACAGTGTAAAAAAAAAAAAACGCAGCAAAAACGCAGTAAAAACGTGGTACTTGCGCTTTGGATCCGGGTCCATTGAATTCTATTACATGTAAAACACTGCATTTTGCATAAAAAAAAGTCCCCGACCCTTTCCAAAAATGCAGAGGTACAAAAAGGCATTGATGTGAACATGTTCCATAGGAACCCATGTTAAAAAATTCCCATGAATTTCTGCAAAATGCAAAATGCATCAAAAAACGCATTAGTGTGAATAGAGCCTGAGGAGGCAGACTGTGCTTCAAAGGTTCAACAGCTTATTACACAGCTGTGTCCATTGGCATGCAGTGTTTTGCAATAATACTTTTATTCTAAAAGAAGGAATAATCAATCAGGAATCATTTACCTTTTTTTTTTTCTTTTTTTTTTTGTCTTAGATTTAGTTATTTTTTTCCTAACAAAATTCCGTAGAAAGGACTTACATTTAAAATCGCAAATGGTAGCACTAAATTTAGTTTTATATAAATTTGTTTTATAGTACATTCAGATCAGATTATTTATTTTTTAAGATCTGAATACACAATTGTAAGATTTTTATCTGACAAGTGTCAATATAATCCTGTCCATGCACAGGAAAAGGCAAAAACATTTTTTGAGCCCGGGTTCACACCTATGCGAATTAGATGTGCGTCTTTGGCTGCGTTTCAGGGCCGAATTCAGGCATAGAATCGGCCCTGATTCGTCCCTGAAACGGTGAACAGGGACGCTCCTGTGCGGTCCGCAGCGCATTATGGTGTGAACCCGGGCTAAAAGAAATGTTGTTTTAAAGTGGACCAGAACTAAAAAAAGACCACAGGCATACTGATAAGTAGTCTTTTGCCATCTGCCTACTATTTTAGTGCACAGCTTCTACAGTACAGGTCATCATTAACTGTCCACACAACAGTGCTGCAGTTTGCTGAAGAATCCTGATAGAGAAAAACAGAGAATGAACAGGCTGCATATAAACTGATTTTACAGCAGTTCACTGTGAAACTTTTCCCCATAGAAGGCAATAGCTTTTCCTGTTTTCTGAATACCCTCTACATCAATTTCAGTGTTTTAATAGTTTACGCTCAGTTATTTTTGCTGCATCCAATCCACCCTCACTGATCTCCAGCCATTGGAGACATGTAAACAACCTCCATTTTGATATAGGCGCAATGGTACGCGTATTGATGCGCTTATGTTGAATCCGACACAATATAGCCGCGATCATTTCATTTCCTCACCATCCAGAACGTAAGCAGACAGACGCCAAAACCACCTTCATGTCTGTCACATAAAGACCCAGAAAACACGGAGCCCGCGCCGCACACATGCCTGATATGGAGTTCCAGATCCTTTGTACTGTAGCCAACAATGACCTCTTCTGAGTTACTAACTTACTGCCAGATTTGTAAATTGTGCGCATATAAATATAAATACTTTTATATCCTGATTTTATCATAAAGTCAGTTTTCAATGCTGTGAAATTAGACAGTCTGGCGGGAAGGGATCTGAGATAACAATGTATAACGTTTACACTAACAACAATGTATCTATGTCTGTGCTGTAAATAGATCATTGTAAGTACATTAGGATGATACAGATGTAGACCTGTATATCAAGTTTTTTAAATGTCTTCCTGATTTTTATATTGTGTGACGTCAACTCAGAAATCTAAAATGTGCAAATAAATTTTATTATATGATAGAAATGTGTTTATATTTTTTTAAAAGGAGAAGTGTGGTATTAAGAAAAAGAAAATACTTGCTGCAGCATCGATCTGATGATGTAATTGCCCCCCCCGCCGGAACTGAGCGATCACATGACCGTTGATTGCTCAGGTCTCGGTCTGCATTAAGTACAGAGCGGTGACTGTCAGGGAACGCTCTCTGCTCTGCGCCTCCCTCCAGCGCTCACTGGAGCACCGGGCTGGGGAGGGGGCGGGAGCTGCTGGCTCAGGCTCTCAGTGGGGTGCTGAGAGGCTGAGCCAACTGCCAATTGGGCATTTGGCTGGATCCAGACATTATTGCCGGGATTTTTTTGTACCAAAAATATGTAGAAGAATAAATATCGGCCTAAACTGAGGAAAAAATTAGTTTTTTTGATAAAAAAAATGTGGGATATTTATTATAGCAAAAATTAAAAGATATTGTTTTTTTTTTTTTTTTTTTTTTCAAAATTTTCGCTCTTTTATTTAAAGCACAAAAAATAAAAACCGCAGAGGTGATCAAATACCACCAAATAAAGCTCTATTTGTGGGAAAAAAAGTATGTCAATTTTGTTTGGGTACAGCGCCGCCCGACTGCGCAATTGTCAGTTAAAGCGACGCAGTGCCGAATGGCCTGGTCATTGTGCAGCCAAATCTTCTGGGGCTGAAGCGGTTAATCAGGGTTCCATGGAACTCTAAGCAACTTCCAGAAGTTATAAAAACAAATAAAATGCCGCACTTTATTAAGATGTGACACATATAAAATGCATGAATATCTTAGTGCAAACCGCGCATGATGTTAAACATAATAACATAATACGCGTAGGGGAGGGGACAGGACGGTGCAGTAGGCAGCAGGTTTGAACGCTGCGAACGGGCAAGCTATCTCATCGTTTTTATCTTTTATCTGCTATAGAGTGGTGCGCACAAGTTTGTTGTCAACTTTGGAGCACCATCACAGGATTTTGCTTTGCCAGCACAATGGACATTTATTATTTTATTACTTAATATGTTTGATCTCAGAGGGGGCGTTCCGCATAATTGAGTTGATCTATTTAGGTGGAGTGTCAGCACGCCGCCCGTACCCCAGGAAGACGACAGATTTGTCGAAACGGCGTAGGGAGGAGCAGCGTGCTGACGTCCCCACCATACAACGCTGATCCCGGAAGCTACGGGCAGCGACTGCTAGCCGGCCGGTATATATTGGTTTACATGCGATTTGAACTTCACACACTGTAAGTGCATTTCCTATTTTCCTTTTTAATAAAAGTTACTGTGTTACGCTATGGAGTTTTTTCTTTTTATCTTTGGGGATCTGAGCGGTTGTGCATCATTCTGTGGAACCTCTGAGCGGTGACCTGTGAAATATTCCCGGCAGAGACCCAGTGGCTGGGGTGGAGGACTTTTCTTTTAATCATCACGCTCCCCAGGATGACAGTTTTGCATGCTTCACACCTTTTGAAGACTGGTGATGCTTTTTCTCTATTGTAAAAGATTTTTTCAACAAGGAATTTTTTCTCATTGTATGGATTTTACTTACTTCATGGCTTCTGTATTCCTGTATCCTAAGAATGGACTGCAATAATTGAATTCTATGAGATCCTAGTTTTTTTTGTTTGTCAGCATTACAAAAAAACAAAATAATTTTTTTCTTTTTTTCCATTGTTGTTCACCACACAAGGGTGTCATAGTTGTGGTCACATTAATTAATCACAATCACTCTCACTCATAATTAGCAGCGCAGCCTTTTCCACATACAGTTATTAAAATGGGGGTTGTCTCACATTTAAGGTTGCAGCAGCATTAAGTAGTTTGTGTTTTTTACAGACGCACTTTTGGTGTTCTTTTTTTTTTTTTTTTTATTTGAGGGATAGCGCAGTATTTTTTTTTATTTAGAATTTATATATATATATATGTTATTATGTTTAACATCATGCACGGTTTGCACTAAGATATTCATGCATTTTATATGTGTCATGTCACATTGGTAATCTTAATATAGTGCGGCATTTTATTTGTTTTTATATATTTATGCACTTATGAGATTGTGATCAGTGCCAGCAGCTGTATCAATTAAGAAGGTTCTGAGTCATTAGTTTGGTTTGCTCGCAAGCTTAATCATTTTATCTTCCAGAAGTTGCTAGGGGATCACTAGGGGATCTTTGGGTAGCAGACAGTGGCAAAATGACCTGATGCTTGATAGTCCCTGCATATTTCTAGGGTCAACATCACCTGGCATGTGTGGGACCTGTGGAGTTTCTTCCCCCTTAAAAGTATCCAATGATCTCTTTAGTTATCTTTTTGGCTCGGTTCACACTGCCGAGACTTGGGATCCAACTTGTAAGACCCCAAGTCGCATGATATGTGAAATCCCATGTTAGTCGATGAGAGCTGTCTTAATTAGCAATACTGAAGTCGCTCCAGAAAAGGTTCCTGTACTACTTCAAGGCGACTTCTATCCAAATTGTGCCCATAGACTTTAATGGAAGTCACCTCCAAGTTGGATCCTCGTCTATATTGATGTGATTTGGATCCAACATTACAGGAAGATTACCCAGACACTCCCTGACTGTTGCTTCAAAATTGCTTCAATTATCTTCAAAGTCACATCAAGTTGCATCTAGTTGTACTCAAATTACCAGCAAATCGCCAGGAAGTTGCCTGGCAAAGTCGCACCGTAGGTCGCTGTAGTGTGAACCGAGCCTAAAGGCCCGTACACACGATCGGACTTTCTGATGGGAAATGTTGGATGTGAGCTTGTTGGCGTGTGTCCGAGGCATAAGGGTGACATTCCTAAAAATTACCACCAATGTGTAGAGGGTAGGGGCCCAACTCCTACTAGTCACTAATGTATGAGAGCACTACCATGACTACCACCATCAAGGGGTCTTTCTCCTACTAGCCATTGAGGTAATGGGGACCCCTATCTACTGACCACTGAGGTAAGAGAAGCCTTTCTCCACTGACCACCAATGTAAGGAGGTCCTCTGACTGAAAATCAAGGTAAGGGAACCTATTTCCACTGGCCTTCAAGGTAAGGGGTCCTTCTCCACTGACCCTCAAGATAAGGGAGCCCTTTTCCACTGATCATCAAGGTAAGGAGGACCCTTCTCCACTGACCATTGAGGTAAAGGGGCCCTTCTCCACTGACCACCAGTGTAATCAGGTACCTCTCTTACTGACCATCAAGTTTAGGGAACCCTCCTGTATTGACCCTCAAGGTAAGGGAGCCCTTCTCCACTGAACATCAGGGTATGAGTTCCTTCTCCACTGACCATCAGTGCCACCCATAAGTGCCCATCTGTGCCGCCTATGAGTGCCCATCTGTACCACCTATGAGTGCCCATCAGTGCTGCATATCAGTGCCACCTATCAGTACCCATCAGTGTCGCATATCAGGGCCCACCAGTGCCACCTCATCAGCAAATCACAGCGCCTGGCAGTGCAGCCTCATCAGTGAAGGAGAAAACGTACTTATTTTCAAAATTTTATAACAGAAACGAAGAAAAACTGTTTTTTCTTCAAAATTTTCGGTCTTTTTTTATTTGTTTAGCAAAAAATAAAAACCGTGGAGGTGATCAAATACCACCAAAAGAAAGCTCTTTACTGGGTACAGTATAGCAGGACCGCGTAATTGTCATTTAAACAGTGACAGGGCTGAAAATTGGCCTGGGTAGGAAGGGGGGAAAGTGCCCGGTATTGAAGTGGTTAAGGTGAAAAAACTTCTGTCACTCAGCAGCCCCCCTGTTTTACTCACCTGAGCACCGCAATTCCCTCAGCGGAGACGCGCTCACACTCTGTCCGTTGTCTCGGCTCTTGATTGTATAGATTGATAGCAGCGCAGCCATTGGCTCAGGCTGCTGTCAATCAAATCCAATGATGCAGGGGGCGGGGCCGAGTCCTGCATTCGACGGCTATGGACAGCAAATGCTGCGCTCGGGATCCCACCCGCAAGGTAACCCTCAGGGAGAGCGCTTCTCCTAGGGGGTTTACCAATGCCAGGAGGAGCTGCGAGCGCCACCGGGGGACCCCAGAAGACCAGGTTCGGGGCCACTCTGTGCAAAACGAACTGCACAGTGGAGGTAAGTATAACATGTTTGTTATTTAAAAAAACAAGGGTTTAGTATCCCTTTAAGGAACATTAAAAAGGACCTGTCAGTAACTTTACCAGTCTGCATGAATACATTCTTGACACGTCACAATATATAGCAACAGCATCATTTTTCAGAAACGCTCCATCTTTTATCTATGAAATCCATCCTTGATCTCACTACTCCACCTAGACCGTGATGATGTCATCAGACTGCTGCAGGCAGGGGGGAAAGTATTTCCTCAGTCTCTCCCAGTGATAAGACTGCAAAATTGCAACATTGTAGCAAGTCACAAGGTGAGAGGCTGCAGCAGGGGCTGACCTGTGTCAGACATTTGTAAATACAATCAAGAACTGTACAAGACTCAAAATTTACATGCATGTATCATCTCTAAGCCGGCACCTCAGTCCAGGAAGTTGTCTGATGATGCCTGAACAAAGATGGCGCTGTCCTTCTAGATAGAAAAGCAGATGAAGGCATTGCAGGGGAAGTACTGTGATCTCTTTGATAATAAATACATAACTGGAATGGTTACACTGACACATTGGTTAGCATGTTGCACTAATCATGAAAATAAATCTGATGCTAGGGCCACTTTATGTTTGCTTTGTAAAGGTTTCAGTGTTGGGGGGGGGGGGAGCCGGGAACTCTGGGATATAGAAAGCGGAATCCGAATGTCAGTTGTGGGTGGAGTGACGGGGTAACAATATTGCCATGAACTGATTTAGGGTTATTACAGATAAGAAATAATTGTCGGGAAGCAAATAAATTGTCCATGATAATGAAGGCGGCCAGCGGCCACTGTATGTAGCGACTATTTGCGCAATTTAATTTTGAAAGATGCAGCCAAACTTTCCCTCCCCCCCTCCCGAGCCAAGCTGTCCCTGCAAGACACGGATGAATATTGACTGAGCTCTGGCCTAATGTGCACAGTTGACATTATCACATCCGACGGCGCTCTCTCGTCAGCGATTAACAATCATTACACGAGGACGGGGTGACAATTACACACAAGGACACGGAGAGGTTACCATATCATTGAATTAAAATGACACACTATCTGCTTATGAAGCCACTAAGCTCCACTCCACCGCCTATTTTAATGGGCAGTTTTAATTCCTAAAGCCAATAAAATAAAATAACAGCCGCTGGTGACCTTGGCGAGCGCAGGAGATCGTTAGCGAATCATTTGTTGTGGAGATCGGTGAAACGTTTCTGCGCGAGAGCCGGCGAAGGCTGTCAGAGGTCAGGGATGCTCTACGCTAGACACCCAGCCCTCAAATTGTCTGACCCCGCCGAGCTTTGATTACTGAGGACTCTCCGACAGGGCTGGATCTAGGCTATCTGATCCAGGGGTGCAGTAAAAGTCTGGAGGCAGAATGTCAACAATGTGACAGAGATACAGGGGACCAGTATTCTATGTTCATTCCGTGGGCTTCTGTACCACGGAGTCACAACCTGGAAATAACATATGACAGGTAGCACAGAGGTGCTGTCATTAGATTAAGACAAAAAACAGACCTTGTGTGTCTCTTTATATTAGGTGTCTCTATAAGAGTCCCCCCTTACATCAGCTTCCCCATCAGAGTCTTCCCTTACATCAGGGTCCTCACCAGAGTGCCCCCTCAATCAGGTGTCCCCATCAGAATGCCCTCCTACATCAGGTGTTCTCATCAGAGTGCCCCCTTACTTCAGGCATCCTCATCATTGTGCCCCCTTACATCAGAATCCCCATCATTGTGCCCCCTTACATCAGAATCCTCATCATAGTGCCCCCTTACTTCAGGCGTCCTCATCATAGTGCCCCCTTACATCAGAATCCTCATCATAGTGCCCCCTTACATCAGAATCCTCATCATAGTGCCCTCTTACATCAGAATCCGCATCATAGTGCCCCCTTACATCAGAATCCTCATCATAGTGCCCCCTTACATCAGAATCCTCATCATAGTGCCCCCTTACATCAGAATCCTCATCATAGTGCCCCCTTACATCAGAATCCTCATCATAGTGCCCCCTTACATCAGAATCCTCATCATAGTGCCCCCTTACATCAGAATCCTCATCATAGTGCCCCCTTACATCAGAATCCTCATCATAGTGCCCCCTTACATCAGAATCCTCATCATAGTGCCCCCTTACATCAGAATCCTCATCATAGTGCCCCTTACATCAGAATCCTCATCATAGTGCCCCCTTACATCAGAATCCTCAACATAGTGCCTCCTTACATCAGAATCCTCATCATAGTGCCCCTTTACATCAGAATCCTCATCATAGTGCCCCCTTACATCAGAATCCTCATCATAGTGCCCCCTTACATCAGAATCCTCATCATAGTGCCCCCTTACATCAGAATCCTCATCATAGTGCCCCCTTACATCAGAATCCTCATCATAGTGCCCCCTTACATCAGAATCCTCATCATAGTGCCTCCTTACATCAGAATCCTCATCATAGTGCCCCCTTACATCAGAATCCTCATCATAGTGCCCCCTTACATCAGAATCCTCATCATAGTGCCCCCTTACATCAGAATCCTCATCATAGTGCCCCTTACATCAGAATCCTCATCATAGTGCCCCCTTACATCAGAATCCTCAACATAGTGCCTCCTTACATCAGAATCCTCATCATAGTGCCCCCTTACATCAGAATCCTCATCATAGTGCCCCCTTACATCAGAATCCTCAACATAGTGCCTCCTTACATCAGAATCCTCATCATAGTGCCCCCTTACATCAGAATCCTCATCATAGTGCCCCCTTACATCAGAATCCTCATCATAGTGCCCCCTTACATCAGAATCCTCATCATAGTGCCCCCTTACATCAGAATCCTCATCATAGTGCCCCCTTACATCAGAATCCTCATCATAGTGCCCCCTTACATCAGAATCCTCAACATAGTGCCTCCTTACATCAGAATCCTCATCATAGTGCCCCTTTACATCAGAATCCTCATCATAGTGCCTCCTTACATCAGAGTCCTCATCAGAGTGCCCCATTAAATCAGGTATCCCCATTAGAGTGCCCCCTTGCTTCAGGTGTCATTATCAGAGTGCCCCCTGACATCAGGTGTCCTCATCAGAGTGCCCCTTTACATCAATTGTCCCTATTATTGTGTCCCCTTACATCAATTGTCTCCATCAGAGTTCCCCCTTACATCATTTGCCCCATCGGAGCCCCTTTCCATCAGTGTCTTGCTTGCATCAACTGTCCCCATCGGACTGCCTCATAGATCAGTGGATACACTCTCAGAGACCTGGGGAGGCACAGCTAAAATCAGGGGGGGGGGGGATGGTGCAGCACACCCCTAGATCTAGGCCTGCTCTCTTATAACATATATGTCTAATCATTTGGGGTGTGGACATGCTTTCAGCCCACTTACTGGTGTGAATGAGTCCTACTGGGGAAAAGATCAGCTGCAGGGAGACCACATGTAATACCAATGATTAGTCCTTTGCCCTCTACCTGCGTTTTCAGTGCACGGTTTGCACAGTACAGGGCCTCAGTATTGGCACTACATGCATACGGCAGCCCACTCATTTCAATGGGCTATCCTATGTGCAACACGTGTAGCTAATGCATTTTTTTTTAGCTTCATGCGTTTTTAACTGCATGGTTTGATACTTTTGAGGAGTGCTTTTCCATGTTAAAATTACACATTCTGCTTTGGGGTGCCATTAACAATAAATGTCACCACAAGCGTGAGACAAGTTTTTTCACGCATTCCGAAAACATACCGCTGTAGTGTGAATGCAGTCTGATAGAGAGAGACATAGAATGAACAGGCTGCATGTAATCTGATACTACAGCTGTTCACCGTGTGACTCATTTTCCCCAGAGGTATGAGTGGCCTTCTACTTTAATAATACCCTCTATATTCTACATAATATTGCGGCACCCAATTCGCCCTCACTGATGATCTCCAGCCATCGTAGATATACAAAAATCCTGATAAGCACAGTGCTATGTGTATTGATGGGTTTATGTTGAATCCCACACAATATATTTAATAATATACACTAAATATATTATTATATTCTATTGATTTTGTCATAAAGTACATTTTCAACGTTGTGATTAAAAATCTTTTTTTTTCCCCCCATATTTTCAATAAGGAAATAACCTTTTATCAGAACAGATATTTTTAATTCAGCTTTTATAAAGTCACTGATACCCAAATATTGGAGATCGGACACAATATCCCAACTGAAAGAAGAAATACTTCATACCATATGTCTGATCACATTAAACTGGAGGAAAAAAAAAAAAGTTCCTTTAAGAAGAGTCCCAGCTGTAATGTTCATATATAGAGCAGGTGAGGTGTGATGTCACAGGTGGGTGGAGCTTCAGGACCTGATTGAAGACCACTCTGTGCAGATATGAGGTCAGTTATTGTTTATTTGTTGCACATTTCACATGACTTCTACAAAGCTGGGCTGCTGCTGAACTACAAGTCTCAGCAGACACATCGGGCTGGGGGGGGGCACAATGTCTTAAAGGGAACTTGTCATTATAGAAAAAATAGGGAGGCTGCCATTGATGAATTCCTTTTGCTCTCTGCAGCTTCAAAACCCTCATTAACCTGGAACAAACTGGCAGCCAATTAAATCAAAGAGCCCTGACTTTTTTTTTTTAGATCTAAAGATTTCTGATGTTTTTAGCTTTGTGAACTGAGCCTATTATGATGAAATTATTGCAAACCCAAACGCTGGCTTTTTATTAAAGGCACATGATGGTCAAGTCGGATTTAAGGGCCCATTTGCAGTGCAGTAATGTGCCCATTACACGTGTCGCTGTGATGTCATTCATGTTGAATTGAACCCCAATGTACCAAGACATTGTAAACAATAAGCAATGTTCAGGTTCCCTGCCAGTCTGTTTATTTCCAGGGGCTGTCCTGAAAGTAACTAATGCACAACAAATGGCTAAATGGGCCCCAAAACTCACTCTAAGGCTTCATGTTCTGTTCTCTGGCTTTTGCTTAATAAGATGGTTGTGTGTTTCAGTCTGCGGATAATTTGTGGAATATTTGGGATTTGCGGCTGAAGTATCTCCATATGTCCTGTGCTGTTCTCCAGTTCTTACAAGCATATTGTATAATTGGCACCCCCTGTGTAACCAGCAATGATTAATGCAGCTGTGCTGATCCCTGGCAGTCTGAAAACATGACCTGCTATGTGAGAAGTGGAATCTGAATCTGGGATGCTCTGTGTCATAGACCCCATACACACTATTAGATTTTCTGCAGATTTTTGTCTTCAGATTTACCAAAACCATATAATATGAGGTCAAACCTTAAGGCTACTTTCACACTGAGGCGCTTTATAGGCGCTACAGCGCTAAAAATAGCACCTGTAAAGAACCTCTCCAGTGTAAAAGCCCAAGTGCTTTCACACTGGAGCGGTGCGCTTGCAGGATGGTACAAAAAGTGCTGCAAGCAGCATCTTTGCAGCGCTGTAGGAGCGGTGTATACACCCCCTGCCCACTGAAATCAATGGGGCAGCGCCGGCAAAGCGCCTCTGCAGTGGCGCTTTGCCGTTGGTTTTAATCCTTTTTCGGCCACTAGCAGGGCACTTTTAATAGTGGTGCTAAAACGGCAGTAAAGCGCCGCTAAAAATAGCGGCGCATCACCGCTGACGCCCGCCTGCGTGTGATAGTAGCCCAAGTAGCTAAGGCTGTACACGTGACGTTTTTACAACGTCTCCTGAACGATTTATCTTGACAGATAGTAACCCACGTTTAAAACGTCCGTTATGCCCTGTTTGCGTTTAGAAGTGTTTGAAAAAAAAAATAAATAAATAAATATATAGTTTTTTTTTTTTTTTTTTTCAAAATAGCCACACATTAAAAAGAAAGAAAAAGAGGGGGGAAGGTTGGGACTTTGAATGAGGTGCGCACCTCATTCAAAGTCCCAACCTTCCCCCCTCTTTTTCATGATATTAAGGATGGGGGCGCAAACTTTCCCTTGTGTCCCATTTAAAGTCCTAAGTTCGCTTCCACCCCCCCATTGCTAACATTAAAAAGAAACACCTGTAAATGAAACGCGGCTAAACGCGAGTAACTGCGTTTAGCCGCTTGAAATGCCTCTAAACTCAGTGTCCTGAACTCATTTTTTTTTTGCTTTCCAAAAAAAGGCCTCTAAACTCAACTGCCTAAAAACGACAGTAAACGAACCTGTGTATATGTACACATAAGATAACATTGGATGAGTTCAAGGGCAGCTGAAAAAAGCAGCCAACTGCCTCTGAATGTCGTTTGCCAGCAGCAGTGTACATGAGGCCTTAAGAGTTTCAATTTGTATGCAATCAGGCAGGCCTTGCACTACATGGTTTTGGTAAATCTGAAGACAAAAATCTGTAGAAAATCTAATAGTGTGTATGGGGTATTATGTATGTATGTTTAGGACTTTTCATCCTTCAATGATTTACATCCAACTGATGTCATAGACCAGGGGTCAGAAACCTAGGGCCAATTAGGGCCAGATCAGCGCATTTCGTTGGCGCGTACGGCCCGGTGTTTCCAATCATCTATAGATAGAAAGTCTCAGAGGCTGACAGTCTCTGTATCTATTCACATGTAATCGCACATGGAGCAATAACCTGCAATTAGAGACAGATGCAGGGCCCTGAACTCGGACTGTCTGTATACAGGGTCGCTCATCCGTCCCTAACTGCAGGTAATCCCTGTATGTGTGTTCACATGAAAATACCTGCAAAAAATGTCAGCCTGTCATTGATTTGTACAGGCCTTCTGTTGGCGTCTGAATAGAATCATGCCAAGCAGCTGATTTACCACTTCTAAATACTCTGAAACACAAATGGATTTAGATCTTCCTTCATACACTATAATGAATGAGGCCCTTTATCCTGAGATTTTTCCCAGCAGCAGCAATTACTTCACATTTGAAAGGTTTTGCCATCTGAATTCTGTGGATAGGGCAGATTTTTTTGTTTTTTTTGGTCCGATGTCTGCCGCTAAAATGGAAACCACAAGCTGTACACGCTGCAGAAATACGCAGCTGTGTGCATGATGCCTAAGGCATGTGCGCCATTGTGGGCGTATGACACCATTTTCAGTGGCATTTGGAATACCCAACAATCAAATGTTTACAAAATATTTGGATAACGTTTTTTGTATTTTATTTTTATTAAAATTAATTTTAGACTGTAGTAATGGTTGGTCTATATATTGCTCTAGTGACCAGTGATGGCGAACCTTGGCACCCCAGATGTTTTGGAACTACATTTCCCATGATGCTCAAATACAGTGCAGAGTGCATGAGTATCATGGGAAATGTAGTTCCAAAACATCTGGGGTGCCAAGGTTCTCCATCACTGCTCTAGTCTGTAGTTTATTGAGTTTACCAGAAAAAAAAAAATCTCTGCTCTGCTGATATACACAGGTGTGTTTGTGTTCTGGGGTACACACCAATGGGCTGGGTAGTGCACCTAGTGGTATATACGTATGGGACAGTATGTGTGTGGGGATGAATGCCCAGAACACAAGCAGTCTGCATCCTAGCCATTCGTCCCTGTGTGTATACTGCTGTAATTGGAAGTACTGCTGAGTGCACCACCCAGCCCTGTCCACCCACAGAAGCTGCCTCTTTAAAGAGGCAGAGTCAGCCATCTACACTGGTTGCTAGCAACCAGTGTAGGGAAAACTAGAGGCTAAGCCAGCCGCACTGCTCCACCCACCTCCTCCGTTCTGGTCCAGCGCGGTGTTATGACATTACACAGAGTCTCTCTCTTGGTGCCGCTGATCAGCTGATGATACTAATGTGAGAGAGAGACTCTGCAGTCAGTCAGTGATATTTTCGGGGGGGGGGGGGGGGCAATTTCCCTGTTGCCCCCCCTGGATCCGCCCCTGGTTTGTGATGTGCATTCCCCTTCCGTGTGCACCGTACTGCAGAGGCTAGTTATAAATTGGGGTGGTTGCCATCTTTTTGTTTAGCAATGCTTTACAGGCTGCAGCATTATAAAATAATAAATGCACAACTTTACCTGAAAAATGATGTGTATTTATTTATTTTTACAAAAGGCGAACTTATCCTTTAACAATACAGCTATGATGCACTATTGTTCACTGGCACACCAGTTGTGTAATAATTAAGAGTCTATTTATAAAAAATAATATTTAAAAAAATAATGTGAAGTACCACATTATAGCCACGCGATGGAGCTGAAGAGCATAGAAACTACATCTTTATAAAAAGAGATACAATGTAACAATTCTAGAGAACACTAGAGGGAATCGGTAAATTAATGTAACCAAATGGGCTGGTTGAGATGCATAGAAGCATATGTAAAATGTATGTAAGTGTATGATCATTTGCAGACAGAGGGCGAGGAGTGCACAGGCTCATACACGCTAACCTTTAAGACGTGTAGTGGCTTGTAGGTTTTATATCATTGTAAATTTTTACTAGAAAATGACAGTTCTTATAGAAAGTCCTGAAAAGAATGGAGAGATGGAAATATTCTTCAGTGACTGTTTTGTGTGTTTTTATTTATTTATTTTTAAACAAAGGAACTGACTTTGCTGGTGTATAGTGTTTCTATAACAATGTATCTTGGTTCATTGTCACCCTTCTTGTGCCTGTGGAAGGCTGGCCATATACACATTGAATTCCTTCTTCATTCTGTGGACTAAACAGAAAAAACTGAACAGATTCTTCCATCCATACTAACAGAAAATCTCCCCTGGCAGCGATTTGTATGCTGACAGCTCTGGGTGCAGTCACTTTTTAGGGTGACAATTTTCGTGCATCCTTTGAGAAAAATCACCTATGGATTGAATTTCGGTTGAATCATAAATTTGAGCTGTATGGCAACCTTGACTGAGGGATTTAATCACTTGCTGGCAGAACAAAAGTAGTGATTGGTTACACATATTTGGAGTGTTGTGTGGTTATATTTCACTGTTTACAAGCTCGTTGTGTCAAATTCCCCCATCCACAATTCTGGTATACTGGTCTCCTTCTTCCACCGTGGTGGTATACTGGTCCCCCTCTTCCACCGTGGTGGTATACTGGTCCCCGTCTTTCACCGTGGTGGTATACTGGTCCCCGTCTTTCACCGTGGTGGTATACTGGTCCCCGTCTTTCACCGTGGTGGTATACTGGTCCCCGTCTTTCACCGTGGTGGTATACTGGTCCCCGTCTTTCACCGTGGTGGTATACTGGTCCCCGTCTTTCACCGTGGTGGTATACTGGTCCCCGTCTTTCACCGTGGTGGTATACTGGTCCCCCTCTTCCACCGTGGTGGTATACTGGTCCCCGTCTTTCACCGTGGTGGTATACTGGTCCCCGTCTTTCACCGTGGTGGTATACTGGTCCCCGTCTTTCACCGTGGTGGTATACTGGTCCCCGTCTTTCACCGTGGTGGTATACTGGTCCCCGTCTTTCACCGTGGTGGTATACTGGTCCCCGTCTTTCACCGTGGTGGTATACTGGTCCCCGTCTTTCACCGTGGTGGTATACTGGTCCCCGTCTTTCACCGTGGTGGTATACTGGTCCCCGTCTTTCACCGTGGTGGTATACTGGTCCCCGTCTTTCACCGTGGTGGTATACTGGTCCCCGTCTTTCACCGTGGTGGTATACTGGTCCCCGTCTTTCACCGTGGTGGTATACTGGTCCCCGTCTTTCACCGTGGTGGTATACTGGTCCCCGTCTTTCACCGTGGTGGTATACTGGCCCCCGTCTTTCACCGTGGTGGTATACTGGCCCCCGTCTTTCACCGTGGTGGTATACTGGCCCCCCTCTTTCACCGTGGTGGTATACTGGTCCCCGTCTTTCACCGTGGTGCTATACTGGTCCCCCTCTTTTACCGTGGTGTTATACTGGTCTCCTTCTTCCACTTTGGTGGTATACTGGTCCCCCTCTTTCACGGTGGTGGCATGATCCCCCTCTTTCATGGTGGTGGCATACTGGTCCCCCTCTTTCACCGTGGTGGCATACTGGTCCCCCTCTTTCACCGTGGTGGCATACTGGTCCCCCTCTTTCACCGTGGTGATATACTGATCCCCCTCTTTCACCGTGGTGGTATACTGGTCCCCGTCTTTCACCGTGGTGGTATACTGGTCCCCGTCTTTCACCGTGGTGGTATACTGGTCCCCGTCTTTCACCGTGGTGGTATACTGGTCCCCGTCTTTCACCGTGGTGGTATACTGGTCCCCGTCTTTCACCGTGGTGGTATACTGGTCCCCGTCTTTCACCGTGGTGGTATACTGGTCCCCGTCTTTCACCGTGGTGGTATACTGGTCCCCGTCTTTCACCGTGGTGGTATACTGGTCCCCGTCTTTCACCGTGGTGGTATACTGGTCCCCGTCTTTCACCGTGGTGGTATACTGGTCCCCGTCTTTCACCGTGGTGGTATACTGGTCCCCGTCTTTCACCGTGGTGGTATACTGGTCCCCGTCTTTCACCGTGGTGGTATACTGGTCCCCGTCTTTCACCGTGGTGGTATACTGGTCCCCGTCTTTCACCGTGGTGGTATACTGGTCCCCGTCTTTCCCCCGTGGTGGTATACTGGTCCCCGTCTTTCCCCCGTGGTGGTATACTGGTCCCCGTCTTTCCCCCGTGGTGGTATACTGGTCCCCGTCTTTCCCCCGTGGTGGTATACTGGTCCCCGTCTTTCCCCCGTGGTGGTATACTGGTCCCCGTCTTTCACCGTGGTGGTATACTGGTCCCCGTCTTTCACCGTGGTGGTATACTGATCCCCGTCTTTCACCGTGGTGGTATACTGATCCCCCTCTTTCACCGTGGTGGTATACTGATCCCCCTCTTTCACCGTGGTGGTATACTGGTCCCCCTCTTTTACCGTGGTGCTATACTGGTCCCCCTCTTTTACCGTGGTGTTATACTGGTCTCCTTCTTCCACTTTGGTGGTATACTGGCCCCCCTCTTTTACTGTGGTAGTATACTGGCCCCCCTCTTTTACTGTGGTAGTATACTGGTCCCCCTCTTTCACGGTGGTGGTATACTGGTCCCCCTCTTTCACGGTGGTGGCATACTGGTCCCCCTCTTTCACGGTGGTGGCATACTGGTCCCCCTCTTTCACGGTGATGGTATACTGGTCCCCCTCTTTCCCCATGGTGGTGTACAATCCCTCCCCCTGTTCCCATGCTTCTTACTCTTCTGGCCTGTGGGTGCCTTCTGGAAAAGTTTGAGCTGTGCTGGAACTATCTGACAAGTTCTTCCTCTGTGTATGATCAATATCTGTTTGTGTATGAGCCGTTCAGGTAACGGAATTACTTTTGCCCAGCAAATATCCGCAGAGGATGACGAATTAGCATTTTGTCCTCTTGTACTTTGGGGATCTGAGTTGGCCTAAAATATTAGAGAAAACCCAAAAATCTCTGCCGTCATCCATCACCCAACCATGGCAGGTTAACGGTTATTATATGCAGGACAAACACACACAGGAACCGCACTGTACAATCCATCTGCTGCCTCGCCGTCCCAGAGAAACCTGAGGAAAGGAATGTCATTCTGCAGGACGAGACGTACGGCTTCTTTCCGACGATCAATAATGACTGTGCCAGCGCTGGGCCTCTCCGTGCGCTACTTCCAGACCGATAGATAAAACACGGTGCTCTTCCTTCCGTGATTGGCTGCCCCTTCCACAGAATCTTCTACTTACTTCTATTATCATAAATGCCAACAAGTGAAAGTATGAAGTGGAAGATACAGGAATGATACATAGAAGCCATGCATTAGGAGGAAGACTCCCAAAGGGTTCTATTCGGCCTCATTTAGACTGGCAGTTGGAGGGTAGCAAAAATATGCGGTTGAGCTGCGTTTTTGACACACGCTAACCGTCACCCCTTAAGCCGCAATAGGTAGCGGATGGATGTTTTCATTCCCCGGTTGTCGTGACCGCAAAGTATAGTGGAGTTGACCCAACATGTGTCGTTCGGCAGGTGGCAAGCCAATGGAGAAGCATCATAAATGCTCCCCGCAACCGCGTGTAATGCACGCTGTTACATCGCGATTGTTGGCACAAATGGGGTTAAAACAGACGGTGAGGAGGCGTCGCATCTCTTCCTCATCACATGTCAGTAGCCTCTGGAGTGCGATCCTAATGTGGATCGGGCTTCAGAGGCAAGGGAGTTTAGCTGCATGTCTAAATCTACCCGAGTTGCTACATTTTACAAATACATTTTAGGGCCCTTTAACATTGCATGTTGCAGTTCATTCTGGTATGCATGTGGTGTGTCCTACATTTAAGACATGCGGTGTTATGGGAAACCAATTATTTGAAATGTGCTACCAACACAACTCCTCAAAATACTAGGGAGGTTCTGCTTTTAAATGAATAGTACTGCACAAATTAATGTGTTACTGCAACACATGGTTCTTAAGCATCACAACACAGCAACACTGCAAAACAGTCCTGGATTGTGCGGGACTGACCGCCATTTTCCCTATACTCCTGCTGTTCTGTGTTACAGGAGCAGGGTCCCTCCAAGGCTCTGCATCTGCCTGTAGCTCATCCATACCCAAATCGATTTGTGGGGTTTGCATATGAATGAACTAGTGTAACATTTGCATATGAATGAGCTATTCATGTTGGAGGAGGAGGACTGTATTAGAGGAAGGGGCATCTGTACTGTTTGGGAGGGATGGAGTCTGTTCTGTGAGGGGTATGTAATGGTGAGGAGGGAGGGGGTCTGTACTAGAGGAGGGGTATGTAATGGTGGGGAGGGAGGGGGTCTGTACTGGAGGAGGGGTATGTAATGGTGGGGAGGGAGGGGGTCTGTACTGGAGGAGGGGTATGTAATGGTGGGGAGGGAGGGGGCCTGTTCTGGAGGAGAATTATGTAATGGTGAGGCGGGAGGGGGTCTGTCCTGGAGGAGGGGTATGTAATGGTGGAGAGGGAGGGGGTCTGTTTTGGAGAAGTATGTAATGGTGGGGAGGGAGGGGGTCTGTACTGGAGGAAGGGTTTGTAATGGGGGGGGAGGGAGGGGCCTGTTCTGGAAGAGAAGTATGTAATGGTAAGGAGGGTGGGGGTCTGTTGTGGAGCAGAAGTATGTAAAGGTCGGCAGGGAGTGGGTCTGTACTGGAGGAGAAGTATGTAATGGTGGGCAGGGAGGGGGTCTGTACTGGAGGAGGGGTATGTAATGGTGGGGAGGGAAGGGGTCTGTTCTGGGGGACAAGTATGTAATGGTGGGGAGGGAGGGGGTCTGTACTGGAGGAGGGGTATGTAATGGTGGGCAGGGAGGGGGTCTGTTCTGGAGGAGAAGCATGTAATGATGGGGAGGAAGGGGGGCTGTTCTGGAGGAGGGGTAAATAATGGGGGGAGGGAGGGGCCTGTTCTGGAAGAGAAGTATGTAATGGTAAGGAGGGAGGGGGTCTGTACTGGAGGAGGGTTATATAATGGTGGGGAGGGAGGGGGTCTGTTCTGGAGGAGAAGTATGTAATGGTGGGGAGGGAGGGGGTCTGTTCTGGAGGAGGGAGGGGGTCTGTACTGGAGGAGGGGTATATAATGGTGGGGAGGGAGGGGGTCTGTACTGGAGGAGGGGTATGTAGTGGTGGGGAGGGAGGGGGTCTGTACTAGAGGAGGGGTATGTAATGGTGGGGAGGGAGGGGGTCTGTTCTGGAGAAGAAGTATGTAATGGTGGGGAGGGAGGGGGTCTGTACTGGAGGAGGGGTATGTAATGGTGGGGAGGGAGGGAGTCTGTACTGGAGGAGGGGTATGTAATGGTGGGGAGGGAGGGGGTCTGTACTGGAGGAGAAGTATGTAATGGTGGGGAGGGAGGGGGTCTGTTCTGGAGGAGGGAGGGGGTCTGTACTGGAGGAGGGGTATATAATGGTGGGGAGGGAGGGGGTCTGTACTGGAGGAGGGGTATGTAGTGGTGGGGAGGGAGGGGGTCTGTACTAGAGGAGGGGTATGTAATGGTGGGGAGGGAGGGGGTCTGTTCTGGAGAAGAAGTATGTAATGGTGGGGAGGGAGGGGGTCTGTACTGGAGGAGGGGTATGTAATGGTGGGGAGGGAGGGGGTCTGTACTGGAGGAGGGGTATGTAATGGTGGGGAGGGAGGGGGTCTGTACTGGAGGAGGGGTATATAATGGTGGGGAGGGAGGGGGTCTGTACTGGAGGAGGGGTATGTATTGGTGGGGAGGGAGGGGTACTGTATGTGAGTCTGTACTAGCGGGTCCACACTTAGAAGGGTGACATTGAGGAATTTCTTTTAAGGAATACATAACTGATGTTATTTTATACTGTATGTCTAGAATTCAGATTTAATCAATGGCTTATTGTGGCTCTGTGCAGGTCAGCGGCCATTGTTCTTGTATCCTCTGGTAGCAGCATATAGCAGAGCTGAGTTGCTTCTCGGAAGTAGTAATATGTACCTGTGGCAGAGTGCCCCTTTATCCACAATCAGGTGCAAGTCCCTTTAATTCAAACTCCCACAATCCTTTGTGTTCCCAGCATCCCCTGAGCTCTTGGACACTCCCAGAGGATATAAATTACGGCTCCTCCCTGCTTCCTGTGCTCAGAGAAACCCTGCCTGATGAGACAGCAGTGATTGGGCAGGTGAGCTGTCACCAGGTGCTGGGTTCTCCCCATTAAGTCTGGTGTGCAGACCACCAACATTGAGCACAAGAACAGGCAGCATCTGTCTGAGCCCCAGTCACTGGAGAGGACTTTGCTACAGTCCATGTGGAGAGGCTGTCCATGCAGTGGAGTGGCCTTATTTTCATCCACCAGAACCTCCTGACCAAAGACAACAGCAGTGCCAGTGTGAAGCCTGTACCAGCCGTCGATGTACTCAGCCATGAGTTTTCCAGAACGTTCCTTCATAAGGTGGACATGTGAGACATTATCTTTCCTCTTTCAGAAGTTGAACTGAACTCAGGAACTCTACTGACATCTAGTGGCTATTTGTAGAATTGTTCTAATTTCTTTTGTTCCTGTTTCCCCTATCCAATGTTATGTTGACCTTCATTGTTTGGTAAAGTAGAAATTGCATATCACCACTGGTCTAATCGTTTGGCTGATACCATTACACTACACACCCACTATATACAGGAAGTGATTGGAAATCTCTCCGATGGTTACACAAACACCTTATCAGGGACGGCTCAAAACTTCTAACGCTTTTTTGCTAATGGAAATTTTAAATAAAACCTTTCCATTTTCAATACATACAATATTTCAGTGATTCATTTCTGGGTCTCCTATGCTTTTCAGAATTCTATGAGCCTGGCATATCCTGCTGCAATTGAAGAATGAGAAAGGAAAGCTACATCCGTAAATTGAAGGGGGGAAAAAAAGGGGTACTAAGCAAGTAACCAAAAGGTCGGACTTTAAAGGCATGGAAACAATGGAGAAATAACAAAAATATTTATTGAAAAAAGTACATGGTATAGTCACAGTGTTCAAAAAGATTAAAAATCATATACAATGATACAATTTGTACAATGAGCCCTTGTGGGGTCTACGCGTTTCGCCATTGGGCTTCTTCAGGACACGATCAAGATTCAGAAACTTAACAAAAAAAAGAGGAGAGTGAATCTCACTGTCTTAAGGTGGACTAGGCCTCATGTACAAATCTCCAATAGCCGGAAGGTTTCCAAAAATGTGGAATGCTTCTAGCAAGCTGTGAAAAGTAAACAGCGCGCAACTGGTTTAGTAAGTAAACTTAAAGTGTTGCTACAGCAGGGGCAGGTGTGTGTCTCATGTCCAAAAACCATTAACAACCACCAGAAAGATAACGCTGGAAAATCCAGGATCCAATAGGGAAGAGCACTAGTGAAACTCAATAACGCTAGCGGCATGTAATACAGCCCAACTAGCATACAATGCCCATAGAAGGAGGATATGAATACTAAGACGGACGGATATGCCCCTAGGAGACAGCCTGGTGCTGTACACCTTTCTTTGTTACGTCTCTGAACCTTGATCGTGTCCTGAAGAAGCCTAACAGCGAAACGCGTAGACACACAAGGGCTCATTGTACAAATTGTATATGATTTTTAATCTTTTTGAACACTGTGGCTATACCATGTACTTTTTTCAATAAATATTATTTTTGTTATTTCTCCATTGTTTCCATGCCTTTAAAGTCCGACCTTTGGTTACTTGTTTAGTACCCTTTTTTGCTCCTGCTGAATTTATCAGCCTCTGAATGAGATCACATAGAAATGTGTTGTATATTGGAGAGTCAGAAATGTGGTATAATATATAGTCCTGTGTCTGTCTATACTGCTAAATGTTAGTGCATGTACGGGAGAGGTAAATATGTATACCTGGTGGGGCAGATCAGGGAAGGAAAAGGGGATGATCTGAGACAGTAAAAAGGGACTGGGTGGGGGAAGATCTAGGAGGGTAAAATAGGACTGGACAGGGACAATCTGGGAGGGTAAATGGGGACTGGGCAGGGGAGGATCTGGGAGGGGAGGGTAAAAGTGGACTGGGCGGTGGAGGATCGGGGGGTAAAAGGGGACTGGGCAGAAGTGGATCTGAGAAGGTAAAAAGGGACTGGGCAGGGGAGGATTTAGGAGGGTAAAAGGGGACTGGGCGGGAAGGATTCAGATGGGTAAAGGGGGACTCGGCGGGAAGGATATACAGTGGGTATAGAAAAGAATTGCCCCCCCCCCCTTTTAAAATAATCACATTTTGTTGCTTTGCGGCCTGAAATGAGACAGACACAGATTTTGTTTTATCCAGCTGTATTTTCTCAGTGCAACTAATAACATCCAAGTAAAACCTAACACCAACCAAAATAAAATAACATAAAAAACAGAATCACTGAGTTGGGGAAAAAGGGTCACCCCCCCCCCCCCCCCCCCCGCCCCTCCTAAAAATGACTTGTAAACTTAATCAGGTGTATCTAAACACCTTTTCAATGGCACAGAAAGCCATTTGACCTTCCACTGTAATCAGCTGTGGTCATTTTGATTAGCTCAGCATGAAAAAAGCTTTCCTGGAACATTTCCCTGGTAGTGCAGGTAAAGCAAATAATCAACTATGGGTGGCTTGTCATCGTCAAAAGATCTCTGGGATAAAGTCGTGGACAGGCACAAGTCAGGAGATGGATACAAAAAAAATAATTTTTTATATTTATAAATACCTAGAAGCACAGTGAAGTCTAATAAGTGGAATGTATTTGGTACAACACAGACCCTCCCTGAATCAGGACGTCACTCCAAACTGGATGAAAGAGCCAGGTGGAAACTGGTCAGAGAGGCTACCAAGAGGCCTACAGCAACTCTGAAGCAGTTGCAGGAATTTATGACAAAGAGTGGTCATTGTGTGCATGTGACAACATTATCACATATTCTCCACAAATGTGGCTTGTATGAGAGGGTTGCAAGAAAAAAGCCCCTCCCTAAGAAGGGCCACAGGCAGTCATGACTGAGCTTTGCCAAAACACACCTTGAAGATTCCGAGGCCACATGGAAAAAGGTGTTATGGTCAGATGAGGCTAAAATTTAATTATTTGGCCTCAACACCAAATGATATGTCTGGAGGAAATCCAATACATCTCTCATCTAAATAACACCATTCCTACAGTAAAGCACAGAGGTGGTAATATCCAGTTTATTCTCTGCAGCAGGGACTGGAGCACTACTTAGGATAGAAGGAAAAATTGATGGGGCAAATACCATCAAATTCTTGAGGAAAATCTGCTGCCCTCTGCCAGAAAGTTGTCAATGGGAAGAAGGTTTATCTTCCAACATGACAATGACCCAAAGCACACAGTAAAAATGACCACACAGTGATTGAAGGAGAAAAGGGTGAATGTCTTTGCATGGCCTAGCCAGAGCCCAGACTTGAACCCCATTGAAAATCTGTGGAATGACTTGAAGACTGCAGTCCACAAATGGTCACCATCAAATGTAACTGAACTTGAGCAGTTCTGCAAAGAAGAGTGGACAAATATTGCAAAGTCTAGATGTGCAAAGTAATGCTGGCCATGCACTATATAAAAGATCGGCCGAACCCATTTTCAAAAAACGAACATTCGGCCGTGAGCGCAAATGATAGTGCCATAATGTAATGACTGATCGTTCAGTGGACATAAATGAATGCATTTTTTGTTCGTTTTTTTTTTTTTTTTTTTTTTACATATACCTAGTGCAAACAGTTAACAGTTCAGATGGGAAACACATTAACCTTTCAATTTGTTTGTTTGGCAGAAAATTTCCAAACTTGTCCTTTGTTTTTTCGGCTCAAAAACGTCCCAATGATTATCGATTTTGTGCCCATTAACTGGCTGAAAAATGAACAAACTGTCTAAAGGACCGAATTTTGGCCGATTTTTCATATAGTGTATGGCCAGCATTAATAGACACATAGCCCAACAGACTAAAGGCTGTAATTAAAGCAAAATGTCGTCCAACAAAATACTGATACAAGGTGGTGATCCATTTTCCAACTCAATGATTCTGTTTTTGATTTTTGTTTTTCTAACATGTTGGTGTTATATCTTTCACTTGGATGATAGTTGCACTGAGTGGAAAAAATGTGATTATTTTCAAGGGGGGTGATTCTTTTCTATACCCGCTGAAGAAAGGGAAAAAGGGGGACTGGGCAGGGAGGATATAATACTTGTAAAGGGGGTGGGGATCTTGAAAGGTAAAAAAGGGACTGGGCAGGGAAGATTTGGGGGTGGGAGAGTATCTGAAAGCTTAAAGAGATTTTGGGTAGCAGGTACAACTCTGGGACAGTAAAGGAAGATTTGGCGGGGATGACTTAAGGGTCGGGGTGATGGAAGGATAAAGGTCTGGTGGGGAGAAAATCTTGGAGGGTAAATGAAATTGGGCAGGGGAGTATCTGGGAGTGTAGAGGGATGTTTAGCAAGGGGGTAGAAATCTGGGAGGGTAAAGGCAAACTTGGCGGGGGGGGATGTGCGTCTGGAAGGATAAAGGAGAGCTTGGATGGATGGGGGGGGGGGGGAGATCTTGGAGGGTAAAGGGCAGGGCTTGGCTTGGCATGGTAGAGGATTTTGGAAGGTCGAGGGGGGCTTTGCAGGCAGGGGCAGGATGGGCATCCGTGAATGGTTCTCTTTAACTTGGTGGATTCTTTTCCTATAAATCGCAGTGTAATCGCCATACAAGTCATGTGACTGTCTGTGCATATGGTCCTATGTAAGTGTCATCTGATGTTGGATTACTTCTGTCTGTGATCATTAATGGCTGTGGGTTTGCAGTATGTCATCTGCCCTCAACACTCACTAATAGCCATATTAAATATTTACTAATGTCATTGATGTAATAGTATTCTAATATTCCGTCATTTATCATCATCAGCCCACAGGGTGTGCTTTCTCTAATAGGCCAGCACTATCAAGTCTGCATAATTTATCTCCTTCCCAATCTGCTAAATGATCAAAGATTTGAACCCAACAGTGGGATGATCCAGAGAAAAGACCTTCTCACGGAATGTCTAGAATACCTTTCCTCCTGGATTTTATCTTCTGCATCTGGTTGCTGACTCAATTAATCCCTTGCTAGTACCAGTCTGTATTTTGAATGTCCCAAAACCTAATTGGCCTGGGAAAATACAGACCATATGTTTACTCTTTAATACTCCAGTCCCATTCAGAAACATGCATAGTGGGGAGTCTGTGTCACGTCACATTCGGCTACCCATCACATTTTGCTACCCGCTGGAGTGCGCATGCGCGACGCCGCCATATGCGTTCCAACACTCCAACACTGTTTGTTGTAAGACCACTTTGCTACAGGGCCCTTCGCGGGCTCGCTTCACTTGGCATAATTATAATCTAACTCCATGTCCACTTGGATGGTGGGGCTTGAACCTGGACTGCGCAAGTGCAGATCGCCACAGTGTTGGAACGCATATGGCGGCGTCGCGCATGCGCAGTCCATCGGGTGGCCAAATGTGATGGGTCGCCATATGTGACGCTACACCGGTTGTGAAGCCACAGGAAGTTACATCTGGCTTCCCACCTCTAAGATGGAGTCGTCATGGAAGAACCGGCCCAGGTGAGGACGGTGCTGAATCCCTGGACTGGTAAGTGCATATTTATTACTTTGTGGCCAGGACATTTTTTGCTATACGGCACTGTGTTCCTTTTAACTGATAATTGCGTGGTCATGCAACGTTGTACCCAAATAAAATTTGTATTTTTTTTTCCCCACAAATAGAGCTTTCTTTTGTTGGTATTTGATCACCACTGCATTTTTTGTTTTGTTTTGCGCTATAAACAAAAAAAGCGGGTCAATTAAAAAAAATATATGTATATTTCTTGCTTTTTGCTATAAAACATATCCTATTAAAAAAATAAATAAATATAATTACTTTAATTTAGACCAATTTGTATTCTGCTACATGTTTTTGGTAGACTTAAAAAAACACAATAGGCATATATTGATTGGTTTGCACAAAAGTTATAGTGTCTGCAAACTATGGGATGTATACTGGAATAAAAAAAAAAAAAAGAAAGTTATATTAGTAATGGCGGCGATCAGCAACTTATAGCAGGACTGCGATATTGTGGTGGACATTCTAACATTGACACTTTGCAGGTACCAGTGATGCTAATACAGCGTTCAGTTCTAAAAATATGCACTGTCACTGCACTAATGACACTGGCTGGGAAGGGGTTAAATGTGTGCCTAAACAGTGTTTTTGTGTACTTTTTTTTTAGGTGCTTTTACTAAAGGATATACATTTTATTCCCTGATTTGCAGGGAAAGAAAATGCATCACATCCCCCCTTTCACAATGAAGCCATGCCTTGTTTACATAGGCAGAGCTCTGTCCAGCCTCTCTTCAGCAGGTGCCGGTGAACATTTGCCGGAACCAGCTGATCAGCTTCTGCTGTGACTAATCACAGCAGAAGCAGCTTGCCCCCTAGACGTAAGTGCAGAATTACGTGTGTGTGTATATATCTATCTATCTATTACAGTTGTGCTCATAAGTTTACATACCCTGGCGGAATTTATGATTTCTTGGCCATTTTTCAGAGAATATGAATGATAACACAAAAACTTTTCTTTCACTCATGGTTAGTGTTTTGCTAAAGCCATTTATTATCAGTCAACTGTTTTACTCTTTTTAAATCATAATGACAACATAAACTACCCAAGCAAAATCCGGAGCTACGAGCAGCGGATCTTGGCACAATGCCGTCTTAAGCTTCTGAAAAGCTTTTTCGGCATCGTCATTCCACTTTATCATTACTGACTTTCTGCCTTTGGTCAAGTCAGTCAATGGTGCAGCAATGGTGGCAAAGTTGGGGACAAACCTCCGGTAGTAGCCAACTATGCCCAAAAACGCTCTGACCTGCTTCTTGGTTAGGGGACGGGGCCAGTCCTGTATGGCTTCTACCTTACTCATGTGGGGCTTCACCAGCCCTCTACCCACAATGTACCCCAGGTACTTGGCTTCCTCCACCCCAATGGCACACTTCTCCGGATTGATGGTGAACCCTGCTCTTCTCAAGGAGTCTACGACCGCCTGAACCCGGGGAAGATGGGACTCCCAATCAGTGCTGAAAATGACTATGTCATCTAGGTAGATGGAAACATACCGTTGATGTGGACGCAAAGTTTTGTCCATGGCCCTTTGGAACGTGGCGGGGGCAGAGTGTAGACCAAATGGCAGTGGCCTTCCGGGGTAGAGAAGGCTGTTTTCTCCCAGGCTTCCTTGGTCAGGGGAATCTGCCAGTACCCTTTTGTGAGGTCAAGCGTGGTGATATACCTGGCAGGACCCAACATCTCAATTAGCTCATCTACCTGTGGCATGGGATATGCATCAAACTTCAGTAAGTTTTCTAAAGTCGTTGCAGAAGCGGAGAGTGCCGTTGGGTTTGGGTACCAACACGATTGGACTCGACCACTTCCTCTGCGACTCTTCAATGACTTTAAGCTCGAGCATTCTTTTGATTTCTTCAAACAATGCCACTCTATGAGCTTCTGGGATACGGTAAGGCTTTAACCGGATTTTTACATTGGGCTCGGTTACAATGTCATGCTCGATGACGTTGGTGAGACCAGGCAACCCTGAAAACATGTCTCTATTTCTTTGCAGAAACTCTTTTGCTTGCTGGGTTTGGGGCCTAGTTAAGGGTAGCAGCAACCTGCACTAGGTCGATCCCTGCATGGTCCCCTGACTGTACCGCTACCACCGCGGATACCTGTTCTCTGTCTCTCCAGGGTTTCAACAAATTTACGTGATCTGGTATGGTTTTCTTTTCCCTGGCTGGTGTACCTTGTAGTTCACCTCACCCGCTTTTTCTACTACCTCAAACGGACCTTGCCACTTGGCCAAGAACTTACTCTCCACTGTGGGTATTAGGACAGCCACCCGGTCTCCTACTTGAAACTGTCTAATTTTAGCTGACCAGTTATACACCCTTCTTTGGGCATCCTGAGCCTTCTGAATGTGCTCCCTCACCAGCGGCATCACCTTAGCCACCCTCTCTCGCATTTGAGAGATATGCTCTACCACAGTTTTGTGCGGTGAGGACTCACTTTCCCACGTTTCCTTTACTAGATCGAGCAACCCCGGGGCCTTCGTCCATATACTAGCTCAAACGGTGAGAAGCCCGTGGACACTTGTGGAACCTCCCGGATGGCAACCAAGAGGGCAGGGAGTAACATATCCCAATCCTTCCAGTCTTTCTGGACCACTCTTTTTATAGATAGATGGACGTCTACAACTGCTTAATCTGAAATAGTTTGCACAAGTCTGCCATCACCTTTGCCCTGGTCCATCAATATCTCTTTGGGGAACCCAGTTCGTGAAAACATTTGAAATAATTCCCGGGAAGTGGCCTTAGAGGAAGTTTTCTTCAAAGGGACTGCTTCTGCATACCTAGTTGCGTAGTCTAGGATGACTAATATATA
Organism: Aquarana catesbeiana; assembly: GCF_042186555.1. Classification (NCBI taxonomy): domain Eukaryota; kingdom Metazoa; phylum Chordata; class Amphibia; order Anura; family Ranidae; genus Aquarana; species Aquarana catesbeiana. The sequence continues at coordinate 210,425,407 of NC_133333.1, read as the reverse complement.
TTGGTGCCCCCTTGCCGACCTTACTAGGGGTCCCACGAGATCCACAGCGATCCGCTCGAATGAAACCTCAATTGGCAAGGGTACCAGAGGGTTTCTATAGTGGGGCACTGGGGCAGTTAACTGGCAAATGGGACAAGATGCACAATATCATTTAACCTCAGCCTTCACCCCTGACCAGTAAAACCAGTCGGGTATCCTGGCCTCTGTTTTCTCTGGCCGCAAGTGTCCTCCCAGTCCGTCGTTGTGGGCTAGATCAAGGAACATCCGCCTATACGGTTGGGGAACCAGCAACTGCTCTACAGTTTCCCCTCGGCTTTCAGCCACTCGATAAACCAAGTCCCCCTTCAACGCAAAATGAGGAAACCTCTGATCTGCCCCTGGTATTTGTGAGACCCCATCAACCACAGAAACCTGCTCTGAAGCATTGACCAAGGTAGGATCCTGCAGTTGGGCGGTGCCAAATGCACCCCTAGATACATCCAGGTCTGGGCGCACAGGCCTTGAGGCCTTGAGGATGTTTCCCCTTCACCCTCCTCAACCGGGAACTGCAACGGGGAGAGCTCCTCATCATCCTCCCCCAGCATAACCTGTAATGGGAAGACCCCCCCCCCTCAGAGGTCAACTCGGTTTTGAGACCTGAAACAGAAACATTATCATCCAAATTAACATTCTCTGCAATTTTATTATCAGTGACAGGTATCACAGTATTAGAGGGGTGTGTTGTGGGGGTTTCAGGCCCAGGCCCCTCAGACTCTGCCCCTTCCAGGCCCAGTGTCCTGGCAGCCCCATCTGTACCTGGTTCCACAGTTCGAGAAATAGTGGACAGTCCTGCCCCACTATGATATCATGTATTAAGCTTCTTACCACCCCAACCTCTTGTGTCACTGAGGTACGGCCATAAGCAACAGTCACCGGAACCAGGGGGTACTCCCTGGTGTCTCCATGGATACACACTATGCGTAGAGACTTACTTACTGGGCCGAGGCTCCCAATCACCCTGGCATGTACAAGCGCTACCATGCTACCGGAGTCCAGTAGAGCCCTGGCAGGAAGGTGGTTCACCCACACTTCACACTCAAACCGTCCTGCAACCAGATCAAGATGAGTGGCACACACACTTTGCACATAGAAGGAGCTTCTCTGACCAGTCCCGAAATCCATAGGCTCCTCCTGAAGTGGGCATTGTGCCCGGGTATGCCCCCAGGACCGACATCGCCAACACTGTAAGTATCCCATCCTTGGGACAGGAACCAACCTTCGAGGTTCTGCAGAAGATGATGCAGGTTTGCGGCTTCCAACGTCTGGCAGGGCTTCTCTCCTCGGTGCTGTGGCCGGTCTGGTTGCCCTTGGTGTGGATTCCCGACGCTTGGCAGGCCCAAGCAGGTCCTCCACCATGGTGTACCTTTCAACCAACTCAACCAGCTGGTCAGTGGTTACAGGGTCTCCATGACTTACCTAGCACTGTAGGTCATCTGGCAGGGACCGCAGGTACCAGTCCATCACCACCCGTTCCACCATTTGCAGGTCTGACAACTTTCTGGCTGCAGCCATTTTTTTAACCAGCTGTACCAGTTCGTGCATTTAAGACCTGGGTGGTCGGTCAGGTTTGTATCGCCAGCAATGCACCCTCTGAGCCTGGATGGCTGTGGTCATTCCTAGTCGCTGATGTGCTCAGTTGGGAGGTCAAAATAGGCCTTTTGCAAGTCACCGGTGAGGAAAGGGGAGATAATGCCGGTGTCTTGCCGAATAAGTTCCTTCGGCGGATAGGTTCCCCCCCTGTACTGCGCAGGCGCAGCGCCTGCGCAGTACGTACTACTGTCGGCCGCCGGAGATAGCCGAAGCTCAAAAGCTTCAATCAGCTGTACACGGCGCCTGCGCTCTGGGTCCAGGTTCCTTCCCCTCTATCCAAGTGGACCTAGAGGGGGAATCTAAAAGTGCCGAGCGCAGCGAGGCCGTGCCCGAAGCGTGGCGAGCGAAGCGAGCCCGCGAGGGGCCCTCTTACAGGCGCCGTGTACAGCTGATTTTCAGCTGTTCCGCTTCGGCTATTTCCGCCGCCTTCTACTGCGCATGCGCAGTAGAGGGGGGAACTAATCCGCCGAGCGGAACTTTCTCGGCAGAACACCGGCCCATTGGTCACGGGGCCATCCCTCTCTCTCTGCTATCCTCTCAAAGGTAGTGAGACAGGCCTCTACATCATCGCTGGGTGTCAGTTTTTGTAAGAAATGGCTGGCCCTCACGGACACTTGGTTGCCAGCGGCGATGACCGCTTGTTCTCGTCCCTGAGCCAGACACCTGTGCTTGAGTGGACTCAAGACGGCTAGCAACCGTGTGCTTTCCTGCTGTGCAGCTACAGCCTGTGCCAGGGCCCGCTGCTGCTGCTGAGCCATTGCTTCCTCATGGCGACGGTTTGCATCTGCTGAAGCTTGCTACTGGGTCACGGTGGCTTGTGCCAAAGCCCTGATGACCTCCTCCATGTCTTTACCTGCTGCTTGCAGTGTGTGAGCTGACTTCACCCAAGACATGCCATTTGTACACTGTCTCTTTACATGTCAGTTTTTAGTTTTAAACAGTTTTTGCAGCTGCAAATGCACTTTTGCCAGCATCCAAGACACCAGTTGTAAAGTTTGGGGATAATAGCTCCACGGAACCAAGTGCATAAACCGTTTAAACTTTAAACAACAATACCTTTATTTGTAAGCAAATCAAAATAAAGCTTCATTCAGCACACAGCACAAAAATATAAAATAAAGTCCGCTTTTCTTCAGCACAAAGAAAATCAAAGAAAAGGCACATACAGTTTGTAGCCGGGTCTTCACCCCAGAGTTTAAAAAGTCCTTGTTGAATCTTTAGCAGCTCCAAACAGGTACACAGCTCATCACTACAGGTGTAAAAAAATAAATTCACCCTTGGAACACCCATGTTTAAAGTGTAACCTGTTCCATTATCTGCAGCCTCCCCCCCCCCCCTTTGTGATAGCGTGCTAGGGATCTTGTCCCCACATCCACTGTCCTATTTGAAAACAGTTCGACCGCGTGGGGCTCTGCCCACACGGCTGCATCATTCATTCACAGTTTCCTATGAATGAATGTCTACAAGTACTGTTTGCAATTATGGCTTATGGCTTGTAGTTTTCAATGAGCTGCTAGGGCGGTTGTGAGCGCTCTTGTCCCTTGATCTTCCTACTCTCAGGTAACTGCCTGCCCATACAAGATACAAGCAGCCAGTTGTGCAGGAGCTGGACATTACACCTGTCATCTGCTAATTGTGAGTACAATGCTCTGCAGGCTCCTTCAGAAAAAAAATTTACCTGCAAAAAAAAGCTGCATTTATTTATTTTTGTTTTTGTTAAAGATGAACTTATCCTTTTAACTTGGCTGTGAATTAGCACCTGGAACTAGACACAAGACTGCTTAGTGATAAATTAACTCAATGTATTGGTATGAGTTAAAATAAATAATGGTTTGAGCATTAATGAACACACAGAAGTAGGTTTAGACACAGTCTGCTAGACAGTATAATCACTATGCCAAGGTAGGTTATTAAGTTCTGTATCACTAAACTGGGATTAAAATGTTTGTAACCCTTAAAAGAAAAAAAAAGAGGATCCTATTCCTTTAACCACTTGCCGACCGCCTCACGTCTATATACGTCAACAGAGCGGCACAGGCAGGCAAAATCACGTACCTGATACGTGATGCCTTCCCGTGGGCGGGGGGTCCGATCGGACCCCCCCCCCCCCCCGGTGCCAGCAGCGGTCGGCATTTGTCTGGCAGCGATCAGAGATGAGGGGGAGGCCATCCGATCGTGGCCCCCCCCTCGCGATCGCTCCCAGCCAATGAGAAACATCCCCTGCCTGTGTATAGTACACACAGGCAGAGGATGTGATGTCATCTCTCCTCGGCTCGGCAGTTTCCGTTCCAGCGCCGAGGAGAGAAGACATCCGAGTAGGTGTAAAACACTACACAACACAGTAGAACATGCCAGGCACACTAAACACCCCCGATCCCCCCCCCCAATCACCCCCCCTCCTGTCACAAACTGACACCAAGCTGTTTTTTTTTTTTCCTGATTACTGATTGGTGTCAGTTTGTGACAGTTAGAAGTGGTAACCCCCCCTAATAAAGTTTTAACCCCTTGATCACCCCCTGTCACCAGTGTCACTAAGCGATCATTTTTCTGATCGCTGTATTAGTGTCACTGGTGATGCTAGTTAGGGAGGTAAATATTTAGGTTCGCCGTCAGCGTTTTATAGCGACAGGGACCCCCATATACTACCGAATAAATGTTTTAACCCCTTGATTGCCCCCTAGTTAACCCTTTCACCACTGATCACTGTATAACCGTTACGGGTGACGCTGGTTAGTTTGTTTATTTTTTATAGTGTCAGGGCACCCGCCGTTTATTACCGAATAAAGGTTTAGCCCCCCGATCACCCGGCGGTGATATGCGTCGCCCCAGGCAGGGTCAGATTAGCGCCAGTACTGCTAACACCCACGCACGCAGCATACGCCTCCCTTAGTGGTATAGTATCTGAACGGATCAATATCTGATCCGATCAGATCTATACTATCGTCCCCAGCAGTTTAGGGTCCTCAAAAACGCAGTGTTAGCGGGATCAGCCCAGATACCTGCTACCACCTGCATTTTGCCCCTCCGCCCGGCTCGGCCCACCCAAGTGCAGTATCGATCGATCACTGTCACTTACAAAACACTAAACGCATAACTGCAGCGTTCGCAGAGTCAGGCCTGATCCCTGCGATCGCTAACAGTTTTTTTGGTAGCATTTTGGTGAACTGGCAAGCACCAGCCCCAGGCAGCGTCAGGTTAGCGCCAGTAGCGCTAACACCCACGCACGCACCGTACACCTCCCTTAGTGGTATAGTATCTGAACGGATCAATATCTGATCCGATCAGATCTATACTAGCATCCCCAGCAGTTTAGGATTCCCAAAAACGCAGTGTTAGCGGGATCAGCCCAGATACCTGCTAGCACCTGCGTTTTGCCCCTCCGCCCGGCCAAGCCCAGCCCACCCAAGTGCAGTATCGATCGATCACTGTCACTTACAAAACACTAAACGCATAACTGCAGCGTTCGCAGAGTCAGGCCTGATCCCTGCGATCGCTAACAGTTTTTTTGGTAGCGTTTTGGTGAACTGGCAAGCGCCAGCGGCCTAGTACACCCCGGTCGTAGTCAAACCAGCACTGCAGTAACACTTGGTGACATGGCGAGTCCCATAAGTGCAGTTCAAGCTGGTGAGGTGGCAAGCACAAGTAGTGTCCCGCTGCCACCAAGAAGACGAACACAGGCCCGTCGTGCCCAGAGTGCCCTTCCTGCTGCATTCGCCAATCCTAATTGGGAACCCACCACTTCTGCAGCACCCGTACTTTCCCCATTCACATCCCCAACCAAATGCAGTCGGCTGCATGAGAGGCATTTTCTTTATGTCCTCCCGAGTACCCCTACCCAACGAACCCCCCCAAAAAAGATGTTGTGTCTGCAGCAAGCGCGGATATAGGCGTGACACCCTCTATTATTGTCCCTCCTGTCCTGACAATCCTGGTCTTTGCATTGGTGAATGTTTTGAACGCTACCATTCACTAGTTGAGTATTAGCGTAGGGTACAGCATTGCACAGACTAGGCACACTTTCACAGGGTCTCCCAAGATGCCATCGCATTTTGAGAGACCCGAACCTGGAACCGGTTACAGTTATAAAAGTTACAGTTACAAAAAAAAAGTGTAAAAAAAAAAACAAACAAACCACAAACAAAAATAAAAAAAAATAAATAGTTGTCGTTTTATTGTTCTCTCTCTCTCTATTCTCTCTCTCTATGGTTCTGCTCTTTTTTACTGTATTCTATTCTGCAATGTTTTATTGTTATTATGTTTTATCATGTTTGCTTTTCAGGTATGCAATTTTTTATACTTTACTGTTCACTGTGCTTTATTGTTAACCATTTTTTTGTCTTCAGGTACGCCATTCACGACTTTGAGTGGTTATACCAGAATGATGCCTGCAGGTTTAGGTATCATCTTGGTATCATTATTTTCAGCCAGCGGTCGGCTTTCATGTAAAAGCAATCCTAGCGGCTAATTAGCCTCTAGACTGCTTTTACAAGCAGTGGGAGGGAATGCCCCCCCACCGTCTTCCATGTTTTTCTCTGGCTCTCCTGTCTCAACAGGGAACCTGAGAATGCAGCCAGTGATTCAGCCAGCTGACCATAGAGCTGATCAGAGACCAGAGTGGCTCCAAACATCTCTATGGCCTAAGAAACCGGAAGCTACGAGCATTTTATGACTTAGATTTCGCCGGATGTAAACAGCGCCATTGGGAAATTGGGGAAGCATTTTTTCACACCGATCTTGGTGTGGTCAGATGCTTTGAGGGCAGAGGAGAGATCTAGGGTCTAATAGACCCCAATTTTTTCAAAAAAGAGTACCTGTCACTACCTATTGCTATCATGGGGATATTTACATTCCCTGAGATAACAATAAAAATGATTAAAAAAAAAAATGAAAGGAACAGTTTAAAAATAAGATAAAAAAGAAAAAAAATAATAAAGAAAAAAAAAAAGCACCCCTGTCCCCCCTGCTCTCGCGCTAAGGCGAACGCAAGCGTCGGTCTGGTGTCAAATGTAAACAGCAATTGCACCATGCATGTGAGGTGTCACCGCGAACGTCAGATCGAGGGCAGTAATTTTAGCAGTAGACCTCCTCTGTAAATCTAAAGTGGTAACCTGTAAAGGCTTTTAAAGGCTTTTAAAAATGTATTAATTTTGTTGCCACTGCACGTTTGTGCGCAATTTTAAAGCATGTCATGTTTAGTATCCATGTACTCGGCCTAAGATCATCTTTTTTATTTCATCAAACATTTGGGCAATATAGTGTGTTTTAGTGCATTAAAATTTAAAAAAGTGTGTTTTTTCCACAAAAAATGCGTTTGAAAAATCGCTGCGCAAATACTGTGTGAAAAAAAAAAATGAAACACCCACCATTTTAATCTGTAGGGCATTTGCTTTAAAAAATATATAATGTTTGGGGGTTCAAAGTAATTTTCTTGCAAAAAAAAATTATTTTTTCATGTAATCAAAAGGTGTCAGAAAGGGCTTTGTATTCAAGTGGTTAGAAGAGTGGGTGATGTGTGACATAAGCTTCTAAATGTTGTGCATAAAATGCCAAGACAGTTCAAACCCCCCCCCAAATGACCCCATTTTGGAAAGTAGACACCCCAAGCTATTTGCTGAGAGGCATGTCGAGTCCATGGAATATTTTATATTGTGACACAAGTTGCAGGAAAGAGACACATATTTTTTTTTTTTTTTTTGCACAAAGTTGTCACTAAATGATATATTGCTCAAACATGCCATGGGAATATGTAAAATTACACCCCAAAATACATTCTGTTGCTTCTCCTGAGTACGGGGATACCACATGTGTGGGACTTTTTGGGAGCCTAGCCGTGCACGGGACCCCGAAATCCAAGCACCGCCTTCAGGCTTTCTAAGGGCGTAAATTTTTGAATTCACTCTTCACTGCCTATCACAGTTTCGGAGGCCATGGAAAGCCCAGGTGGCACAAAACCCCCCCAAATGACCCCATTTTGGAAAGTAGACACCCCAAGCTATTTGCTGAGAGGTATAGTGAGTATTTTGCAGACCTCACTTTTTGTCACAAAGTTTTGAAAATTGAAAAAAAGAAAAAAAAAAATTTTTTTCTGGTCTTTCTTCATTTTCAAAAACAAATGAGAGCTGCAAAATACTCACCATGCCTCTCAGCAAATAGCTTGGGGTGTCTACTTTCCAAAATGGGGTCATTTGGGGGGGGTTTGTGCCATCATGGCATTTTATGGCCTTCAAAACTGTGATAGGCAGCGAGGAGTGAAATCAAAAATGTATGCCCTTAGAAATCCTGAAGGCGGTGCTTGGTTTTTGGGGCCCCGTACGCGGCTAGGCTCCCAAAAAGTCCCACACGTGGTATCCCCATACTCAGGAGAAGCAGCTGAATGTATTTTGGGGTGCAATTCCACATATGCCCATGGCCTGTGTGAGCAATATATCATTTAGTGACAACTTTTTGTAAATTATTTTTTTTTTTTTTTGTCATTATTCAATCACTTGGGACAAAAAAAATAAATATTCAATGGGCTCAACATGCCTCTCAGCAATTTCCTTGGGGTGTCTACTTTCCAAAATGGGGTCATTTGGGGGGGTTTTGTACTGCCCCGCCATTTTAGCACCTCAAGAAATGACATAGGCAGTCATAAACTAAAAGCTGTGCAAATTCCAGAAAATGTACCCTAGTTTGTAGACGCTATAACTTTTGCGCAAACCAATAAATATACGCTTATTGACATTTTTTTTACCAAAGACATGTGGCCGAATACATTTTGGCCTAAATGTATGACTAAAATTGAGTTTATTGGATTTTTTTTATAACAAAAAGTAGAAAATATAATTTTTTTTCAAAATTTTTGGTCTTTTTCCATTTATAGCGCAAAAAATAAAAACGGCAGAGGTGATCAAATACCATCAAAAGAAAGCTCTATTTGTGGGAAGAAAAGGACGCAAATTTTGTTTGGGTACAGCATTGCATGACCGCGCAATTAGCAGTTAAAGCGATGCAGTGCCGAATTGTAAAAAGTGCTCTGGTCAGGAAGGGGGTAAATCCTTCCGGGGCTGAAGTGGTTAAAGCATTTTCTACAGCACAGTGCTTGTGCTGTGTAGTTTGGCTCTTTTAGTCACCTCATACCTGGCTGTGCCCCCCCCCCCCCCCCGTAAACTGACCATGGTTTATCATGGCTGCTGAGCCCTGACACCGTGGTCAGTTTACATGCCTCCGTCTGCAGCTCTCCTCTGTCCTCTCCCCCCCCCCCCCCATGCCTGTCAGCTCTGATCTGATCTGCTCCCCGATCCTTCCCTCCTGCTGCTATCAAAATGTCATGTCCCTACAATACACTCTGTTAGGTAACAATATGTGCCCCACTGTATATCCTTTATTTAAAAAAGACAATTTCTACCTTATTTCAGAGAGCCCCCCAGTGCTCACGTGACCCCTCACCTCTCTCCTTCCCTCCTTTCGGCTGACGTCAGCAGAAGTTCTTGGCCCCACCCGCTGTAGCTTTTTAAAGGATATACAGTGGGGCACATATTGTTACCTAACAGAGTGGATTGTAGGGACATGACAAGTGGCTTAACAACCACTTTAAGTGTTGGATCAGCAATACATATAAGCATTAACTCCAATGTGAACAATACTAAAACTAGTCTAGAGTGCACTTTAGTAGAACGGCTAGGATTTTATGCAGTGACCCCTGAGAGGTACCTCTTAGTATAAGTAATAGGTGAAGGTCTCTGTGTAGCAGCTGTAAAGGGACAGTCTTTAGTCCTAACTTCTGAGCCAGCAAGCATGAGGCCCACTTGTACTGTTGGTGCACAAAGAATAGTCCCAGTCAAACTTGCAGGCAGCAATAAGGCTACTAGATGGCTGTTTAGTAAGTTTCTAAAGGGCTCAGCAGCAGATAGTGAATCCCCACAACAAAGCTCACCAGTCCTGGCAATATTGCAGCTCACCATCTGGTCACACACTGCGATTGGTCCACTCTCTGCTCTGCACTCAGGTGACTCTGGTTGTCATCACTCTTAAACCCAGCACTCCAAATCCCACTCATGCTGCTGATATGCAGAAGTGATGGTCCAGAGTGGACAGCGATGTACACTCTCTGATTTCCCTCAGGGTAATAGAAAACTGTGTCTTGTACAGCCTGAGAAAATGCAGATCTATTCCCTCCCCCAGCAATGTCCTCTGGTAAATGCAGTTCAAAAGCTCTTAATTACAGTAGAGTCTCTCTTCCCTGGACTACAGTTCCCACAGTGCAATGCTGCCTGACTGTCTATTGAACTTTTCATGCTCAGCAGTTCCCCCCTATTGCTGAAATGCTGTAGCTGGTAATCAGTTCGGCCCCGCAGGGCAGCAGCTATAGAGAGCAGCTCCAGCCTGTGTTTCTCTCACTCTCCATGTTTAGCCAAGCTCCTAGCTACACGGGCATTATCAAGTAGGGCCGGGACAAGGGGTGGGCAGAAGGGGAACGTGCCCAGGGTGCAGAGGTGCTATGTGGAGAGGGGTCACTGAAAGCCGATGAGCGATCCACTCTCCAGCTACCTGAATGACAGGAGGGGCACTACCGTCACACCTGTCCTTCAGAACAGAGCGCAGTGCAGGGCTGCCAGCTGCAGCTCTGCAATCTACTCTTCCAACCTCCTCCAGCAGGTTCAGGCACTTTCGTACAGGACTGATCAACCCCAAGGTGTCACTGCCTGTTTGCCGACTATTGCTGCTTGGTGTGGGATGCGGCCAGCCTCGGTGATCCCGCCCACCCACCTGGAAGAGGGAGATGTGACCTGAGCAGGAGCGAGTGTCTGCTGAGGTAAGCTCAGCTGGCGGCGTTTGAAATCATTGATTAGTATCACTCCTGCTCCCTGTCCAATGTCAGAGCACAGGAAGTAGGTGAATGGGACTGAAGCATGCTGGAATTAAGGAAAGGGTTACATTGCCATGACCACCTATGCAGGTGGGGGATGGGGCAGTGAATGTTAACTCCCCATCGCCCCCCCCCCCACCTTGCATTTGTCCTTTAGGCAGAGAATGTTAACCCCCCCCCCCCCCCGCGCACCGACCTTGCATTGGTCCTTGGTCCCCCCCAATCCCCCACTTTGCATTGGTGCTCATGTCAGTGAAATTTCAACCCACCACCCTTCTTCTGCATTTGTGGTCATGTCATTGAAATTTAACCACCTCCCCCTACATTGGTGGTCATGGGAGGGGTTAAAATTGAATGCCTGCGTAAACTGTTGGCGCTATATAAATACTGTATAATAATAACACTGACCACCAATGTGGTGGAGGTGGTTGACAATACTAACACCTGTGCTGGGAGTTGTTATTGCACACATTGACATGAATGCTGGGAATAATGCGCTCACCGACACCTGTGCTGGGGGTTGTTAAGGCGTCCACTGACACCAATGCTGGGAGTTATTGTATGCAGTGACTCCTGTGCTTGGGGTTTTTAATGCATCCACTGACACTTGTTCTGTGGGTTATTATTGTGAACACTAATCCCACTGACACCAATGCTGGGGGGTTATTAATGTGTCCACTGACAACTGTGCTTGGGGTTATTATTGCGTACACTGACGCCAATGTTGGGAATTATTGTATGCAGTGACACCTGTGCTGGGGGTTTTTAATGCCTCCACTGACACTTGTTCTGGGGGTTATTATTGTAAACACTAATCCCACTGACACCAATGCGGGGGGTTATTAATGTGTCCACTGACACCTGTGCTGGGGGTTGTGTCCACTGACACCTGTGCTGGGGGTCATTATTGCATCCGGGGCTTTTGGAGGGGACTGGGAGCAAGCCTCTTACGCATTGACTATGGGCCCTGGTATTTAACCACTTAAGGACCGGAAGGATTTGCCACCTTAATGACCAGGCCAAATTTTGCGATACGGCACTGCGACGCTTTAACTGACAGTTGCGCTGTCTTGTGTCATTGTACCCAAACAAAATCAGCGTCCTTTTTTCCCACAAATAGAGCTTTCTTTTGGTGGTATTTGATCACCTCTGCATTTTTTTTCTGTTTACACTATAAACAAAAAAAGACAGACAATTTTGGGAAAAAAAATAATTTTTTACTTTTTGCTATGATAAATATCACCAAAAAAATAGAAAAAAACTAATTTCTTCATCAGTTTAGGCCAATATGTCTTCTTCTACATATTTTTTGGTAAAAAAAAAATCGCAATAAGCGTATATTGATTGGTTTGCGCAAAAGTTAGTGTCTACAAAATAGGGGATATATTTATGGCATTTTTATTATTCATTTCACTTTTTTACTAGTAATGACAGTGATCAGCGATTTTTAGCGGGACTGCGACATTGCGGTGGACAGATCAGACACTTTTGACACTTTTTTTGGGACCATTTGACATTTATACAGCGATCTAAGCTAAGGAGCTGAAAATAGTCATGATTACTGTATAAATGTCATGGGCAGGGAAGGGGTTCACACTAGGGGGCGATCAAGGGGTTAGGTGTTCCCTGGGAGGTGTTTCTAACTGTGGGCGCAGGAAGTAGAGAGAGATCGCTGTTCCTGATCACTAGGAACAGCAGTTCTCTCTCCACTTCCCTGACAGAATGGGGGTCTGTCTGTTTACATTGACCGATCCCCGTTCTGTCTCTCTCTGGAATGATTGTGGGTCGCCGGCAGACATCGCGGCCGCCTGCCATGCGCATCGGCTCCAGCTCCGCGAGCGCCTGCCCCCTGGAGCTCTTAAAGCGGCCGACGTACAGCTACAGCGGGACAATGGCTTTTGGAGGGGACTGGGAGCAAGCCTCTTACCCACTGATTATGGGCCCTGTTATTTAAGGGAACACTACTCTTTGGAAGGTGTATACCTGGGGGATCTGTGGAGTGGTCTTGTTACTTTTGGATTGAAGTCCATGTCGCCCCAAGACACACATGCTCTGGAACTCTAGGCCTGGGATCCATGATAAGGGCCTAGATGCCACATTTTCAGCAGTGACTGCTCCACACTGTGGGACTCATAGCAGATGTTGATGTCATCAGCAAGCCACCTGTCTGGGGTTGCCTGCTATAATGTGTTTTATTGTGGGTAGGTCTAGTGTGCCTCCTAAGGGTCTTTCACCCGTTGTTAATTGTGCTATTTAACGCACCTATTGTCTGTCTGCTGGCAAACTATTGAGGGATGTATTTATACTTGTAATAATGTGTTTTGTACTTTCTGAGCTAGAAGCCGGCAAGTCTGACCTTAAATGATATCTCTGAGTCATCCAGGTGGCTAATTAACGTAATGTTAAGTAAAGTATATGTAAAGTATATGTAAAGTATATGTCGGTTGTTGTAATTATATGTGTATAGGTTGTAGGGTAATATGATCAAGGGGGAGGGGGGGTGTCCTCCTGTGGGATATAAAAGTATGTGTCTGAGTTTCCAATAAAGAGTTCCAGCTTTGCAGCCAAACAAGTCCTGCCTAGTTCTTGGTTGCAATATGTGGCTATAATATCTGATATTTATGTTGAGACTGGAGGAAGCGGTATTTGACAGAAGCACTCAAGCGAAGTGTGTGGGATGTTCCGTTACAGCGTCCCCTGACTCCTGTGCTGGCAATTTGACATCTTCGTCCTGGGCACTGTTTTTTACCTTGTCCCACTACTGTTATCAGGGGTATTACTGTGACCTCTGTGAGAGGTAATAAATACCTGGAAGTGTCAACAATGTGACATTACTTAGCGTACATTGACTTAATATAATAAATATTATCTGATGACGGGTCCACTTTAAACAATGGCTGCATCTTGTACATGACATTAGTACTTCACTTTGTTTTGCTTGTAATTGTTTTCAAAGCATCCTGCAGTCATCTGCAAAGCTTTCTGTTTTTCTCCTCAATCGGTTTTGCTGCATCCAACAGAAGTGAATAATCCCCAGAAACCTCTAATAACATCTCAGAAATGTTGAATTTTGGGGCAGACATTCTGAACCTTTTCGCTATTTCCCAATTTCGCCACTCATGCTCTACCAGTCTAGGAGCACGCAGGTCCCGGCTGGACGCACAGACGCTGCTCGTACTGACGGTTTAGATACAAAGGTCACCCGAACCCCCTGTCTGCGCTCCATCTCAGCAAGTTTCCAATCCATTAAGTGATTTCTGACGGCTGATGGAGCGTTCGCGGGGAGGTAACTGCAGGAAAGTGGGTTATTCTGGGCCGCCACACTGAAAGGTTACCTATTCAAGCTAGATCAAGCGTGGCCATTTTGTCAGTTCTTGTTTATAAGTGGTCCCAGCGCACCCAGGAAGATGCAGGACGCTTCTGCTGGTTTTAAAACTTTGTATGCGGCTATGGAGGAAATCCAGGTAAAGTGGCACTCCGAGTATAAAACAAGGTGTAAATAAAACAGAACAAAACAGATAGTGCAAGTAAAACACCTTTTTTAATAAATAATTGTAATAAAAGCATTCCTGCAAAACGATGGGTTGATCAGGGCGTATAACCAGAAGACGCCTCTCCCAAGGTATCAAGATCACATGTGAAGGTTCCACCTAGGTACCAGTGAAGGGCAGTACATATGAATATTTTATTAAAGTGTTACTAAACCCAGGACCCTGCATTCACTATATCAGGTCTCTCAGTTCACAGAACATGGAAATGCAATTGTTTTAGTAAATATAAACTGCTAAATACCTTTTATCATCAACACTATATAGCAGTCTTCTACAACAGACTTCTATCGGTGTCTGGTTACAGGTTGTAGGAGGAGTTTTTATTCTCCTATGACTGCCCTATGAGGCTGCAGGACCCCTGACCCTCTTTCTGGACAGTGCTGATTGGCCCTGTGCTGATCACATGCATCCCCCCCAAGAAAAAAAACTGTCTAGCAATACACACCAAACTAAACATGTGCATAGTGACTCCAAAGGCTCTGTCTTATCAGGAGATGGAATGGGGACAGTAGAAGAAGGGGATGCTCAGAGAAGACAGGATCAAATAATAGCCTTTATACACAACGCAGAGGATTAACCCCTTAGGTTCAACAGAGAGTATAACAAGCATGCTTTACTGCATACACAGACTGATTTTACGGTTGTGGGTATAGTAACACTTAAATATTTTATTATACAGTATGTCGAAAGCGCCAACAGTTTGTGCAGCACTTTACATTTATAAGGGACACTACAGCTACAACACAATTAAATATAAGAGGGTTAAATGGACCCTGCGTGCAGGAGCTTACAATCTAAAAAGGAGGGGAACAGGGCCGTCTTAATAGCATCACGGGCCCCTGGGCAAAGTAATGCTCTGGGGCCCCTACAATGGAGACAGCGCAGGTAAACAGACATCAAGTAGGTAGGAGGCAGACAAGCGGAGCTTCCCGTTTTGGGTGGAGCTCTGCATTAACTACATGAGCAATCATTCTGTACAGCAAAGAAACAGTGGGAAAATACTACATGCATAAAGTAACAAAGCTGTCCTGTGCATATAATATATCTGCTAGATTGATGCCTCCCCAGCACTATGGCCCATCTACACCCCAGATATCTCCCCAGCACTCCGACCCCTCTACACCCCAGATATCCCCCCAGCACTCTGACCCATCTACACGCCAGATATCCCCCCAGCACTCTGACCCATCTACACCCCAGATAACCCCCCAGCACTGTGACCCCTCTACACCCCAGATATCTCCCCAGCACTCTGACCCCTCTACACCCCAGATATCCCCCCAGCACTCTGACCCCCTCTACACCCCAGATATCCCCCCAGCACTCTGACCCCCTCTACACCCCAGATATCCCCTCAGTACTCTGACCCCCTCTACACCCCAAATATCCCCCCAGCACTGTGACCCCTCTACACCACAGATATCCCCCCAGCACTCTGACCCTTCTACACCCGAGATATTCCCCCAGCACTCTGACCCCTCTACACCTCAAATATACCCCCAGCACTGTGACCCCTCTACATCACAGAAATCCCCCCAGCACTCTGACCCCTCTACACCCTAGATATCCCCCCAGCAGTCTGACCCCTCTACACCCCAGATATCCCCCCAGCAGTCTGACCCCTCTACACCCCAGATATCCCCCAGCACAAAAAAAGTACCATCAGCCGCCCCTGCTCCCGGAGATGAACTTGGGAAGAGGTGGGGAGGGAGCTAGAGAGCAGGCAGTCTTAAAAGGAGCAGGGGGGATGGTTTGGATGATATTTTGAGATAAGGGGCAGCACAGTGGCTATGTGGTTAGCACTTCCCCCTAGCAGCACTGGGTGGTTGTTTCAAATCTCAACCACGGTACTACCTGCCTGTGTGGGTTTCATCTGGGTACTCCGGTTTCCTCCCATACTCCAAAGACATGCTAGTAGGTTAACCAACTACTGTCTAAATTGGCCCTAGTATGTGTATGTATTAATGTGAGTTAGGGACCTTAGATTGTAAGCTCCTTGAAGGCAGGGACGAATGTGAATGTACAATATATATTTAAAGTTCTGAGTAAATTGACAGCACTGTATAAGTACCTGTAATATAAATAAAATAAGATTGGTGATATAACTGGGGGCAGAGTTGTGGATCGCTTTGTATGTTGTTGGCATTTAAATGTATTTGCTGGGTGAGCAGAAGCCAGTGGAGAGATTGGTAGAGAGGGGTTGCAAACACTGAATGGTTGGTAAGGTGAACGAGTCTAGTAGCAGCATTCATGATTGGATGCTGTAGATCAAAGGGGGGTAGCCTGTGCAGAGGTTGGCTGACGTGGAGGGAATCCTCAATACTCGAAGTGAGAGATAACCAGGGGGGAGAATCAGTAAAATTTGGTATCATTGGTTAAGAAGGGGTGAATTTTGGAAATGTTATGGAGGTTTAGGCGGCAAGATTTGGACAGTGAATGGAATTGGGCCTGAAGGTGAGTCCAGGAATACATCTAACACCATGACTTGGGTGGTGTGACTGATAGATATTGTATTTATCTCAATGGAAAAGTTGAGGAGGGGACACAGGGGAGGAAAGAATAGGAAATTTATTTAGAAAAGACTGTTTTAAAAAGTTGTGTGACTTCCATACTGGTATGTCAGTAAATTTAGTAATGCGAAAGGAGTCTGACGAGATGAGCTGAGGAGTGGAGAAATAGATTTAGGTGTCGTCAGCATAGAAATATATTGGAAGCTTTGGGAGTTTGTCAATTGGCCAAGAAAGGAGGTGCAGATAGAGGATTGAAGGGGTTTGAGAACAGAGCCTTGAGGGACCATTAGAGAACGAGGAAGAGGAGACAAAATTGTAAGTGACCCTGAAGGAGCACGGTAAGAGGGGAACCAAGAAAGAGCAGTCTTGAAGGTCAATGCAGTGGAGTTTTTTAAGGAAGAGTGGGTGGTCAGGTGTATCGAAGGCAGCAGAAAGGGCTAATAGTGTGAGCATGGAGCAGTGGCCATTGACTTTAACAGTTAGTAGGCCCTTCTGTGGGTTGTTGCAAGCAAAAGCTAGTCATATAAAGCCGACAATTATCCACTCAGCTCCACTTAACAAAAGTCTGCTTAATAATAGATATTTGTTGATAGGGATGGGCGAACGGTTCGGCCCGAGCACGAGTTCGGGCCGAACCTTGGCTGTTGGGCCGTTCTCCGAACAAGCGAATTGTTGGGTCGGTTGATCGTTTTTGTTCGGCCTGCAGAACAACCACAATGCACTGCACCGCCGCACAGTGCATTGAAAGCCCTGATTGGCTGAAGCAATGAAAGCTTCGCCCCAACCAGGGTACAGAGCACTGTAAGAACCATGATTGGACGCTGTCATGATGACTGTATCTAATCATGGCTCATTGCTCTTAATCCTGCCCCACACTATAGACTATAGGCTATTAGACAGTTAGTGTGCTATTGTGTGCTATTCTGATTCTATTTTCAGTGTAGAATATCAGTTTAGTGTGCATCTAGGGATAGTTCAGTGTGAGTGTAGTACGACCATTCATCTTTACATTAGTGTGAATGTAAGGATAGTTCAGTCGGTGTGAGTGTAGTGACCGTTTACCACTGTATATTTTATTACGTTACTGCAAGTTTAACGCCGTATATTTCAGTGCGTTACGTGACATTTAAAGCAGTACATTTCTGTGCGTTAGTGCATGCTTAACGCAGTATATTTCAGTTGCGTTACTGCAAGTTTAATGCTGTACAGTTCATTGTGTTACTGCAAGTTTAATGCCATATAGTTCTGGGCATTACTGCAAGTTTAACGCTGTATATTTCATTGCTTTACTGCAAGTTTAACGCCATATAGTTCTGGGCATTACTGCAAGTTTAACGCCATATAGTTCTATGCGTTACTGCAAGTTTAGCACCATATAGTTCTGTGCGTTACTGCACGTTTGACGCAGTATATTGCAGTATATTATAGTGTATCCGTGGAGTGTGTCTGTGTAGTGAATACTCAAATTAAAGTGCACCAAACACCACTTTCTATTGATTAAAATGCATCCATGTACACATTTACACACCTTTATTACATTTTGTTAATAGGCACCCCCCCCCCCCCCCATCATGTCTGGGAGGACAGCAAGGACAGGCAGACGTTCCCATGGCACTGTAAGGGAGCCGGCAGCGTATTTGTCCACAGGCAAAGGTGGACGTGGTCAGTCCTTAGGCAGGGCATCATTTGCTCTGTTTAGTGATGTTGCCCGTGCTATCCAGCCACAGCATGCAGAGGAGGTGGTGGACTGGCTTACGAAACCATCCTCATCCTCCTCATTCTCCGTCACCCAAGCAGAGACTAGTGCGCAGTCCCCTGCAGCTGCCAGAGTGGCTAAACCTGCCTCCTTGTCCATAGCCCCAGCATCAGGCATAGAGTCAGCAGAGTTATTTGAACACAGTGTCAGCCACTTGCTCCTTGACGATGCACAGCCATTACTCGATTCAGATGTTTGATTCTAGGGTTAAGGAAGGCAGGTACATGAGCCTACAGAGAGGGGAGAACACTGGTACACAAATTTGGCATTCATGTTCCCCCAGCCTCAGCGTATGGCCAAGTTGTCTCTAGTGGTAAAGAGAATGGAGGAGATGATGATGAGGTCACTGACTCGACTTGGGTGATAGAGCAGAGAAGGAAAGTGAGGGTGAGGCACAACCCCCAACGAGGCAGCCATTGTGGAAGAGTAGAGAGCAGCCTCCCTATTCCATCACATTGTGGAGCAGTTATCTCCCAGCCCACTTCCCACAGCTCAGCTGTCTGGGCCTTTTTCAGTACATGTGCAGTCGATCGCACTGTTGATATTTGCAAACTTTGTCTCAAGCACATCAAGCGTGGCAAAAACACCAACCATTTGGGTACCACATGCTTGAAAAGGCATTTAACCTCCCACCACTCAGCCTGTTGGCAAGAGCACCTAAAAGCGACACAAGGGTCACAAATCTGTCCCTCCTCCCTACTCACCTCAGTCTGTCCCTCATGACCTCTCAGCTGTCTCCACTGACAGGGATGATGGTATAGCGCAGGGTGTCCTCATTTGCTAGCAGCACACCACCAGCTGTAGACTATAGCCAGCAAATTTCTCTGCCCCATCTGCTGCAGCGGAAAAAAAATACAGTCCCTGCCACCCACAAGCCCAGTGTCTAAATGCAAGCTTGTCAAAGCTGCTGGCTCTACAACTTCTGCCTTTCCACTTGGTGGATTCTGCCCCTTTCCGGGAATTTGTAAAACGTGCTGTACCACAATGGCAGGTTCCCAGTCGCTATTTCTTTTCACGTAAGACCATTCCAGCTCTCTACCATCACGTGGATCAGTTACCATCAGTAACGTTGTTACTGATCATAGAATGGGTCTGTCCGCAGACTCCGTGAACCGTCTGACTTTTGTAAAAATGAATCAGTCCTGGATTACCAGCAGCTGTGAAGCCCCTGATGCCAATGTCGCCGATTAAGTGTTTTTGGGATGTGGAATCTCTGCAGGACTTCTAGGCTGCCTAGTGTTGTGGGTGTTGATTTCATCTGGAAGAATGTTTTTAGTGTAGGTCTCATGGGCACAATTAACTTCCAAAGACCAATTTTTCTACCCCTGTTTGACAGGTGCATATCATTGCAATTTTTGACAGCAAAGCCAATTCTTGCTTTCATCAAGAGTACCTCTATAGGGTTATGGTGTGAAGGCGCCACCGACACCCAAAGACCAATTTTTCTGCACCCGTTACTTCTATCCAAAGTCTGTGGTAAAGATACCAGAATTTATCCAAAAAGTCTCTAATCTTGTTGTCAGTGCACTACATTGTGGTCCCATCATACAGACTGGCTCCCCAAGCTGTTGCTTACAAAATAAAGAAAGCTTGCAGGGAAAATGTCATTTTTTGGGCTTTATAAATGCAATTATTGCTTCAGCAGCTTCTATACACAGTACAGATGTGCCACTTTACAGTTGGACTAAGGCCCCCCCCCCCCAAGCACTATATTGAAAGGAATTTTTCATTCCTATGCTTTCACTTTAAGCATCAATATATCACTGCTCATTGTAAAAAAAACTTCATATTTAAAACTTTTTTTTCATTGATACATGTCCCCCAGGGCAGTACCCGGACCCCCATAACCATTGTATGCCCAATTACTTGCATATAAGCCTTCAAAGTGGGCACTTTTGATTTTTCACGTTCGGGTCCCATAGACTTCGATGGGGTTTGTTATTCAGTTCCAAGCTTTAGCGATGTTCGAAAGGTCTGGTGTGAACTGAACAGGGGGTCGTTCGGACCATCCCTATTTGAGTCAAGTGGTGTTGACAAGGCCACCCATACTTCAGTTTTTGGCTGATTCAGCGAAAATTGGATTACATTTAAGCTATGTATGTCAGGATTAAGGGATCCAGAGGTTATTAGTGAGGTAGCGGCTCAGGCAGTTGTAGCCAAGGTGTTCCAGCAATTTCAAGGCAAATGAGAGCAAGGAGATGGGTCTTAAATTCTTCAAACTGGTGGGATCCAGAAACAGCTATGGGGGGGGGGAGCCGTACATGTTTAGAGGGAGGGAGAGATTGAAGATGTGGGTTAGAGAGCAAAGAACAGTAGTTGTGAGGGCATGGAGTCCAGGGGGCAGGTGGTTACGTGGACTTCAGAGAAAAGTTTTGCAATCCTGTGTGTAGTAACAAGGTCAGATCTAACAAGGGGAGATATCTGGGCAGTGATGATTTCATCACAAGTTGCTTCTGTTACTTTTGAAATGATTGGCAATGCCCTGTGAGTGAATGGGTTTGTGGGTGGCAGCAGCAGGGGACAAAGCAGAGAGTAGAAAAGATTTGGCCAGGACTGAAGAAAAGATGATGAAAATTCTGTTTTTAATAAAACAGATTTAAACAGGTTTACAAAGCGCAAGGTGTTGTCATTAACATTTTTCAGTGTCTGTTTTTTCTTTAGATACTGGAATAAAGGAAAATGATGT
Organism: Aquarana catesbeiana; assembly: GCF_042186555.1. Lineage (NCBI taxonomy): Eukaryota > Metazoa > Chordata > Amphibia > Anura > Ranidae > Aquarana > Aquarana catesbeiana. Next base: position 210,404,427 of record NC_133333.1, on the reverse strand, counting down.
TCCATAACATTTCAGTATTGGTTATATGAAGCATTTAAAGGGGTTGTAAACCTTCACCGTTTTTCACCTTAATGCATTCTATGCATTAAGGTGAAAAACATTTTTTAATGCAGCAGCGCCCCTGTGCCCCTCTTATACTTACCTGAGCCCCAAAATTTGTGCAATGGGAATGAGCACACCAGCTCTGGCCGGTGTCCTGTGTCCTGATTGGATAGATTGATAGCAGTTCAGCCATTGGCTCCCACTGCTGTCAATCAAATCCAATGACGCGGGCGCCGGGGGGTGGGGTTAAGTCCGGCATTCGTGTCTATGGACGCAAATCATGGACTTGGGAGTGCGCCCGCAAGGTAACCCCCTCGGGAGAGCTCTGATGTGGAAAAGAGCCGCCAGGGGACCCCAGAAGACGAGGTTTGGGGCCACTCTGTGCAAAACGAGCTGCACAGTGGAGGTAAGTATTCTATGTTTGCTTTTTAAAAAAGAAAAAAAAAAAAAACGAACCCTTCCAATCACTTTCACCATATTTTGCTTCTGGTCATTACACACTAGCAAAGTTATATGCAGCAATAACTCCACCATATTAACACACAGGGGTGTATTTATACAAAATTCAGTTATTCGTCCTGTGAAACTGCACATACATTGATTCTGTGTAAATAAGGGATGTTGGGTGATTTTCTCTCGAGGTTGAATATTCGATTTTCTTTTTTTCTTCATACAGAATAGATTAAATTAGGAAAATACCACATTATAACAACTAGATGGAGTTTACGATCATAGTAAATAAGTGTTTTCTATGATCATCAATGCCATCTATGGGCCATAAAGCAGTATTTTCCGTGTTTATTTTATTCTGTATGAAAAATAACTTTTTACCTGGATGGAAAATAACCTAATAGCATTTGTTTATACAGATAGCAAATGTACATGCAGTTTGAAAGGATGAATAGCTGTGCAAATTTATTTATAAATGTAATAATGATGATGATATTTTAACAATGATTTATTGTTGTAATAATTGACCTGTTTATTATAACAAATTGTCCTGTTACTATTTTTATTAATATTTGTTGCTTATTTGAATTGTTGTTATGTATTGTTTTTTGTTTTTGTTCTTACCATCTACAATTTGGTGGAAAGTGTTTGTTTTTTTTTTCCTCCACATCCAATCACAGTTTAGGAAACGAACGCACGCTGATATCTGGCATGTTTCCTCCAGTTTTTCTCAGCGATGATCTCCGGGGTGTTGGACATATTTGTAAAATGACAGAATCCTTTTGCTTTGTCACAATGCTTTTATCGATTTACACATTGAAAAGCAGTTTTAATTCCAATATCAATTATGTAGGCTGCCATTATTTTATAGAACTGTAGCTTGAAGCCGCTCGTTACAATTGATCCATTCCACGTACCTGTCTGCAGTCTACGCCGTGTTTTATTATTCTGCTCTCTGTACAGCCGTGCCCGGATTATTGACAGATTTGTAATTAGTTTGTTACTGGAAATAAATCTTTTGACTTTTTTTTTTTTTTTAATATTCTTTCTTGGTTTAATCTGTGTGTTGTGTAATGAGTTCAGAGCTGGCGGGATGTATGAAATAACACGGCTGTAATTGGATTTCCTGCCTCTCACATACCGTGTCTTAATATATTTACATGTATTTTACATAATGACATCCACAAGGTTTTTTTTTTTTTTTTTTTATAAAATAGTAATAAGTGGAAGTTGTATGAAATGTTTATTGTCACTTGAAGTGTCATCATTCTCATGTGAATTGTAGTATTGTCATTGTTCCTTGTAGATGTTTTCCTCTATCTGTGTGTCTGGGAGATTTATACAGGCCAGGTTTGGAATTATGACTCTCCAAAAATGACAGCCTAGGCTACTTCTTCCCTAGAAGCAATACATTGAGGATGATGGGACTCTGGGACAGCTTTAAAACTTTTGGGGGACCCCAGAACAGTGCCATCCTGACACTTTGGGGGACTCTAGAACAGTAACACCCTGACATTTTGTCAGGGTGTCACTGTTATGAGGTCCCCCCATTTGTATCAGTATGTCACTGTTCTGGGGTCCCCAATAGTATCAGGGTGTCACTGTTCTGGGGTTCCACAAAGTGGGGGACTCCAGAACACTGACACCCTGACATTATTGGGGACCCCAGAACAGCGACACACTGATACATATGGGGGGACCTCATAACCATAACTGGGAAAAAAATGCAGCGCTAAGAAATATTAGGAAGTTAGGGTGTAGTGAAACAATTAAGAGATGCTGTACTGAACAGTAAAGCATATGTGCAAAAACCATAAATGAAATGAACAAACACAGTATAAAGTGTCCACATATGGTAAATGGATGATTCCAAACTCAAATTAATAAGAGGAACTGGTATGGACCAAAAAATGATGTGAGACTAGAAAATAAAGTCAATGGTGCACGGTGTGGATCTGTGACTGTGAGTCAACAACGGGGTACAGAACTTCCGTAGCTGTAAACCAACATCTCGATATGGGGCATCAGAATGAAAACACCAGGAAGTAAGATAAGATGGGTACTCTTACCAGATGACGTGGACTCCACTGTCATATGACATGGAGTCAATGGTGCATGGAGCCAAACCTAGGCTGGAAAACGATATCCGGAACGGTGGAACCTCTGTCTCACTTCTCGACTTCTCTGGTGGGGTGAAGAAACATCAGGAAGGGCCGCCAACTGGATATCAGCCAATAGACCTCAAGGATGTGTTCCAAGGAGAAGCCGGGGACAGATTTGATCCAGACCCCGTGATGGAAGTAGGGCTACTGGAAGGCAGTTTCTTGCATCGGGGTAATATGCAAATAAAAAATAAAAAGCTTCTGCATAGTACAGGTAAACCAGGGATTTTTATTTCTAAAAATACCATACAAAAAATGGATAAAAGTGATCACAATTGAAATAAAATCTAAGCAGCGTAAGGAAGGGGAGATCGCCCATGAGTTGATTAGTGATACGTGAGGAAACAGGGAGTGAGCTGAGGGGTAGAGAAATAGATTTGGGTGTCGTCAGCGTAGAGGTGGTATTGGAAGCCATGGGAGGCTATCAGCTGACCCAGGGAGGAGGTGTAGATTGAAAATAGGAGAGGTCTAAGAACAGAACCTTGGGGGACCCAACTGAGAAAGGAAGAGGAAGTAGAGTTGTAGGAAACGCTAAAGGTGCGGTTGGATAAGTAGGAAGAGAACCAGCGAAGAGTACAGTCAAGGAGACCAAAGGCGTGGAGTTTTTTGAGGAGGAGGGGATGGTCAACCGTATCAAAGGCAGCAGAGAGGTCCAGGAGTAGGATTACAGAATAGTGTTGATTGGTTTTGACCGTTAGTAGATCGTTTGTTAGTTTTAGGAGAGCAGTTTCTGTGGAGTGTTGAGGACAAAATCCAGACTGAAGGGGATCAAGAAGGCTATTATCAGCGAGGTGGATGCTGAGTGGGTTGTAGACCAGACGTTGGAGGAGTTTGGATAAGAAGGGGAGCAAGGAGATGGGGCGTGGGTTGTTAAGATTGGATGGGTCCAGTGAAGGCTTTTTAAGTATGGATCTGACAAGTGCATGTTTTAGAGAGTTGGGGAACATACCAGAAGAGAGGGAGAGATTGAAGATGTGGCTTAGAGAGTGTAGCATAGAGCCAGAGGGTGAACGTAGCATTTGTGAGGGAACAGGATCCAGAGCGCAGGTGGTAAGGTGGACATTAGCAAGTAGTTTAGCAACCTCGTCTATAGTGATGTTTAAAGCGTGAAGGGTATCGGAACAGTAGAGATCTCCTCATGAATTGTATCAGTCTTCTGTTTGAAGTGATTGGCGATCTCCTGGGCAGTGAGTGAGTTGGCGGGTGGAGGACGAAGTAGAGAGCTGAAGGCAGAGAAGAGTTGACGGGGACGGGATGATAAGTTGCTAATGAGAGTGATAAAATAGGTCTGCTTGGCAGTGAGGAGGCTGGAATTGTATTTTTAAAGGGCAGATTTATATTGGTTGAAATCTCTTATGCCACAGGCGCTCATGAGCACGGCTACGTTTTTTTCAGACTTCTAGTATCATCTGTTTGCCAAGGTTGAAGCGGTCGGGGCCTGATTCTGTGTGTAGTGAGGGGGGCCATTGAGTCCAGTGAGGCTAGAAGTGAAGCGTTGTAGACAGAAGTGGCTAGGTTGGTGCAGGATAGGGGTGAGATTTTGTCGTAGAGGTTGCCGATAGCAGAGTAGAGAAGATAAGGGTTGAGATGACGTAGGATTCTGCGGGTAACTTTTAGGCGGTTGGAGGGAGAGTAGATGGAGGAGAGGGAGAGAGTGAAACTAATAAGGTGGTGATCAGAGAGAGGCAATGGATAGTTAGAGAGGTTGCATGGAGTGCAAAGGTGAGAGAAAACGAGGTCAAGGGTATTGCCTTCGGAGTGAGTGGGAGCATGTATCCACTGCTTCAGGTCAAAGGAGGATGTTAGGCTGAGAAGTTTGGAAGTGGCAGGAGTGTTAGTATTAATAGGGATGTTGAAGTCCCCGAGAATGATTGTGGGGATTTCAGAAGAAAGAAAGTAGGGTAGCCAGGCAGAGAGGTCATCAAGAAAGGTTGATACTGGTCCAGGGGGCCTGTAGATCACAGCTATCCTTGGAGAAACTAGAGGGAAAAGACGAATGCAGTGTGCTTTGAAAGAGGAGAGTGATAGAGAGGGAGGTGAGTGTAGTACCTGAAAGGTGCTATGTGGGGCTAGAAGGATTCTGACACCTCCTCCCCTTCATCCACTGGATCTGGAAGAGTGAGTCCAGAGAAGACCACCATGGGATAGGGCAGCAGAAGAGTCGTGGAGCCAGGTTTCTGTAATGGCGATTAGGTTAAATGAGTTGGCAATAAAGAGGTCATGGAGAGAGGTGAGTTTGTTGCAGACAGAGCGGGAGTTCCAAAGGGCACAAAAGAAAGGGAGTCTGGTCTTGGGAAGAATAGAAATGGGAACTAAATTGTGTTAACTGCGGCTGCTACCAGAGGGTGCAGGGTGATTGGTGCATGGGGTACAGTTAAATGATTGAGGCCCGGGGTTTGGGATATATCTCCAGAGGTTAGAAGCAGGAGAGTGAGGGAGGTAATATGGGAGTGGGATTTATATGAAGGGACATGGCCCAGAGTCTTATGCCGCGTACACACGGTCGGACTTTTCGTCTACAAAAGTCCGACAGCCTGTCCGACAGACTTCCGGCGGACTTTCGGCGGACTTGCAGCAGACTTTCTAACGAACGGACTTGCCTACACACGACCACACAAAAGTCCGACGGATTCGTACGTGATGACGTACACCGGACTAAAATAAGGAAGTTCATAGCCAGTAGCCAATAGCTGCCCTAGCATGGGTTTTTGTCCGTCGGACTAGCACACAGACGAGCGGATTTCGGGGTCCGTCGTAGTTACGACGTAAAGATTTGAAGCATGTTTCAAATCTAAAGTCCGTCGGATTTGAGGCTGAAAAAGTCTGCTGAAAGTCCGGAGAAGCCCACACACGATCGGATTACCAGCCAGCTTTAGTCCGTCGGCGTCCGTTGGACTTTTGTAGACGAAAAGTCCGACCGTGTGTACGCGGCATTAGAGATTTTTAGTGTGTGGATTTAGAATTAGCAGGAGTTGGTGGGTGCAGTAATAAGGAGAGGACAGAAGTGAGGGTTATATATATATATATATATTATATAATATATGCTGTGGGGGGGAGAAGAGGGGTGAAGGAGAGATAGTTTAAGGATAGAGGACACAACTGTCAAAAGGAGTGGTAGAAAGTGCATTTTACAAGAGGAAAGAACTGAAGGGATAAACAAGGTCACCTGATGTCTGTCTGGTGTTTTTCAAAGTATTTTCTTGTGTCGATTTGCTTTGTGCATTTGCTGAACTGCAGAGTCAGAAGTGCATCCACTTATAGAAATATCCCCACTTTGAGAAAAAGCCGCAGTTGCAAATGTGCCCCCTGCAGATGCTTCCCCCCAAGAGAAGCTTATGTTTATACTCAGAGGGGTGGGTGCTGCGTGCATTTCAATTAGCAATCAAGAGGTAATAAAGGTTGGCTGGTTAACAGGGCAAAATTCTTACTTCAGAAACAGACTAGCAAGAGGGCACTAAAGTTAACGGGCCATAATTCTGGGTAAGACAAAGGAGATAATAAAGCATTGTAATGTGGACAGGTCTACAGACTGTTAAGCAAAAATAACATACCAGCAATTGCATTGGATGAGCCCTGGCACATGTGCTAATTGCATAAGCATTGCAATAGATGGACTATGGAATCTGTGTTGATTGCAGTGGCATGTACTGTGTCCTTAAAGCGGAGGTCCGCCTACCACTGCAAAAATTAAAAGCCAGCAGCTGCACATACTGCAGCTGTTGACTTGTAATAATTGGACACTTACCTGTCCTGGAGTCCAGCGATGTCGGCACCGCAGCCAGGGGCAGACTGATAACTCATGGGGCCCCCGGGCAATCAGAGATTATGGGGCCCCCAGGCAATCAGAGATTATGGGGCCACACAGTATACACACACACAGTATACAATCACACAGTATACACTTACATGTACACACAGTATACAATCACACGGTATACACATACATGTACACACAGTATACAATCACACAGTATACACAGACAGATGTAAAAAAAACAGATTTATCCATGCTGTCCCTGGTTTTACTGAGGCTGGCAGCCCTGATGGGGCCCCCGAGTGGCTCAATGGTCAGTCCGCCCCTGACCGCAGCTGATGTTCCCATAAGCTGTTGGGTGCTGCCTCCTCCATTGCGGCCTCACGCCGGGAACCCTACTGCGCACGAACGAGGCTCCTCTCTTCTCTCCTACTGGCCCGGCCGCCGGGGAGGGAGGAGGAGGGAGCCCGGGTGGTGATGTCAATACCCGCGGCTGAGGCTCCTGGAAGTGGGAACAGGTTACCTGTGAAAGACGACAGGTATCCTGTCCCCCCTCCCCCCCGAAAGGTGCCAAATGTGGCATCGGAGGGGGGGGGAGTACAACGAGTGGAAGTTCCACTTTTGGGTAGAACTCCGCTTTGAACTTGGAGTAACTTGAACAGCAAACACAATTGCAAAAAGGTTTGTGGTAAATGGGTTAGGAACCCTCTCAACCAGTCCTTATGCCAAGGAAAGCATAGTGATGAGCATCCTGCTGGGGGGACCCCTTTGCTCTCTGAAGATGTGGCAACGATGATGATGATGATGACCTCCTGATCCGACAGCAAGCAGGTCTCTACCAGTCTGCCTCCTCAGGTCATCCAGCTTTCCAATGGCACTTGTGGCTTCCTGGCCCAACTCAGTATTTACAAAAAGTTATTGATAAGATAGAACGAGTCCAGAGTGGAGCAACAAAAATGGTGAAAGGTCTGAAGGATAAAACATATCAGAAGAGACTCCAGAATTTTAAAGCAAAGTCCTACCCACATTTTATACTTTTCACCTCCGCGTTTGTAACTGCTGCACAATTTCTCATTAGGCACTTTTTTTCCCGTACTATATGTACCTTATCTCTCCGGTCAAAACTCCCGTGGTAAGGCACGTAATTTTCAGCCATGCATTGGCTCCTGAGATATGAGTGTCATCAATCCCCAGCAGTCAATGAGCATCCTGCAACACAATTTGTGCGCTGCACTTTCTATGATATGCGCACTCAAGATCAAGGGAGATGCATGCTGGGTAGCCAGCAGCACCGTATCCTGGTAGAAGCAACGAGTGGGATTCAGATGCCCACACTGAAGATGGGAGCGCACTCGCTGGGGGAACAACGTTCGTTTTTTAAAAAGAGAATGCTAATGTAGTGGTCTCCCCCACTTCCAAGGGCCTGATGGTGATCCCCAAAGCCAGGGAGAACTGACATTCCCCCTCAGGGTGCAGGTTACTAGGCATAGTGGGTGTAGTGAAAGTTGAAAAGGTGAAAGGTTTGAGCACCAGTCACTTTTTGTAAAATAAACAAAGAGTGCTTTATTTATCTTAACAGGAACGATGGGGACAGAGGGTTAGGGCACAGGACACCCTCCATAGACAAAAATAGATCTAGGCAGACAGCAATACAGAAAGAGGGCCTTTAAGCTGAATGCAGCAATCTGTATCTTGTAGCAACTGCTGTCTCCTATGGCCACAAATGCTCTCACTGTATCCTACTGTAGATCTTCGAGTTTGACTCACAGTAACCCACTGTAGATCTTTAAGCTCAGCTCGCCGTCTCTCTCACTAGACTTCTTAGACTCTCAGTCACACGCTGGATTCCCCAAGCTTCACCAACAGCTAACCGTTGTACTTTATCTTCAATCTTTACGTCCAGCTACCCACCGTACTCCTTCAAGTTTTGCTCACAGCTACTGCTGCATTCCAGGATGAGTCTCCACTGAAGCTTTCCCACTTACTTAACTGTCCCTGGCTAGTGAAGCGTCTGCTCTGATACTCCTTCAGAACTTCGTCCTTTCCAAACTTGCCTCCGGTAACAGGAATGGTCGCCCCTTTGTGGCAACTGCTTCTCCTTTACCTCCAGCAACGTTCAGGCTCCCTCGGGCTGAGCCTCTAACACATGCGGTTCCACCCCAGGCTTCGGGATTAACCTTGGCTGCTCCTCCTTTGGGGAAGCCTGAACTGCTGGAGAGGCCTTTAGTGTACCTAGCAACCAGCATTCCTCCTGGATAGGCCTCAGGCTTCAGGCCTAGCAACCAGGAGCTTCTCAACACACACCCACCCAGGCCGCAGCCTCGGGCGGGAAAACCCTGATCACCTCATTCCTTCCAAATAAATAGCCTATCCCAGCATACACAGTGGTTAAAGAAACTCCTGCTGATTGGCTGACACAACATATTTACCCATCATCTGAATTTTTTGTAATCCATCATTCTAATGCCAAAGGCAACAGTGCCCCCTATTGAAAAAAGAGAGCGACTACACTAAAACTCAGACTTTAGGACAGGAATCAGTGGATCAACCTACCAATTAGCCAGGCTAATTACCACCTAGCACAACTAGATTTATTAGCAGCCCTGTTTAGAACCAGGGTGCTACACTAAGACATATGTATTAGTCATACCGCTATATATATGTGTAGGTGCGACCATCAAATGGGTATTTTTGAAAAAAAAAACAGCTGGAACTCCGATTCAATAGGTGTAGAGCCTGGAGAAAAGAAGGGATCACATGAGTGAAAAATATAAATATGTTATGGGTGTGTTCACAATAACAGCTGCGCGGTGCAGTGTGGTAACGCACAGTAAATGCATTGGTGTGATGTGATGGGATTCAATTTGAAAGGTTTCCCAATGCACCTTGCAGTGGATGTGCCTTGCAGGGCATTAACTTGAGCTGTCAAAAAATGATGCATTCACCAGAACGCATGGTAGTGTGTTGCCACCTAACGCAACACACCTCCGTCAGTCGGCAAGGTTCTTTGAAGTGGCATTTAAATGAATCGCACCAAAGCAATGTATGATAGAGTAAAACATGTGGTAACATGCATTACCACAATGCATTAGTGCGAATGGGCCCTATGGGTGTGATCAAGGTTTAGGAGGGCAGTATTTTCAATATGAAGCTAAGATGAAGAACACGGGCACATGACCTCAAACTAGCAGGAGGAAAGTTCAAAGCTAACCTTAGAAAGTATTATTTTACTGAATGAGTAGTTGATATTTGGGATAGACTTCCAGCAGAGGTAGTGAGTCAGTCACTCAACAGTAAGTACTCAATAGACCAATGGGTCTTTTTGGACCGTCACATCTCTGTGTATCTAATGCACAAAAATATTGTGCAAAAAAAAAAAAAAAAAAAAATGTTTTTGCTTTTTTAGCTTTACTGCAACATTTTTTTTATTTTGTTTTGGATGGAGCAGGGAAGGGTTAAAACCTCAGTCTCTGACTGAGCCCCTGTTGAGGTTTTTCCTCACTTTCTAGTGTGTCATTGGGACAGGAAGTGGAGGGAAATAATAACCTGACAAGGATTCTAACTCTTCCTTGCTACTTTAAAGGGGAGTTCCGCTTGCAAAAAATAAAATATACAAATACTGCAGCTGCTGACTTTTAATATAAGGACGCTTACCTGTCCAGGGCGCATGCGATGTCCTCACCAGAAGCTGACTCTTCCCTCAGCTCTGGATGCAGGCGCCGGCATCTTCAGTAAGGGAAACAGGAAGTGAAGCCTTGCGGCTTCACAGCCTGTTTCCTACTGCGCATGCGCGAATTGCGCTGCGTGTTCTGAATGGTCCCTGCTGTCTCCTGGGACCTGTGTGTCTCCCAGAAGACAGCGGGGGGAAGGAGGAGGGGCCGGACATGGCGTAGTTCGCCGCAGAATCTGCAGTGCTCTTTCACCAGAAGTGGGAGCCGATACCTGGATTAGACAGGTATCTGCTCTCCCCTCCCCCCTGAAAGTGGAACTCCACTTTAAAAAAAAAAAAATGGAGGTTTTGTTGGAGTTCTCCTATAATGATTAGACTCTTTACACTGTCTGCACCCTCTCAAGGCACATAACATAACTCCTCTATTACAGTAATTGAAGTATTTGGAGTTGGTCGGCGCTGTCCAGAGTCTCCGGATGGGGAAATTCTTTCCCATTATTAGCGGCTTGTGTGTTTGGCTGAGAGGCGCAGGTGCTGGGAGATCAAAGTCAGCCGTACAGTCATTGATCATGAGAATATTCTATTGTTCTATAAACAGCCTGTAGCAATGGATCCGACCCTGACCCCGGCCACAGAGGATTCTGGGAGATTTAGCGCTGTCAGTCTTGGTTTGCCCTGCAGTGGGTTCTGTATACGCACACAGATGATCTGTCACTGATAGTGTCAAACATGGCCTAATGCCGACATTATCCAGCTGTGCGAGGAGTCTGAGACACCTCATAATGGAGGTTTGGGAATTTCTGGGTCCTGCAGAGTGCGCCAATCATTCTTGAAGAATCGCTATATTTATACAGGGCAGAGCTGGAAAGTGTGCATCAAGCCTGGGACACCTGTGGGGGCTCTGAATATGGACAATAAAAAAAACAAAACATATTTTATGCTAGGTTCACACTGCGCATCGATTTCTTCTGGAGTTTTTCAAATGTTTTTATTGTTTTTACCACCATTTTTCATACGCGTTTTTATTTAGGTCTATGTAAAGTAAGATTACTAGAAGGTGGAGATTGAAAATGCACAAGAAGAGAGCGTTTACTTACATTTTTCAGGCACTCCCACTGAAGTCTATTGGACAAAAAGCATGCAATTCTGCCCCAAAGATCTGCCTGTACTTCATTAGTGCAGCAAGTGACAGCACATAGCTGAGATGTGAACAGGCCCCATAGAATAACATAGAAATCTTATTGTTGAGTGCTGTCAACCTTCTGGAAATGCACAACGAATTGCACAGTTGTGAATAAGGGGTGTGAATAAGGGCTGAAAGTGGTAATAAACTGCAGTTGTAGAAAAAAAATTCCCTGCAAGGCAATGTCATAATGTACTAGTATGCATCGCACTGAGAGGACTGACATCTTCCCCCGGTCTTCCTTCCGGGTTTGCGGCTTCCGGCTACAGGAGTGGCGCAATGATGTCACTCCCGTGCATGCGCGCGGGAACCGCCATTTAGGGCACGGGCTCTGAAGGCTCGGCACTGTATGCCAGGCCTTCAGAGCGCATGCGTCGGTGACGTCACACATGCATGCTGCATGCACTCTGAATATCTCCTAAACCAGGGATATGCAATTAGCGGACCTCCAGCTGTTGCAAAACTACAAGTCCCATCATGCCTCTGGGTGTCATACATGTGGCTGACAGAGTCTTGCAATGCCTCATGGGACTTGTAGTTCTGCAAAAGCTGGAGGTCCACTAATTGCATATCCCTGTCCTAAACAGTGCACATTTAGGAGATATTCCCAGTACCTACAGACTTATTATAGGCTTACCTGTAGGCATAAGTGGTGTAACAGCGTTTACTACTAGTTTAACTGTGTGCAAACCCAAAATCTATTTTAAAATATGTTTGACATTACGTCTCACTGTATACAGGTTACCTAGGACATTTCTTTTTGTGAATCTGTTGCAAAGTGTTTTATCTGGAGTTGCTGCCAGTAACAGAACTTCCTGTTGAAACCTGACAACACTAAGCCAATGCCTCATGATTAGAAGTAGGGTTGTCAGTCTATTATGTGGATGCCTTCAGTTGCCGGTGGTCTGTTTGTCACGTTTATATAGGCAGCCTAATAGCAAACTGACACAGCTAATGCTAATTGTGAGGCAGTGTCTTCGTGTTGTCAGCCTGCAATAGAAAGTGGTGTTACTGGCAGGATCCTCAGGTATGAAACCTTGCATCCTGACAAATTCTAGAGGAACGATAGGAAGCTGGGATAGGCTCTCCAGGTGCAAAGTTGGGAAGCGGTGCAGTCCTTGGAGGGTTGCAGGTGATGCGACATGTGGCTTTGCAGTGGACAGGTCCAGCTGTAATGTCACCTTGACACCACCAGTGAAGGTGGACTACCCATTCAGGAGTTGGTGCACCAGCCAAGATGGCAAGGACATGTGCCTAAACCAAGCAAGGACCCTAGTACCCATAGGAATCAGTTTGCTATGGAACTCTACACTGCAAAGACAACTTTCCTGTAGGAGGTCAGAGAGTGTTATAATTCCCTCTGACATTCTCTGTAAGCTCAAAGCTGAACCTCCCTGAAATGAAAGTTTGCGAACGGCCAGGCTTTTTATATGGTAGAAGAGCTGCACTGTGGTATCTATTTATAAAAGAGTTGCTGTGTGAATGTCTTGGGTATCAGAAATAATCACCATGGTTTGTCCAATATGATTATTTCCTCTGCTGGTTGGATACATACATCCAGTGGCCATAGTGCAGTATTTTCCTAAAATAACGCCATACAGAAAATACTGCATTATGTCCACTAGATGGCGCTGACAATCATAGCAAATCATATTACAGGGACTAATTGCGATGGCTGTGCAAATGCTTGAGACATTTGCACAGCAATTTTACTCTATACATAGACACCTATGCTTCCTAGGTCCTAGAACCTTTGTACCTTTCTGTTTCAATTTTTTTTTTCAATATACACTGAGCTGCCCATGCTCTGCCCTGGGATGAATGAACTCCTATGCACATTTATGGCAATTATGTCCTCCCTGCCTGATCAAACAAGATGGATAGTTGATTAGCTGCGTCCAGTTTGTATGCATCCAGAATGGCAGGCCCTGGGTACAAACTCTGTGTCCAGGACTGGTCAAGAACCCTATTCACATGTAACCACTGGTAAGAACGTCTGCATTTGAACAGAGGTGTCACTGATTTGTAAAGGGTACCAATCTGATTGTGGCTGATCGCACAAAGGTGTGCATGGAGCTGATTTCTCTTCCGTTAAAAATCGCAGATTCTCATCAGTAGCCACTTGCTTGAATGAGCCCTAATTGCCCCGCCCCTCTCTTTAAAGTGTATGTCCAGTCATTTCTTTTTTTCTATAGAGTGGAGAAGGACAGGATTTTACTGCTCTAATTGGTGCTCCATTCAACAGTTTCCTCTCATTTCCTGTCCAGATGGCAATGGTTTCCCCAGACAGGAAATGAGGGGAACTCTCCAGCAGGGGCACAGACCTAAAAATCTGACAGGGGTTCTACCCTTCCCCTACTCTACTAAGGAAAGTCGTTTTTATTTCCTGTCTGTGTTGCTGTTGCAAATTTTTCCTTATTTCCTGTCTGATTAAATTGTTGTCACCAGAACAGGAAGTGAGCGGAAACCTCTCTAACAAAGCCCCAGATATCAGTAAAACAGAAGTTTTAATCCTTTCCCCTTTAAAAAAAAGGAAATGTGATTGGACTTGCACTTTAATTACCCAACTTGCCCCTTCTTGTCTGAAGAGTAAGAGAAAATCTAAATTAAAAAATGAAGTTTCTGTCCAACAGTTACTCCCGCAGTCAGTAATCTTGTGATTTCCCTCCTTTCTCCTCTAGTATGGCAAGGTTTAAAATCTGGAATGCCATTTCTTGTGTGACGGTTGCCAAAGCAATGCATTGTGGGGTTTTAAAGAACAGTGAGTGTGTTCTGTGTCACTGTATAGGTGGTCAGGACCTTTCACACTGAGGCGTTTTTCAGGCGTTTTAGCGCTAAAATTACCGCCTAAATACCGCATGAAAAACGCCCTCCATGTATCTCAGTGTAACCTTTCACACTGAGGCGTTGTGCTGGCTACGCGTTGGAAAAAATCCTGCAAACAGCTTTTTTGGAGCATCTTTGGGGCGCATAAAATAGCGCTGTAAAAACGTCTATCCCAATTGAAATGAATGGGAAACGCTGTAAAAACGCAGTAAAAATGCTTTAAAACCACCCAGAAACTGTGGGGAAGGTCACATGACCGCATGGTCACATGGTTAGGTTTGCTGACGCTAACGCTTAAAAAACGCTATAAAAACGCGATTAAAGCGCTACTTTTACCGATAACGCGGCAAAAACGCGGTAATAATGCTCATTGTTTTTACTGCGGTTTTGCAACGCCTCAGTGTGAAGGTAGCCTAAGGCTCGGTTCACACAGGGGCAACACGATTTCAGCGCGACTTTGTACGGCGACTTCAACGCGGCTTCAACGCGACTTCAGCGTGACTTTAAGCAAATTACAACGCGACTTCAAGTCGCCTCCAGGACAGGCGACTTTGGCTGTGGCCAATCACAGGATAATCAGCTCTCTGGGAGGGAGGGGTTTGCCTGGGCAAACTAAATTTTTTCCCTGCAAAGTCGCTTGACTGTAGAGAGAAATCGGACTTGGAGGCGACTTCCATTGATTTCTATGGTACAGGTTGCCTACCAAGTCGGATCCAAGTAGTACAGGGAGTACGCTCTGAAGTCGGAGCAACTTCAGTAGTGTCTATTAAGACGCTCCCATTCACTGTAATGTGAATCTCTTTCTGGGGCGACTTGGGGCGACTTGAGGGCTTACAAGTCGGATCCCAAGTCGTCCTAGTGTGAACCGAGCCTTACTGTGATGGACGCCATAGAAAAAAAACAAACAAGAAATATATTTGTGGAAAAAAATTGCAGAGCAATTTTATTCTGTAAAACTACATTTACAGACTACAATGTAATCTGTAGTTACTAAATGTAACTACATTTACATCTGTTCTGTGCAAATAGCTGCAAAATAAATGTTTTTAGGCTATCTTGTCCCCGGGCCGAATGTTATGAATTCATAGAGAAAAGAGTGAATCAGCCAAATACTGCACTATGGTCACTAGATGGAGCTAATGATCATAGGAAACCCTTGTTTACTAAGTGTGCGCTTCATCTAGTGGCCATATATGATATTTTTCCAAACCACTCTGTTTTTATGAATGGTTAGAGGCCAAGTCCACCTTTAGGACCATATTACATCCCACCCCCAAAAAGATCCCCCTTTAACAGAGTGCAAAGGTTCTTCACAACTCCCGCAGCTGCTGTCTGATTTGAAATTGCCACAGTTGTACAGCTCTCCACTCGCATAACTGCATCAATCATTCACATCATTCCCCTGATCAGTGAATGAATGAACGACGAGTCCCGTTGTAGTTCTCAATGGAAACCTGGTATGGGCAGGGAGGGGAGGAAGAGTCTGCAGGAGCCTTGCATTGCACCCGCCATCCATATATCGCTATTGCAATGCTTTGCAGGCTCATTTGCAAAAAATAATAAATGTGCATTTTCTTCTACAAATCTACTGAATGTGCATTTATTTTATACCTTTTTTTTTTTTTTTTTTTTGTAAAAGGTGGACTTGGTCTTGATAACATTTGACTTGGAGTAAAAATAGCTTACTGACATTCGATTTTGCCCCCATTTGCACAGAACACGTGTATGCAGTTTCATAGGACGAATAGCTCTGCAAATTTAAAAAAAAAAAAAATGTCTCCTGTTTTTACCTAAAAGACCATTCCTCTAGGGATACAGCATTATAATTGCTTTCATTGCAGTCATATTAACCACTTCAGCCCTGGAAGCATTTACCCCCTAATGGCCAGGCCATTTTTTGCGATACGGCACGGCGTCGATTTATCTGACAATTGCGCGGTCGTGTGATGCTGTACCATAACAAAATTGATGTCCTTTTTTTCCCCACAAATAGAGCTTTCTTTTGGTGGTATTTGATCACATCTGCGGTTTTTATTTTTTGCGCTATAAACAAAAAAAGAGTGACAATTTTGAAAAAGAAAAATATTTTTTACTTTCTGCTATAATACATATGCAAAAAAATATATAAAAAAATGAATTAATCAGTTTAGGCCAATATGTATTCTGCTACATATTTTTGGTAAAAAAAATAGCAAAAAAATACGCTATAACTTTTCCCAAAAGTTATAGCGTCTACAAAATAGGGAAAAGATTTAGGGACTTTTTATTGTATTTACTAGTAATGGCGGCAGTCTGCAGTTTTTAGCGGGACTGCTACATTGCGGCAGACAAATCTGACCCTAAGTGCCACTTTTTGGTGACCAGTGACACCAATACAGTGATCAGTGCTATAAAAATGCACTGATCACTGTATAAATGGCACTGGCAGGGAAGGGGTTAAGTGTGTCCTAGGGAGGTGTTTCTAACTGTCAGGGGGACGGACTGACTGGGAGTAGAGCGAGATCGTTGTTTCTGAGCATGGTCTTACTATCCTCCTGTCAGAACGGGGATCTGCCTCTTCTCACCGTGATCGCAGGTGGCCGGCAGACATTGTGCCCTCAGTACCACATGCACAGACCAATGTACAGGTACGTCGGTTTGTGCAGCCAAGCTGTCTTGCCGCAGTATATATGCGGAAGGCGGTCGGCAAGTGGTTAATATACAGGCGCATTTCAAAAAATGTAAATATCAAAAAGTTTATTTCAGGAAATCGATTCAAAAAGTGAAACACATATATATTTTATATAGATTCATTACACACAGAGTGATATATTTTAATAATTTCTTTCTTTTAATTTGTTACGATTATGGCTTACAGCTGGTGAAAACCCCAAATTCAGTATCTCAGAAAATTAGAATATTACATAAGACCAATAAAAAATTATTTTTATTGCAGAAATGTTGGCTTACTGAAAAGTATGTCCATGTACAGTATAGTATGCACGCAATACTTGGTCGGGCTCCTTTTGCATGAATTATTGCATCAATGTGGCGTGGCATGGAGGTGATCAGCCTGTGGCACTGCTGAGGTGTTATGGAAGCCCAGATTGCTTTGATAGCGGCCTTCAGCCCGTCTGCATTGTTTGGTCTGGTGTCTCATCTTCCTCTTGACAATACCCCGCAGATTGTCTGTGGGGTTTAGGTCAAGTGAGTTTGTTGGCCAATCAAGCACAGTGATACCATGATCATTAAACCAGGTACTGGTACATTTGGCAGTGTGGGCAGGGGCCAAGTCTTGCTGGAAAATGAAATCCGCATCTCCACGAAGCTGGTCAGCAGAGTGAAGCATGAAGTGCTCTAGAATTTCCTGGTAGAGGGCTGCGCTGACTTTGGACTTGATAAAACACAGGGGACCAACACCAGCAGATGACATGGCTCCCCAAATCATCACTGACACTAGAAACTTCACACTGGAACTCATGCAACTTGGATTCTGTGCCTCTCCTCTCTTCCTCCAGACTCTGGAACCTTGATTTCCAAATTAATTGCAAAATGTACTTTCATCCAAAAAGAGGACTTTTGACCACTGAGCAACAGTCCAGTCCTTTTTCTCAGGTAAGACGCTTCTGACGTTGTCTCTGGTTCAGGAGTGGCTTGACACAAGGCATGCAACAGTTGTAGCCCATGTCTTGGATACGTCTGTGTGTGGTGGCGGCTCTAGAAGCACTGACATCAGCCACAGTCCACTCCTTGTGAATCTCCGCCAAATTCTTGAATGGCCTTTGCTTCACAATCCTCTCAAGGCTGCGGTTATCCCTGTTGCTTATGCACCTTTTTCTACCACTCTTTTTTCCTTCCACTCAACTTTCCATTAAAATGCTTGGATACAGCACTCTGTGAACAGCCAGCTTCTTTAGCAATGGCCTTTTGTGACTTACCTTCCTTGTGGAGGGCGTCCATGACAGTCTTCTGGACAACTGACAAGTCAGCAGTCTTCCCCATGATTGTTTAACCTACTGAACCAGACAGACGATTTAAATTTTAAAGGCTCAGGAAACCTTTACAGGTGTTTTGGGTTAATTAGAGTGACACCATGAGTCTACAAAACTTTTTCACAATATTCTAATTTTCTAAGATTCTGAATTTTGGGTTTTCACTAGCTGTAAGCCATAATCTTCAAAATTAAAATAAATATATTTCAAGCATTTATCACTGTGTGTAATGAATCTATATCAAATTTATGAGTTTCACTTTTTGAATTGAATTGCTGAAATAAATTAACTTTTTGATGATATTCTAATTTTTTCAGATGCACCTGTATATACAGTCCATTCCTTTTATAAAAATGAGTTTGCCAGTTATTGCCTGTATGAGGAGCTGTGTAGCCAGACAGTAACGGTTCCCATGTGTTTCTGTTCCCCATGATTTGTAAAGATTTCTATGACTATAGATTGGACTCTTGTAAATCTAAAATATACATCATTGGCGAGCCATTACTGGAACAGCTAAGGAGCGCTGCAGACAATAGTAGATGTAGAAATGTCTGTATTTTCAATGTTCTCTGGTTGGATGATGAATTGGCTGCAATTCTTTGTCATCTTTGCATGGTTAAAGCTGAATGATGGCTGATTGCATTCAGCTGCCAGTGCTTGGGATGCCTAATCTGGTACTGTTGCAGAACAAGTGCCCTATTCACCCCAAAGGCTTAACCCTTCATCTCTCTGGCTGGGTCATCTCCACTCACGTTCGGTTTTTCTGAGATTCTTTATTTATACAGAAACGAGATTCCTGCCTTAGTCCACAGTGGGGACCCCCTCCTCCTACCTACCCTGTATAAAATAAAAAAAAGATGTGTGTACTTGTCTATTTTTATTAAGCTCTGGTCTGATCATATGATCCCACAGCTCCAGCTCACGGAGCACTCAACAATGGCTTCACCCATAGCCCAGCTGTTATCAGTACTCCCTCTTCTCCCCTGCAGCAGCTGCTCACTGACACAGGGAAGCCAGAGCTGCAGGAACACATGACTGGACCAGAGGGGATCAAAAATAGGCAAGTACACATACCCCCCCCCCCCTTTTTTTTTTTTTTACACAGGATATGTAGGAGAAAGGGGGAGAGGGAATTTCTTTATGAACAATTAGTGTTAGGCTTTCCTTGCACTTTAACCGTGTCCTGTGAAATATTTAGCACCAGCCACCACTGCTCCGCCCCCTCCTCTAGTTTTCTGCAGGCAGCCAGTAGTGGGTGGAGCCTGCTGGGTCCCTACCACAGCTCTGCTCTCTGTACAGGCCAGTGATGATGTCACTGTTACAAGGTCATTTCTGGGTTTGCAAAGGCATCTGGTGTACACAAAATGGATCTGGGCTCGGTTCACACTTGTGCGATGTGGGAACCCTGCGAATCCCCTGCATTGCACCTGACTCACACGGCAGTTTACACTGCCATATGCGAACTGCTGTGAGTGTCAATGCAATGTTAATGACACCCCCATTTCAGCCCGCATATCAAACGGCGAACTGATAATTCGGACATGAATTGGTTCGCATAGGTGTGAACACCCATGCGATCCGATTCTGGTGCGGACCAAAAAAAGGGCCCTGTGCGAGTTTGGTCATAATGTGATGCGATATCAGCTATACTATCTGTATGGCTGAAATCGCATTGCACCGACATCACATGTAATTTGCACTGTGGTGCGAATCACATGCGATCTCGCAGGGCGCTCTGGTGTGAACCTGCACTTACACTTTGTGGCTATTGAGGAATATATTTGAAAGTATTGTGTAGAAGTTTAGAAATTCTCAGAAGTTCAGTTTCAATCATATCCTTGTTTTCTTTTAATCTGATTAGAAATGTATTGTGGCAGACACTATCAGACGTGAGAGCCTCCCACCTCACCCCCATTCCTGCCATTCTGGGTGTTCAGTAGTTTTGATTTAGAGGAGGCAAAGCAACCACCATCTGTGGCCAATTTTACCTATGGTGAGAATTTTCTTCAGGACCTCAAAAGAACATTCAGATAATTTTCCTTTTAATCCGGTCTTTTGGCTAAGCGGATTTTATTGGTGGTCTAATTTATCTGCTTGTTGCTCAGGCAATCCACCACTGTATGACAATATAACTGCTAGGTCTTTCTGATGCCACCATCCTCTTGGCTATCCCTAGTAGCATCTCTATAATGTCCATCTCTCAGGAGGGCATGCTAATTTTTGGACCAGCCGTCTGAAAAATGAATGCGATTAGAGCACAGAAAATACTCCCATTCTGTCTTTTGGTAGAGGTGTAATTGCCATTAGTTGTAGGAAAAGTATAAAGGTTTTATTTTTTATTATCCTGTGAAATAGATGTAAACCCTAAATGGATGACCTTTTGTTTGCTCTGTGTACCTAAAAATGATTGCCATTTTTCCTAATAAAAAACAAACTTTTTTTCATCCAATGTTACATCCCAGTACTGCTGATCTCCTGCACTTACCAGTCTACATGCAGCAATGGCTGCCTGGCATTTCTCACAGTGGGTTTCCTGATGGGGACAACCGTGGACCATGTCTGGGTAATGTGTGCTGAAACAGCCACTTGTCTCCATTGGAAGCCCATATGACAGGGTGATGAAGTCAGAGTAGATTTAGGAGACAAAGCGTTGTCACCATATAAATAGGAAGTGCCTGAACAAGGATATTCATGGCAGGATCACCAGGGTATACAGTTGTGCTCATAAGTTTACATACCCTGGCAGAATTTATGATTTCTTGGCCATTTTTCAGAGAATATGAATGATAACAAAAAAACATTTCTTTCACTCATGGTTAGTGTTTGGCTGAAGCCCCTTATTATCAATCTGTTTGGCTGAAGCCCCTTATTATCAATCGACTGTGTTTACGCTTTTTAAATCATAATGACAACAGAAAATACCCAAATGACCCTGATCAAAATTTTACATGCCCTGGAATGTTTGGCCTTGGTACAAACACAGAAGGTGGCACACACAGGTAAAATGGCAATTAAAGGGTAATTTCCCACATTTGTGGCTTTTTAAATCACAATTAGTGTCTGTGTATAAATAGTCAATGAGTTTGTTAGCTCTCACATGGATGCACTAAGCAGGCTAGACACTGAGCCATGAGAAAGTAGAAAAGAACAGTCAAAAGACCTGCGTAACAAGGTAATGAAACTTTACACAGATGGAAAAGATTATAAAAAGATATCCAAAGCCATGACTGTCAGTTAGTACTGTTCAATCATTTAATAAGAAGTGGAAAATGTGGGGATCTCTTGATACCAAGCCAAGGTCAGGTAGAGCAAGAAAGATTTCAGCCACAACTGCCACAGGAACTGTTCGGGATACAAAGAAAAACCCCACAGGTAACCTCAGGAGAAATACAGGCTGCTCTGGAAAAAGATGGTGTGGTTGTTTTTGAGGAGCACAATACGATGATACTTGAACAAAAAAGAGCTGCATGGTCAAGTTGCAAGAAAGAAGCTTTTACTATACAAGTTCCACAAAAAAGCCTGGTTACAATAAGCCCAACAACACCTTGACATGCCTCATTGGACTTTTTTGTGGCATTGGCGCAGTAAAGGCTTCCTTCTGGCAGCTCAACCATGCAGCTCTTTTTTGTTCAAGTATCGTTGAATTGTGCTCCTTAAAAACAACCACACCTTCTTTTTGGAGAGCAGCCTGTATTTCTCTTGCGGTTACCTGTGGGTTTTTCCTTGTATCCTGAGCAATTCTTCCGTCAGTTGTGTCTGTAACCTTTCTTGGTCTACCTGACCTTGGCTTGGTATCAAAAGAGCCCCTAATTTTCCACTTCTTAATAAGTAATTAAACAGTACTGACTGGCATATTCAAGGCTTTGGATATCTTTTCATATTATTTTCCATCTTTGTAAAGTTTCATTACCTAGTTGCGCAGGTCTTTTGACTGTTCTTTTCTACCTCCTCATGGCTCAGTGTCTAGCCTGCTTGGTGCATCCATGTGAGAGCTAATAAACTCATTGACTATTTATACACAGACACTAATTATGATTTAAAAAGCCACAAATGTGGGAAATTAATCTTTTAATTGCCATTTTAACCTGTGTGTGCCACCTTCTGTGTTTGTACCAAGGCCAAACATTCCAGGGTATGTAAACTTTTTATCAGGGTAATTTGGGTAGTTTCTGTTATTATGATTTAAAGAGTAAACAGTTGATTGATATTAAATGGCTTCAGCCAATCACTAACCATAAGTGAAATAAATGTTTTTGTGTTATCATTCATATGCTCTGAAAAATGGGCAAGAAATCATAAATTCTGCCAGGGTATGTAAACTTATGAGCACAACTGTATTTTACTAAAAGCTGCTAATATGACATTTTATTACCATGAGGTTTTAGTGATTGGATTGACATCTACTTTCATTTTCCTGCCATGGCTCTATTCTATAAAGTCGACTTGCTTACTATGCTTTGGATTCTTATGTCAGTTTCGTAATATACATACAAATGCATTATATGAAATTATTTCCAATCTCTGACATCTGATATAATTTACATAGGCTAATCTGTGTTGCCCATAGGAAGACATCACTGGATTTGTTTGCGATGGGCACCAGGCTTAATTTCCCTTTAGTGTTATTTCACTTGGGTTACATTGTTGTTATGATTTATGCCTGACATTTTATATTTTATAACAGAAATTCTCAACCTTTTACAAAGAGGAACCCTTGAAATGGGTGTCGGGGAAATTCTGCTAATATAATATCTATAGCTTGGGGTACACTGGCATGAGCAGTAACACAGGGCTTGACAAATTTGCTTTGAATCTAGGAGCCAGCTAAAGTTAGGTAGGTTAGTTAGTTAGGAGACAGTTGTTTTTTTTTTACTGGCAGGGCTTTGTTTTTGGCCACAGAGATGGCCAACCGTTAATCTCTAAAGTGGGTTGCTGTTAAAGGGGAACTCTGATATAATAGGGGGTCTCCTTGCTGCCTTTCCTAAAATTGCAGGACACATCAGTCGGGGAACACCTATTGATGGGACAATGTGGTCAGAGTCGTACATTCCTCACACAGTGCTTCCCCTCCTCTATTCCTGTTGGTGTGGCCCCTGGGATGTCTCAGAGTAGAGTTTGGCCAGCTCACGGTCCCCACCTTGGGCTGCCCTCCCTGCAGTCCTCTGCCATCGGGCAGAGCCAGGGCTCACTGTCGGCTCCTCCATGCACCGTCCTCGCCATCTTCTTGGCCAGCCAATCGCAGAAGCCACCATCCCTAGCTTGTCTACCAATTGGGGGAGGGTCAAATTGGCATGGGAAGCTCCAGCCAATGGAGAAGGGGAGAGGCTGACAGGCTGTCCAACTATTACACCCCCCACGCAATGTGGGCATGTAATGCACGGCAAATGAAAGAAAGTGAGTAAAGAAGTGGGTGGCTGCCCAAGGGCAGCTTTCACATGCGTTTGCAAATGTGTGCTAACTAAACCCCTGCTTTTAACAGACGGTTAGACAGGCTAATATGGTTGGTCAGCAGACTGGTTGGTGAGTTGAGCAATGGAATTGTCTTTGTCTTACATGGCTGCCCAAGGGGTTGCTTGTGACTGGTGCCACTGCAAGCGGTGGATGAGCTGGTGGGAGCCCGGGCACCGGGAATTGATTTCTGGTCGCAATGGTAACCTGGTGCCTGGGCTGTGTCAAGCCTTGCAGTAACATGTACTGTAGATTTAAAGGGGTTGTAAAGGTTCAGGGTTTGAAAAACAAAACAAACATATCATACTTACCTCTTCTGTGCAGTTGGTTTTGCAGAGTGGCCCCGATCCTCCTCTTCTGGGGTCCCTCAGCAGCGCTCCTGGCTCCTCCTCTTCTCGAGTGCCACGTCAGAGAAGTGCTCTCCTTCGTGGAAACCCGTGCCTGTGTGCTCCCGTATCCTGCTTTTGCGTCTATTCACACAGAGAGCAGTACTCGGCCCCCGCCGCCTGCGTCATTGGATTTGATTGACAGCAGCGGGAGCCAATGGCTGCGCTGCTATCAATCTATCCAATCAGGACAAGAGACAGCGGCCAGAGCTGGTGTGCTCGTTCCCGTTGTGGCAAACACAGGGCTCAGGTAAGTATAGGGGGGGCTGCTGAGTGACAGAAGGTTTTAACATGAGGGTTTACAACCCCTTTAAGAATAAGGAATTGGTGGTGTGCTTAGTCTATTTAATATCCCAGGATTAAGGCAAAACTATTTTAAGTAATACTAATGAAATGAAACATATATGTAGTAATATTTTCCAAAAAATTCCCTTACAATGGGGGTCAGTAAAATGCTCCATTTGATTGGAGGTCAGTTATGAAGGGCCCCCATTACACTGGTGGTCATCAGAAGGGGGGCCCCCATTACACTGATGGTCACTGGGCCCTAAATTTTTAAATTATCACCAGAACTGGAGGTGATGGAAATTCTTCTAATGGGACACCTGGTTCGGTGATTAGGAGGGGAATTAATTTTCTTGTTATGGCTCTGAGATCTCATTTAGTCCTGATAACAGTTGTAACAATTTTCACGTTTCAATATATACATACGGAGTGTCAGACTGTTTAGCAAAAATCTTTATTTGTAGCATACAAAATTAGTTTCGGGTCTGTCACAAGTGCAGTCCCATGATGCTGCTTGAACAGCTGTCACTTGTGAAAGACTGAGGTGTCGCACTGGTGGTCCTACTTAGCCCCTCTCCCACCCCAAAACAGGCTCCTCCCATGTACTGCTGTACAGCTTGTTGCGTGACGTATTAGGAATTGAGACTCCTTTTCCAGTCCTGGAGAAAGCTGAAAAGTTATGTGTGCACATGAACCTGTACCGGACCGAGTCCTCTGCCTCCGCCATTATGTCCCCATCTTTTGCATTCCGCGTACATACATCACTGGCTGTGGCCAGCGCTCAGTCTATGAGGGGACCGCATGCAGCGAAGCCTTGTGCTTTTTTTTTTTTTTTTTTTTCTTCTTATTCACATCGTTCTGTACAACCCACAGTGCAAACGTCATACTTGCTAGAAAACTTGGCACGTTCAAAACAGCAAAAAAAGAAAAATGAATGTACAATTTTTTTTTTTTTAACTTTATAAATATAGTCCAGCTTTCCCAATCTCTAGAAAGACTGCGTTCAAAGAGACGGGCAACATTATTTACACGAAACATAAAAAAAAAAAAAAAAAAGTCCAGAAATTTTTCATAAATAAGCAGAGTGGAAAATACTGGAAAAGTTTTAAAGTGTCTTTTGAAGAACTCTGTCCTTTGTAGGAAATTCGGGGTAAAAGAACTTGTCCCGTTCTCACTCTTCATCTTTTCTCCTGGAAAGAACACAGAGAACAAAGATATGTTAGTATTTATGTATTGGAGTATTGAAGAAAACAAGAAGTACAGAATTTAGGTATAACAGGCCATGCCACGTCTCAAAAAGTTTCTCTATCCAACACTTTTTTTTTTGGTTGGATGAAGGAAAAGGTTAGAACCTCCGTTGTGTTTTTTTTCTAAAACGAGAGAATGAGGAGTTGGATTCAACTTTTCAGTAGATGGTTGTGGTGAGGATGCCCTCTACATAAATGAAGTACCTCTTGGTTGGGGGACCTAGAGTTGAGGATTGACGTGTACAAAGTCTAAAATTTCAAAATCTGTTTATAATCGCAAAACATGGAAACGTGTTGTCTGTTTCAAGATCTCCTCTTTCTCAAGGCTCAGGTGTTGTAAATAGTAGGAGAAGTTCAGAAATTCCCAGGATCGGCAAAATGCTCATTCACCGATTTCACCAATCCTGGGCATTTCTAAACTTCTACATAATAATTATTTCTGGTGATTGCCATTTTTAAGTCCTACTACTAACTAAACCTGGGTCCTGAAGAAGAGGGGTGATCTTTGGGGCCCTGAGATGAATTAGCTGTTTCATGTTTTGCTGTCATGAACTAATAATAAAAGTTTTGAACTTCTGGAACCTTTGTTTGGAGCTCTCGTTTAGACTTTGTAGATCCTCCGCTTTTTGTGTCTTGTCACCCAAATTCTCCCTCACTTCCTGTCCCAATAAACAAAAAGAAGTCGGAGGAAATCTTTTACAGATGGCGGAAGGGATCCCACCCCCCCTCCCACCACTGCCTTTACTGGGCTCTACCGTGTGATCAGGGAGGCCCAGTAAGCATGCGACCAGCAGCATCTGGTTCCTGGGACAAGGGTTTTGTTACAGGCTTAAACAAGCATTTGATCAGATGCTTTGAGGGGCAGAGGATAGATCTGGGGGCTAATAGCCCCCAGATCTCTCCATAAAGAGGACCTTTCACGTTCCATGCTATCGCAAGGGATGTTGTTAATCCCTTCTGATAGCATTAAAAGAGAAAATTAAACTAGAGATGCAGTAAAATAATTATTTTTAAAATAGATAATAAATTATAAAAACGCCCCCCCTCCCCCCAATGCTCACGTGCAAAAGCGAAAACATATGTAAACGGTGTTCGCACCACACACGTGAGATATCTCAGCGAACGTATAGCAAAAGCAATTATTGTGGCAGACCTCCTATGTGACTCTAAACTGGTAACCTGCAAAGGCTTTTTAAAGCGTTGCCAATTTATTTATTTTTTTTAAAGTAGCGTGGTTTGGCGCTGTTCTGCGAGCGTAGGCAATTTTAAATCATGGCGTTACCCATCTATTTACTCAGCATAATATCATCTTTTATATCTTACCAAACAATTGGGTATAATACTGTGTTTTTGTGCATTAAATTTCACTAAAGTGTATTTTTTTTACAAAACAATAGCATTTGAAACCCTGCTGTGATAATACCATGTGACATAAAAAACTGCAACACCCACCATTTTATTATCGAGGGCCTCTGCCTAAAATATATAATGTTTGGGGGTTCCACATTTCTATAAAAAAAATATTTAGATTTTTACATATATGTGAAAAGTGTCAGAAGAGCTGAAGTTGCTTGCATTATTCAAAACTGAAAAAACATTGGCTACTTCAATAGTACAAAGTGCACAACTAATAGTATCCATTGAGATGTCATCCTAAAGTCTGGTTTCTGGGTTTCCTGCACCTTACATGGCTTTTCTCATTGTCTTGCAAAGGGTTTAAAAGCCGGAGAAACTGGATACAAAGTCTGGACAGGCCTCGGCCTTAAGGACTTGCATAAACACTTTAAGGGAGTGCAATAAGTGTTCCATAAGTCATATCAGAACAATGCAACCTATTAAATGACTGTTATTATGAAAGGTGGTGATCTCCTAGGCCTGCCTTTTATAGTATCTATTTTTTTAGGATGGATCTTTCCTATATGGTATATTGTGTGCACAATCATTATGATTGCTTTATGTGTAAGACCAGCTTTTTTTTTGGAAGTTCTTTGAGAAGTTCTCTGGGATGAGCATTTTTGCCCTATGAAGGGAAACGATCGATAAGACAGATATAGAGCGAGATGTAGATGAATCCATCACTGGCCTGTCACCTTCAGCAAGGGGCACAAAAGACGATCTTTCTCTTGGGAAAGAGAGAGAGAAGAAGGTTCAGTTTTCATGAGATCGAGTTTCTGAAATTCAGGATCCTTCAGCCCTCTATGCTGGCGGATGACTCGTACTCTCTGCAGCTTTTGAAGTTCATTTGTAGAGATTTTAATGAAGATGAAAAAGGGGGAATTTTCTTGTGAGAAACCTGATCAGAGAGACAATGTCCTGCAGCGAGCCAGAGAAACCGGATCTGCTATTGAGTGCCACTTCTCTGCTACAAAGGAGGCCTAAGAATGGCCAAGGGAATTTAGTTACACGCTCAGTGCCTGTCAAAGAACAGGACCTGTCCAAGTCTACGATGTATGGAGCTAGATTACAGATCTGCACATTTCTGGGTGGAATGGATTCTTAGCAGGGGTCATTACAAAATTTTTATGTGACATGTATTTTAAAAGAAGAAAAATATGGCGCCATCACACCATAAATCCAAAATCAGTATCCCAACTGCCTATTTAAAGTGATCGCATCACAAAATGTAGAGGTGCTGCGTTTCGAGGCCATGCAGGATGATTTCATCAGGCATATAAAAAAGCATAAAAAGAATGTCTACCAATCAATATAAAATAGTGGTGACCTCTGGTGTCCTAAAACCCAACAAAATGATGTCAACAATAATGCAATATCAGAAGGAATATATGATTCACATACATGTCATTTTGTGCATTTAAAAGAAAAATGCTTTTAATTAGTATCCTGTCCTCATCTGTGCAATCAGAAAAGCACCGCAAAGTTGGCTTTGAGACTGAACCAGGCAGTCCGGAAATGGTAAAAACATCACCCAACTGCCCATTTTCAATGCCTGTGTAAACAAGGCCTAAATGATCTCTTACTGTGCTAGTAATTTGCATTGGTTTAATGGGATAGGCTGCATTGTAACACAGATTCTTTTCTTGCAGTATGTAATGCTGCAAGTCTAAAAATGGCGAATTACCCACGTAATGTGAATGATCTCTGCCCGACCCCTGAAGAGGGATTTTTCCTGTTACAAATTATAGAACTAAATTCCAGATGGGAAATTCTCCCAGAACCTGTGAATCTTTCATAATGACCAGCCTGCACTCACTGCCATTAAAGCATAATAATATCCGGGTGCTGAAAACTCCACAATACATTAATGTTATCAATCAGCACCGAGACCTGGAGCTGCTGAAACTCTTTCCATATTCCATGTATATCGCCTGCACGGAGTCATTCAGGACTACTCATCACATCATACAATGTAACAATGAGCAGAAATGTAACTTAAAACTGGAGACCCCACGATTCCCAAGAGAAGACCGTGAATTTGACCTCGCCCGCCGCTGGGGTCAAGGGTCAACTGTCAGGCTAAGTCCGCACAGAGCCGATACTTGTTTATTTAGCTATATTTCTTTATTTTCACTTTGAACGTGTTTTGAGAAATGGCAGATCTGGAGACATTGCAGAATCATTTATATGCTTGTTTAGGAGTCTGCTCAGCGGAGATGGAAAGGATCACACAAAAACCTGTAAATACTGATTTAAATATACTCCCCCAGTGGTGGCTGGTGGGTTCTTTTTTTTTGGAGGGGGGGTGGCAAACAAACACCACCCCCCCTCCCCCTGGGCAGCACGGCACTGACAGCACCCCCTGCCACTTACCCCCTCATGTGACAGGGCTGTGCTGTCCTCTCCTGGAGTGGCGGTGGCTCCGACGTCCGCTCCTCAAGCTTCCTCCGCCGTGTGTCACCTCTTCTGGCAAAGCGCTAGGCATCCAATAGGATTGCCTGACACTTTGGCCAATCGGGTAACAGGTCTCATGACCTGCCTCCTGATTGGCGTGGAGGAACTTTAGTGTGAAAATAGCGAAAATGTATTTATCTATTATCCCACAACAGGGTGGGATCGGAGCGCAGTGCCCCACCCTTTTGTGAAGCCTATTCGAGCCTCTGGCTCTAATCAGGTACTTCAAACCCCCCCCCCCCCATTGGAATCCATAGTCCGGTGCCCGGATATGTATATCAGTGGGCCGGATGCATGGATAGGGGAGGCGGTGCCCATGGGACCTCTATGGATGGGCCGCCACTGTTTCCCCAAAAATTATTAAAAATGCTAATAATGAAATCCACAAATAAATGCAGCTCTGTGTTTGTTAATACACCATTAACCTCCCTGGCGGTATTCCCGAGTCTGGCTCGGGGTGGATTTTCAGTACCAAAATCGGTATCCCCGAGCCAGACTCGGGATCACATCGCAGGATCCAGGTACAGCTTACTTATCTTGTCCCCGGGATCCTCCGATGTCCTCCCGCTGTGTCTCCGCTCGATTCATCACAGAGCCGAGCTTCGTTCCCTGCGAGCGTTGCAATGCACGGGGACGGGGCACGGCGCCAAATTTAGAAAGCGAAACATACACTATACATAGAGTACACTGTAATCTTACAGATTACATTACTGTATGAAATAATTTCACATCCCTTTTGTCCCCAGTGCTTTGTCCAATGCCCTGCATGCACTTTTATATTATTTATATATATATATATATATATATATATATATATATATATATATATATATATATATATATATATATACTGTTATTTCTGCCTGGTAACTGGAGATTGTCCATGGCAACCAAAACCGTCCCTTTACATCAACAGCGGTTTTAGACCAGCTAGAAAACAGTGATAATAAATTAGAATCACTTGCAGAATTGAGTGATAGTGATTTGTGGGGAAATTCGTCATCAAACACTGAAAGTAACGAAAGCGACAATTCTGCAACTGAGCAAATTTCAGTGTTTTTGATTTGATTACATTATTGAATAATTTTTATTATTATATTATTACTTATAGTTATTTATTATATTATAATTTATGATTTTGTGTTTCAAACTTTATCATAACCGGGATGTCTACTAGACTCTTGTTTGGACAGATTTGAGTGAGTTATTCCTAAGAATTTCAGGCCTACAATATAAAACGCCAAATTTCTATGCAAAAGAATTGTACCACTTTCAGCACCAAAAATTTGAAATAATCATACCGCCAGGGAGGTTAAAATAGAAGTTTGGGAATAGTTTTTTTTTTTTGGAATCATACTTACCTATGTGGATGCTGCATCTGTCCCCGCCGGCTCCAAGACTGAGAACCGAGCGATCTATCACCGCTGATCCCTTGGTTCTCAGAGCTCCCTGAGCAGAGAGCTGGTGACTGCTCTCTGCTCTGCCGCCCCTCCCCCCCTTCACACTGGAGCGCTGGGCTGTGGAGGAGGTGGCTTGCTAAGTTTCTAAGCCGGTGTCTTGCCAAGAAAGTTCCCCTGGCGGATAAGGACCCCATGTACTGCGCAGTACGAACGACTAAGGAGCCGCCGAAAATAGCCGAAGCTGAAAACCTTCAATCAGCTGTACACGGCGCCTGCGCCGTGGGTCCAAGTTCAGGCCCCACCATCCAAGTGGACCTAGAGGGAGAATAAAAAAGTGCCGAGCTAAGCGAGGCCGTGCCCGAAGCACGGCGAGTGGGCACGCGAGGAGCCCTCTTACAGGCGCCGTGTACAGCTGATTTACAACTATTCGGCTTCGGCTATTTCCGCCGGCTCGTACTGCGCAAGCGCTGCGCCTGCGCAGTAGAGGGGGTCCTTATCCGCCGAGGGGAACTTTCTCAGCAGAACACCGGGTGGCAGTTCAGGCACATAGGCGGATCCCGACCATATTGGGGGGGGGGGGGGGGGGGGGGGAGGCGGACAAAACCTGTAAATGTTTATGAACAGCAGCAGAGACAAAAAAAAAAATCAAGTCCCCTGTCCTGCCAGACAGAGCTATGCCGTGTTGCAGTGATATATAAATCTCAAGACTGGATGGACAAAAAAAAATCCTTGGCTTTGATATGCGCATTTTGGCTTTTGTATTATTATTATTATTATTATTATTATTATTAATAAACAGGATTTATATAGCGCCAACAGTTTGCGCAGCGCTTTACAACATGAGGGCAGACAGTATACATACAATACAAATCAATACAGGAGGAATCAGAGGGCCCTGCTCGTTAGAGCTTACAATCTAGAGGTATGCAAGGTTGGACATGAGGACAAGATCTGATCATCAAATTTAATTTTCGTTTTTAATTTTATACATTACATTGACCTCTACGCTCTCATATCATTCAATCAGACAGGACTGTACAGACCTCCTAACCTCAGGATAAGCATTAGTGATTGGCTAAAACCATGACCATACTGGTTCATGGGTCTCATTTGTCTGGTAACCTGAAGAGCCTGATAAAATTTGGGGTTATATTTTGCTATTTTTGGGCTGTTTCTGGTCACCCTAGAAAATCGTCTGAGCCAGAGGAATGTATAGAGGTGGTTGAATATTCCACCGTGTGGGTGGCTTAGCAGGCAATCTAATTTGTGTTTTCTGTTCGGTCGGGTTGCGGTGAGTCACGGTGGCTTTTGGGTTATCTGATACGCTCGCTGGTCTCTTTTCTGGGGAATATATGAACTTTAACACCCTCTGATTCCAGAAATGATATCTTATATCTTGGGGGAACAATCTTTCATTTCACACATGATCTCCTACCTCTTTCCGCTCTCCTGTTTTGCTCCTTCCATGTGGGTGACCCCGGGACCCCGCAGACCCCCGGGACGAGCTGCTTCCCGAAGTGGAGCAGTTGCTGGACATTTGACTCCGGGACAGGAAGTTGGGTTTACAGTATGGAATGATCTCTTCATCTGAAAACAGAGGAGGGTTGTTTAATACATTGGAAATGTTTCTCTGATGCAGTGAAATGAACAGACTTGTTCAGTGATCTTCTGTAAGCTGACATCAGTGCTTTAGTGCGGGCGCAACATTGGAAGGTGATTGGCTGGTTGTGAGTTACAGTAGCAACCACTCAAGGACCACTACGCATGGCCGCCATTAAAATCATGGGGACCCATACAGTTTATCGGACGGCACCCTTCTTCCGCTATGGAAAACATGATGAATGGATAGCTATGTTGCAACTATGAGTATGGGTCTGGGTTGCAGACTTGAAAGGTGGATAAAGCCTATTTCTTTTTCCACTCACCTGTTAAAGGATATGTTCACCTTTACAAAAAAAAAAAAAAATAGTAAGTGCACTTTTTTTCAGGTAAAAAAAAAATGCATTTATTTATTTATTTTTTGTGATGGACTTGTAAAGCATTGCACCCAACAGATTGTGGGGGTAATGTCACGGTCCTGCAGACTGTCTATGTATCTGTCTGGCCGTACCTCTGATATGGCCAGACAGTTACATTGTGACAGGAAGATGCAAAGGCTGACGGACCTTGTAGTTTTCCTATTCACAGAATACTGTTAATGGATGATGTGGCCGGGTGGGTGGAGCCCCACACGGCCACGTTTTTTGCAGATTGTGACAGCTAGTGGGGGGGGGGGGGGGTGCGTGCATCTGTAACATGTTAGACCCCAAATATGGGTCTAACACGTTACAGAAGGTGAACCAAACAAGGGTCCCCTTGCTTACCCAAGCGCATGTTTATCTCTTTACCAATCAGCTACCACTTTACTGCCTCCCAGGTGAGGTGCTTCTCAGCACATCCCTACCTCCCTCTCCTCCACCCTCCACTGCCAATCACTGGCAGGCCCAGGCCCCCCTGCTGACATAGTGGGGTTTGGTACAGGAGTACAGCCCCCCTACAGTTACAATACATACAAGATTTTGATGACAATAACACACATGGTATGGATATGTCCATGCTAGATAAGAATGTAAATATGTTGTGTAGTCTAATGTTCTGTGTAAACTGCCATTTTAGAGGTAGCAAATTGACAGCTGCTGTTTTTCATCTATAAGATTACTGACCATTAAGTCAGATGGGTGTTGGATATCATCTTCCCCTGCTATACTAGCATATATATAACTGATATGAACAGAATGCATTCAAATCTGATGGATATCTCCATCTTATATAAGCCTGACAATGGTATACCTTCTCTGTGGTGCAGCGGGTGAGTTGCAGCTCCTCTCTGCTGCCCTGCGACTCCTCTTCTCTCCATGGAGGACGTAGTGCTTGTGTCTCTCTCCAACGATGATGCTGAACACTCCATGCGGGGCGAGCACAGCTCTTCATCAGCAGGAGGGGGCTCTGGTGGAGGTGGGAGATCTACGGGAGAGAAAAAAAAGCATTTTAGCACTTAGATGGACGGAATGGGTGAAATACATTGTCGTGTTCCAAGTGGTGATTTTACAGCCCTTTAGCTGAAATGGATCTACAGGTTCCCATCCAGCATGTGGAACCTACAGGTCCTCATCAGTGCTAAATTAATGCAGATTGACATTTGAAACCTATAAAAGTGACAGCAGAAAAAGACAAAGTGGTCCATTGAGTCTGTCTCTTTTTACCTGTTCCAAGCATCAGCTACTCTATCAGTAAAATAATACTTTCTAAAGGTTAGTTTTGAACTTTTCTCTGGCTAGTTTGAAGACATGTTCTTGATCATCATTTCATATTGAAAATACTGCCCTCCTGAACCCTATTTATAGCTGAATACCAGGTATGAAATTTTTTTGCATAGCCATATTGGTCCAGCTTGGACCAATGTAAAGCCTGGTACACCCCACTAGTTTTTTTTTGTTCAACCCCCTCACAACTCCGGTTGGAGCTGCTCTACTAACAATCTGACATTCATGCAGCAATCTCCCCTGCTGAGCTGTTGTGTTCTGACGCCGCCCCCCCCCCCCAGAACACTCCGGTCATCGCTCTGCAGCCGTTGTCTGAGAGCGCTGAGCGGGAGCTGGTTGGCTGCTGGTTTTCCAGCATGCTTGTCCAACAGAAGCTGGCCAAACGACTGGCTTCTGTCAGGACTGGCTGCCATACATGCCATACACATGGGCCAAATGTTGGCTGTTTTTAATTGAAATGGCCGATGTTGCCTGACATTCGGCCCGTGTGTACTAGGCTTTAGTACAGTGCCTTGCAAAAGTATTCACCCCCCTTGGCTTTTTACCTATTTTGTTACATTACAGCCTTTGGTTCAATGTTTTTTTTAATCTGAATTATATGTGATGGATCAGAACACAATAGTCTAAGTTAGTGAAGTAAAATTAGAAAAATATATAAATAAAACTATTTTTCAGAAATAAAAAACTGATAATTGGCATGTGCGTATGTATTCACCCCCTTTGTTATGAAGCTCATAAAAAGCTCTGGTACAACCAATTACCTTCAGAAGTCACATAATTAGTGAAATGATGTCCACCTGTGTGCAATCTAAGTGTCACATGATCTGTCATTACATATACACCCCTTTTTGAAAGGCCCCAGAGGCTGCAACACCTAAGCAAGAGGCACCACTAACCAAACACTGCCATGAAGACCAAGGAACTCTCCAAACAAGTAAGAGACAATGTTGTTGAGACGTACAAGTCGGGGTTAGGTTATAAAAAAAAAAATATCAAAATCTTTGATGATCCCTAGGAGCACCATCAAATCTATCATACGCAAATGGAAAGAACATGGCACAACAGCAAACCTGCCAAGAGACGGCCGCACACCAAAACTCATGGACCGGGCAAGGAGGGCATTAATCAGAGAGGCAGCACAGAGACCTAAGGTAACCCTGGAGGAGCTGCAGAGTTCCACAGCAGAGACTGGAGTATCTGTACATAGGACAATAAGCCGTACGCTCCATAGAGTTGGGCTTTATAGCAGAGTGGCCAGAAGAAAGCCATTACTTTCAGCAAGAAACAAAATGGCACATTTTAAAGTTTGCGAAAAGGCATGTGGGAGACTCCCAAAATGTTTGGAGGAAGGTGCTCTGGTCTGATGAGTCTAAAATTGAACTTTTTAGCCATCAAAGAAAGCGCTATGTCTGGCGCAAACCCAACACATCGCATCACCCAAAGAACACCATCCCCACAGTGAAACATGGTGGTGGCAGCATCATGCTGTGGGGATGTTTTTCAGCAGTCGGGACTGGGAAAGTGGTCAGAGTTGAGGGAAAGATGGATGGTGCTAAATACAGGGATATTCTTGAGCAAAACCTGTACCACTCTGTGTGTGATTTGAGGCTAGAACAGAGGTTCACCTTCCAGCAGGACAATGACCCCAAACACACTGCTAAAGCAACACTTGAGTGGTTTAAGGGGAAATATGTAAATGTGTTGGAATGGCCTAGTCAAAGCGCCCAGACCTCAATCCAATAGAAAATCTGTGATCAGACTTAAAGCGGAGTTCCGCTTTACAAAAAAAAAAAAAAAAACAAAAAAAAACAAAACTCAACAGCTACAAATACTGCAGCTGCTGAGTTTGAATAAATCGGACACTTACCTGTCCCAGGGTCCAGCCATGCGGGGAACGAAGCCCTGCTCCTCACCCCCTCCTCTCTGCGGCGCTGGCATTGTCACTGCGGGCGCCGGGCTGTGGCTTCACAGCCGGGCACACACCATGCATGCGCTGTGACTGGCCGGGCAATCATCTGGGACCTGTGACGTGTCCCAGATGATGGCCAAGAGGGTGGAGGGGAGAGGTTAACTTGCTCCCGGCGCCGCGAGGAAGTGGGAGCTGGAACCCTCTAAAATGAAGGTTTCCGCTCCCCCCCAAAAAATGACATGTCAAATGTGGCATGTCAGGGGGTCACCTTCCCTTAAAGTGGAAGTTCCATTTTTGGGTGGAACTCCGCTTTAAAGATTGCTGTTCACAAGCGCCCACCATCCAGCTTGAAGGAGCTGGAGCAGTTTTGCAAGGAGGAATGGGCAAAAACCTCAGTGGTAAGATGTGGCAAGCTCATAGAGACTTATCCAAAGTGACTTGGAGCTGTGATAGCCGCAAAAGGTGGCTCTACAAAGTATTGACTTTAGGGGGGGTGAATAGTTATGCACGTTGACTTTTTCTGTTATTTTGTCCTATTTGTTGTTTGCTTCACAATAAAAAAAAAAAAATCTTCAAAGTTGTGGGCATGTTCTGTAAATTAAATGATGCAAATCCTCAAACAATCCATGTTAATTCCAAGTTGTGAGGCAACAAAACCCGAAAAATGCCAAGGGGGGTGAATACGTTTGCAAGGCACTGTATATGAGTGACCACTGTGAGAGTTGGAAATGACTGTTGTAGTCACTGCTACTACAGTAATCACAGCTTTTTTTTTTTTTTTCAGTCCAGTGCAAAGCAGCTGCATATTGAACACAGGGGTCACTCATTTGGCACAGAATGCTTTACATTTTTATCAATGAATGCAAGACTTTTTTGATTGGACGAGGTGGATCAAAGAACGCTTTGAATTCTTGAGAAAAATGCAGGGTGTTCTGTGAATGGTGCTTGTGGCAAGTGTGTGACCCAGTTCACTATGCAGCAGGGCAGCCGCTTGGCATGGAAACCAGAAGTCCATTACAGTGATTTCCAGCTTCCATGGTCACAGCATATACATACTTACATTAGTGCAGACTGGGCCAATATAACTAAGTAAAAGAATCCATACCTGGAATTCATCTTTAAAGATTTCAGTCATGTCCCTCCCTTTTCCCTTTTTCCCCAAAACTGTATATATTAAGTTCCTGCAGTCTGTCTTGATAGTTTATCCTTCAGATCTGTCACAGTTTTTCTTGCCCATCTCTGAACTCATTCTATCTTATCAACTGCTCTATGACATAAATAAACCTGTTTCCAGAAAGAGAAAACTTTTTCGCAATAAAATTGCAATTCAGCTCCATATTTCACACAAAGCACCTGTCCTCTTCTCTGACTCATCTGCCTCTGAATTCCCTGAATTCTCATAACTCTGGGAAATTCGATCCATTGAGAGGTGTGCGGCCACTACTTACTGTCAGATGTAACTGATATAGCAGATACAGTTACAAGTAGGTTTTAATTATGTCTTTTCCCCCCAGAGGTGATGAGAGGCTGTTAGATTCTGACAGTTCTGTAAATTTTATTTGCTGGAAGATCTATGCTTGATTTTATATGGCAATCGCACCTGGCTTAATAAAATTATTATCTGCTTGCTGAAAATGATTGATAACATGTGCCATGCTGCAAAAGCTTCTGGTGGTTATCATCCTACAATATTGCAATTACTATTGTAAATCCAGTCGAGTTCAGAAATATTTAAAGTGACATAAACACTTTCCCTCCATCAGGGCTTAAATGTTAACTCTCCAAACATGTTGTATTATTTTTCTACTAAATATCCAATAAAATTTATACCACCTTGGACTTTGTGTATGGCATCTCAAAACTGCTTCTAGAGTTGGACTTTGCTCAGAACCACCCCACCTTAGCTGGTGGTCTTCAATATGTGTGAACAACCTTACAGAAGTGAGTCAGCTTGATCAATGAGATAACCTTCTACAACAATACAAGACCTAGCTCTGTCTGTGTTCTTAAAGGAGTCTCTGAAAATAAGAGTCAGCTGTGCAACAAGGGTCCTGGCAGAGTCCCAGAGGTTGCACCTTAACCCTTCTAGCCCAGTAATTCCATCCTGACCAGTTCCTTACAATAACTGTTCTGAGATGCCACCCGGGACTGTTAACTGGCCTTCAGAAAGAAGCCCCAGGGATTTGAACTGTAACTGGCCCTCAAAACCAACCTCCTTGCTTCGCCTCCCTTCGATAGTTGCCGGATTTCGCCTTCTTCTTGGCTTTGGATTTCTGTCCAGGCGGAGTGCCAAGATTGTCTCCTGAGAGCAGCTTTCCTGTAAGCAGACCATGAACACGTCATCAAGATTAAGGGAGCACTCTGCTACGTTCTATCTGCAGTGGCACTGGTAGTTAATGCTCAGTATATTGGGCACTGTCTTCCAATGTATAAGAAAACCAATGCTGTGATTTGTAGAACATTGAATATACTGTCAGCAAGCCTACTCCAAATCTGCTTATAGGTAAAGCAGGGGTCTCAAACTGGTGGCCCTCCAGCTGTTGTGAAACTACAAAACCCATGAGGTCTTACAAGGCTAATAGTTACAAGCATGACTTCTTCAGGCAAGGGCATTATGGGACTTGTAGTTCCGCAGCAGCTGGAGGGCCACCAGTTTGAGACCCCTGAGGTAAAGCAACCAATATGGGACTTGGAATTGAGTGCAGCAGCTGTAGGACCCATTCAAATCTAAACTTGTGTGTGTGTGTGTGTGTTTGTATGTGACATCAGGGACATTGGCATATGTTGCAAATGCATCTTAGGGCTGTGCCTGTTTATTTCCAATGGTCCCCCAATGTGCATCCACACATGCATCAAAACATATGACCCCATGTATCACAATGCAGACACCTGTGCTGCATGGTGTTAGAATAAAATTGTTGGGCAGTTTTGTATATACATC
The DNA here is from genome assembly GCF_042186555.1 of Aquarana catesbeiana. NCBI lineage: Eukaryota > Metazoa > Chordata > Amphibia > Anura > Ranidae > Aquarana > Aquarana catesbeiana. The sequence goes on along the minus strand of NC_133333.1, from coordinate 210,365,602 downwards.
GAGGTCCTACTGGAAATTTTTGGTGCTGCAATACTTATCTGTGTTTTAGGAAATACGTGCGAAGGGGCCCTTAGAGATCTTAAAAAATACAAACTGCACAGGAAGGACATGGAGGCATGCATCTTCTTCTAACACTGGCATATCTATGCAGTCCTCTGTTTTTATTAACATGTAAGAAAACCGTTTTAATTAGGTTCCCTTTGCTGCCTAGCAGGGCTGTATGCTGGGGAAAGTTCATGGCTATTTGGCTGCATCCAATTCTGCTGACTAGACTAAAGACAAACGCCAATATTTTGTTCCATAAAGACGGAACGAGACAGATGATATTTAAATATTGAGGGACATGACATTTTAAAAAAAAAGGCATTTCTCCCAAAATGCTACAGAAAAGCCTCATGTCCTAAAAAATAAATTAAGTTTAAATCCAACTCGCCATTTGTTTAATAGGGTAAAGAGCAAAGTGACCTATAGCAGCCAATCAAAAGTCATCTTCCATTAAACAGATTTCTGGTTTAAGGTCACTGTGTGTGTTTGCACTTTCTGCTGCCTTATTTAGACATTTTCCGTTGAAACTTATTCTGAGGCAGGAATGGCAATTACAAAAGTTTTTAGATAAATAAAGATTTTATTGTAGTTATATAACCACGGACTGTCAAATATTGAGAATTATAACATATAATGTTGGCAGTCACTTGGTCAGATTTGTATTAGTCCAGTTCTCACCTGTGCTTGGCAGATCCATATTCTCTGCACTGACAGTTGGATTTTGGCTAAGGTTCCGTCTGTGGCCATGCCGCGGTGTCTCTCCACCTATATGGAGAGCAGGATTGGACTGTGTCAGGGGAGGGCTGGGAGCTCTTGGAACTGGTACCGATCCAGATGGCATTCTCCTAAAAGGATATAGAGAAACCTTTAATGTGTATAAAAACAGTACATCTTTACAATACATAGTTATGGGAGGCACAGTGGTGTAGTGGTTAGCACTTTCGCAGTAAAAAGGTTTGCTGGTTCGAATCCCGACCACGACACCACCTGCCTGGAGTTTGCATGTTCTCCCTGTGCCTGTGTGGGTTTCCTCCGGGTGCTCCAAAGAGATGTTGGTAGGTTAATTGGATCATGTCTAAATTGACCATAGTATGTATGAATGTTAGTTAGGGACCTTAGATTGTAAGCTCCTTGAGGGTAGGGACTGATGTAAATGTATAATATATACTGTATGTAAAGTGCTGCGTAAATTGACAGCGCTATGTAAGTACCTGAAATAAATAATAATACATACACATTTCCCTATGGTTTTTCTCCTTAAAAGTATAGAAAATACTTGTTGATGTGTCAGAGATCCAGTGAGCACCCAACTTCCTATTACAGTTGACAACGCTGCCTCTGCTGCACTAAAATCCCATCCTATGTTGTCAGTCCCACCCAGTTCTCTACTGGTGGACTATAGGACACCGTTCCATTATGTTAGGGAGATAAGGAAAGGGAAGGTGTTCGGCTGTAAAGATGCCTCTGCTCCACTCTTCAAAAACCTTTCTCTGTGTTTAAAGAGAAAAACATGGGGAAATACGTATGTATTGTAGAGATGTACGAAGTATATATTTTTTTCCATTTTCCACAGACATACACTATAAATTATTAGATATTTAGGATTAGGGTCAGAAAAGCCCAATAATGGACAATAGTTCACATTTAACAGCTGGGTATGTTGGGATTCTAATCTGGGATAGGGGAGCATTTGGGCAATTGTTGAGTGTGCTGGGATTCTGACCTGGCATAGGGTAGCATTTGGGTATGTTGGAGATCTGATGTTGGATGGGGCAACAGTTGGGATTCTGACCTGGGATGGGGTGGAAGTTCAATTTGCTGGAGTCGCGGAATTTCCTCTGAATCGTACATCTCATCTTGCGGTGATGGGGTGAGGGTAGCTGTGGACTGTTGTCCATAGGACTGAGCTGGAGACGAGGCATCACCACGAGGAGGGGGAGGAGGACAATCTTCTGGAATATTCTCCATCAGATACGTCCTCTCCGGCAATGGAGGACACCACTCTTCTGTTTCCGAACTAAAACAACAGAAATTTTTATCTGTCAGGAAATTCTGAGATTTATGCAAATTCCTAAAGCATAATGAACAATCACTTAACCGAAACGGCTTTTGCTAATAGGATTATAGGGGATGTAAATTTGTGGCTTCGTTGGGAGCACCTGGAGGGATCTTGTTGTTGTATATTAAGGAAATGAACCAGTTCAGACCCACAATTTACAAACAACAGCTTGCAGAGTGAGAGCCATTATAAACACACAAGATGGCTGCCAGGAGTTCCCTGGCTCAGCGCACTCTGAACAGATGAGGTTCGGGGAAGAGCTTACTTCATTTCCACGTCTGAGTCTTCCTCTTGGAAATGGTTCAGCTCATTGGCAGGAGGTGGAGGAGGCAGAATCTCTGTCCAATTCAGAGATGGCGTTTTCACTGGTTTCCCCACAGACTTCTGTTTATTTCCTTTTGAAGCTGGAAAAATAAATAGGATTGTCCGTTATAGTTTATAGTGAGGGTCTTTATATTTTATTTAATTCACAAGTTTTTGCAATACCCTAGGATTCCTTTTATTACTTCTTTTCTTATAAAATACTCTGCTGAATGACTCTGCTCTTTCCTATAACTTTCCTCTCCTAAAATACTCTGCACTGCTGGAGGACTCTGCTCCTTCCTCTATCCAACTCTCCTCTGCTGAAATACTCTCTTAGCTTGTTGCTCCCTTGTATGTTCGCTCATTACTAACACACTCTGCATTGAGGCACTAGATTTTAGGAGGCTGACAAGCAAAACAGCCAATCCCATCCACAATATGACCGCATTAATGGTGTATATATGGCACATACACCTTCAGTAACTTTCTAACACATCCATATATGTACCGTTTTCTGCCTTGCTGCGATCAGGCTGAGCGTACAGTATGCCGGAGGTGCCAGCCTGGACATTCCATGCATTGTCCTCTGACTCAGGTGAATGCAGATTCTGCCCGCCATAGGGTACAACAGGTGTGGTTGCATAGGGTGTGGTCTGCTGTGAGAAAGCTCCATTGAATGTCCTCATGTCATCGCTGGTTGGGTCTATAGTGCTGTAGATGGGCCCGTCCGAGACTCCTGTGCCAAATTTCTCCGTCTGAGCAATGTAGTTGGAGATCCCTGCATCTGCAAAAACCAAACTCAGGTTTTTATCTGTATACCAACCCTGTAAGATTCACCCTGATTACATTTCCCTGCTCCGACCGCTTCATTTGGTCCAAACATGTCAATATCCTATATCCTATTTCTGCGAATATAAAATTTACAGAAATAGGTAGAGCGTTGTATGAAACGTATCATTCTGATAAGTTTCGTATGATGCTCTACCTATTCCTTTAATGCCATTCTGGTTGACATTAGGGAAAAATTGGAAACATGCTCCATATGGTCTGTGTCCAGGCTGCATAACTTTTGGCTTTTTTAACCACTTGACATCCGGAGGACGTCATATGACGTCCTCGACTTTCGGGGCTTATATCTGAATGATGTCTGAGGCTACAGACATCATTCAGATACCGGCATTTTCAGCCGGCGATTCCGTACACCATAAGAATGATCATAGCGGCTGTTCCGCCGCTTGATCGTTCTTACGGGCGGCGGGAGGGGACGTCCCCCCCCTCCCGCCGCCCTCCGGTGCTACTACCGACTCACCTCAGCGATCGGTGAGTCGGATAGCGGATCCGCCGGCGCCGGATGTTCACCATAGAGATTTCCGGCGGACCAGATGGTCGCCGGAGTCTCTATGATCGTTCGGAGGCCGGGCGCGATGTTATGACGTCACGCCCGGCCTCTGCATTCAAAAAAACGGCGCCGCTTCAGCTGTGAAGCGGCGATCGTTTTATTTTTTTTTTTGATTTTAGGCTTCCCAGCCTAGAGGTGAGATGTGGGGTCTTATTGACCCCATATCTCACTGTAAAGAGGACTGATCGTCTCATATTCCTATTACAAGGGATGTTTACATTCCTTGTAATAGGAATAAAAGTGATCAAAAAAAAAAAAATTTTTTTAAAGTGTAAAAATAAAAATTTTTAAGTAAAATTAACAATAAAAAAAAAAAAAAAAATTTTTAAAGCGCCCCTGTCCCCGTGAGCTCGCACGCAGAAGCGAACGCATACGTAAGTCCCGCCCACATATGAAAACGGTGTTCAAACCACACATGTGAGGTATCGCCGCGAACGTTAGAGCGAGAGCAATAATTTTGGCCCTAGACCTCCTCTGTAACTCAAAACATGTAACCAGTAAAAAATGTTAAAGCGTCGCCTATGGGGATTTTTAAGTACCAAAGTTTGGCGCCATTCCACGAGCGTGTGCAATTTTGAAGCGTGACATGTTAGGTATCTATTTACTCGGCGTAACTTCATCTTTCACACAATGCAAAAAAATTTGGCTAACTTTGCTGTTTTGTTTTTTTTTAAAGCATGAAACTGTTTTTTTTTCAAAAAAAACGCGTTTGAAAAATTGCTGCGCAAATACCGTGCAAGATAAAAAGTTGCAATGACCGCCATTGTATTCTCTAGGGTCTCTGCTAAAAAAACATATATAATGTTTGGGGGTTCTATCTAATTTTATAGCAAAGAAATGATGATTTTTGACATGTAGGAGCGAAGTGTCAGAAATGGCCTGGATGTGAAGTGGTTAAATACTAGACCTAATAATGGATATACAAATGCGTGTGCCTCTGAAATCTCTATACTCCTCGGCCCCATCTCCATACCTAAGAAGGGTCTACTCTTGATTCTTTCTCCTGGCTGCTGAAAACATGATCCCATAACCACAGTGGAAGTCCACTACTGTCCCAACAATGGAGTGGATTGCTTCCATGGAGAAAACAACCAAATAGAATGATCAATACAAAACCTATATTATCATTTAGAGTGCCTTCTTGACCACCCCTTGAAGACCTTACAACACTAAGCAATTTCTGGAATTTTTAGTAGTGTGTCGCCCCAACCTGGATACCCAAAATTTACCACCCTATTTCTGATCCCGAATGCACTTCCCCTTTTTTCCCAACATTGCTTCCCTTATATTTCCTAACCTCACACGTCGACAAAAGGTCACCCTAAGTACTCACGATCGCTTAGGCTCCTATTCAACGTTTTTCAGGGTCTACACGAACAGACCAAGTTTGCATATTTTTTTTATTGTAAAAATGTGCATTTCAAAAAACACTCTAATAATCAGTCCCTGCTGTTCAGTACTTTCTTGTAATCTGATTGTCAATTAACCAGCAATGTGTCAGTTTATGGATTTCTTCCTTCAATGATTATATTAATAAAGTTTTATTTTAAAAAATGGCCAGCATTTGGCAATGCAGGCCAAAATCATTCTTCATGTTTATGACCCTGAATGTGACAGTTTTTCTATTATTTGAGGACTATTTCTTTTTTTGGCATTTGTGGCAGAATGTCATCTTTTTTTCTCTAGATCTCTGAGATATTTCTGCTTGGGGTTAAAAGAATACTCTGCACTGTAATTCTGATTCTCTCAGTAAAGCTCCTTCAGGGTGCAAAATATGATACAAAAACTGCCATAAACGGTCTTGAGAGAAGTCTAATTTTCGGGGGCCCGAGGCCTATTCCCAGCTCATCACAGATGGTTATAGGTCATTAGTTCTCGGATGTGACCGCAAGCAGGCCAGCATTTTGGCCATTTGTTATAAACTGCTTGGAATTTGATCAGTTGGCTTTTACTATTTAAAAAAAAATATCTGTTTCTAGTTGTTTGAGGGCAATGCTCTATATTTAGAATTAATAGAGATATTTTATTGTGATGAATTAGATCCCATTTAATCAGCAGACACACTCCAAAATAAATATTGAATCTCTTACCATTGTAGTATCTCTCTGATGGATTGTGGGCTCCTGGGCAGCAGCTGACTGCTGCCTCCTTTGGCTTGCCATTTCTCAGAAGGTTGGTGGCAGGCCACGAATCTGCCAGCCAAGGATAATTAGAAGCACTGGTGGCCAACAAGCCTGGTCTGAAGAAAAACAGACTTGGATTATAATGACTGCAAGCAACCATGACCCAACCTTATTGTGCTGTATGTATATTTGGCTACTTCCTGACCTCTGAAAGGTCACATTCCTAAGGCTTGTACTAAAATGCCCTAAGGGAGCAATCACTGGAGGACATGTCATACATATATCCTGCCCCACAGCAAAGTAACACTAAATGGGAGTAATGAGGTTGATTATATATTACAGCTTGAATCATACATTCCTCTGAACTGCAACAAAATAACCCCCAACTACATCCTAAAGCGGACCTTCCATGCCAACCCAAAAGGTCCAATTTTTTTGCCAGCCCCCGGGCCCTCACAAAAGGCTAAATCCATCTTAAAAATAAATAAATTAACCTCTTTTTAAAGAAAAAACATGTGCATGTATTATTTTTGCAAAGCATTGCAAACATGATCAGTAAATGGTGGGTGTGATGCCAGGCTCCTGCTGACTCTTCCTCCAGCTCTATGCCTGGTACAGAGGTATGGATTTTCAATTGGAGTGCTAGATGAAATATCAATAGACTGTGGTGCTCATTCACAGGTTTATGGGTGATGTTATGTGCCTCCCGGCAGAGCTTGAAGCTTTAAAGCCTGCGAGAATGCATTTTGAGCTCCTAGCTCTGCTGGGGGGGGGGGGGTTGGTCAGAGGGCTAGAAAAAAAAGGTAACCTTCTTTTTCCATAAAGATCTGTTTTAATTGGGCATTAGGAGTGAAAATGTGTCTCAAGATCAGTGCTAAATCGGTTGCAGACCTGTGCAATACTGTATCAGTTGGCTACAATATAATAATATATATAAAAAAATATAAATATATATATATATATTTTTTTACTTTGCTTAATAAATGTACCCTAGTGTTTGTTCCTGAAGTCAGTGTTACCTGGCACTCAGTAAGGGACAGATAGCAAGCAAAGTACCAAGTAATTTAGATGAAAATCAAGGCTGCCTGTCAATTATCAAAATCAATGAGCATTTTTATATTTATTTGGGACCAGCTGAAATCTTGGGCACCTAAATGAGACAGATTTGCACAAAGTCTATGCAACAGTTTATAAGTGCATATGCGACCCTTTGCCCCTGCAAACCTGGGCAGCCAACTATAGACCGATTCACAAAAATATCTAACTGAACTGGCACTGAAGCTGGGACAGATTTTTTCTCTGAACCTACACACAATGAGGAAGTGGTCAGGGTCAGGTCTCATTCTGTTGCAGTGCTATGCTAGAGCAACCGAGGGGGGAATTAATAAATGAAGCGGCTTAAATGTTATCTCACAACTCCTACTTAGCTTTGTCTTGCAGTGCGACAGAGCTAATAAATGCCCCCCATAATGTGGTCATTGCTTGTAAAATACACCTCTGTATTATTTACCCTAACATCCCCCACACTAAGGATTGTTGGAATGGCTATATATGCAGCACAGGTGATGGATGTACATCCGGAGTGGGGTGTATTCCACATTTGAAGTGTACAATCAGCAGTTACAGCAGTGGACTGCACAAAGCACTTTTGCAATGAAGAAAGTGAACAGTTTGTGATGATTCAAATACACGCTGTCACCCATGTGTGATGTGCTGCAGATGTGACTTCCTCTTACCTGGCTGTGATGTGACTGGAGCCCTCGGTGTGGGGAAAGGACACTGTCAAAGCAATCGTGAGATGTTAGTGTATGTCTGGGCAAATTTAAAAAAAAAACAAACCAAAAAAAAGTACATCTCCTCAATGCATGCAGATTTCCCTATAAGGACCCTGCAAGTACAGAAAAATACCTGTTGCTCTTTTCTAGAAATGCACTCAGAAATCTTTGCTGTGGGTGACAACACAGTGCCTTTTCTAGACTAAAATTGTGAGAAATGTGGTCAAGTTCAGCCCCCGTTCTGGGAATTTGGACACTTCCTCTTCATCAGGACCAATGTACTATGTGACATCAAGATTGACTGGGCTCAGCAGGATAATGCTGATATTTATACAGTATATACATATATTTATATATACAACATACAAAATCAGGCTTTGGGCAATATCATTAGCTTAAACTTGTGTAAGTGCTTGCTGATGCAATTGACCTGATTCTGTGTATATATAAATATCAACAACATTCTATTAAGTCCAGTCAACCTTGAAGCCCTGATGAAGGGGTAGTATCCAAATCCCCGAAACACGTTGTCCTTTTCCCCCTTACTGTTTTCTACAAATTTGGATGTTCCTCAGGAACCCCCCCTACCCCCCCCCCACACACACACACACACACACACACACACACACACACACACACACACACACACACACACACACACACACACACACACACACTGTCGTGGGAGAGTTTTTGGTATATGTGAGTAGCATCACTGAAGTCAATAAGTTTAACTAATAAAACAACAGTCTTTTTCACCATATTGGCTATCAAAAAATGGAGACCCTGCACCCCTTATGTATCCCAAGCACTGAAGTTCTGGCAAAATCTACAGGTATTTTTCTGCACTTAGTTAACAAATATGAAAAATTGCTTTCAAATGGTATATTTAACAGATATAAAGCAAACAAATAAGAGCTGTTGGTTGTTATGGGTTTACATATACATTAATAGGTGACCTGCACAGTGAGAGCGGAGCATACAAGATTTAGGAATAAGTAGACAATTACCTGCAGGGGTGTAGGCAAAGGAGGCTGGGGAAACAAAGAGAACAATGCATTAGAACCATCAGTCCAAAGCTAGTCATTGACCTGGCAGCTGGATGTACTGGAGCGTTTCTTACCCGTGTAATGGCTAAGCTCCTTCCTCTTCTTCCTGCGGCAGTATATCCAGACACTAAAGCACATCAGGATTACCCAGCATGCTCCTCCGATACCCGCAATGAAGGCTGGCTGTTTCACCACATCGGTGATCTGCTCTGTTAGGGTGAGGCTGTCACCGTTTATGGGTACGTGATCCGATGATGGTTCTGGGCAGAATGGAAATAATGGTGAAGAAGACAGAAACAATACATATAAGGCACTTGGAGTTGTATTCCAAGTAGGATACTAAATTGTGAGCATGCAGGTAATAGACTCTTTTCTTAAAGGATAATTCCACCCTAGAGTAAAAATTCTTCTTTGAGTTGTTTATGAGCACAGTTCAGAATTGCAGTTCTTGGCAATCTCAACATGGAGATCCACTTGCTTTAGGGTACACCCCTACCTCCAAATGGCTTACTAACTTATTCTGGCAGAACAAACTGTTGAAGGCGCAACCACTGGAATTCAACAATAACTGAACAGGAAATGGATATATTTATCAGCTTGAATCAGAACACAAGAGAGAGAATCGAAGATCTGCAGCTGAAACCACAGGGGCAAATAAAACTATCCCACCCATAACAAACCTTTCCAAGTTGGGTGAAGTTATTTTCAAAATAAATAGCTTTAGTAAATCTTGATCATGCAGCTCTGTCTAAAGTCAGACACTTACTAATCTGGATAGTGATTGGCTGGCTTTTAACCCCAAAACCAGCGCTGGTTGCTGCAGCCACTTCAACGTGGTACAGAATTCCTGGGACGAGTCCTCGGATGAAGGCAGTGTGCATGGTTCCATCCACTGTCCTGTTTATGTGGTACCGGGATTCATTTCCTAATACCCAGATCTGGGGAGGATAAAATACCTTAAATTGTCAATGCTAAAATTGCTCTTTACAGTACAACCATATTTCATCCACAAAAGGAACATCACATGGAAAACAGCTAATTGGTTAATATGTGCCTTGGTCATAAAAATGGCAGCTGTTATGCAGTTTCTATGAGCAACAAAATGTTCGCCTCCTGTTCTTACAAAGGTCCAATGCTCTGTGCATATAAAGTATGTTATATGGCCAAACATTTGTGAACACCTGACTATCACAACTATATGATCTAGTTGGCCATCTCGATACAAAACCATGGGTATTTAATATGGAGTTGGCCTCTTCTCTTTGTGGGTATAACAGTCTCCACTCTTCTGAGAAGGCTTTCAGTCAAAAGAGAATTTGTGAGGTCAGGCACTGACGTTGGATGAGAAGACTTTGCTCATAATTGGTTTCCTATTCATTACCAAATAGGGTTGAGGTCTTCTGTTTCAAAGTTAGAGAATCCCATATGAGCAAACTCACCCGGTAATCTTGGATGATCCCATTCTGATGCTCCACAGGAGGTGGTTCCCATGTGATGCTGATGTTGGTGCTGTTGCTGGTACCGACAGTCACCACAGCGATAGACTGAGGAGGTGCACTGGGAACTGTATAAAGAACACAACTTTTTCAGAACCAAACTATGACCTGCTACATCCTTTTGTGAAAGGTCCCAAGTAGGAACCGGTGAGGAATCGAGCATGTAGATGAAGCAACAAAATGTATTGAACAAGGTGTCTTTTTTTTTTTTGGTGCCATGAAATAATTGGTGTTCAGTATCATTTTTTGAATTTCCTATCCACTAAACATTCCCTTGAATCCCTGATATTTTGAGAACAGAAAAACGTGAAACATTTTAACAATGTAAACATTAATATGATCGATTACAGACCCTATGTCCTCTTACCTGCCCTTCAAGTTTAGATATTTCAACAAACTTTTTCCTCAATAACATTTTTTGATTTTTGCAAGTGAAGCCTAACAAACTAAGCCACATTTACCCTCATATTTTGTGTTTATACTCTTCTCCGTATTGTTTGCTACAAATGTTCCCCCAGCATCATATTGCAGCCGGAACTGACATTTTCCCTTCTATGAGGAGCTTATCCAACTAGTTCACATTTTTCTTTAGTTAAAAAAACATTGCAGAGCGCATACTGTGATGTCACTCGGCTGTATGGGCCTTTTCCTTCTCCTGTAGACTAGATAATAGTTTGGAGGAATGGCGAGATTTTTTTATAATGAAGTCAGAACATTCCTGGAGGGAAAGCTCACACTATATCGTAGGAGGAAAAGATACTACAGACAGCTGAACCTGCAATTATACGTTCAACAGTAAGCGGTGTTTGCACTGATAAAATGTTATGATTGGCAAACTCATGCTGGTAATCTGATGGTTCATACACAAACACTCATTGTATGAATGAAGGAAGCTGGGATTCAGTATAGAATGAGATTACATAAAATGTCCAGGCATGGAGTAAACTGATAACTGTAAAATATTGCAAAGACCTACAGCGGGTCCAACTTGAGTGGAAATTTAGTTTCTTATTCTACAATAATTAGCACATTCTCAATTATCTTAGCCCATATGTTTGAAAATTTTAGGCCTTATGACCCAGAAATTAGAGAGAACTCTGACCATGTTGCACAATGCTAATGTGTATAACCAGCCAAAACTAAGTCTTAGAAAAGCTATGGTCAACTTGATGTTGGGTGGCCTCAAGCATGGCCCCTGGACATCACCAAAAGGCTACACTAGTATTCAGTGAGTGTAATGCTATAGGAAGCTCTCAGACTGTAGACCTGCAAAAAATATGGTCTAAGACTGCAGAAATACTACCTACAAGAAAGGGTTGGAGATTGCAGACATGAAGGAGAGAGACAATAAAACCTTCATTCAGAAATCTTTCCAAAATACAGTACCAACATGCCACTATGAATACTGCAAAATCAATTAACTTTATGGGCCTGCATTGATAGGCTATTGTTTACTTGAGACAGGTTTTGAATGCCCATACAAGTTTATGTAAATTTAAAACCAGCCTAAAGTAGGTAATATGCACCTAGCAATGCATTCTGAAAGATTTTAAACAAATGCCATCGCCACAAGCCCAAAGCTCGTCAACAGGGGTCCTTGATATGGCCCATTTGAATGCTACCACCATTGTTAGACCATCCCCCACACTGCTCTACTCCTAACATTCCTCTAGAGATTTTTTCACAGTAGGAGAGGAAACAGATAACTACAATCCATTCTTATCTCTACACAAGTGCCTCTGAGTAATCTGCACTTCAGGCTGTTGTCACCTCCTTCACAACCAGCTGCCACCATTTCCATAGTACTTCCCTCCCCCTTACCTTCCTCAGGTGTGCGAACCAGCAGGACGTCACTGTCCATTCCCTGAAACTCATCAAAATAGGGCCGTATCTTTATTTCGTACTCCGTCCCACGTTTCAGGTCCACCAGGACCGCCGACCTCTCGGTAGGGGACTTGACATCTTGGACAACCCAAACGCTGGATTTGGGGCGGTACATGACCCGGTAACCTTGTATGAACTGAGCTTGACGGTCCACCTGCAACAAAGAAGTGCACACATTAGCACGCACAACATTACAGAGTAACAGAAAAGTTTATTATAGATGCAGAACATTTTCAGGATTAAAACTTACAGAATCAACACTTTCAAAATGTTTCATCAACTGTAATATAAAAAAAAAAAGTCTTATTTTTAAACTATGCAGGTCAATCCAGATTCATGAGGGTGGCACCTCTGGTAAAGCATTTTGCTGGAGAATTGAAGACATAAATTGCTGCAGGGAAAATTATTTATATGAGTCTGATAAGAAGGTGAAGGGGGCATTGACTCTTCAGTTGACATTAGATTTGGGTGGAGTGGAGTTTGCTAGTCAGGCCCCATTAAGACCTGTGAGTTGCAGTAGGACTAGTTTTAGAACAATGCATGGTAACAAATGCTCCTCACTGTGGTGCCATTCGCGTTTCTGCACAGCACAATGATGGTACACTTTCCAATGCAGTGCTTTGGGGGAAAAAGATTTAAAAAGTAGAAAGTAATTTTTGTCCTTGAGTTGAGATGCAGCCCAATAAAAATGAACAGGCCACATTAACACGCAATGCATATTGTGAATGCGGTCATCAAAGAAAACCTGTCCTGACGGGAATACATTTCTTGCTTTTTTTTTATTCTGGCTGCCTTGTGGCTTTGGAATGATCACTAAGTGGAGCCATATCCATTTGAAGACAATGACTCAAAGCACTGAAACTGAAGCCACTGAATAGTCATGACACCTGGGAGACAGGAATTTTCAGGAAAGAGGAGATTGTAGACTTCTCTCATTTATAGTTTTCTTCCAGGGTCCATATGCATTGCATTAACACATGGGCATAAAACAAGCATTTTTTAATGCGTTAAACATGTTGCATTAATGCATTCCTTTGGAAGGGCTAGCAACACACCAAAATGCCCAAAAACATATATGCTATTGGCGACACAGGGCACCACAATGCACAGTTGTGGTACACTCCAATGTTGTCTGTTGGTTTATCATTCAACATATCATTTTGGAAAAAAATGGGCCCTTTTATGAAAAAAAGTGATTTATCTTTCCGATAAAAAAGCTAATTTATCACGTTATCCCTTACAGTAAAAAATGTCTGAAAAATGCAAATGGTAAACTACATATTTTTTTTAAATCAAGCAAAAGAAAAATCTATGCTGGAGTTGCAGATTTCTTATGAATTGACCAATTTATTTCTGAAAATAGCCAGCCAGCGTTTTCCGCGAAGAAGCCAAAATTAAAAATGTGCCGGAGAATATCTTCCTATGACACGCCGCGCTCTGCAATATAGCAGTGACACCTCGCTGCGGATAACGGCAAGTCATTAAGTACTTTTTCTCGTTAATTGATTTAGTTTACACATAAGGACGCCGCGGTTCCAGCAATAAAATCTACAAGCGCCCGCTGGTAACAAAATGATAGTTAATGCTCCAAGACTTCCACTTAATACGGCATTAAACGGGACGGACTCCCAAGTCATATTAAATAAAACAATATCTTTTATAAACTTCATGCTGGTAGAACTCGGGGAAAAGACAGGATTAAATAGCTGTTCGGTTTCATACGTCTCCTTGGATAACCTTCTCCCCCTCCACCACCGCGGCACCCAGAGAGACAAAGCCGGTAATTGTATGAACACTTTACACTACATTTACCTCTCCGATAATCTCATGCAATATAAATCACCCTTCAGATTATTAAAACAGAGACATATTGCTCCATTACATTTATTTTTCAATTTAACATGTTCACATTCCCCCTTCACATAGAAAGCGGACCCCCTGGGGTATCAACGGCATCAACATTTTACATTAAAAGAATTAGGAACTTTTTTTTTCAAAATTTTCAAACATAAATTATGAAAAAAAATCAAGGTTCATAAACTGTTACACAATATGCAAAACCTTTAACATTTTTGTTTATCATCAGGTATGTGGGTTGGCATCTCTAATAAAGTTTTTTTTTTTAAGAAGCAAGAAAATAAAAAAAAATTCATACAAATAAAAAAAAATATAAAATAAAATTCAACAAACGACTAATACCAATAAAACAGATAACAAATAGAAAATATGTAGAACATAAAATATACATTAAATAAAATAAAAAATAAATGAATAAAATAAGTCAAATAATAAAATCATAAATAAATTCAATTTAAATAAAAACAAACAAATAGAGAGAAGTGCGGATTTTAGTGATGTAACTATAGAAGGGTACATGATGTTGGTCTGCAGTAACAAACCTGCCCAAGTTGCTCAGTGGGGGGAAGGGTATCTAAATTCAATTAGGGAGCCTGTACTGGTCAGAATTTTTTCTGGTTGCCAATGGCAACTGGGCCTAGTAATGGTAGTTACCATTGCGTCAAAGGCACATATTGATTTAAAGCACCTTATTAAAATGCCAAATCTCTGAGAAGACATTGAGGGCAGTTAATGGCTCCTATTTTGGTGGGGGGATGGTGGCTAATTTGTGTTACCAGCATCAGCGACGGGCCTGAAAAGGTTGCATCACGTGAACCTGTATGGTGTAGAAATACATGTCTGGCTGAAAATGGAATGTCCCTGACATCTGGCACCTGAATTACAGCACAAAAAACATAGAATAAACCTGTCAGTGCTGCTATTACATGGCATTCATAATGGCTGCCACCTGATAGGTGTCTGGATTACATCCTGCTGGGAGATGACAACCAGTAATATGAATAACGCTTAGATGTATTGATTTACTCACAGGGAACTGTATTGCACTACAAGTGCGTCATATTCTCCTCGGCAGAGGAAAAGCCAGGTGGATTTTAGTGTCCATTTTGTTTGAGTTTAAAGTTGGCCACTCTGCTAAGGAAGACATGACATTGGCTCGGCAATAGAAGGGACGAATAATACCCCTGAGGCATAAGACACATGTTTATAGAAGATGGCTGACAAAATGGTCTTTGCTCACATAACATCGACAGCTACACTATATTGTCAAAAGTTTTGTGACACCTGTGCCTGTACACAAACATGTAATGTCATCCCAGTCTTAGTCCGTAGGGTTCAATATTGAGTTGGCCCACCCTTTGCAGCTATAACAGCTTCAACTCTTCTGGGAAGGCTGTCCACAAGGTTTAGGAGTGTGTCTATGGGAATGTTTGACCATTCTTCCAGAAGCGCATTTGTGAGGTTGAGCATTGATGTTGGTTGGGCGAGAAGGCCGGGCTCGCAGTCTCCGCTCAAATTCATCCCAAAGATGTTCTATAGGGTTGAGGTCAGGACAGGCCACAGTCAAGTCAAGTTCCTCCACCCCAAACTCACTCATCCCTGTCTTTATGGACCTTGCTTTGTGCACTGGTGCGCAGTTATGTTGGAACAGGAAGGGGCCATCCCCAACCTGTCCCCACAAATTTGGGAGCTTGAAATTGTCCAAAATGTCTTGGTATGCTGATGCCCTAAGAGTTCCCTTCACTGGAACTAAGGGGCCAAGCCCAACCCCTGAAAAATAACCCCACACCATAATCCCCCCTCCATCAATTGATTTGGACCAATGCACAAAGCAAGGTCCATAAACGCATGGATGAGTGGCTTTGGGGTGGAGAAATTTGACTGGCCTACCCAGAGTCCTGACCTCAACCCAGGGTGGATAAAAATCAATGATTTTTTTTTTAAATACAATTTTTTTAAAATTTAAAATCGTATTTTTTTATTTTTATCAAATGTATTTTAATAAAATGTTTTTGGAGTAAAAATCTATCTAAAGATTATTTTCTATTTAGGATACATTAATAATTTAGTTTATTCAGCATGAAATGGAGCTTAGATATGTAGCATGAGGCTGTATATTCTGCAAAATTACATTTTTTGGTAAACTCATTCCATGAATCCAAGCTGAGATAACATGCATTGTATTGATGAATTCACAAAATTTCACAGTAACCATGAGATAAAACAAAGTTCAGGTATATTCCTTCATCCCATTGTATTGAAGATCGATGGACACTGCAAACTGTATGATTGTTTAAAAAGAAATGCATCTGTACCAGGCTGCGTGTGTGAGGAGGAAGGGCAAGCAGTAAAAATTTAAGTGAAACCTTCTAAGCAGCTTATAAATCCTGTGATCTTTCTGCACGTAGCGTGAAGTGCTCTATTCCTCCTTTGAGGAGCAAAATGGCAGCAGGCTGTAAAAGAGACCCAGCTTCGGAATATTTACTAACCTGACAGCTTATCATTCTACATAGGAAACCTTAATTTTGTTTGCAAATATTAAAGATTCTAACTACCAGCAAGAATAGGTCCTTATATTTAAAGAGCACCTGTCACTTTAGATCCATCATGGCAGCGCCCATTATCGGGCATCCACTCACCTGCTGTCGCCACGTCGCTCACCTTGTTGTGTCACTGCCACATCACCAGCCATCCCATTAAAGTGAATGGGACTGACGATGAGTCAACAGCAGGTCAGAGGAGGAGGAGCTGCTGCGGGACAGAGATGACGGTTGCTGTTTAAAAATTCTGATTTAAGTCAAGCCTTTTTATTAGTGAAAATCCACCCTGCCTCAACCCGATAGAACACCTTTGGGATGAATTAGAGTGGAGACTGTAAACCAGGCCTTCTCGTCCAACATCAGTGCCTGACCTCACGAATGCGCTTTTTAAAGAATGGTCAAACACTCCCATAGACACACTCCTAAACCTTGTGGACGGCCTTCCCAGAAGAGTTGAAGCTGGTCTAGCTGCAAAGGGTGGGCCAACTCTATATTCAACTCTGGGGACTAAGACTGGGATACCATTAAAGTTCATGCGCGTGTAAAGGCAGGCGTCCCAATACTTTTGACAATATAGTGTATGTTGTAACACGTGATCTATGATTGCCAACCCTT
Source organism: Aquarana catesbeiana (assembly GCF_042186555.1). Taxonomy (NCBI): domain Eukaryota; kingdom Metazoa; phylum Chordata; class Amphibia; order Anura; family Ranidae; genus Aquarana; species Aquarana catesbeiana. The sequence continues at coordinate 210,348,457 of NC_133333.1, read as the reverse complement.
AATGCAAAAAAAAACAAAAAAAAAAAAAAAACAGTTGCTTACCACACCTTTTAAAATATTAGTGTCCTAATATCCTAACTAGTTTATTTTTCCTGTGAATTCTACTTGTTGAACGCGTGCACTCCCATGGCGGACTACAAGCTTAAGTGTCAGCACACAGCACACAGAGCCTTCACAGTAGGTCACGCTACTGCACAGCCAGCACTGAAATTGGCACCGCCAATATTATGATTGACAGCGGTTTGTGTGTGTTGTTTTGGTTGCACACCTATGTTGTGAAGCACACAATAACCTGGTCACAGGGAGGAGATATGCAACCACCTCTATAGCAGGGGTTCACCAAGCCAGAAGTGGCTGGGAGGACGGGCAAGGATGGGAAGATTTCTAACATTAAAATTAAGAGTTTGACATTTTATTTTTATTTTAAATGAGTCAGCAACCCTAGGGAACATGACATGCACAGCAGTGGGCTGGATTTCTGAAATATCAAAATGCCTTGATAGATGTCAGTATGCAGGAGTGGACGTTCTTAGGCAGACTGCATTTGCATGCATACTGTCCTAAGTAACACCCACATATGAAGCTGAACTTCCATGAAACTGAAATCCAATGAATGAAAGAGGTGGACCAGGGACAGACAGGCTGGACATCCTGTAGCCAGGAAATCTGATTTGCTGCAGTATCTAATACACATTGTGAGACGCTCACAGTGTGCAGTGGATTTAGATTGAGTAATTCCAGAACATGAGAGCAGCTGGCATATGCTTCAAAGCCAAGGATTTTCCAGAAGATTTAAAACTGATAATTGAGATTTTTTTTTTTTATCAAAGTACATGATTGAGATTTTGGTTTTTATTTCATCATAGCAAATAGATTTCAGATTTGTAATTGCTATAATACTGGTCTATGTATAACCTATTTCATCACCAGATGCGGAAGGGGCACCAGGGCATTATATATTCAAACACATACACACATCCTGCAGCTTATGAATACCATATGAGTGAACTTTTTAAAGTGGGTAAAGGCTTACAGATGGAATTTTCTGCAAACAATTATTTTGACAGATGGAATTCCATTAGAATAGGATACATACAGTGTGTGAGCCAAGTACAATTTACTCTATACATGAATGTGATCTCTGTTACTGTGATCACTTCACTGCAGGAAAGGCATTTGGCACCTAATAATTCCACTTACCGTCCAAGTGACCTGTACGGTGGAGGAGGTGAGAATTATGGGCTTCTGGAGCTGAACCACCACTTCTCCGAGTTCCCGCTGTACTTGCCGGTGGTCTACACCTTGTCGGGTAGGGCTGACATCTGGAAAATGAGCAAAAGTTCCCAAACTTCAGTCACATTACCAGAACCCATTGGATTACTAGGCATCTAACAGAATAGAATATCATAGGGCCAATTGCTCATCTAGTGTCGGTATAAAAAAATGGGTAAATACAATTTGGACAGTACCAGTTAATACAATTGGATCATCATGAATCCCATGGGCCTTAACATGTCAAAGAGGAACCCGACTGTGTTACCCCTGGTAATTGGTCACAAAATTTCAGATTCTACCTGTGCAGGGTTTCATCTGATTTAGCAACCTAGACGGTTTATTTCAGATGCTTTGATGAGTAGGGCCAACCAATTTTCGCACATAGGGCATATGCAGACTGGTGATGGGATCTGTTGTGAGAGGATTATTCTCTCAGTTGGCTCCTACATGCTTCCTGCACCAAATGCACCCATATCCTGCATGTTCTAGGATGGTACTGCTAGTAAAAATCATCTGTGGGTAGTATGTGGTCGCAAATGAGATTAAAGATCCATTGGGTGACCCAAATAAAGTGTATCACCAGGGCTCAGTACACATCCTCTGTGTAGAAATGAGACGTGGGGGTCATGGCTCCCTGACCCTTCGCCATACACTGATTTACTGGTCCAGTCCCAGAAGATGTCCTCATGCTATTGATTGACTTACCCTGAGTGCGCACTGGCTCTGATATAGGGCTGGGGTCACTGAGACCATACGAACTGACTGCTCGGATGATGAACAGGTAGATGGTGTTTGGGTTTAGACCAGTCACTGTGTGTTTTTCCACCTTCACGTTATCTGCCACGGTCTGCCAGGTGCTGCCTGACGATTGGCTACAGAAGAATACAGATAGGTTAAAAGCTGGTTCCTGGGGTATCTTTGGTAAATGCAGCAATGTACATTGTAAATACCCCCCACAGCAGCTCCAAAGTGGGTGGAGGAGAATCCAGTGCATTGTGTGTATTGGCTGCATGCTGTCTACCTTGTTTAACTAAAATAATAAAGGAATATAAGGTCACTTAAAAAGTTTTTCTTAAAAAGTCTTGCTTAAAGTCTTGCTAGAATGGGTAAATAAAGAGTAACAGATATGTTAACCATATTATCTTTCCCAGAGGAAACGCTGCACCAGGTTCCTTTAGTGCTGGTTACATGACCTCAGCTAAAGATCAGCCCACCTGAATCTAGAAGAGGTCACAAGACCTAGTACCTAGGCCATCAAATATATGGCCAGCACTGAAGGGAACCTGGGACAGCATTATCTCCCACCCTTGTGTTTCTTTTTAAGGTTATTCATCCCAACCAGGCTATTAAGGAGCTTTAAATTCACCTTAAAAGGTTGGCTGTATAACAAAATGGCAGTATCCAAATTAAACACGGGATCAGGATTCTCCTCTAATAACTGTACTATACAAACAGTTTTGGAGAACGGTTTATTATAAGACCTTTTAGCCGTTAAGCGCAAACGATGTACTTTTGTAAGTCCAAAATGTATCTCCGAATTCCCATGTTCACCAGTTGCTTTGTATAATATTTCATGATCCATATTTATTTTATCCCTGTTCTCACAGTGCTTGGAAAACCACAACAATGTCGATGTCGTATTGCTCCCCAGCCTCTGCCCGCCACAATCCCCCATCCTGATTTATGGGGGAATTTTCCTGCCTCTATGTTTGCAGAAGATTTTTGCTGCTGACTAAACCGTTTACCACCTGCACTCGCTGTAAATCTTGCGCAAGAACAAAGCAGATGGTGACGGCTGGCCCAATAATGCGGACGCAGCACCCACGCTAAGAAAATGTTTGCAAAACCGCTGACCCGACGCCAAGGCAAGGAAGTCACTAAGTCCTGAAATTCTGGGCTGTGTTTTATCACTCAGAGATCTCAGCCGTGAAATAGTGATGGAAAGGAGTGCAGGCCTGGGGAACCTTCACCCGTTCATCTGGACTAGTAGCAGCTCAGGCCTGGTCATTGCAGCCATCCAGCAGGACATGGCAACTTCATAACTGGTGACGTCTGTTCTTTAAAGGGCCGCTCTTTTCTTATTAAAAAATCACAACATCTTAATAATAAACCCATATCGAGGGGAAAAACTAAGTTTTTATTAACTAAATTTCCAAAATTGCAGTCTAGAAACCTAGGTCTAGTTTAGGCTAACCAGCTGTATCTCCCACCAAGGTAAAGGAACCATCATTAGCCAACCAAACAAGCTTTCTGACAGTCTATATGGGAAATGGACAAGATGTGGTGGATTTACTAAAGGCGAATTGACTGTGCACATTGCAACTGCAGTTTCTCTAGAGCCAAGTAAATAGGGGGGGGGGGCTCTGCTGGCTTCCAGCTTCCAATTATGTGCAAGCAAAAATGCTGTTTTTTTTTTTTTTTTTGTATGTGATTGGGTATTCTTTGCAAAGTGAATACATCTCATTTACTAAGCTCTGGAGCAACTTTACTTGCAGAGTGTAATTGGACTTGTAAAGTGCATGGTCTAATTGCCTTAAGTAACCCCAATGTAATAATCTGTAGCAACCTTTCACTAGTGTGACTTCTGCACTCTGTTGAATGGATAAATCCTGATTGGTCATTATTAGTACATGCCTTTGGCAAGACCTTCTTCCTAATGTCTGATCCATGATCTCAATAGACAGTGAAGCCTAGATGCCCAAAACAAATTAATAGAACGACTGTCCAGCACACGGCTCAGAGTTCTCAACCATTTATGGATCATAAGACAAACCGCTCAATAAAAACAATATGCCACACATTTTAGCCAAGATGGCCTTTGAGTTATGATAGGCTGTTCTGGCTGAAACGTGTTAGCATACTGTTTTTATTGAGCTGTATGTCTTATGATCAATAAATAGTTTAGAACTTAGAGCCCTGTGCAGGACTATTGTAATATTAATTGTACTGTGTGCAGGCAGACAGTAGCCCAAACTGAGCCCCAGCATTTCACTATGACCCTAACTGACTGAGAAGGCAGAGCAGGTATTTATTGCCTTTATTTGTGGGCCAAATTTACCTTGACAACAAATAATTTTTGACCATTTTGATTTAAAAAAAAAAATGTTCATTTTAAAATATATATTTTTTTAATACTGTAATTGTATTTAACATTTGTAGCACCCTGGGGTTTAGTCAGGGATGCTGCTCACAAATTTACTTGCCAGCAGGGGTTTTCTTGAATCCCTTGGCCTGCTGGGAGGGCCTATATATTCGGGTGGAGTCAGGTGATTATGTTCTGTGCCACCTGGACGGCTGTCTGGGTGGACATGTGTCGTGTGCCCCGGGGCACGGTGGAGAATAGGGAAACTTCAGGTGGTGATCAAGTCAGGGACCTAGCCAGCGGAGGTGACGCTTGCAGAGCAGCCTTGTGAGTCAAGCCAGGGACCGAGCCGGTCAGCAGGGGGTGAAGCTTGAGAAGTATCTGGAGTGCCAAGCTAGGGGCCCAGCAGGGAAGCGTGGGTGACGTGAGGTAGATACCACCGCAAAGCTTAGAGGAGCTCAAGGGATTCAGTCAGTGAATCAGAGGGTCTAGTGAGAGACTGGGAACTCAGTGTTGAAGAATTACAAGAGGAAGTTGTAGTAAAGCTAAAGGAACTGTTACGTTTGGGTTAGGAACTGTTAAAGACTGTTGCCATAGGAGACAGCATTCCTGCACCTGCAGATGTAGTGCCTTGCTGGGGCATTTCCCTGTACGGCTGTTCTCCTATTAAAACGTCGGAGTCTGCTAATTGAACTTGCAACTACTCAAGGGTGTCCTGGCCCTAACCCTCTTTCCCCCATAAAAGAGTGTAAGAGAATTAAACATCTCTTTTGCATTCAAGAAGTGTCTGGCGCCCAATAATTTCCACCCTGCACCCACTATGCCTCACAACCCACCACATAGAGAAGGATATCGGCTATCTTTTGGCCTGGAAAGTTCTCATTAGATTGGAGGGGGTCAGAGACTTTGCTTTGCTATTTTTTTTTTTTGAGCGCACATCTGTAGGTTGCATAGGTTCATGTGAAGCAAACCTTCAACCATAACTGGTTTATCACATGATCAGCAATCACAACGATTGGTTCACAATCTTTATTCTGAGCCTCTAGCTGTAACTGACAGCTGTGTTCTCTGAACTATCAGCATGCAAAGGTTCACACTAATTTATTCACAACTGCAACCGAGTGGAGGACCCATGTATTAGAACGTTAAGCTGCAAAACACATTTGAGAAGGCTCACCTGAAGGCCTCAATGATGTAGGAGGTAACCTGGCTGCTCCTGGTTTGTGGGTTGGGGTTCCATGTCAGAGTAACGCTGTTCTTAGTGACGTCAGTGACAAGAGGCTTGGATGGGGCACTAGGGAGCAGGCTTGGCTCTGAAGGCTGAACATTTACTGGAGATCCTTTTTCTTCATGTGGAAAAACAGAAATTTAAATGACCATTAACAAAAATCTATCAGCTGTTGTCACACAGTAGTATCCATTATATCGCCTTCTGAGAAAAATGGGGCATATTTGACAGGCTTAATGGCCATATATGAAAACTGCCCGCTTACCTTGAACAGCTAGGAATCCAGCCCATGTCGTCTCTCCTGTTGAACTTGTTGCTACACAGGTGTACAATCCAGAATCTGCCACCTAAAACACAATAGACATCCTATTAATAGTGAATGTTATCACAGGGATGGACCAGTCCTTGAAGATGGGCATGCAGTTCATCTGGTGCCCCACTTCCTGCAGCCTATTCTATTGTTATCAGTAGCCAGTGTTCCCTCTATACTGTCTGCTAGGATGGACTGACTGGCTGCTTTTACTTTTAATCTTTGGGCTTTAAAAGGTAATGCTTTTAAAAATCCACTAAAGCTTTCATCACTGCAGAACTTACCTACAGTATCTCACAAAAATGAGTACATCCCTCACATTTTTGTAAATATTTTATTCTATCTTTTCATGTGACAACACTGAAGAAATGACACTTTGCTACAAGTAGTGAGTGTACAGCTTGTATAATAGTGTAAATTTGCTGTCCCCTCAAAATAACTCAACACAGCCATTAATGTCTAAACCGCTGGCAACAAAAGTGAGTACACTCCTAAGTGAAAATATCCAAATTGGACCCAAAGTTTCAATATTTTGTGTGGCCACCATTATTTTCCAGCACTGCCTTAACCCTCTTGGGCATGGAGATCACCAGAGCTTCATAGATTGCCACTGAAGTCCTCTTCCACTCCTCCATGATGACATCACCGAGCTGGTGGATGTTAGAGACCTTGCGCTCCTCCACCTTCCACTGGGGATGCCCCACAGATGCTCAATAGGGTTTAGGTCTGGAGACATGCTTGGCCAGTCCATCACCTTTATCCTCAGCTTCTTTAGCAAGGCAGTGGTCGTCTTGGAGGTGTGTTTGGGGTCGTTATCATGTTGGAATACTGCCCTGCGGCCCAGTCTCTGAAGGGAGGGGATCATGCTCTGCTTCAGTATGTCACAGTACATGTTGGCATTCATGGTTCCCTCAATGAACTGTAGCTCCCCATTGCTGGCAGCACTCATGCAGCCCCAGACCATGACACTCCCACCACCATGCTTGACTGTAGGCAAGACACACTTGTCTTTGTACGCCTCACCTGGTTGCCGCCACACACGCTTGACACCATCTGAACCAAATAAGTTTATCTTGGTCTCAAACCATAGGACATGGTTCCAGTAATCCATATCCTTAGTCTGCTTGTCTTCAGCAAACTCTTTGCGGGCTTTCTTGTACATCATCTTTAGAAGAGGCTTACTTCTGGGATGACAGCCATGTAGACCAATTTGATGCAGTGTGTGGCGTATGGTCTGGGCACTGACAGGCTGACCTCCCACCCCTTCAACCTCTGCAGCACTCATACATCCCAAAGACAACCTCTGGATATGACACTGAGCATGTGTACTCAACTTCTTTGGTTGACCATGGTAAGGCCTGTTCTGAGTGGAACCTGTCCTGTTAAACCGCTGTATGGTCTTAGTCACTGTGATGCAGTTTAGTTTCAGGTTCAAGATTGGCAATCCTCTTATAGCCTAGGCCATCTTTATGTAGAGCAGCAATGCTTTTTTTCAGATCCTCAGAGAGTTGTTTGCCATGAGGTGCCATGTTGAACTTCCAGTGACCAGTATGAGAGCGTGATAGTGGTAACCCCAGATTTAACAGACCTGCTCCCCATTCACACCTGAGACCTTGTAACACTAACGAGTCACATGACACTGGTGAGGGAAAATGGCAAATTGGGCCCAATTTGGATATTTTCACTTAGGGGTGTACTCACTTTTGTTGCTAGCGGTTTAGACATTAATGGCTGTGTTGAGTTATTTTGAGGGAACAGCAAATTTAAACTGTTATGCAAGCTGTACAGTCACTACTTTACATTGTAGCAAAGTGTCATTTCTTCAGTGTTGTCACATGAAAAGATAATAAAATATTTACAAAAATGTGAGGGGTGTACTCACTTTTGTGAGATACTGTCTATAGTTCAAGTTTTTGTATCTATTTATATATTTCAGCCAGTCATGAAGCAGGAGGCGCAGGGCACCTCTTGGCATTTACCAGTCTTGCTCCTGGTTACAGGAGGCGGGGCTCCTCTGGGGCCATTAACTCATAGCGCTCCTCAGCCCATATGACATGACTCATTGTTTTTCCTGGGCAAAAAGCAGCGGCTGTGATGAAATGTCGCTATTAGCCGCACAGGACACGGGAGTTGCATTAACCTTCTGACTCCGACACAAGGAAAGAACAAAAATAACGTGGAGGTTCTCCACTCCCCACTGAATTTCCGCATCAATTTTTAAGCAAATATTTAGCGTGCACGCCATGTTGTTTAAGTTATTCATGAGCAACCTCCACTTTACCCTGCTGTGTGATGCTACAGCGCTGCACAGCTACTGGAGCTCAGAAGCAGCACTTTGTTCTGGAATATGCAGCAACCTCTGTGTGCTGCACCCCATGTCTGTAATACACATCAATCTCTGCATGCTATGTCCCGTGTCCAGAATATGCAGCAACCCTATGAGTTACATCCTTTGTCCAGGATACATGTCCAACTCTACATGTTATGCTCCATGTCTGGAGCACGCAGAAACCTACATGTTACCCTGGATATGTGTCAAAAATCCATGTCAGGAATGTGGTGTGTATGTATGTGCATATGTAGTTTTACAGGTATGTATATACGTACGCAAATGAAAGGTTTCAGTACACTTCAAAAGTTTTAAAGGATTCAGGATAAAGAGTAGCAATGCAACAGTTTTGAGCAGTCCATGAAGAGCATGAAAAACGTGGCTACGTGGTCCCTCTCTATTTGTTCCAGGAAATATGGCTCCGCACTAATGGAGGGGGAGTAGGGATTCCAAGTTTTACCCCTATATTTTTTTTTTTTCTCCTTTTTCCTCTTTCTCTTTTTTCTTCCTTTGTTTTATTTTAAATAAGTGTACAGTCACAACAATACTGAATTAAAAGCTTGCTATTATTGATATTCTATAAAAAGGAATATGATCTATGAGCTATGTGTGCCCGTTTTGAGATGTGAGTTTTGTGGAAGTAATATCGTTCAACATCTATGAAAATGTTTTTTTTTTGTTTTAGTTTTTTGTTTTTCTCTTTTTTTGTGTTTGTTCGTTTGTAGGAAAAATGTATAACAATAAAAAAAACCTTGTTGCAATCTTTGAAATGTGCTTAAGCCTTTCATTTGGACTTCTACATATAGAAGTGTAGGATATCCGCCAGTTGCTTGGTGCACACTGTATCCTGCAAAGAGACATGTTCTTCACAGCCTATAATATATATAATATAATATATTGTGTGTGTGTGTGTGTGTATGTATATATATATATATATATATATATATATGACAACCCTTGTGGTGACATCAATGACAACACATTGCCAAAGAAATTGCATGTTCCACTAAATACCATGCCTGGGATGGAACTTTTATGAGGTTTGTAAAGTTCGGACTATAATAGAGCAATGGCAAGAAAGGTGAGAAAATTACAAAACAGAGCCTCGGGGCATTCCCTGGTAATACAAAAGAAAAAAAAAAAAACCCCAAACAGTCTTAAACTAAAATCCGCTTAGCACTTTATAAAGGATAAGTCAACAGAATCAAAAATAAAAGAAGTCATCTCCATAACATTCAGTAACTAAAGGGTAAGGCATTCAAAAACAGGAAAAAGGCACCATAGACACCCAGCCTGACAATGGATAATGTTACATTGACCAATCATGTCTTTAAACAATAGATAAGATTAAATGCCCAAAAATGATGGGGAAACCAACACTTTATGATGTGGCGGTGGAGGGGGAGTCGAGACAAATATCCCATACCTTGTGGAACTTCTGGGACACCCACGGGAAGTATATGTCTCTTTATATACAATAATTAAGGAATTCCAGAAGTTTAACGTGATCTGGATTTCCATTCCAGGTTGATAGGTTTACGTACGTAAAAAAGCAATAAGAGTCCTGAGTGCCCAGCGGAAGGCCAGAGGGCCCACCAGGCCAGGCAAACAGAAATGTTCTTTTTTTTAAGGATGGAATGCAAAAAAGATTTGGAATTGCATATGTAATCTAAAAATCAGCAGCCCAGCATGACAGAAATATGGCTTGTGATCAAGGTGACAATTGCATTTTACAATGTGTTTTGTTTCTGACAGTTGTGGTCTAGGTCTAATTATGGTGTATGGCAAGGAGATGCATCAAAAAGATCTTCTTTTTCTAGGACAATACCATAGAACACACCTTTGTTGCTTTGGCTGTCATCAACGAAGCAATGTTGGAACACAAAGGTCTACCCCTCCCCAGGCTAAATACTCACAGACCTGATGCCCCCGATGACTATTACCACTTCCAATAATGTATGGATCATTGGCCAGGAGGAAGTTTGGAAGTAATAATTTTGGATTGTTCCTGGACATAAATCATAAGCCCTTACTGTCATCTACAGAATTACATTGTGGTTATAGGAAATTGTGTTGAAAAATAAAAAAATCTTTTAGAAGCCCGAATCTTTTCTTACTGTGTGGGGCAATGGACTTTTGAATCACCCTTTGTATGTATACATATGTTCAAATATACACAAACACATAGTATATTATTAATACATTCATCTTTGGCTTTCACGCACGGCTAGACTTGTGTAAAGGTGGAGATCGATTGGGGCAGATCAGGTACACATACCTGTCTTGGGAAGAATAAGGAAAAACAAACAGATCTGCTTGTCAGCACAGCGAGATGAAACGAGTCAAGTTCCGAGCCGCTGTTTGAACAAGAGCTTTGATGAGCACAAAGGAGGCCTCGTATCAAGGAGGCGAAACATCAAACACTCTCCTAACATGACAGCGTTTGTAATTCAAGGTCGACAAGGTTTGTGGAAGTTTGTAGATCTGAGACAGACGCAGCTTGTACAGCATTACACACATGAAACAGCCATTTATGAATACAGTATTTACTAAACAAACATGGGAGGGAGGAATCACCAGGGCTGTATGGGGAATGGGACGCTGTGCGGTTTCCACTGGTGGTGGGAATCGGCAGCCTGTAGCCGCAGTTAGGTAGTGCATGTGAAGATGTACAACTGATTATGGGAGTCTTCGAAGGTCTATGGAGCTTAAAGTGTATGAAAAGCAAAACTTTGTTCTTTAATTTTGGATAGAATGGGGAATAGTCAGATGCCAGCCACAAAAAAGTTTTTTTTTTTTTTTTTTTTTAAGTCAGCAGTTACAAGTACTCTAGCTGCTGACTTTTAAAAAGGACACTTACCTGTCCAGGGAGCCCCGATTCATCCACCGGAGCGGGTGCAGACGCCACCATTCCAACTAAGGGAAACTGGCAGTGGAGCCTTCAGGCTTCACAGCTGGTTTCCTACTGCACATGCGCATTATGAATGGCCAGCTCGTCTTCTGGGAGACACACACAGGTACCAGAAGGCAGCGGGGGTGAAGGAAGAGGGCTCACTGCAGACGAGGACATGACGTACTGCACCGCGGCCGGGCTAGGTCGCAAGTATACTTAGTAATTCTAAAAAGATATGAAAAGAAAAAAAAATTGATATCCAAAAATGAGGGGTGGAGAGGTGGTCTTTAGTTTAAGAATTTTTATTATAACAACAGTATCCACTCACATGGAAAGAAGTAGAGTTGAGTTTTGGTGCATCTCTTGGCTGAGGAGGTGGGACTACAGGTTACAGTGAGTCCGCTTGAAAGATGCAGCACATCAGATCCCAGGGGGAGTGATGAGGTCAGGGGGGCCATCCCATATCACAATTATATCACTGATATATCGTCCGAAAAAAACGATAAAAAAAAACGAAAAAGGATTGTGTCGCCAGATGTATTTATTTTCCCAATAACCCATGGCTGGATTTGCGTACGATGGGGCAAAAATGGCACCCATGGCGGTTTACTGTACCGCCATGGGTGCCCTGTTCCCTGTACCTGCAGGTAAAAATCGTCAAAGTCAAAATAATTATGAGTAAGACAAAAATTTGTGGCTTCCAAAATGAAAGCGGCTTGTCTAGGATTAATGAGTGGGTCTTGGGCAAGAAAAAATTCCAGAGCTAGTAGGCCAAATTGGTGGGGAATGGAAGTATAGAGGGAATTAACGTGTCACATTATAGTGACGTCACAGCCCGGCGGCACACTGTTTGCCTTCCAAGCCTCGTTCTGGATCCTCATCGTACGGCCCTTTCCCTGCCCTTATCCTCCCTGGAATCTACACCCTGCAAAGCAGACTTTCTGTGATCCCACCTCACCCTCTCTAGGTTTCGTTGTGCTGCACCTTGTCACCTAAAAGGACTTGCTGTGACTTGTAGGTCCACCTTATCCTCCCTGGGATCTGATGTACTGCATCTATCAAGTCAGAAGCGGACTCGCTGTGACCTACCTCCTCAGCCCAGAGATGCACCCAAACTCACCTTTACTTCTTTCCATGTGAGTGGATATTGTTTTTATAATAATTGTTTATGATATATCCTCAGAGGCGCCCCTTTCCTTGTTTTTTCCTAGTTTTACTGGAACTTTCTTCTGGTCTCCCTGGTGGCAGCCCTGACAGACTCACCTATTTCTTCCTTGACACTTGCCTCTGGACTATTATGGACCATATATTGTCATATTGAGGTATCTGAGCATTGCCTTCTACTTGTTAATTGTAAAAGTCTGTGGAACTCCGCTTTAAAATGTAAAAACACAACAGGAATGCCATCCTATACTCACAGAAAACACTTTTCGGGGCACAACCTTCATAAAGGTTCAAATATTGCAAGTGGATAAAAGCTCTCAAAACGGCAAGTCGATAAAAGCTCTCAAAACGGCAGAATCACTAAGATACGTTTATATATACAGTGGTGGATGAAATATCTCTAGTTAGTGAGACGGCACTATAATTTAAATTGAGCACTATAATTTATTGAATGAAAAGTCTCAACTCCTTTAGTAAATCAGTCTCATACTTTATGCTAACATAGATTCCTAGGTTGCTTCCCCTATGCACACTACACATATATTCCTTACCCTGACAATGCTCCTTTCCTTATATACTCTTCACACATTATACATATATCCCTTACCCTGGCAATGCTCCTTGGCTCCTCCCCTTTAATACTTTATACACCTTATACATATATCCTTTAAATTGGGTTTTTCCCCTTATATACCCTATACACAGTAGACATATTTTTTAACCTGACAATATTCCTGGCTCCTCTTGTTAAATATCCCTATGCAAATATCCTTTACATTGACACTGTACCTGGGCTTCTCCCCTTATATACCCTATACCAGCCATTTTCAACTAGGGTCCTGCAGAGTTTGCTAGGGGTTCCTAGAGCTGTGGCTGATTGACCTCCCATTTTATGGTACCTGCATAGTTCCAGGGCCACCCCACTTGGCAAAGCTCTCAGGATGAGACCATCTTTTTTAGCCAAATGGTGGGTGGCACCATTGTAAGGGCTTCATTTCTCCTACTGACCACAGATGAGGTATACAAAAGATACAAGTACTGCAACAATTGAATAAGCCCAGTAGAACATTTTTTAAGATACAAAAGTGAGCTAATGCTTTTCAGGGGCTCAAACCACCACTTCCTCAGGGATATAATGGATTGGGTCCAGTGCTGCTACAACACACATCTCCTACTGACCACCAATGCAAGGGACATTTTTCTCATTGACCCCAATCAACTGGTTTTAGTAAGGATTCACCCAAGACCTGAAAGTTAGTTCCTCTTGGTGTAAAGGTTGAGAAAAGCTGTCTTATACATATATCCTTTATTTTGCTAATGTTCCTGGGCTCCTACACCACTTAGAACTGCCAGAGCAAGCAGGAGATTGTTATGGGGGTGTTCTTGGTCCTGCCCATGAAAAAAATTTGAATTCGCATTTGGAAGACTAAAAGAATATATATGAATTAAAAAGCCCTCCATCTTCCAGAATTATCCCTGTCTAGCAGCACTCTAGGTTTGACCGTGTGCGCTCCCTTGTAGGAAAACTGAAATTCATATTTAATTCTCTGCAGCAGTCCTCATCTTGGCTGGTGGTAAAATATTAAACAGGCCTTCATCAGATCAAGCACAGCTACAGTAAAATCATTTGCAAGGCTGGAATTAAAAATGTATGACTGCATCTACTCAGAGCTACATGGCGGGGCAGCCAGAGTTCAGAGGCGCACACAGCTGGCAGCAGAGCCCCCCACACTCCCAATGACTAAAATCCGGAACAATTATTTCAATACCATCCATTGCATTCCTACATGTCTGTAAGGAAGTTGCATCTAGATGGGTAATGGAATGGGTAAATTGCAGCTGCCACGGGGACCAAAGTCCCAGCAGGTCCCTGCCATCTACTGTCCAAAGAAAGATCTATGTGGCAGTTCTGTTACGGTGCAGATTGATCAGTACTGAGTGAACCTACCACCCCCTCACTGCCAGAAACATCCTTATTCCCTATACTGAGATCACATACACATTTCAAGGAAGCCACCACCGCATCCACTACTATGTATCCTCTACATTTGGGGCACAAATCATGCCATCCCGATGTAGGAAGAGAATAGGATGAATACGGAATTCCCTAAAGTGTATGTAAACTCGCAATTTTTCAGTATATTTGGCATCATGTTTCACTGTAAGCAGTTTTCCTTAACAAAGCCATCTCTGTAAAGGTTTAACACCGGGGCTTCTCGATCACGTGATCACCATAATTTGCTGTCATGTGATTGGGAGCCCATCATACCGGCTCCTGACCGCAAACAATGGTTCAGAGCCACTGTTGAGAGTGCAGCCAGGGGATGCCAGTTTTATGCATAGATGTGGCAGCACTGCGTTAATCTCCACCATCATGCTGACACATTTATGTGCACAACCGACAGGAAGGGGTTAAGCAAATCATTTTTTTGTGAATCTGTTGCAAAGTTTCTTACCTAAAGATCTTACGAGTAACAACACTTCCTGTTGCAGGCTGACAACATTAAAAAAACACACATTTCCAGCAGCAATGTTGCCAGGCTGCCATTTGTGCTCCTTCTGTTGGACTTTTGGCTGCAGAAGACAGGCGCAGACCTGATCAGCAGCCAAACGGCCAACTGAAAAAGTTTGCACAACAGGCCAACAATGCTGCTTTTTGCAAGGCAATGGATTAGTGTTGTCAGGCTGCAGCAAGAAGTGCTGTTGTTGGCAGGGTCGCCAGGTAATAAAATTTACAAAAGATTCCCACATAAAATGTGTTGCTTAAGAAAACTGTATACACTGAGGCATGACGCCAAGCATGCAGATAATAGATTGCGGGTTTATATATAATATATATATATATACTTAAAGTGTCATTAAACCCACATCATTAAAAACTGTCAGTGCAGTCATTTTCTGTATTCTTAAAAGAACCTGCTTGATCCTGCTGTTCTCTATCCTTCCCTCCTTGTTTTTGTCCCTGCTGCAGTCTGAGATTGTGTCGACCAGCCATTGCCACATCTACTGAGCACACTCCAGTTTCAGGTCACTTCTAACATAATAATTTCCTCCTTTATCTCATCTGAGCAGCTCATGTGATTATAGAGTTGCACATGTGAGCTTATACACTCCGGATAAATGAAAGTCCACTCCCTTCCTCCTCCTCCATGCCCACTAAACATTGATATTATGGGGGAGGGATATTACATGTTGATTGATGGAGGCATCACCTCCCTATAATTCTAGGCACAAACAGCAACAGGCTGGAGGGGTGTGAAACGGGCTGTGATTGGCGGAACCTCCTCTTAGATAGCCCACACCATGTTTTTGCACAAAAATAGTAAATACCTGAGTTCAAATACATATTTGTATGATGATTTAAAACATGTATTTGATATTAATTATGCACTTTAACTTTGACTGGCAGCAGAGCACTAGAAGCTATTTCCGCCGATAGGCTGGGGAAGAGCACATGACGGCTGTATATTAAAGTGAAGTTCCACCCATAAAATGAAATTTACCGTATTAAACAGCAATAACCATAAGCAACAACATTTGGATTTTTTTTTTTACTTACTCATTAAGGGCTGTTACTATGGGGTCCCTTGTAATCTGCCACTAGGTCACCGCAGCCCTTGACGTAATTTCCCTTGGCGCCTGAGCTCGCTACTGCTCCAGAGAGATGCGTGTCATCTTTTCCCAGGAGTGAGTGGGCAGCGCCGAGGGCTAGAATCACGGTATTTCATATCATGGTTGCCATCACAACGGGGCGGGCACTTCCGACTATGCAGCCCGTTGTGATGGCAACATCAGAAATTTCCTGCGCCGCTTGCTCTGCTTACTGCGCATGTGCGAGAACAGGCGGTGAATGCTGGTAATACAGCAGCGCCGTATCCCGGAAGTTTATGCTTGTGGGCTTCGCATGCCCACAATAAAATGGGTATTCCCTGGCAGCAACAATATAAGGTAATTTTTCTTATAAAATATGCACAAAAGGGGCGCTAATAACGAGACTATCCATTAGTAAATATACATTGGATGATAGTAGGAGATATATTTAAAAAAAAAAAATCATACATGTGGTTGGAACTCCGCTTTAATTATGAAAAAAGGTACAGTACTTAAGATTTTTTTTTTTTAATAAAATAAATACATTGCCATCATCCATCTACACAAAGAGCAGGGATAATGTAAATTAAACAGTGTGTGTTTAAGAAAATATTTTTTTTTTGTGAATTTGCCATTCTCTGATTCCTCTTGTATGAAATTGTATTGTAACTAATGTCTGCCTTCATTTTGTAAAGTGCTGAGCAAACTGTTGACGCTATATAAATCCTGTATAAGAATAATAATTTCTTACCTGCAGATCCTGCCAGTAACAGCACTTCCTGCTGCAGGCTGACAACCCTAAGCCACTGCCTCCCAATTATCAGAATTGTTGTCAGCCTGCTATGCGAGCCATTTCAGTTGGCCATTGGGTTGCCTATTAGATAAACCTGATAAGACAGCCCAATGGCCAACCAAAGTAGCTGGAGCGGTCAGCTACAGAACAATCCTGTGTATCTATTTCACGGGAAGTGAAATAATGTGGGCTACCTTCCTGTCTCTGGAGGGAGGACATTCTTCTGCACGCAGACAACTTCCTGACTAATCTTACTGGAGGGCACTGCAGCCAGTCTCCCCACCATCTCAACTGACTGACGGTAACGCAGAATGGTCCATTAATTTAGCATCGCCAGCTATCTGCACCACTTCCCGCACTAATCTACAGTGATAATTCACATAAAGTGCAATTAGGGAGAAGTTTTGCGCCCTCACTTATCAATTCGCTCGTCCTCATCACCAATGCAAATGACTGCTAATGAGCAGTTGCAGCTCATTTCTTTATTACATGTGTCATTAATATTTAAATAAAGAGTGGAATGCTCGCCTCTAATAACTAATCAGGCAGAGCGATGGATGATATGTAAATGAGCGCTCCTAATCAGAGGGCGCAGCAATCCGAAACTTGTCACTGACTGGTCATTAGTTGGAGTTATCAACCAGGAACAGGTCGCCGCTATGGGATGGACATGTGGATCTGCTCTGGGATAGCAGGGTTGTATGTATCTATGTCCTTCCTATGTGATCCTAGCAAGAAATATTTCATACAGTTCATCCTCTAATTCTGTCACATTTACTTCCATTTTAGTAAGCTTGTAGCACATTCTGTTAAAGTGTACCTAAACCCGAAGCCAAAAATGTCACATACTGTCCTTACATGAGATTCCTTTTTTTAGGCTTTCTTCACTGGTGATTCTGCCAGTAACACTATTCCTGTCCTAGGGCAGTGGTTGTCAACTTACTATGCATGGGAGCCCAAATGTAGCCTCTGACATCACCAAAGGGCTGCACCTAAAGTGTTACTAAACCCAGGACCCTGCATTCACTATATCTGGTCTCCCACAGTACACAGAACATGAAAATTCAATTACTTTAGTAAATATAAACTGCTAAATACCTTTTCTCATGAGCAGTATATAGCAGTTGTATGACTTCTAGTAGTGTCTGGTTAAAGCTTGTAGGAGGAATTTTCTCCTCTGACTTTCCTATGAGGCTGCAGGACCCCTGACCCTTTGTCTGGACAGTGCTGATTGGCCCTGTGCCCTTTCCCCAAAAAAAGACTCCTCTCTAGCAATACACACCAAACTGAGCATGTGCAGAGTGCCCCCAAGGCTGTTCTATCAGGAGAAGGGGAGGATCAGAGGAGACGGGATCAAACAGCCTTTTTACGCAATGCAGCGGATTAACCCCTTAGATTCCACAGTGAGTATAACAAGCTGCTTTACTGCATATACAGACTGATTTAACTGTTGTGGGTTTAGTAACACTTCAATGTTCTATATATGTCATGCTACAAAATATATTCTATAGGAGATGGTTGGAGACAGTGGCTTATGCTACAGGTGTGGTTGGAGACAGCAGACATGATGCAGGACACTGACAATAAGTGGCAACATGTTATTGTAGTTCATTTCTAATGCAATGCCACTACTGACTGCTGGGGTCTGAAGGACACATATAAAAAAAAAACAGAGAGCTGCATTTGGCCCTCGGGCGGCAGGCTTGGCATCAGGGTCCTAGGGTGACAACGCTAACTCAACATACTGTATCTATTAAGTGTTGTCACCTTAGGTTGCCTGCCTGATTTGGACTATGAAAACACCTTCCTGTCCTCAACTCCATTACATAGAGGGGAGCTGTTTTGTACTTCACAGGCGATAGCTGGGAAGGCTGATAACATCTTTTGAAAATTTTAGTCCACAGGAAGTTACAAGAATGTTGGATTTCTGGCAGGATCAACAGGTAATTTTTCTGTACTTGCAGAAAAAAAGAAAACGAATGCAGCCAGCACATCTAAGAGCTAAAAAGGTTGCAATATATTACATTTTTGGTCTTGAGTTTAGATATAATTTAAAAGCAATTACATGTACCGAGCACACAGGAAAAGTCCAGACTGGACACAGTACTGCAGACAATACCGGTGTTACATAAATGAGAAATGACATAACCCATTATAAGGGGCAGCAGACAGAACATCACAAGTCCTACCCAGTAATCCTCCATTGACCGTAAACTCAAAGCAGACAACAAGAAGATCGCGCTTTTACAATACCAGTATATGTACATTGCATTTTGTAAGATATCCCTAATGACTGCTGCTTCAGATACTGACCAATCATATGTTATTTTGTACTAGAAAATTGAACGCGGTCTTCTGATTGGTTGTTTTGGGTATCAGCTACGCTTTCCTCTAAAAGTTTACCAATGCATTTCTGATCCCAGTATTATATGTTGAGCAGCTCGGATGGGACTAACCTGTAGGTGGGTAATTTGTAGAGTTCCATTGTCCAGAACGCTGACCCTCGGGTCGCTGCCGCCGACCCTTTGCCCATCTTTTAGCCAGTGGGTGCTGGGCAGAGGGTTGCCAGTCACGTGACACTGCATCTTCACCACAGAGTCCACTGCAAGTGTTTGATTGGACGGTCCTCTGCGAATTATCGGTGGAACGCGATCCGATGTAGCTGTTAAAAGAAAAACATTTTAATTGTATAAGGATTAAAATTCAGCTTTTTGGTATATTGATTTCCATCTGCTAAAGAATAGCAAGGAAAAAGAAATCTGAATATTTAAAACCACAAAATAAAGACCTGTGAGCCAAAGATGATGGGCTTACAGCTTATTAATTCACCAGGAGTGGTAACAATGAGGTACAGAAGGATAGCCATTTTGTTTTCTGAACCAGCGTGCAAGAGCGCATCAATCAACTAGAAACAGAGATATCACTGAGGTACAGAAGAGTAGCCATTTTGTATTCTGAGTCAATGTTCGCGAGGAATGAGCCAATGAGGAAATTAGAAGCAGTGATATCACTGGGGTACAGAAGGGCAGCCATTTTGTATTCTGAACCAATATTGACAAAACATTGGCCTATCCTACTAGGAGCTGCGATATCACTGAGGTACCCGGAAGATGGCCAATCGTTTTTCTGAGCCAATGTTCATGAAGATGGTGCAATCAATAAACTAGGAATAGTTATGTCAAAGGGGTAAAGGGGGGTAATCATTTTGTATTCTGGACCAATGCTCATGAGGAATTAGTCCGTTAAGTTAGGAGGAGTGATATCACCAAAGTAGAGAGGGGTGGGCCTTTTGTATTCATGAGAGGTCAACCAATAAACCAGTAGCAGGGTTTTTAGGGAATTACAGTGAGGCAGCCATTTTGTATTGTGAAGCAGGAATGAACACATCAATAAACTAGGTTGAATGATATTACTGAGGTATAGGAGTGCAGCCATTTTGTATTCTGCTCATGAGAAATGAGCCTGTCAATAAACTAGGGAGAATCATATCAAAGAGGTAAAGGAACACGGTTCTTTTGTACAGTGAACCAATGTTCATGAGGGATCAGCCTAACAATAAACTAGGAGAAGAGATATCACTGAGGTACAGGAAGACAGCCATTTATTATTCTGAACCAATGCTCAGGAGAAGCAATCCCAGCAATAAACCAGGGGAACAATATTACTGAGGAAAAGGATTGTAGTCCTTTTTGAAATGTGGGTTGTTCGTGAGGAATTGTTGTACAAAAAAGGTGGCCATTTTGAGTTTTGAACCAATGTTCATATGGAATGAGCCCATCAAGAATATTGGATAGTGATACCACTGAGGTGATGGAACACAGTCCTTTTGCATTCTGAATCAATGCCCATGAGAGACTGGCCTAACCATAACCTAGTAGGAGTGATATCACTAAAGTATGGGAAGGTGGCCATTTTGTTTTCTGAAGCAATGTTAATGAGGAATGAGCCAATCAATAAACTAGGTAGTGTAAGATCACTGAGGTACAGGGGGGTGGTCCTTTTCTATTCTGAACCAATGTTTGCAAGGAATTAGCTTATCAATATACTAGGAGCAGTGATATCACTGAGGTAGAGGAGGGCAGCCATACATTATATTGAACCAATGTTCATGAGGTATTGGCCTTTTAACCAGGAGCAGTGACATCACTGAGATACAGAAGAGTGGCTGTTTTGTAACCTGAATAATTCTTCATGAAGAATTGGGCAATCAATCAATTGGGAGAAGTGACTGGGGCCAATGTTTTTTAAGAAACCTCTTCAGGCAAAGCGCATCTTGTAGCCTAAACCCCAGCCATTCATACAGCCTATCCTCTATCTACGAGCTAGCAACATCACTGTGGCGCTTGGAAGACTGACTCAACTGACCAGACAGACTATATTATCATTCATCAAATCTCTGGCTATAGCGGCTCATTCAATATTCCATGTAAAACAGCCAGAAGTCGGGGAGATGTCCATGTTAATGACTAGATCAACAATGTGTGGTATTACGCTGAACGCCCCGCGTCACTGCTAATAACCGTTAATGGTGTTGGTTTAACAAACGGCCCATGAACAAAGACGATCCTTTCATCGGCGCTTCCTTTGCTACTTTATAATATGGTCTTCGGAGAGCAATAATTAATTAAGTACTTTCCTAAACATGACTGCAGCTATAAAGGAAACACTCGGCACAGCTTAATTTTTAACTCCATGTTCGCTTTCAAGTTGGAAATGGAAAATATAGGAGATAATTAGGAGGTCGACTCAGAATTGGTTTGCAAAATTAGCAGCCAACTCACATGGTAGTGGCGGGGCACCGTATGAATATGTATTATGTGTTTTTAGTCTGGGTGTTATTTGTAATGTGTTAATGTTTCCTGATCATCACAGCATCGGCCTCCGCCACCCAAAGAGGAATCTCTGTGCAGTGCCACATAGTGACTTAAAGCTCAAATCTGGGCACCAATATTTTAAAAAATTTGGAAGTGTTATGATCTGTTTTCTATTCACAATTTTTTTTTCTTTGCTTCTGACAACATACACAAACAAAAATTGATCTGACAGCTTGAACTGTACTTACGGTCCCTGGTCAATCCCAAACCTGGAGCTATGATTGACACCAGAGCTAGTGTACATTATATTTATGCGCATAATGCATGTCATCACAGGCTGCTTATGTGAACAGACAAATGTATACAATAAAAACATCACCAGTACACCATTTGTAGAGAAACAAAAACAATTTCACGGAGGACCCTTTTCTCAGATGGCAGTAACACTGCCTGAGGAAAGGATCCTCAGTACCCCTGAATAGTTGCATGCGTGTGGTGGCGAATAAATGCCTTATCTCTAATTTGCTACAAATGGTGTACTGGTGATATTTTTAATGTTTGATTAAGCTTATAACAGTGACATCTGTTAGGTTACCATAGCCTCTATTGAAGGTGTTTAACACCATTACCATAGCACCCACCTGTGTTAAAGGTCTATGACACCATCCATCAGGTCACTATAACACCTGCCGCTATTGAAGATCATTGGCACCATCCATCAGGTCACCGTAGCACTCGCCACTTCTAAAGGCTTATGGCACCATCCATCAGGCCACCATAGCACCCACCTCAACTGAAGGTCTATGGTACTATCTGTCAAGTCATCATAGCACCCATCTCTATTGAAGGTCTATAGAACCATCCATCAGGTCACCATAGCACTCACCTCTTCTGAAGACCTATGGCACCATCCATCAGGCCACCATAGCACCCACTTCTGCTGAAGGTCTATGACACCATCTATCAGGTCGCAGTAGCACCCATCTTGACTGAAGGTCTATGGTACCATCCATCAAGTCAACATAGCACCCATCTCTATTGAAAGTCTATGAAACCATCCATCAGGATCACCATGGCACCTACCTCAATTGAGGGTCCATGATGCCATATATCAGATCACCACAGCACCCACATCTACTGAAGGTCTATGGCACCATCCATCAGGTCAGCATAGCACCTATCTCTACTGAAGTTCTATTGTGTCATCTGTCAGGTAATTATAGTACACTGCTCTACTGAAGGTCTAAGGTGCCTTCTGTTAGGTCATCATAGCACCCATCCCTATTGAAGGTCTATGAAACCATCCATCAAGTCACCATAGCACCTGCCTCTTTTGAGAGTCTATGGTGCCATCCATCAGGTCAGCATAGCACCCGCATCTATTGAAGATCTATGGCACAATCTGTCAGGTCACCTTAGCATCCACATCTACCGAAAGGTCCATGGCACTATCCATAAGGTCTCCATAGCATCCACCTCTATTGAAGGTCTATGGCACCATCTGTCAGGTCACCTTAGCACCCACATCTACCCAAAGGTATATGGCACCATGCATCAGGTCACCATATTGAAGGTCTGTCACTGAGAAGAGTGTTGTGTTTTCGGCAAATATATACACTCGCACATACAAATATAAATGTGCACAGCAGAACCTACCGGTATATAAAATTTCACCTGTTATCCGACAGACAGAATGACCCATTAGTGCCCCAAAAGCACTTCCAGCTAAAGCATTGAGATATCGAGCATCATTATTCCCTGAAGCTCTTCAATTTAGTAAATAGCAAACTTTAGATTGACAGTGAAAATAAAATAAAAAGTGCTTTCTGGAGGCTAAAAATGCCGGCCTGGCTGTAGAGTGTGTAATTTTCACCTGTAGCTCTATCTTCTTCTATTGCGTACACAACCTCATTCGCTGGCTGCATCTGCCTGGCGGTTACAATTGCAGTGTAATCAGTGTGGCGCCAATGTAGGAGCGGATCAATAGATGTGGTCGAGTCTATAGCTTGGAGCTCATCCTGACACTGAATGATCGCTCGGAATAATAGGTTTATTGAGTAGACGCAAGCCGAGGACAGCGACAATTGCAGAGTCAACACAAAACAGAAACATTTTCTCTTCGCAGACATACATTTTAAATGAACTTCAAAAACATTCATTTTGGACAAGAGAGGGCGTGTGTGTGTGTGTGTGTCAGGAGTGGAGATTCGATAGTTTGCCCAGAAGGGAGATGTTATACGACACGTGTACTGTTTTTTCTTTAGATGTAATGGGGTGGGTGGCATTGTATAACATGGGGCTTTTTAGATGAATCGTGGTGAGTTAGAGGTCCAATAATTCTGATCCCAAAAACAATAGATCTTTCACTTTCCAAATGTTCTCTGCAGCGTGAGACTGACATCTACATGGATGGATGACAAGGGGTGTTAGTGAATAGGCTTAGATCATACAGGGAGTTCTGTGTTGGGTTACCTTTTGGGGTTAAAGGCTCCTCTCCTGAAATTGCTTACTCTTATTCACTGCACACTGTGAGCGTCTCACAATGTGCATTAAAAGCTGCAGCAACACAGAGCTCACCTCATTTCCTAACTGAAGGACATCCAGAATCACCTACCCTTTCCTCCTCAGCCTGAATGTCCCGGGCCTCCCTCTTTCATTCTTTGAATTTCAGCTCTTTCAATTAAAGGCTCAGCATCACATGCAGGCATTACCTAGGGTGTTCTGCATGCAAATTTCCACTCCTCCAGACTGACATCCAAGGAATTCAGAAATTTGCAAAACTCTGCCAGGAGCCAGTCTACTGCTTGCATCTGGGCTGAGGGCTCTTAAGAGGAGTAAAGGTGCTGTGATGTTTTCAGAAGGCTTTATACAGCACCTTGCTAATCCTTCCCTGTCGTTATCTGCCTGCATTGCCTAAAGAAGCACAGAGACCCAATGATGACATATGTGGGTCTAAAATGCATGTTGATGAAGAAGGGGGGGGGGGGGGGGGGGGGGCGTTGGAATTAGGGAAGGCAAAATATAAGCAGAGTAAACTTTAGCTTTTGAGCAAATCTAAACCACCAAAACAAAATAATAAAACATTGCAGCTTACCAGTCCTTTGATGTGGTGGCTGCATTTGTTTCTTTTTACCTGGCGCCAGTAATGCACTTCTTGTCCTAGGGTGACAACACTCAAGCACTGTGCTACTGTATCTATGGAGGTATGGAGGAGCAAGACTGTCACCTTGGACCGCTCTCCTGATTTGGACTACAAACATTTTCCTCTCTCTCATCTTCTCCAGTTTTAGTGCTGTGTAGCTCACAAACAACAGCTAAGAAAGCTGATAACATTGTGTAAGACTTCAGTTCAATACACAGGAAGTTACAAAGATGCTGGATGTCTGGCAGGATCAACAAGTATTTTCTGTACCTTCAAAAAACATTTTAGAAAACAAATGCAGCCAGCACATCTAAGGACTGTTGAGTTGCAATATATGACATTTTTGTTCTTAGGTTTAGATACACTTTAAGTATGAGAGTCAGGTGAAGGTTAGGGGGTCAGGGGGGAATGTAGCATGACACTCCTTTATCTGCATATTTCCAGCAATGAAGCCCCTACACTGCAATCTACTTGTTACCGGTCTCTCAACACCAAAACCCAGCATACTATTGTAGCCAGTCAGTAGGCTTTCTGCAGTGCTTCTGGATGGGTCAATGGTCACATGACTCTGTGGTACAACACTTCCTCTGCGAACTACAGAGCACAGATCTTGGAACCCACCAGACTCGCTGGTTGTATGTCACTGGTTGAGATTGAAGGCCACACATAATATGGATGCCATCAACTAAAGAGCTTTAGAAAGAAAGTCAGCAGAAGAGGAATGCCAGTATAATAATTAGAGGCACCTGGCATGTAGACGTGTACTTTTAGTTGGTTTTAGTGTTAAATTTTCATGTAGTCCCTTTAACAAACTCATCATAAGTATGGGCAGCTTCAGTGAACACCAAGGACTGACCAGGTCAGCTCACGTTCCAGTGATGTCACTAGCATCTAATAAATTGATTGGCACATTCTCACTAAGTTCGGCCCAGATAAACAATATGGCCTCCACGTAAAAACATTCCTTCTGGTCTCGTCAATGAAAACAGCTCCATTCTACCCGCCCACCGGCTCGTCACTGTCAACACTTTTGCAATAATAGAAATGCAAATCTGTCTTGGAGCATAAAGCTATCTTTAAATTAAACATTCCATTTGGGAAAACCATATGAGCCTCACGTCCCACTCTTCATCTTCATCTGCGCAGAGTGCAAATACCACCAAACATTCTGCTGTGTATCCGAACCCACATTATTTTTAGAAGTTTTCTGTGGGTTGATGTACACGTGTGCGATGGGGACACCTGCTTCAATGTAAGGTTGTCACGACAACCAAAACTTTCTTAATGTATATGTCATTCAGAAGCAATTGAAAGGGATAAAAATCGGCATTTCTTTACATTGTACTAACATTTCCAGACCATTAAAACCAGTTCCAACTATTTTTAGGGGCAATAAGAAAACTTGCACTGGTCTCTCTGCAGTGGTCTGACATGCCCCGGCCCCCTTCAGGTTAGAGGGAGAACTCTCCATCCAATAAAGCTCAGCCCCTGCTGATTGGGGAGCTCTAGCTCTGACTCAGCAGAGGGTGTCAGATCGCTCCAGCGGTTTAAGGTGCTGATAGCAACATGAACTGGAGGTGATGAAACAAAGGGACAGTCCACCGCCAGAGTGTGGGGGAGTGCCGTCTGCCGCGGGAGAGAGGAGGATCAGGAAAGTTAAAGTGATTCCCCTCTCCCCTAGACCAGGGGTCTCAAAACTTTCTAAACAAAGGGCCAGTTTATTGTCCTTCAGCCTTTAGAGGGGTCGGATGTTTGTATTAGTAGGAATACCTTCCCATTATTGGTGTCAGTGGGAGCAAAAGTACCCAATCACTGGTAGTGGGAGGAATAGTGCCCAACCTCTGGTGTCAGTGGAAGAACAAGTACCCCATCATTGGTGTCAGTAGAAAGAATAGCACCCATCATTGGTGTCAGTAGAAAGAATAGCACCCATCACTGGTGTAAGTAGGAAAAATAGCGCCCCATCAGTGGTGTCAGTGGGAGGAGTAAAACCCCATCATTGGTGTCCATAGAAAGAATAATGCCCCATCATTGGTGTCAGTAGGAAGAGTAGTGCCCCATTGTTGATGTCAGTGGGAAGTATAGTATCTTGCATCAGTGAGAAGAACAGTGCCATAAGGCCCAGATAAAGGGAAGCATGGGGCCACATCTGGCCTCCGGGCCACAGTTTGGAGACCAGTGCCCTAGACTAAACAAGTTGGTAACCTTTGCAGTGCACCCCGCTGCAAGGAATAATTTTCAAACTTCCTGGAATTGTGTTTTAAGTTGGGTTTTAACACAACACTTCTAATACATGTAATATTTAACTATCCTCTTACCATCTTCCACTTCCAAGAGGGCTTTTGCCAAGATGCTCCCAGCTACGCTGATGGCCTGACACATGTAGTATCCGGAGTCCCCCATCTGGACATCAATGATGGTTAATTCACCACTGGGTGATACTGAGAATCGGCCCACGGTCTGTGGCGGCTGACTGGGGAATAGCAATATCTGAAAGCAAAATGAAAAATTCTTATTGGCTGCAGTAGAGTCGCTGCTGACTGATACAAACTTTTTGCCATATTTCAGTAAAGATACACAAGACATTCTGGTCTATAGATTACAGGTCTATGTAGCATACAATATTTTTTTTTATTGAAAGAAGCCATTACAGTCTATAAATACACAAAGCACATGATTTAAAACACCATAGTAAAATTCATTTTCATACATAGCTCACGTAGCTTGAAGGAGGGTTAAAACTATAGATTTGCTTTACCAGTGCAAATCGGGCCTAAAGCTAGGTTGTAAGCCAGCCGGAGCTTTGTTTATGTTTTTTGTGTTTGCTGGGTTTTCACCTAAACTCAGGCCATTGATTATTTCTACCTGCTGCTGTTGAGTTGTCTCCAGTAGTTAGTGTGAGAAGTGAGACATTTATGAATATTTGTCTGCCTTGGCCAAACATGGGGGGTTTTATTCTAGTGATTTGAGCTGAAGGGCCAGGATAAATATTTGGAGTAACCTTCTAGAAGGGTCTTTCCTTCCCAGGCTTTTTGCCTGAAGATGATGTCACTGTAGAGAAGGGTCACGAGCCAAGGCTCAAAGAAATCTAAGCTGGCTTGGACAATCGGGAAGCTGGCTACCAGCTGGAGCACCTTCAGATAAGTGTTCTAGGTGGAATGATGTCCAGGAGAGCACAGAAGAGGCTGCAGTCAGATGGACATGGCATGTGAGACCTCATTATTCAGCTCTGGGACTATATTGGAGTCCTAGGACCAATTGCTATTGGGAGGTTGCTAGAATCTAGGCCCACCCAATAAAGGTACTCAGAAATTCTATTAATATTGGAAGGCTGCTACTGAAGAATTTAGGGCCACCATCAAAGACAGAAGGCTGCTACTGTATAAGCTAGAACCTCCAACATCTACCCCAAAAAAGGACCATTATTCATTTTTTGCAGCAGACATAAGTAGGCTTGAGATATTTTTGACTTTTTTGGGCTTCCGGTACCTTTACCCTCTCTCCACATATTCATCCAGAAAACAAACTGCAAAAAGTGACTGAAGCCCACTTTTTGGAGTTTCAGTGTTGCAGTGTGTAATTACAGGATGTGTCACAATTAGGAAGGGTAGGAGAGCCCATTAAATGCCAGCAGCTCTTTTGGGGTGACAGGTTTATTCTGGGACTCATGTCAAGTGGGCCAGAGAGATGGCCTTTGTCTCCATAGCTATTGTTTAAAATTTTGCTCTTTGAAATGAATGTCTACTAAATCCCAATTGCTACCACTTAAGCAGATCAGATCATGGGTTGTATGAAAACCAGGAGTCATTATGTGTAGTGTGGAGCAAACATGAACCAATTTTAGCGCGTTCACACAGAACAAAAGACCTTAGCGCCCCACCTCACAGCCAGCTCTGTTTGCTGACACAGAAAATAAAGCCGTGTTCATTACAGCAGCGGCCTTGACACGGCGGCCCCTGAGCTACAAATTTATGATATGGCCAGGTCAGGCCATGCTTTGTGTTTTATTCCTGAATACACAACCTGCCGTTTACTTAACACAGTGGCTGTAATTTGGCCTGTTTACTTAAGAATATCAGATAATAAAAGGTGCATTCCTGGCCGACCTCAAAGGGCCACAATTCTGCTTTATAGGACTCTCTCTCTGTTTATTTATTCTGCTAAAAGACCCAGTAATGGGAGACTCCATTATTTTTATTGAGAGCCACAGGCAGAAGGTGGAGGAGGGGAACATACCGCTTATCAGCAAAATCTGAAATCTAATTACCAAACATTATTAAACTCTATGTCTGGGAAAAAAATGTTTAGGACATTCCTGCGATATCTGCACACCTCTCCTGGTTTTATCCTGTAAAAAAGGCTGCAAGTACAGAAAAATAGCCGTAGCTCTGCCAGAAATCCTGTAAGCTTCTAACTTGTAGCATGTTGACAGCACTGCCCTTGCTAAAAGTCCAAAGACTACCTAAAGCTAAACCTCTTCTTTTGATAGAATAAGGAAAGTGGAAATCTTTTGTCGGTTTCCATCTGTCTCCTATTGGAGAGATTTCCCTTCACTTCCTGTCCTGTAGAGACAACAGAAAGTGAGAAGTAAGCACTCCAATGTAAGGGACCCCCCTCTTAGTTTTCAGCAGAATGGGTGGATTTTCCCTCATTTGCTGTTCTGGGTGTAACTCAAGATGTTCATTTCTTCCTCACCTTCAGTCCAAATGATGAACGAGTCAAGCCAACGTGTTTCTGGACCAACACACTAACTCATCAGGGCCTGGAATGGTTTTAAGGGCTTATAAGTGATATTAAATCCTCAGCTATTTAGCATTTTCAGCAACTGATTTATTCACTTACTGAGTATGCAGCTTCTACATATTTTAATCCTTGCCTGTGTTCAGTTTTAACTGGTGCCATGATCACTGTCCCAGGTTTCCTGTTTCAGGGGATGACTTCCTTCTCTTGTAGCATCCTATGGAGCTGTGTCTCCATACACTGTGTGCATCAATAGAAGAACACAGCCCCATAGGCTAGAATAGCAAGGCACTCCCCTGCAACTCCCTCTCTTCCCTAAGCTAACAGAGCAGCTGTAGACTGCACTGTCCACTGTTAACCCTTTCCTGTGTAGACAGGAAGTTCAGAGAGAGAGAGCAGGAGCTAGCACCATGGAAAAGTTGTAAAGTACAAGTGCTAAGATAAGAAATTTAACAAATAGTTTACTGTGGAAAGTTTATTTTATTGTGCTTAAAGAGGGGTGGGTTTTACTTCCTCTTTATTCCCCTGCAAAGTAAAAGCATCATGGGTTAGTATGCATCACATACTAGCCCATTATGTTGCACTTACCTGCAAACGAAGCCCACAATGTCCCTGCGTCCATCTTCACCCCTCTTCCTTCCAGGGCCATGGACTCTGTCACTAGTTGGAGTCACGTGACGTCACTCTCGCGCATGCACGCAGGAGCCGACAGTCACGGCACGGGACCTATAGAAACGGCACGATCATGCCCTTTCTTTAGTGCGCATGTGCTGATGGCGTCGGCGCAAGCGTATATGGTAAATATCTCCTAAACCATGTAGGTTTAGGAGATATTTCCAGTACCTACAGGTAAGCTTTATTATAGGCTCACCTGTAGGGAAAAGTGGTGTGTAAAGGTTTACAACCACTTTAATGTGTAAGGCCAAAAACACAGAGTTTACTTTAAGTTGACTGAATTACTAAAAAAAATCTGTATTAGATCTAGCTTGCTCACTTATAGAATATTAGTTAAAACAAAAGTCCTGATATTTTTTTTTTTTTTTTAAGAAAAAAAAGTCCTGATATTTTCAGTTTTCACTTTAGATACACTTTAATGGACTGTTTTCTAGGTAGCATGGAATTTCCATCTGGATCAAACATTAAATAAAATTTAACAGCATGCTGGAAAATGTCCAGAGTCAACTGTTTGCTTTCAGTAAACTATGACGCCAACTGTAATTGGCAACTCTCTGATTTCATTCCATCTTCAGGCTGTGGACACCATTATCACCCGCTGGTTAAAGTTTCATCTGGAAGGTAAACTTGGCTCTGAGCACATCCCCTCCTCTAGTAGAGATGGCAAAGTGGGTCACATTTCCTCTGTAAACACTTCAATCCAACCACTTCTTGGGTGGTTAATCTCTGACCTGACCCAAAAACAACCTCCCAGTCCTGGTGAGAGCTGACAAAATATACGATGCTGTCAGCGGCCTACACATGGTGCTGAGACAAAACTACATTCCTCAATGGCCACTGGCCAGGAATGAATTCAATGAGTGCTGCCTAAAATACTTAAAATGATGACAGCAGAAGTAAAGAGGACCTCCTTTTCCCCATTTTTTCCTGGTCACCTCTACTTCACACCACCCCAATCCCCCCCCCATTAACACATTAACAAAAAAAATTATATTTCAAATAAAAACTTTTTAAATAGTTTTTTTTCCCCTAAATCCTGGCCCAGGCTAGCATGACCCCACAGCCCGTCCCACATGGGCAAACATGGCACGGGGCCTCTGCTAGTTTTCTGCGGCGTGTGCACACACGTGTGACACCTCTCAAACCACCTCCTGGGATGCGTGACATAGGAAACGGTTGGAAGAGGTCACACATGCGCATGTCCATAGACCTAGCGGAGACTCACAGTGTGTCTGCACATGCTCCAGATCTCAAAGATGGTGGCGCTGGAGAAAAGCGGCCAAGACCTTTTACTTCAAGCAAAATAACGCTGGGCTCCATGATCTAGTAAGTATATTTTTATTCTTTGTAAAACAGGGACAAGTGTTGGGGATTTAAACTTTTTGGGGGCTTAGGCAGAGTGAAGTTTCTCTTCACACTACAGCGTACGTGTGTATCGGTCGCACAATGCGTGTAAACACGTGCTGCAATGTGTATTAAACGCACTGCAGTGTTTTCCTTTTTCCATTTCACGGCGCTGCGCAAAAATGCAACGTGTCCTAATCTTTTTTCAGCTAACACCAATGCAGCACATTAATGTGAAGTGAAGGAAAATTATCTTTCGCTTACTTTAGGACTGTGTTGGGAGGCCCAACACTGCTGATGTAAACGAGCCCTAAAGTGAATGTAAACCCCAACAATGAACGTCTATTATTTACTCCCTTTGGTCTGTTAAATTTGCAATTGAAAGAGTTCTGTTATATCTGGTTGACAAAAGCAAAAAAAAAATACCTGTTGATCCTGCCAGAAACAACTAATTCAAATTTTGTTTCCATTTATCTTAAAAGATTAGAGCCAGTTTAGTGTAAACTCGTTCCTGATTGGTTAAGATAAGAGTACATCATCAGTATGACATCACACTTACCTGACTCCCTTCTTTCTGCCAGAACACAGCAGGGGGCGGGTTCCCTTTGGTCTCACACTGAAAGGTTACAGTGCGGCCCTGGACGACAATCTGGTCTCGTGGACGGGTCACCAGCTGGGGTGGAACTAGAATGTAGTAAGCATTTAGAGTAAATAATTCAGACTAAGCGGATCTTCACTGCCTCTGAGCACCACAAACCAAAAACACTAGTTAGTTAATTTTTCATATTTAAAGCAAACCAATGCATCCATTAGGTTTTCGTTTGTTGAGAAATCACTTTGAAAAACAACCCCCTAGCATTTCTGCCCATGGCCATCTTGAGTAAGGGCAAATGATTCATGTAGCATTTATGTCTTGGAATCCATCTGCCCTTAACTCAAACATGCATACAAGAGAGTGTGCTTAGCTGAGAAAACCCCTCCTCCCCTCCTGGAGACTCATGGGATGTATGGCATAATTTGCCTAGGCAACAAACCAGGAAGTAACTAAAGAAATGTAAAAAAAAAAAAAAAGTTTAAAACAAGTAAGTTGGATATACTTTTTGATCTATTTACTAGTGCTAGCAGCATGAGGATTAAAAATAATCAGTTTTGATGGGAAGACTTTAAGCATGCTTTAAAAAATTGGCCACTGACATTTTTCTCACCTCCAAGCACTCAGTATTGCTTAATTACCTCCACAAATTAATTAATTCATTCTCCTGTAAAGAAATTGCTCACTGCACACTGTGAGCTTCTCACAATCTGCATCACAAGCTGCAGCAGGTCAGATAGAGCCTTCTTCATTTCCTGCTAGGCAACGTCGAGCATCATCTAGCCCTTGCCTCCCCAGGCTGATTGTTCCTGGCCCATCCCTTTCACGAATTACCTGTTTCCTAGGGCGGTCTTTATGGAAATACTGCCTACCCAAGAACACCCATTCCTCAGAGGACACATATAAATCAATCATAAATAATCCTACACAGTTATGATAATTTGACCATGAATATTCAGATATTTTACATAATCTCAATCCTGATTGGTTGGCAGTAAGGTCATGGATACACAAAAATTGTGTGCAAGTGATTTGTTAAATTGCAGCTTGTAAGTCCCTCACTGAACCAATCCCTGTATCTCCCTGTCAATGGGAAACATTTTAAACTTTCAATCATTGGAAGAAGGCTGCGTTGAGTGGGACTGGTGGGCAGGAAAAGCTCAAGGGGCTGCAAACTAACACTACGAGCTCTGATTATTGTACGGACAGCCTCGGTGTTTGCTTCTCTAGTAACTCTTTAATATTCCAGACTGTTACTACATTACACATAAAACAATTGTTGGACTTATTATCTGCTGTAAATAAAAATTCTCATTCCTAGCGCTTGTTGTAAAGCAGATCGTGCCCGCTAATTACTAGTGCTTATTTACAAGGATATGAGCTCAGTTTCGCCTGCACCGCGGTAAAGGGCTCCCAGAAGGTTCGCGTTAAAAGGCAGCGCTTTAAATATTCATAAAAGCATCCCGCTCCAGGCTCAGCGCTGCAGTAAACACGGCTACATGTAGACGTGTTTCTTTCTCAATCAGTCATTTATTTAAAGTGTTTGTCTGGACATTTTAGCTGTTACGGCAGATTTAGACAGTAGTATTAAAGGAAAACTCCAGGTAGGATAAAGATCTTTGGTGAATCTACAGAAGGGTGGGTGCTTGCTGCGCCTCTATGATGCCAAAGGGTTCTTGTGAATTGGTTGATTGCGGACATAGAAGTGATAGTTTTAGTTAGGTGGAGTCTAGTAAGTTAGCTTCTTATATCTCTTAGGGATCTATCTTCTGACCATGCTGCCATCTCTTGAGATCTTTCTTATGACCATACTACCATCTCATGGGGTTTATCTTCTGAAAATGCTGCCATCCCTTGAGATCTTTCTTCTAACCATGCTGCTGCCTCTTCAGATCTTTCTTCTGAACATGTTGCCATCTCATGAGATGTATTTTCTAACCATGTTGTCATCTCTTGAGATCTTACTTCTGACCATAATGCCATCTCCTGAGATTTTTCTTCCAATCACGCTACTATCTCATGGGATGTATCTTCTAATCATGCTGCCATATCTAGAGATCTTTCTTCTGCAATCTCTTGAGATCTTTCTTCTGACCATGATGCCATCTCTTGAGATCTTTCTTTAGCAATCTCTTGATATTTTTCTTCTGATCACAATGTCATCTCATGGGATCTATATTCTAACCATATTGTCATCCCTTGAGATCTTTCTTCTGACCATAATGCCAACTCCTGAGATTTTTCTTTCAATCACGATACTATCTTATAACCATGCTGCCATCTCTTGAGATCCTTCTTCTGACTATGCTGCCATCTCTTGAGATCTTTATTCTGCAATCTTTTGAGATCTTTCTTCTGACCATCTATGTAGGAGTGTGCCCAGTTCCCCTCTTATATCTCCACAAAATACAGAGCAGAGATGATTTAATTGTGGCAGACCAAAACACTCAAACTGAGTGCCATTAGATAACAATCTGTTAGGTCCTAAATTGCAGGCTTCTCACTTATATCTCCTAGCCTTGGGTTTTTTTTTTGTGTCCTGGACTGCTTTAACGTACCACTTGCAACACCTCTTGGTAGTGTAAAGAGCTGCCTGTCTTCCTATTGGCCAAGAAGGTCACCTATCATAGTAATGGGTCAATAAAAACAATTGAATGCACTGTTACAGTAGCATGCTACACACTCACACTGTGGTGCACCACAACCGATATTAAGGTAAAGCAATGCGTAGTATGAAGGGGCCCTAAAAACCTCTGACCGGTTTACTTTAAGGCTGCCAATAAACAGTGTGATAAAAGAGCCAATTTTAAGCCAGGCGCAATGATCAGCTAGCTTTTCCTGTTTTGTAAAGGGATAATGGTCATTTTAGACAGTTGGATGTGATTGCTATCACACAGAAAGTGTGACAGACATAGAGAAATAGAGGATCAGAACCAGATCACAGGAAGAATTTCCACCAGAAGTAATGTGTGCGCTCCGCTGTCTCCATGGCATGAGTAGCACAGTGGGTCCTGGTAAGAGGAGGGCAGATTAAATCCCTGTCCCTCTTTGCCTGAAAATAGCTGGATGTCTATCAGAAGCCTAATGCCGGGTACACACGATCGGAAATTCGGCCAGCAAAAGACCAACGAGAGCTTTTGGTCGGAAAATGCTGCATCGGACTTTTGCTGGTGGAATCGCTGCCAGCAAAAGATTGAGAGCAGGTTCTCAATTTTTCGGTCGAAAAAAGTTCCTATCTGAAAATGCGATCGTCTGTATGCAATTCGGACGCGCAAAAAATCACGCATGCCTGGAAACAATTCGACGCATACTCGGAAGCATTGAACTTCATTTTCTCGGCTCGTTGTAGTGTTGTACGTTGCCGCGTTCTTGACGGTCGAAAGTTCAGAGAACTTTTGTGTGACCGGGTGCATGCAAGGCAAGCTTGAGCGGAATTCCGTCGGAAAAACCATCCAAGTTTTTTCGGACGGAAATTCCAATCAGATGTGCGCGGCATTAGACAATTTTGTGGCAATTTGTAGCGGAAGTTGAAACCACTCCAGTTCTAATCACCGACATGTTTGATCACTTTCCATCCCAATTTTTGTGGTTTGGCCTCTTAAAACCACAAAATGTTTGTGGTGGAGAGCTGACTGCAAGCAGCAAAATTGCCAAGCACTGGACCAGTATACTCTCCAGCTTCTACACAAAGCGAGGATGAGGTTTTGGAAGGACTGACCCTTTAAAGTGGTCAGGAACATCAGGAAAATGGCATGAGTTTCCTTACCACTTTAGTCAGGGCAGTCAGAGATGAAAGGGACCCTAGACATGAGATCAAGGCCCAGCTCTTTAGCTGATAAGAGCTAGACAGGAAATTAGCTGCTTATTAGCTGTGGGACAAGGCTGGGATATGACCTAAATGTACCGAATGACACAATTAACCCCTAAAGGCTTGTTCCCAATGCACACAAAAAAAGCAGAAAATGCATGCATGCTGACATGTGTTAAAGCATGTTGATGTGCATTTTTAATGAATTGTGCTGCATTTAACTTTTTAAATGCATTTTCTCTGTACAGGCCATATTAAGGGTTATTTTTTTTTCTGATAGACAACATTGAAACATGTTAATATGTATTTTGTGAGTTAAACTGCATAAAAATGTATCATGCCTACATTTTTTGTCAATGGACGCCCATTTTACGCATCTTACATTTAAGTGTAGCTCACCGTCTGGCCTGTCTATCACTAGTGATACAATAGACTCAGGTGTCACATGTGATATTCAGACAGTGCAGGGGTGAGCAATAATAATAATAACTAATAATTATTTAGGAGCGGCAAACAAATCATGAATCTACCAGTAGGGTGGAAAATGTCTGTGATCTCTGTATGAAGTGATGGAAGTATAACACATAGGGATTTACTTACTAAACTCTGCAAGAGCAGTTGCTCCAGGGTTTAGTAAATGAGCAGACGTTCTGCGGACTTCCATTATCCAATCATATGCAAGCAAAAATGCATTGTTTAATTTTTTTTCTTGCACATGATTGGGTATTCTTTGAAAAGTGAAGTTTTACCTTATTTACTAAGCTTTGAAGCAACTGCACGTTGCAAAGTGCACAGTCTATTTGCATTTAGTAAATCAACCCCATAGTGTCTGTATTAATAAAATGATGGTCAGCTCTTGGATCTAAATAATCTTTGACCAGAACAGTCAGCTTATGTCACCATCTCATGACTAACACTGCTCATGCCTATACAGGAACCTCTGACTTCTTGATGGGGAAGGGGTTAGTCTACAAGACATCTATGGTGATGGGCAAATTTGTCATAGTATGGACCATGCAGGGTGTGTTGACCTCCCATATCATTTAGAGGACAATAGGAGTGATTGTTCAAGAGCCAAGCAGAGGCGCCAGTACGATCTTCCATCCCTGTCGTTCCCTATCTGATTGGACATCAGTTTGGAGGGGGGGAATACAGGAGCAGGGTATCATTACAGAAAGTCTAAAATAAACCTTCTCTGCAGCTGTGCGGATACATTAACATGAGATTCTTCAGAAAAACAGAAATAAAGGAGTAGTGTGCAAGTCTCTCTAGAAGTTTGTTTTATGAATGCTGGGACTTGTAGTGCTTCTCTCCAGAGCTGGGCATATGATACTTGGGAAGTAATTAGCAGAAATTGTATAAGGCATGCATTGTTAGTAGTGGATGCTGGATAACCATGACCTTATATTTGTAGTTTCCAAAGGGATACATCTAAGATGCACAGAGATCCCAACGCTTATTTTCAGTACAGTGAAGGGAAGCTCTACATTCGGTTCTGGTGAGGTGGTTCACACAAGACAGTGCTACTTTCAATGAGTACCCAGAAGGTGACTTACAGCATAAACAATTGAGATGAGCACCAGATTAAATGTTAGGAATCCAAATCCCTTTAATGGGGTCACATAAAAAACAGCCCAACGCGTTTCAGGGGCCAAACCACTTCATCAGGGTTTAAATTCAAATCAGAACTTTAAAAGGACTCAAGTGCAGGCTTTGCTATATTAATCTGTATAGAATGCATATAAATGGATCATAAGGTATGCAAGATATTGCCAGCGCTAGTGGCAATAGCACTGCATAGTATACACTTTAAGGGGTGCACAGTTATAACCTATTAAATGTATTTTCCAGGGTTCTGAGCAAATTAATGCAATTTGGTTAAGGTAATATTGTAATAACCTATTACTATATGTAATTTTTAATATTATAAATATGTGCGCTTAGCCATATATGCTCATTTTCAAATTCAAAGGGGATCAAACCAACATGCTGGAAGGCAGCAAATTTTGTAAAACAGGCTCAACTTCTCTAGAAAGGGAATTACAATGGGGAAAAAAAACATGCAAGAAAACCTATAAACAGCCAAAAGTAACATCCAACAATAAGACCCGTGCCCCAAGCATGCATGGAATGAGGTGAAATGAATACTTACAGAATGGACCAACTGCAACGACGTTGACAAAAATATATGAAACAAAAAATAAGGATGGGATGAGTGTGGTTGAATTGAAATGTTGTAAAATGACAACGTGAACAGCAAGACATGAATAATGACATGACATTTAAGTCGTGAGTCAAGTGGACCTGTCTCTCAATCACAGCGAAAGCAGTAAATTAGTTGTACTGGAAAAAATATCTGCCTGAATGCAAGAAAATGATAGCACTTTACAATAACCAATAATATATACAAAATATTAAAGCTGAACTCAGGACAAACAGCTGAATACAGAGATGAAATACGCATATGGTAGCTGGTTTATGTGTCAAAGGATTTGTACTTTTGTTCACCCTGTCCTAAGATTTACACATTTATGCCACACAGCACAGTCCTGACTAGTAGGGAAGGAGACCTGATTTTTCTCTGTTGCATTTAACAAGATCATGTCCATCCCCACGCTGTAACTGGGCAGTGAATGGAGAAGCAGCAAACTCATGGGCTCACCTCTCATCACTCTACTTGCACTACAGCACACCTGATTGGCTCCTTTTGTTGCCTCTCCCCCTCCCAGTCGGTACCTGGACTGCAAGTAGTGCATACTAAGCTAAATCCCGAATCTTACACTATTTGCTTTGCAAAAATAAAACGAATGACGTATTAATGGATACAGAGGTGAATTACTGTGGCTTTTGTATATATGCCTGGAGTTCAGGTTAAGGTTTAGTAATTTATGTTTTTATAGCACATACATTTTCTGACCTGCTTAGTTGCTGCACTTAGACATTAAATTAATACACTGGCTGCAAGAGGGCCATGTATGACCCAAAACCCACCAGCTTCACATAGCTGCCCTAGGCAACATCCAGCACATCAAATCATAAGGAGTCAGTGCCGTTGTTGCGAAAGAGGTCACTGACTCCATACTGAAACGCTGGCCTACTACCCCACAGCTGCCTTCCAATGTGCATGTGTGACAAATCAACAAAAAGTGACATTGATCACATTTCTTTGTACAATACAGGACACACCAACATCTCAATATATAAACATGTTTAGGGTTAGTGAATTATTCCACCATGCATGATCCTTCTGTACTGATGGCACATCATTATAAAACAGGAAATGGACCAAAAGTAAGAAAAACAACAAAAGAACGAGGTCTTACCGTGAACGCCGAGGGAGCCGGACACTTCTGATTTGCCAACGCTGTTTTCTGCAATACAGGTGTACGTTCCTTCATCCTCCGAGGTCACCCGAGAGATGCGCAGGGTGTTGTCACTACGGATCTCATACCTGTAAATTCAGGAAGGTGGCATTTGCTGTGTGATCCAGAGTAAAGGTTGTGATTTGTATTATATTCTGAGCGTTCAGGCAGCAAGGATTATTATGAAGGTCTGGAATATGCAAATGGCTGTGTCCCGTAGACATCAGTGTGCAGCTGGACATGCAAGTGACCACTAAAAGAGCTTTCAACAAACATGAAGAACTCGACTGATGGAGCATGAGTGTTTATGA
Source organism: Aquarana catesbeiana (assembly GCF_042186555.1). Classification (NCBI taxonomy): domain Eukaryota; kingdom Metazoa; phylum Chordata; class Amphibia; order Anura; family Ranidae; genus Aquarana; species Aquarana catesbeiana. The sequence continues at coordinate 210,309,004 of NC_133333.1, read as the reverse complement.
TGGGGAGGGAGGGATGGAAAATCAGGAAGTCATCCCTAATGTCAGTTTAATTTTGGGACAATAGTATTGAGCTAAAAATAATTTCTACACAGCCAATTCTATGAAAACTGGTGAGCTGGAGGTGTCCATGGAGAGCCCCAATACCCAAGGAGACAGTGCTCCCATATACTGGGTCATATTTCCAGACATAAACGTATATGTTTTAGGAGTTTTTCAGAACTAAAGACAGCAGAGAGAAAGTTGTGGTCTTGTCTACAACCAATTTCCTGTCTAAAAATTCCACAGAACAGCCAGTGGTCTCAGGTGAAGCTACTTTAAAAGACCTGCAGATACTTTTCCAATACAGCACCATTCCATATGGGCTTCATCACCAGACCGTTCAGTGGACCAATCAGTTTTGGAGAACAGAGGATCGTTCAGGACGGTTACATAGTTAGTCAAGTTGAAAAAAGACACAAGTCCATCTAGTTCAACCAAAAATAATAAATAATAATAATACAATCCCATATACACAATCCTTCACCCACAGTTGATCCAGAGGAAGGCAAAAAACCCCAGCAAAGCATTCTCTAATTTGCTACAGCAGGGGGGGAAGAGTCCTTCCTGATCCCCGAGAAGCAACCGGATTTTCCCTGGATCAACTTTACCTATATATATGTTAGTACCCAGTTATATTTTGTACATTTAGTAAAGAATCAAGGCCTATTTTAAAGCAATTTACTAAACTTGCCAGAACCACCTCTGGAGGGAGTCTATTCCACATTTTCACAGCTCTTACTGTGAAGAAACCTTTCCATATTTTTGAGATTAAATCTTTTTTTCTTCTAGATGTAAAGCGTGCCCCCTTGTCCTCTGTGATGACCTTAAAATGAATAACTCAACACCAAGTTCACTATATGGACCACTTATGTATTTTTACATGTTGATTATATCCCTCCCTTAATCACCTCTTCTCAAGAGGGAATCGATTCTGCTCCTCTAATCTTTCCTCAAAACTGAGCTCCTCCATGCCTTTTATCAGTTTGGTTGCCCTTCTCTGCACTTTGTCCAGTTCCCCGGTTTGAAGGTTTTGTCTGATTGCTCTCTGACTGTCCCTCAAGACAAGGCGGGATTGTTGGCCATTCCTCCTTTCTCACAAGTCTATATCTAATAACACGCATACCCAATGGAGCAAGACTGTACATGTTTAGGGGACAGCTGGCTAAGAGGCAAGCTAAAGGACAGCCAGGTGGAGCCTACACAACTGAACGGCCTGTAAGGACTCCCAAATTGGATGATGGCAAAACAATAGTTTGAAATATGATAATCTTACCTTCCACGGGGCAGTTCTCCCTCTTCCTTGCGCCAGCGGGCAGTGGGCATTGGGTCACCCTGTACCTCACAGTGAAAATCCACAATGTCATCTGCCAAGACTACTTGGTTTATGGGTCGTCTGATGAACGTGGGCCGTTCTGACAATCAAAAAATGAGACAGGTGAAGCAATGCAAAGTATATTCCAAAGTATATCCCAGGAAATGTTTTGGTAAGGATCCACTGTCTGTGTCCCACTGGAGAGTTTCCCTTCCACTTCTACTTCCTGTTTTGGAGACACTAACAGGAGGACAGAGGAAATCTCTCCAAAGCGACAGATGTCACCATTGGAAGATTACTCCTCTTGCATACCAGCAACCCTCTTTGGTTTACATGCTTCTTTTCTAATATGTTGCATTTAAAGATCTAAATAGGTCTATAGAAAAGGAGCTTTTCTTTAAACAGGGAATTTAAAGTTCTCATTTGTTGCTGAAAGAAGTTGGAATGGGCTTATGCGGGTTTGTTGTCTGAGGATAATCACTCTTTATTTCTCTTCCTAATGTTTTCTATCAGTACAAATTATTTCCTGATAGTGGAATAACGGACATCACAGATTGAACAGCTCGTCTAACTTACCGAAGACCACCAGCTGGGCCGGCTCGCTGTCACGTTCCCCCACCATGTTGGTGGCTACACACACATACATTCCGGCGTCTGCCTTTCTGGTGTTGGAGATCATCAGTTTCCCTCCTCGGATCTATTGAACGAATATGGGAAATACACGATAATTGGCACAGCACATAAAAGATGAAAGACTCAATCTTAAAGCGCATCAGTCAATGACCAGTGATGTCATCCACATTGAATCAAAACAGGTTTAGATTAGCTATCCTGGAAATAGTATAATGACTGGAAATCTGGCAAATCCTAATAAGCACAGTGCTCTGTGTAATTATGAACAGCAACCAATCAAATGAGCTTTGAGAAGATCAGCGCCCGTCTTTGCTGTCAATGCTCAATAATACTTGTGGTTCCCCAGCCAAGGAGCAGCACAATACTCACAGCGGTCACTATCTGTGTGACCTTTTGCGTTTTCTGCCCCTCCACAATCTAGAAATACAGTATACCTTCCAACTTTCTGGGGTGAGAAAAGGGGATACTTTATTATAACGTATGCAAGGGACACATCCCTGCCATGTCCCCAGTTGAGTGGGCTGTGAAGTATTAATACACCAAAAAAAAAAAAAAAAGGATTGGTTAAACCAGTGACCTCTGGCCCTTTGCTTGCCTTTATCTGGCCCTTGGGGCACTATTCCACCAACTGTCACCAATAATGGGGCACCATTCCCCCTACTGACACCATCAATGGGGCACTATTTTTCTCATTGATATCAGCAATGGGACACTCTTCCTGCCATTAAAACCAATTATGGGGCACTGATACCAGGGCATTTTCTACACCCACTGGCCACAGTCCAGCCCCCCTATACCCTGAAGGACAGTAAACTGGTTCCTTGAATAGAAAGTTTGGAGACCCCTGGGTTAAACCTACAAGTGCTTTCTTTCACCATAACTTTTTCTTCAAACTGGATCTTCAGGATGTCAAATGAAGTCATTTAGAGGTTACAACAAAGAGATAAGATTAAAAAGGAGGACAACTAAGGAAGAGATTTGGTTCTGACGGGACAGTCCCGGCAAACAAGGTAAAGCTGGGAACTATGACAAAGTGGTACTGGGTGTAGAAGTGTGGTAATAACAGTAGAGAATAAGTCGCTGTGGGGACAGCGATTGATGAGAATGGTGGGGATTGGTGACACAAATGTTAATAATAAATTCAGCTGTCCATTAACATTTCCTACACAGGAGAGATGGCCACAAAACCTTAGATGAAAAAAAACACTTCTAACCATTTTCCACCGTAAAGAGGAGATATTTAAGACCTCCAGAGTCCCCTTACCGTGATTCGTTCATCTTTGTCACTAATGCGGGCATTTTCTTTCTTCCAGGATATGGTGGGCTCGGGGTGACCTCGTGGAGGGATGCACTCCATTACCGCTGGTTCTCCTGCTGCCACCACAACATCACTGGGAGCCTGACGAAAGTCATCCCGTAAGACTGTAAAACAAAAGAGAGACTCCATCAGACCAGAGTATGGTGAAATACATGCCTATCCTTCAAAGTCCAAAACTAGAAGAGCACCACCAGTGTCAAAATTGTCTTTTGTTTACTTTGTATAAAAGTACCAGTAGCAGCGTTCAACCAATCACCATCCTCCACTTTTCAGAATACCATTCGTCACAGAGTGCTCTACAAAAATTGGCAATCCCAACCCGTCAAAGCCGGGTATAAAATCTTCAGAAAGACAAATTTGTAAAAAAAAAAAAAATCTGCTTCCGCTCTAAAGTTAATACAAAATTTTCTACCATGATGGTACATAAAAGAACATTATGTTATCAAGACCAACTCTTCGTGTCCTACAACACGGGTGATGTTTTTCTGTTCACTGTTTGTAATGCATTTCACTTAATCATCGCTGGTGGAAGACATTGAGAAATGCACGTTTGACCTGTGACCCCCCCTAGAAGGGACATCTGCTGCACACACTGGGTCAGATCCGCCCCCTCTGCCCCAAAACGCTGAGACCAGCAGCCACGTTTCCATGTGACAGGTCTGAGCCCGGTCACTGCACATCTGTCCGCAAATGTCTGCCGCCCCTGACCGCTGAGATGACAGATGAATTGTCCTAAGCACTTATGTAATTAGCTTTATTGAAAGAGCTTACAAGGCAGAAGAGGGAAGTGAGCACTAAATGTTTACCACCGTCCAGAGGAAGCGTCGTACACACATCACCAAAAAAAAGAATGATAATTGAGGAAGAGGGCTGCGTGGTACCTACTTTATAGGATGGTTCCCATACTGGCCTGAACGTACCCATGGATTATAAATTACACTAGTCTGATGGGTCCAAAACTGGCAGTATGCAGCAATGGGCACAGCTTGGGTGGATGTACTGTGGTTAGCAGCAGCGTCTTGCAGCACTGGGGTTCTGGGCTCACTCCCCACATGACGTGTTGTTTTTCCAATGCCCCAGTTTGCTGCAATCACCCAAAAATGATACAGACGGGTCCTTGTTAATTGGCCTTAGTATGCATGTTGTGAGGATATTAAAGCGGAACGTCAGTCATTTTTTCATCTTTCCATCTATTAAATCTTCTGCCCTTGTTGTTTTAACTTTGGATAGTAAAACATTTCTTTTCTGCCAGTAAATATCTTATACAGCCCACTTCCTGTTTCTTGTCTGATAAAAAGCCTAGGCTTATGACATCATGCACAACTCTCTCTCTCACTCTCGTGAGAGTTTGCCAGGAAGTGAGGGGGGGATGAGTCATAAGAGGGCCAATGAGAGCTGCAGAGCTGGAGGTGTGCCTCTGTGTAAATCCAGGAAGTGAACAGGCAGCAGCTTCAGCTGCCCACAGCTAAAATGATTGCAGCCAGACTTAGCCTGGCCATACATTATACAATTTTCTTGTTCAACTTTCCTTTAGATTTACCGAAGCCGTATAATATGAGATCAAACCTAAACACTTTCAATTTGTATGCAATCAGGCAGGCCCTTGCACTACATCGTTAAAGGTAAATCTAAAGAAAATTGAATAAGAAAATTTGTATGGTGTATTCTGCAGCATATTTGGCAAATACAGAATCGCAGTATATATAAAATAATCTGCAAAGTGGTTGGAGGGAAGCTTCAGAATGGCAAAGATGTTTTTTATTACAAATTATGTGAGCAGACTGCAGTTCCGCTTTAAGAACTCCTTTGAGCTAGAAGTTATAGTAGACGCAAACCCAGTCACTAAAATCTCATATGAACGTTGTTTATATCATTGTCTTATATATTATATCATTTTTTTTTTTTTTGCTAAATCTTTATTGAATTGTTAAAATTGTACAATGAAAATTATCCAGAAAGGAAAATCCAGATAAGAAAACGGAAAATTATAGTAAAATAATATTTTTAATTCTGTGGCTTTTATTAAAATATTCCCTGGTGTTGTTATACCTTTTTTCAAGGAACACTTGAACATTATTTTAATTACAGCGGTTCAGCGTACCTATTTTATTATTTTACTCATTGCAATTGCTTTTCACTCCACTTTGAATTTGAACCCTAAATTATGTCTCATGTATTGGAATTTTTCCACTGCTCGTCAGTTGATTTTTTTTATATATCCATTCTACTTAATAAAAAACCTTTTTAAAAGAAAATATTCCGTGGTGATCCTGCCAAGAAGGTCCTTGTTCTGACACTTCCTTTCAAAGGGTGACAACGCTCTGTCCTTGTCTTCCAATTGTGCTCCTGCGTTGTCACTCAACACACAATCACAATCTACTATTATCGCCATCAGGAAACCCACCCAGAAAGTGCACTAGAACTCTCCTATACGATTGGTTTCTATCACAGAATGCTCTTACATTTAGCAAGACATTAAATTTCACTCTTACAGAGAAGACGAATAAATCTCCCAGACTGGCCTTGAAGGGCGTCCATGTTTTATTTAAAGGCCTTCGTATAACAGCTGCAGGTGGTTTTCCTATTCCTCGCTGATTGCCTGCAGATCTGCACACTTATGTCTGGAAAGACGCCAGCTGTAATGGGCTCTTACTGGGAAGATCTCAGGGCCTCCTGTACACTGATCAATGGCCCTACAGGCTGGACTGGTAAAAATACCAGATGACTTCAGACTGTGCAGGCAGGTGTTACTTCCCTTTGAACATTTCCCATTAGGGCTGTTACTGATTCAAAGTTTCATGTTTGATTAATCGATTTTTTTTTTTTTTAATCGATTAACCGACTAAATTCAATTAATTATAACGCACATACAGATCCAAGTACTTTTAGCTGATCTCCTTGCATTGCAACTCTGCATTAGTCAGTGGTAAATGTGGTATACACTATATACAATCACCCGACACTAGTTAGTTTCCACAATCCATGACTTAACACTTAAAAAAAAAAAACTTTAGAAAAATTTTAAGGAGTCTTTAAATGTTAAATTTGTTTTTAGGGTGGACCTCCACTTTAACAAGACATTTTCAAACTTGCCGCTCAATTGCTTGCTATCTGGGTAATGCCTCCAATGGGTATACCAGTCCTGTTGACAACCATCTAAAATGGGAATGCCATTTCACTTCCTGTTGTGTCTCTGGGACAGGAAGTGAAATGAAAGCTCCACACTGATATGCACAAGGCAAAGCCTAAACCGAGAGGTGTTTTCTCTCTGTATGACCTAATCTAAAACTAAAATACAGAATCAAGCTGTATATATATATATACTTTAAATCACCACGATTCCTCCTCCACATTTGACCTGTCCAGTACAGACAACACACTCACCTTCATAACGCCCTCCGATGCTTGTTTATTCCCAGCAAGGGTCACGTATCATCAGCATGGGGCGTGTCCGGCCAATCACAAAACCGGCTCGCAGCCACACCTCTGCAATTCGCGGACACGCCCACTCGGTCGAAGCCTTTTAGGCCATGATTGGAACGGTCAGGCGCCTGCTGTATTACATTACTTTACCATTGTCCAACGTGGGCACCGTCAATGACTGGGGAAGGGGGGAGGAGTCTGGTGACGTCGATGTCCGTGACGTCACCGGATCTCTGACGGAACTCCCGGCGAAGAGGTGAGTACCGATCAAAAGAATTTTGATCGATCAAAAAAATTAACAATTAATCGAGGAATTAATCATTAACTTCCGCAGCCCTATTTCCCATAATTCCCCATTTTTATTTATTTTTTTGGTTAATATGGAGGTGTTGTTGTGCTTCTCAAACCTCTATGGGCTGGTTCACACCACAAAAACGCACTCCAGATCCGTTCCGGATGCGTTTCTGCACGTGCATTTTTGACGGGTTTCAGATTCATTCCAGATGCTTTTTTTTTTTCTTCTTTTTCCTGTTTTTTTCTTTTTTTACTGTTCTGGGATCCAGTGCATTCCGGAGTGTTTTTGATGCATTTTAAAGCGTTCCAGTGCAGTCCAGTGCAGTAAAAATGCAGCATAATTCTACTTTTTTTTTTCTAATACTGGAACGCACTGGAACTGACTGCACTGATGTGAATTATGCCATATAATCTACTTTCCAGGCGTTTTTGATGCAGAAAAAAACGCACAGGACTGCATGTGGTGTGAACTGGCCCTTAAAAGTGGATGTAAACCCTCACATATACCCAGTGAAGTGAACAGCCTCAGATGATACACAGGGATGAAACAAATCTCCCTACATACGTTTTACATAAATATCTGCTGTCTTCAGCTTTATATACTGTTTAGAAAGTTCACATCGTGTTAGAATTTTCTCTCCCTGATTCACCTGTGGGTGTGGATTCTTACCATACACTGCGAGACAGCTGATTGGAGGAAAGGCACACACCCCCAACTCCACATAGGCAGAGACTTGCAGAGCTGTGCTGTGAATAGACCAGCTCTCTGCTAATCTATTTATAGCACCCTCCTTGACACAAATTTCAGGCTGGTTTTATCACAGTTGACAGAGAACTTGTCAGAAGTTATTATGCTGATAACAGAAGAACGGAGCAGGAGAAAGCCACAGGACTTAGGGCTTTGAAGAGAGATAAGAAAACACTGTAGATATATGTGCCCACCTCAAATTTCACGAATCGGGTTTACATCCATTTGAAAGTGTATTTATTAGCAAAATAAAATGAAAAACTGGAAATTTCTGCAATACATGCATATTTCCCTATGTTGTATCACTTTAAAAATGCTACAGTAAAAAAAATACCTATTGATCCTTTCAGAAATCCAATAAGCTCCTAACTCCTGTGGTGAGCTGACAACACTCCCTTACTACACTGGAATCCCAAGCAGTGTTGTCAGCCCTGCTCAGTTTTCTTGTTTTGGACTACAAAACGCTTCCCTATTTTGTTATACCGATAAGGAGAGGGAAAGTGTTCTGTAGTGCAAAACTGTACGTGGCTGAAAACAGTGCCTGGGAATTGAGTGCAGCAGAATTGTCAGCTCACTACAGGAGGTTCAGGGCTGGCTGGATTTCTGGCAGGATCAACGGATATTTTTCTGACTTTTTCAAGCGTCAAAACATTGGTGAAATGTCTATGCAGAGATCTGCAAATGTGTCCCCCCCCCCGACCTACACTTTAAAGTGATAATAAACCCTCAGTTTCAGCAGCTGCTTTATTCACCTAGACCCCTTTCACACCAAGGCAGTTTTCAAGCATTTTAGCACTAGAAATCGCACCTGCAAAGCGCCTGACAACTGCCTCCCATGCCGCCCAAATGTGAAATGTGAAGAAATTTGATTTTTTTTTTTTTTTTTTTTTTTTACTGAATATGTTTTATAACAGAATGTTTTGAATAGCAAAAAAAAAAAATTCTGCCAGTAAATACCTTATACAGCCCACTTCCTGCTTCTTATCCGGGAAAAAGCTTAGGTCCATAACATCATACACAGCTCGCTCTCTCACTCTCGAAAGTTTGCCAGGAAGGGAGGGGAGATGAGTCATAAGAGGGCCAATGAGCGCTGCAGAGCTGGAGGTGTGCCTCTGTGTAAATCCAGGAAGTGAACAGGAAGCAGCTTCAGCTGCCCACAGCTAAAATGGCTGCAGCCAGACTCAGTGGAGGGAGATTTCTGCAGCATATTTGGCAAATACAGAATCACAGTATATATAAAATAATATGCAAAGTGGTTGGAGGGAAGCTTCAGAACGGCAAAGATGTTTTTATTACAAATTATGTGAGCAAACTTCAATCCTATGGAGCCAGCCTTGCATGCAGGGACTCCTCTGAGCTAATAGGCTGGTTGGAGAGTGCACTGTCCATTGATAAATCTTTCTTGTGAAGAAAGGAGGTTCAAGGAAGCAGCACTGAGAAAGCAGGAACCAGCAGCATTGAAAGTTGTAAACTACAAGTGCTGGGGTAAGAATTTTATTAAATGGTTTACTGGGGAGTGTTTTTTTTCTTTTATGTGCTCAATGTGTTAAACTAAAAACACTGAGGGTTCATGTACACTGCTGCTGGTAATTGGACGTTATCAGTACAGTACACGGGGTCGTTTATAGGCAGTTGAGTTTAGAAGCATTTTTTGGAATGCGATTAAAAAAAAAAAAAAAAAAAAATGGGGGGTTCAGGACGGATGTTCAGAGCCATTTGAAATGCCAAATGCTTGCAAACGCGGTAACTCGCGTTTAGCCGCGTTTTGTTTACAGGCATTTTTAATTTTTGACTACAGTGGAACCTTTGATTACAAGCATAATTTGTTCCAGAAGAATGCTTGTAATCCAAAGCACTCGCATATCACAGCGAGTTTCCCCATAGAAGTCAATGGAAACGAAGATAATTAGTTCCACATTGACTTCTATGACATGCTAGAATACCGCATGTGGCCAGAGGTGGGGGGAGGGCGTCAGAGAGACTCGGAAATACTCGGAGACCATTCGGCTGCACTCGGAAACATTCGGGAACGGAGTATTTCCGAATGGCTCCAAGTGTCACTGGCGCCCCCGCACCTCTGGCCAAATGCGGTACTGCACACCACAGAGGCTTGAATCCTGCTCGTTTTGCGAGACAACACTTGCAAACTGAGTCTGGATTTTTTTTTAAAGTAATTGCTCGTATTGTGAAATGCTCGTTAACTGCTTTACTCGCAATTTAAGGTTCCACTGTATTTAAAAAAAACGCTTCTAAACGCAAAGGCGGCATGTCAATGTGGCAAAACGGATGTCTTTAAACATCGGTTACTATCTGTCAAGTTGAATTGTTCAGGGGAGATTGTAAACTGTCCCGTGTATATTCAGCCTGAGGGTTTAATACGACTTTAACCGTGATTTCCTTCTGCTCGTCAAACCCGGCACTGCGCTGCATGAGCTCCAAGGACGCAACCATCCAAGGTGGATGGAAAACTGCAGCTCAATGTCCTCTATATAAAAAAAAAATAATGTAAAAAAAAAAAAAAATCTTCATTGTAATAGATTTTCGCAAGGTGTTCCGCTCTTTATCTAGCGCCGAGTCCCATTGGCTCTGCTGCACAAAGTGATAGAAGGCGCCCGCTATCTATAATAATAAATTGAATTATTTAAATCAACTGCTGTGACAGTGTGACAGATAAGCTTTTCCTGGGCCGGCTATAATAGTTCATTAAAACAAATTACACATTCTCTAGCAGCGGAGCCCCGGCGCTGTCAAAGAGCAAAACCCCAACAAAAGTGATTAATAAGAGCGTCGCCTCGCCAAAGACTCCGCCACGGCGGCAGGTGACAGAGAAACATGGCTTTAATTCTCCGCCATCTCCCAACAACAAGAGAAAACTTTATTTATCAGGATGAGTAATGCAAGGACGCTGGCAATTAAACTATTTCATTTAAATGATGGCACTGGCCTCTCTATTCAATAATATATATTATCTTCTATTTATTACTCTGCAAAGCCGTCCTTTCGTTTGTATGGGGAATGTGCTCAGCCCAAATTCAGGGAAAATAGGACGGATTATTGTGGCGTAGTTTATTATACTATATAGAAGTACTGTATGGAAATATAGGTTTCTGCTCGTTTCTGATGTGTCTTTTTTTTCAACCTCACCTACTATGTAACTATATGTAATGGAAATGGAATGTTTTTGTGTGCAATGAGGTTATGTGCTTCAAGCTCCATTGAATGTTCAGTTTCAATCAGCTTAACCACTTCAGCCCCGGAAGGATTTACCCCCTTAATGACCAGGCCATTTTTTGCAATACGGCACTGCGTCGCTTTAACTGACATTTGCGCGGTCGTGCACCCAAACTAAATCGATGTCCTTTTTTCCCCACAAATAGAACTTTCTTTTGGTGGTATTTATAAACCCCTGCGGTTTGTATTTTTTGCGCTATAAACAAAAAATGACCGACAATTTTGAAAAAAAAAAAAAATATATATATTTCTTACTTTTTTGCTATAATAAAAATCCAAAAAAAATAAATAAAAAAAAAAAAAAAAACACAATTTCTTCATCAGTTTAGGCCAATATGTATTCTTCTACATATTTTTGGTAAAAAAAAAAAAAAAAATCGCAATAAGCGTACATTGTTTGGTTTGCACAAAAGTTATAGCATCCACAAAATAGGGGAGAGATTTTAATGGCATTTTTATTATAATTTTTTTTTTTTTACTAGTAATGTCAGTGATTGCGGCGGACAGATCGGACACTTTTGCCATTTTTTTGGGACCAGTGACTTTTATACAGCAATCAGACTAAATAATAGACACTGATTACTGTATAAATGTCACTGGCAGGAAAGGGGTTAACATCTAGGAGGCGATCAAGATGTTAGGTGTTCCCTGGGAGGTGTTTCTAACTGTGGGGGCAGTGTACTGAATGGAGGAGGAGGAGAGAGAACGCTGTTCCTGATCACTAGGAACAGCAGATCTCTCTCTACTTCCCTGACATGAGAGGGATCTGTCTGTTTAAATTAACAGATCCCCGTTCTGTCTCTTTCTGGAGTGATTGCGGGTCGCCGGTTGGCCACACACATTGGCTCTGGTGTCGCGCCATGGGCTCCCCCTATCAGCCTTAAAGCAGCCGCCGTACAGGTATGGTGATTCACGCTGTATAGCGACGGCATGTGTATAGCGACGGCATGTGTATAACGATGGCGTGTGTATAACGACAGCGGCTGGTTGGCAAGGTGTTATTATATTTAAGGCATGCAAAGTCATACAGTTTGTTTTCTTTAGAAAGTAGCCACAGCCTGAGTAGAAAAGTCTGTCCCCTACCATCATGGTGCAGAGAAGGACCCTTGCTCTGTTTGGAAGCAGAGGTTTCTCTGCAGAGATCCAACACACCCCTTGCTGACTCAGAGCAAGAGCTTTCTAATCAGCAGGGAGCATGAACTTTGCCAATTGAAGAGATATAGGTCTGAATCAGCAGGGGGCATGTCTGAGTAGAAAAGCCTGTCCCCTGCCAGTATGCTTAAAGTAGTAGGTTGATGGTGCTGGAACCTTTGGTAGATATACATGGGTACTACTTCACGCATTTGATAGAAATGTGCTGGTGGTATCCCAGTGGGGTGTCCAGGTGATGAGGAGTAGGCTGCTCTAGTGAGCTAAGGAACTGAACAGTGACCTCAGACTGTAGAGCTGATGTTTGAGTGTGAAAATTGAAGCATTAAACCAAAGATTAAAGTAAAAAATTAGGTTTTATATATAAAATAAAACCTTATCTTCGATTAAACCTTGGTGAGGCACTCGGATTTTCACACTCAAACATCAGCTCTTCGGAGACTGGGCTGCAGGGCAGTATTCCACCATGATAACGACCCCAAACACACCTCCAAGATGACCACTGCCTTGCTAAAGAAGCTGAGGGTAAAGGTGATGGACTGGCCAAGCATGGCTCCAGACCTAAACCCTATTGAGCATCTGTGGGGCATACTCAAACAAAAGGTGGAGGAGTGCAAGGTCTCCAACATCCACCAGCTCTGTGATGTCCTCTTGGAGAAGTAGAAGAGGACTTCAGTGGCAACCTGTGAAGCTCCGGTGAACTCCATGCCCAAGAGGGTTAAGGCAGTGCTGGAAAATAATGGTGGCCACACAAAATATTGACACTTTGGGCCCAATTTGGACATTTTCACTCACTTTTGAGGCCAGTGGTTTAGACATTAATGGCTGTGTGTTGAGTTATTTTGAGGGGACAGCAAATTTACACTGTTATACAAGCTGTACACTCACTACTTTACATTGTAGCAAAGTGTCATTTCTTCAGTGTTGTCACATGAAAAGATAGAATAAAATATTTACAAAAATGTGAGGGGTGTACTCACTTTTGTGAGATACTGTATACATCTATGAATAGATCTATATCTATATATATATATATCTACCTATCTATCTATCTATATATAGATATATATATATATATATAAAAATATATATATATAGAGAGAGAGAGAGAGATCTCTCTAGATAGATAGATAGATAGATAGATAGATAGATAGATAGATAGATAGATAGATAGATCTATATCTATCTATCTATGTGTGTGTGTGTGTGTGTTTTTATAAAGCACAGTGCTATATCTAACTAAATGTCACCCGAGGTTTACACCTACTTTAAATTTTTATTTTTGCAAGTTGCATGTCATCTCTCATCTGTCATCTGTCACCTAGTCCCAATGCAATTACTACAAGGGGCGCCGGGCAAACAATAAAGAAGCATAAGAGAACCAATTTCCAAACAGCAGCAGAAATGAACCAATGAAAGTGTGCGTAAAAAGCACAATAAAATAAAGCATTAAAGTATAATGAAATGAATAAAAACGGAAATAAAAGGGACACTTTACTGCTGAAGTCGGTTCGTCGCAAACCGGTCCCGGAGGAGCGAGCCGACCCATAATCCCGTCACCACATATTTACTAAACTGCACTCTGAACGGCTTCTTATTGCATTATAAATTGTACCCTTTGAAGCATTTAGAACCCAAACACGGGCATTGGGATGGGAAGAGCCGCATGTAATGTTACTGAAATCAGGTATTCATTGCTGACCTGATGAGGCCCCTCCCTTCTAGAGTCATAACCCAGATATAAAAGACACAGATTAATACAGCTCTGTCATCATTCGTTAAATGCAATCCATGTAAGTGCCTGAATATTTGGTAATAGCCTCTTACAACAGAGCTCAGACTGGAGAAGGAGCCAAGCAGTGCTGATAAAAAGCTCATGTGTTAAAAAAGGAAGCAGGATGATAGGAGGAGAGAGCAGAGTGACATTTCTTCTGTGTTCACTGTGTGGGGGAGGAAACAGACCTGTAAGTGTTGGGTCTCTTCATACAGGCGTATGTCGTACATCCATGTGAAGGGTCGTTTTTGCCTGCGTGGGGTGCACAGGTGTTCTGTGCATCTGTCTGCAGACAGTCCCATTCATGTCTATTGGGACACAGTGGCAGCACAGGCACAGCTGATGGTTCAAATTTAAGAGGCATGCAGGTGCAGATTGAATACAAATTGTGTGCGTTCAGTACACACACACACACAAACACACACACACACACGGCTGTAAACCTGGGACCGGCGGTGCCGTCTGTGTAGCTGTGTCCCAATAGCTATGAATTGGACTGCCTACACACAGATGCATGGAACACTTGTGCATCCCATGTGGGCAAAGACATTATGGGCTTAGATGCGGCGGTGTGAATGAGGCCTTACTTACCTGCAGAGTTATGCCGCGCATTAACAAAGTAACATGAAAATGATGGACTACTATCCCACCAAGACCTCAAAATTGGATGTGCCATAAAATTTGTAATGCAATGCACTATGGTGCATCTCCATGTTATGAGCATTGAATTAGTGTGCTTGGGTGCCATTCAAAATGAATGTAATGCATTCCCACAATGTGGAGGTTTAAATGGGCCCTTAAGGACTCACATAGATAGCCCCGGGTGGCAGACTGCAATGTTTTATTACACAAGAAAACACATGATTAACATTTAGCACCATGAGGTGTGGGTGGCTGTGCGCCGCCCCTGGCAGCCTTGTTCCCCTATGCCACAGCCTACGTTGGCTTTGTTGGAATCCAACCTCAGATCTGATTGGAGTACAACACCAGGGACTGAAAAGAGCCAAACAGAACAAAAATCTCAGAGCCGGGCCGGTCTGGTCCAGATAATAAAGAAGAGTAAGCAGGTCTCCTCTATTGTTCTCCGAGTAATGCGCGTTTCAGGACTGTGATTCACAATGCACCGTGCGGAGCGGAACAATAATGCCGGAGTTACCATGGTAACACGCAACAAGCCCATCATATCAACTAGCCAAGAAAGGGAAGGGGGGGGGGGGGAGTACAAACAACTCGGGGGCAGTTAAACTACACATCTTTCATTTATGGTGCAGGACCTGCGAGCCGTAATATGTGCAGACACAGACACACTCTTATTAACAAGCTCTGATATTGTGTAGATGCAGCTTTTCTGTAGACGCCGTCTCCCGGGGGAACGGCCAACTTACTCCGCATCCACCTTTAATCTGTGAACGCCTTTCATATATACTGTGCAAATCCAGAGACGTTCACCCCGAGCATGGCTTAGGTAGATATCACCAAAACGGGCGTCATTCACACCTGTGCGTTGTGGAATCACATGAGAAAACACACATTGCTACAACACATGGGCTGTGCCATTCATGGACCCCAAAACACTGTACAAAAACCAATGTACCGCAGTGCACCAAGTTATATATACTGTGCTGTGCTACATTGTTACAGATGGATGCGTGTTTTTCCATCCATTGTGGCGTTGGCTGCCTATTCATACTGAATGGGCCGCTTCACCACAACATGTTAATGTGAGCCAAAACACACGCTAACACATGTGCGCTAACACACCACAACAGATCATGTGAATCCTCTGCGCGTTCAGAAAAACAAGCAACAATGAATGCCATGAATCACAGAACAAAATCTGAAATCAGTCCGAGTTCACACTTCTACGATGCAAATGGGTGCAGATTTTTGACGGGGTTCAGTGTGATTTTGCATTGTGATTTGTGCTGAAGACAGTGCGATTGTAATGCGTTTCCAGATGGGTTTAGGTGCAGCTCAATTTCTGCAGGGAGGGGTGTAAATATGTAAAAAATCTACACGGGAAAAGCAGTATTCGCACACATCTGAACACAAGATGCGATTTCCTGTTAGTTTCCATTAATGTCTATGGAGAGGAAAATCGCAACACAGTAAACTCGTATACAGTGGCGGCTCGGCTCAGAGTCCTCTCCTCCATGGCGGCTTCCAGCTCCTCCCCTCTTCCTTCTAGGTGTCCAATAGGATCGCCTGTTCTTTCAGCCAATCCGGTGACCGGTGTCAAAAGCCACTTCCTGATTGGTCGGGAGGAGGATATTCAGTGAATATTTATTCGTTGTTGTAACACACCTGGGTGGGCTCGGAGCGCACTCTCTGCGACCCGAGCCCATCCTATATTGAAGCACCGATTAGAGCCTCTGGCTCTAATCAGTGCTTCAAAAAAACAGCCCCCCCCCCGCATTGGAATCCATATGCCAGTGTCCTGAAAGGGGCCAGACACATGGATATGGGGGGGGGGGGGGGGCGATGATGGACAGGGGGAGGCTAAGCCCTTAATGGATGGACCACCCCTGCTTGTACAGGACCCTTTTTGTTGGCGCATCGCATTTGTATAGCAATCACAACAAATAAATGTGAACAACCACCATTCAACACAATGTGTTTTTGGATGACATGCAAATCTAGGCTTTTGTAACGCAACAAATTCGCATCAGAGTGAGCTGGCACTAGCTCATCAATCTGCAATCTTATTTGCTCTACTTCAACATTTTTATCTTTGTGCAATTTTCAAGAACAGGAGTCTTCACACTGCCGATTATACAAATATTTTTTACTAAGAGTTCCCCCTTACGTCCAGGAGTGCCCATCAGAGTCTCCACTTATATTCAGTAGCGCCCATCAGAGTCTCCACTTATATTCAGGAGCGCCCATCAGAGTCCACACTTATATTCAGGAGCGCCCATCAGAGTCCACACTTATATTCAGGAGCGCCCATCAGAGTCTCCACTTATATTCAGGAGCGCCCATCAGAGTCTCCACTTATATTCAGGAGTGCCCATCAGAGTCCACACTTATATTCAGGAGCGCCCATCAGAGTCCACACTTATATTCAGGAGTGCCCATCAGAGTCCACACTTATATTCAGGAGCGCCCATCAGAGTCTCCACTTATATTCAGGAGTGCCCAGAGTCTCCACTTATATTCAGGAGCGCCCATCAGAGTCCACACTTATATTCAGGAGCGCCCAGAGTCTCCACTTATATTCAGGAGCGCCCATCAGAGTCTCCACTTATATTCAGGAGTGCCCATCAGAGTCCACACTTATATTCAGGAGCGCCCATCAGAGTCTCCACTTATATTCAGGAGCGCCCATCAGAGTCTCCACTTATATTCAGGAGCGCCCATCAGAGTCCACACTTATATTCAGGAGCGCCCATCAGAGTCCACACTTATATTCAGGAGTGCCCATCAGAGTCTCCACTTATATTCAGGAGCGCCCATCAGAGTCTCCACTTATATTCAGGAGCACCCATCAGAGTCTCCACTTATATTCAGGAGCGCCCATCAGAGTCTCCACTTATATTCAGGAGCGCCCATCAGAGTCTCCACTTATATTCAGGAGCGCCCATCAGAGTCTCCACTTATATTCAGGAGTGCCCATCAGAGTCTCCACTTATATTCAGGAGCGCCCATCAGAGTCTCCACTTATATTCGGGAGCGCCCATCAGAGTCTCCACTTATATTCAGGAGTGCCCATCAGAGTCTCCACTTATATTCAGGAGTGCCCATCAGAGTCTCCACTTATATTCAGGAGCGCCTATCAGAGTCCACACTTATATCCAGGATCGTCCATCAAACCCCCCCCCCCTTACATTATGGAGTTCCCATCAGAGTCCCCGCCTATATCCATTAGTGCGCATCAGAGTCCCCACTTATATCTAGGATCGTCCATCAAACCTCCTCCTTACATTGAGAAGTTCCCATGAGAGTCTCCGCCTATATCCATTAGTGCCTATCAGAGTCCCCCCAATGTTACATTCAGGAGGGCCCATCAGAGTCCTCACTTATATTTATTAGTGCCCATTAGAAATTCCGCTTATATCAAGGGTTGCCCATCACAGCCCCCTCTTCCATCTAGGAGCACCCTTCAAAATCTCCCCTTACATTCCGGAGTGTCCATCTGAGTCTCCCCCTACATTCAGGAGTGCCTATCGGGAGGATTGAAGGACTACATGGCACTGAGGTTCATAGGAATTCTCTATGATATTTAGCGCCATCTGTAGGCCAAGTGTGGTACTGTTCTTTTTTGTAGGGGCTTGTCTTCAGTTGGCACAGTGGGGGGGCCAACAATGCATAGGTGACCAGGAATTTCAATGGTAGCCAGAAAGTGTTGTTGGCCCTCCACCGAAAATTTAACACAACTGGAAACTGGACAGAATCCACTGGTAACGGCAAAGGGATATCAAAGGAGGTAACAAATGGGCCATAAACCAGCATTTATTAGAGTAATATACTATGTACATAGAAGTTTTACGTTGTCCTCTCACACCCAGGTTGGACGTGTGATCAGATACACCTTCTGCTCATTTTATTGTAGATCTAGATGCAATTAAACATTTATTTAGGAAATCAGTCAGTAGACAGGACAACCCCTGTCAGGCAGGCCTTCAATCTCGGATGGGGTACATGAGATGTCAGGACCATCCATGGTCCGGCTCTGGAAGATATGACAGATAGGATCTGACTGCTTCACGCTCTCCATGTTTTCTACATCTTTTTTTTTTTTTATTCTTTGGTCGTGGCTTTAATCAACCCCCTTTAATAAAGTCTCAGCAATTGAGATCTGACACTAATTGTCTGTCAAAAACCCAACACCATCCAGCCGGAGTGAACAAAGCGCCCGGCACGCTCCCCGCGCCCTCCAGACGCTTCCCCCGTATGTTTAGTATTTTAATACACCAGCAATTTCTGCAGGGAATAAATTGGGGCCTCAGGTAACGGTAGACAGAGGGGGAAAAAAAAAAAAAAAATCATCTTATGTCAACATGTCACCGGCCGGCTCTGCTTCGCCCACCGTAATTGAATTTCTGGCACGCTGACATGACCTTTATGTCAATGAGTCTCCCAATATCAGACCACCTCCACTGTGCATTTAATTAGTGTTTGGGAAGACTGTGCCATGGCCTGTGTGATTCATATGGGTGAGAATGGGGCGAGAATGTTATTTTGTGAATGGCTGCAAATATTCGAAAATATTAAAAATCTGGATTCTGACAATAGTGCCAGAAAGGGTCCGGGGGGGGGGGGGGGGGGGGCAGCCAAGATCTGACCCTGGAAGACTTTCCACCACTGGGGCCAACAGTCCGAATATATACAAAATGAGATCGCTGTGTGGTGTGAAGTATAAAGTACAATAATATTGTATATAGTTGTGTTCATGCGTTGGAACTCTAGACAGGAAGACCCAACCAAGTAAGAAAATCCCTTTTAGTTCCCAGTGCCTGAAACATGTTGAATCCACAATGGGTTTAGCTTAGAAAGTGGACAGACCTGGGGAATGCCCAGAGGCCCTTTTCACTTTTGAAATTAATAAATAGAATAAAGAAAAAAAAAAAAGTGGACAGATGACATATAAGTAGTAGGTAGATACTAGTTACTAGGTAGTAGGTAACAGGTAGTTATACTATATTGCATTTTTTGAATTGATACATTACAGGGTTAAAGCCCGGATAGGTTTTCCTACAGTCCTATTTTTAAAGCAGGGCTACAGGCAAAATAAAAAATTAACAGCCTATTAACAGATAAAAAAAAACCACAGAATTTCCTGCAATAAGTGCCTTCAATCCAGAGCTGTCCCCTGTAGTACTTTTTTCTGACACAAGATGTCCTCAGTCATATGTGTTGAATGATGTCCTGCACCATTCAACCCACTTCCTCTGAGCGCTGGCTCTTTGACTGGACAGCGAAGGGGAAGGAAGCACAGTGATGAGGTCTCCTCTATGTCACTCTCTCTTCTCCTATCAGCATGCACTGCAACACAACAGATTGCCTCCTTGTGCTGCTTCTCCCTTGCCCAATCTGAGCTCTGCTGTAGAAGAGACTCCAAGAGCACTGCTCCTCTTTCAACAAATAAATGGAATGTTGTACTGATAAACACTGTATTAGTCATTTTTTTCATCTTTCCATCTATTAAATCTTCTGCCCTTGTTGTTTTAACTTTGGATAGTAAAACATTTTTTTTCTGCCAGTAAATACCTTCACTTCCACTTGTCCGGTAAAAACCCTAGACTTATGACATCATGCACAGCTCTCTCTCTCACTCCCATGAGAGTTTGCCAGGAAGGGAGGCGGAATGAGTCACAAGAGGGCCAAAGAGAGCTGTTGAGTTGGAGGTGTGCCTCCTGTATAAATCCAGGAAGTGAACAGGCAGCAGCTTCAGCTGCCCACAGTTAAAATGGCTGCAGCCAGACTCAGTGGAGGGAGATTTCTGCAGCATATTTGTCAAGTACAGAATCACAGTATATATAAAATAATGCAAAGTGGTTGGAGGGAAGCTTCAGAATGGCAAAGATGTTTTTATCACAAATTATGGGAGCTGCAGTTCCTCTTTAACTTGTGTCTTTTATATCTGCCTAGAGTTCAGCTTTAACAAATCATTTT
This sequence comes from Aquarana catesbeiana, assembly GCF_042186555.1. Taxonomy (NCBI): domain Eukaryota; kingdom Metazoa; phylum Chordata; class Amphibia; order Anura; family Ranidae; genus Aquarana; species Aquarana catesbeiana. The sequence continues at coordinate 210,288,468 of NC_133333.1, read as the reverse complement.
TAACTCTGGAATAAGAGAGTAACAGAAGCTTGCTGATCATGTGGGGGTTAAAGTGTAACCCAACCTTGTCTGGTGTGTGATCAGGGAAGACGTACGGCTCTGTATACAGGTACCGAGACAATAATCACACACAGCCCATACACTATACAATTACATATCACCTTCCCTGACCTCACACACCAATCACAGATCAGGGAGTGCTGGGCCCGCTCTTCTAGATGGAGCTAATAAAGGGTCATTTGTGCTGCATTTTATAGCACTCAGAGGCCGGGGATACCAGAGGTTTTGGGGTCATAAATGATCTCATCCCACCGCTTTTATCACAGGAGCCAGGACAACGCACAACCCTACCTTTCTCTTATATTCCATATTTGTTATATTATTATTAGAAGTAGTAGTAGTATAGTAATAATAATAATAATATTACTAGTAGCAGTATTTTATATTTATATTATCTTTTATACTTGTATTTTATTTATTATTATTAATAATAACAACAATCATTTGTAGTAGTGGTTGTATTTCATTTTTATATTATATCCCCTCTAGATTGTAAGCTCTAACAAGCAGGACCCTCTGATCCCTCCTGTATTGATTTGTATTGTAAGTGTACTGTCTGCCCTCATGTTGTAAAGCTCTGCGCAAACTGTTGGCGCTATATAAATCCTGTATAATAATAATAATATCTGGTATATATATACACAAACACACACTATATACACTACACACACATGAACTTTAATGGCATCTCAGTCTTAGGCTCAATAGTTCACAGCAGTGCTTCCAGTTCCAGTTATAGGAAAAAAAAAAAGTAGAACGTGCTGCATTTTTCCTGCACTGGACTGTACTGGAACGCTTTTAAATGCATAAAAAAATGCACTGGAACACACATGTCCTTGTTTAACCACTTGCTGCCCGCCATATAGCAGAATGACGGCGGCAAAGTAGTTTCAAAATCCTGACTGGACGTCATATGACGTCCGCAGGATAATGAGCCGCTGCGCGCCCCCGGGGGCGCGCATCGCGGCGATCGTTGTTGCGGGGTGTCAGTCTGACACCCCGCAGCACCGATCTAGGTAAAGAGTCTCTGACGGAGACTCTTTACCACGTGATCAGCCGTGTCCAATCACGGCTGATCACGGCTGTCAATAGGAAGAGCCGGTGATCGGCTTTTCCTCACTCGCGTCTGACAGACGCGAGTAGAGGAGAGCCGATCGGCTGCTCTCCTGACAGGGGGGGTCTGTGCTGATTGTTTATCAGCACAGCCCCCCCTCGGATCCTACCCAGGACCACCAAGGAAGCCATCCACACTGGACCACCAGGTATGCCCCCTAGACCCCCAGGGAAATGCCACTGTGTGCCCAGGCAGCTGCCAGTCAGTGCCCACTTCAATGCCTACCAGTGCCAGTGCCACCAGGGATGCCCATCAGTGCCTCATATCAGTGCCCATCAGTGCCGCCTATCAGTGCCCATCAGTGCCGCCTATCAGTGCCACCTATCAGCGCCACCCTATCAGTGCCCAGCAGTGTCCAAAAGCAAAACTTTTATTTTTTTCAAAATTTTCGGTCTTTATTTGTTTAGCAGGAAATAAAAATCCCAGAGGTGATCAAATACCACCAAAAGAAAGCTCTATTTGTGAGAACAAAATGATAAAATTTTAGTTTGGGTACAGTGTTGTATGACTGCGCAATTGTCATTCAAACTGCGACAGCGCTGAAAGCTGAAAATTGGTCTGGGCAGGAAGGGGTCTAAGAGTCCTGTATTGAAGTGGTTAAGGTTAAGAAAAAAGAGGGGGAAAAAAAAGCACTGGACTGCATCAAAAACGCGCATGCAGAAAAGCACCTGGAACACATCCGGACTGCGTTTCTATGGTGTGAACTGACCCTTAGTCTATAGGGTTCAATATTGAGTTGGCCCATCCTTTGCAGCTATAACAGCTTCAACTATTCTGGGAAGGCTGTGCACAAGGTTTAGGAGTGTCTATGGAAATGTTTGATAATTCTTCCAGAAGTGCATTTGTGAGGTCAGGCACTGATGTTGGATGAGAAGGCCTGGCTCGCAGTCTCCGCTCTAATTCATCCCAAAGATGTTCTATCGGGCTGAGGTCAGGACTCTGTGCAGGCCAGTCAAGTTTCTCCACCCCAAACTGCGTGTGATGAAGAACATGGTTATGTTCGAATCTGTGCAGTCGCTTATTGCTTGTAACCTATGCATGAAGATTTGAAGTAAAAGAAAATAATACAAAGATTGAGATTGCATCTCCTATTTTTTGATACATGTCTGGTGGAAACTGAGGAGGTCCACATTGGATCTAATCTTATAAGTAGATACACAGGCTACACAGCAGAAGTGTCCCACCCCGGTTTAGCTTTATATATATATATATACCCTGTTTCCCCAAAATAAGACCTAGCGTGATTGTCAGTGATGGAAATATAAGCCCTACCCCCCCAAATAAGCCCTAGTTAAAGTCCTTATAGGTCTTATTTTCAGGGTAGGGCTTATATTTCCATCACTGACAATCACGCTAGGTCTTATTTTGGGGGAAACAGGGTATATATATATATATATATATATATATATATATATATATATATATATATATATTCTTTTTTTTTATTTGTAGTAGTAGAGTATGTAGTAAAGTAGTAGTATTTTGTATTATCTTTATTTGTATTTTATTTATTAATTATCATGGTTATCAATATTTGTAGTAGTAGTATTTTGTAGTAATATTTTATGTTTATTTTATCTTTTCATGCTTATGTATATTTTTTTTAATTATTATTTAATTCTAATGAAATTTACGTTTTCATTATATACCTGATTTCAGACCCATTGATGTCATCCTCGCACCTCATCAACATGCTCAAGAAATTTTTAAACAAGACATTTTCATTTAGAAATTCTTCATTTTCGATCCAGTGATTTTATCACTGGGTCTCTGTGCTTCTCTATGTAATGCAAGCAGATCATGGCTGGTGGGAGGGACTGGCGGAGAGCACCCGGCCTCAGTACTCCTTTTAAGAGCCATCTGTCCTAATGCAAGCAGTGGGCTGGCTCGTGGGAGGAGTTATGCAAATATTTAAATGCCTAACGGGTGGCATGTCACTCTGGAGGAGTGGGTGTTCCTAGAAAGGGTGCGTTTGCATACAGACCGCTCCAGGTAACACCCATATGTGATGAATGAGCCCCCATGATCTAAATCCAATGAATGAAATGGGCAGGCCAGGGACTGGGCTGGGGAGGAAAGGACTAGATGCAGCTGGATGTACTGCAGTCAGAAAATGAGGCAGGCTCTCTCTGACTTGCTGCAGCTTCTAATGCACATTGTGAGAAGCTCAGAGTGTGCAGTGAAATCAGTACAGTAGAGGAGCCGGTACAACAAGACTGAAGGGAGGTCGGGATGTAGAAGATGTGCGGCGCCGGTGTCGGGTACGGGAAGTTTTCTCTCTTAGCACCCGATGTTTGGCCTCATGAAATAATCCTGTCTATACTGCAAGTTCTCACAAAAAATAGAAACCATAAATTGCACAGATTTTACAGGCGGTGATAAAAGCCGCACATAAAAGGGAGACGCTCCGCGCTCTGGACGCGGTTTTGTATCGCTCAGGCTCGCCGTTAATTGGGACTTGTGGTGAGATTTCGGCCGCCTGCAGTCATTTCCACATTGTGACCTCTGGCCTGTGCAGATTTCATCCTGGACTGTAATAGAAGATTGATCAATACGAGGGGCGCTGAGCCTTCTATATATGAAGGACGCGCCCGCCGTTCTTTCTTCAGTTCGCTCTTCATTATGGCGGTACTGTGCCCGGGTAAAGTGTAATCCACATTTCTGATTTATCTCATCTTGTAAAGTACAAAAAGGCAAGATGGAAATGTAAAGAGAACATTTGTAAACGAGTTTATTTCCTGGTTGTTGGTTTTCATGGACAGGCTGTGGGCACTGCGCATAATAGGCACTGCGTTCTGTCTGCCGCTGTCTATGGAATATTCCTATAGATCAGGGGGCTCCAAACTGCCGCCCTTTGCTTGCCTTTATCCAGCCCTTGAGGAATTCTTCCTTTCACTGACACCAACAATGGGGGCACCATTCCTTCCACTGACACCAACAATGGGGGCACCATTCCTCCACTGACACCAACAATGGGGCACCATTCCTTCCACTGACACCAACAATGGGGCACCATTCCTTCCACTGACACCAACAATGGGGCACCATTCCTTCCACTGACACCAACAATGGGGCACCATTCCTTCCACTGACACCAACAATGGGGGCACCATTCCTCCACTGACACCAACAATGGGGGCACCATTCCTTCCACTGACACCAACAATGGGGCACCATTCCTTCCACAGACACCAACAATGGGGGCACCATTCCTTCCACTGACACCAACAATGGGGGCACCATTCCTTCCACTGACACCAACAATGGGGCACCATTCCTTCCACAGACACCAACAATGGGGGCACCATTCCTCCACTGACACCAACAATGGGGGCACCATTCCTTCCACTGACACCAACAATGGGGGCACCATTCCTTCCACTGACACCAACAATGGGGGCACCATTCCTTCCACTGACACCAACAATGGGGGCACCATTCCTTCCACTGACACCAACAATGGGGGCACCATTCCTTCCACAGACACCAACAATTGGGGCACCATTCCTTCCACAGACACCAACAATGGGGGCACCATTCCTCCACAGACACCAACAATGGGGGCACCATTCCTCCACTGACACCAACAATGGGGGCACCATTCCTCCACTGACACCAACAATGGGGGCACCATTCCTTCCACTGACACCAACAATGGGGGCACCATTCCTTCCACTGACACCAACAATGGGGGCACCATTCCTTCCACTGACACCAACAATGGGGGCACCATTCCTTCCACTGACACCAATGCTGGGGCACTATTCCCCCCCCCCTGACACCAACTATTTCTCCCCCTAATACCAAAGATCAAGTATTGTTCACTCCCACTGGGCTCAGTCCGGCCCCCCTAAAGTCTGAAGGACAGTAAACTGGCCCTTTCTTTAGAAAGTTTGGAGACCCCTGCTATAGAGCAAGGGTCTCCAAACTTTCTTAAGGAAGGGCCAGTTTACTGTCCTTCAGACATTAGGGGGGCCGGACTGAGCCCAGTGAGTAAACAATGCCCAATCTTTTATATTAGGGGGAGAATTAGTTGGTGTCAGTGGGACGAATAGTTCACCATTGTTGGTGTCAATGGCAGGAATTATGCCCCATTGTTGGTGTCAGTGGCAGGAATAATTGCCTCAAGGGCCAGATAAAGGCAAGCAAAGGGCCGCAGTTTGGAAACCATTGTTATAGACACAGCATTCCATGTGTTCACCTTTCCCCCACAGTGATCCCCACATAAATAATATGTCACAAGCCAAACCAGCTGCCATGAGACCTGTGCAGACAACGCACTAGAAGAAATATTAAAGTATAACTAAAGCAGTGGCAGCTGGTGCTCAATATTTTGGGGGTGGGGGGCGCCGAAAATCAACGCCAAGCCCCCCCCCCACAGGAGACGGACGGGAATGCTGTGGCAATCAGGGGGCTCCTTACCTTAGGAAGGAGGCGGATCAGGCAGACATGGATCCGGGCTGCAGCTCCTCGCTTCGAAGCCATCGCTTTTCCTCCAGACCGAACAGCAAGAAGGTCCTGACTGAGACCCGATTGGCCAGGAGTCCTAGGACTCCCTGGCCAATCGGGTTTCAGGAACAGCTTCCCAGACTGGCCCGGAGGAGAATCAGGAGGGCAATAGCAAATATTAATTCGCTATTGTCACACAACTGGGTGGGCTCAGAGCGCAGTGCTCTGTTCCCTCAGCCCACCCATTTTTGAAGCTGACTAGAGCTTCAGGCTCTAATCATGTGCTTGAAAAAAACCCCTATTGAAATCCATGCGTCCGGCACCCTGCATGTGCCCCTATGGACAGGTAGCCACCGAATTAAAGGCAAAACTTTTCTTTTAGTTTTTAATAGAGTGGAGAGGGCTTAGAACCCCTGCCTGTTTTTATTGCTGTCTGTGCCCCCGTTAGGAAGATTCTTCTCTATTTGTCCTGTTTACCATTATGATTGAGAGTGAAAGTAAACGAAAAATCACACATTTTTTGGGATGTCCCCAGAAAAGTAATAGAGGGGAAATCTTCCAATGGGACACTGGTTCTGGTGACCTGGGGGTCCCCAAGGAATTCACTTAATTTCCTTAATTTGAAGGGATTTCCCCTCACTTCCTGTTTAGCTTCGGGACAGGAAGTTAAGGGAAATCTCTGCAATGGGACACAGATGGTGAAAAAAATCTGACAGGGTTATAACCCTCCCTTACTCTATCCAAAATAAAAAAAGGTCCAGTTACAACATACCTTCACGCTATATTCAATGTTTCTCTCCACTGCCTCCTCCCACCTCCCTATACATAACCACAAAATAAATTTTTTTTAAAAAAGACTTAGGCTCCAGTGTTTTTTTTAAGCTCCTATAAGCTGTTATTACCATTTTTTTTTCTGTTCCTAGAAGCTAAATAGTGTTATCCTATGTGTCCATGCACATGAGCTTTAGCATCTAGGAGCAGAAAAAAATCGTTTTTGTAGAGTTTCTTGTAGCGTTTTCCCAGCAGAAATGCTCCTGAACACTACTAATAGTGTTTTTTTTTAGCTTTTGTTCCTCTTTCCCCAGGAACTGCAAAAAGGTTAATAAAACACTAACGCTCTTAAACGCTCCTAAAACGCTACTACAAGATGTTATTACCAGCGTTTTTTGTCCAGTGTTTTTTTAGCTTAAAAAATGCTAGTGTGCATGGAGCCTTAAAATAAATGTTTTCCTAAAGTTTAGGTCCATCATTATTGCCAAGGTGAGGTTGACATACCTAGAACCCACACATGCGCAGGAACACCTTGGATCACTCTGGGTTTCTGCACATTCGTGGTCCTGAGAACCGCCTCCTGCAATTTCTACATCCATCATCTCAGGAGGCAGCTGATGGGATCTCGTGCATGCACAGACTGGGTGCAGGATCACTGACAGTTGACTGGTAGGCCCCGTTGTGTGTGTGGGGTTCAGTGCATGTGCAGACACACCAGGGGATCTGCTGGATTCCATAGACCTGGCTAGGAACCCTGTAGCGTGTCCATGCACCGAATAGGAATTCAATATGGCGAAGCCAAGGAGACGCAGTGTAGGGAGAACATTCTCTACAAGCAAGATAACGCTGGACTGCATGGACTAGTAGGTTTTTTCTAACTTTTAGTTATAGGATTTAAAAATTGTATTTTCCACAGTAGGGATGGAGTTCCTCTTCAATATCTAGTCTTTATATATTGCTTTCTATCTATAGCCCTGATGGAGAAGGTGCTTTTGGACCCCCACAAACACACGGGGTACTTTTTTGATTGCCCCCCATGACCCTTACTTTAATAATGTTGGATCTGGACCTTCAGCAGTAGTGTGGCACTTCAATTCATTTTGGTAACATGTCAAGAGCCTAGATAGACATAACACAACTAAAGAGCCCTCCACTAAATTATTTCACAATCCTACCTTAGAATAAATAGTACATTTGTCAGAAAGTTGCATTATAAAACTTTATGGCGGTCAGATAAACATAATGTCAATGGAGGGATTGCTGTGAACTCAGAAATGAAACAGGAGCCCTACACTGAGGTCTGTGTCCTCCTGAAAAGGAATGGAGACCATCTGGGAAGGAGTTGAGGATCTTCTAGACCCTGTCCATAGATGGCCAGAATAAGGAGTGCAAGTGACCAACATACTTTGTACTAGGGTGAGGTAGGTGGGTGAAGTGGAGACATGACAGTTTTTTTGACAAGGTTCCAGATTCACCGGTCAGCCTGTGGTGCTATTCTCCTTGGTGAATTGCTTGACCAACTCTACGCTCCACCCAAAGAATGAAGAAATAATACTTGGAATCAGCCATCCAAATAATAATATATGATGCACCCTTAAGCCTAAAACACACAATGAGAAAATCGGATGAAAATCACTGCTTTCTAAGCAATTGTACAATAATCGAATCATAGTAAACAGCTTTTGAGAGCCGATCACAATTCATCCGAAATTTTCTGAAGGGACAAACACGAAAAAATATTCTCATACAGTACCAGATCGTATGTTTTTTGTTTAATGAGTATAGTTTTCGTCCAAAAATACAATACAATACAAATACACTACACGACACATTACATCACTTCCGAAGTTGTATTCTGTTGTACAAGATTTTTTGTAAATGGAGTAACCTCTTCGTTTTCAATATGCAGACTAGCATGCAAAAAAAATGGATGACCATATGTCCAATATTCTTATGGAGTGTAGGACCCTTTATGGTGGCAAAAGAATGTAATGTTTTTAATTGCGTATCAGCATTGGCATATATCACATAATTATCCTCCTTAGTGGCTAAGAGCTCTGGGTAATGAAATCCTGCAATCACAGGTACTAGTAGTGATCTCATTAGTCAAGCTGACTCCCTTCGGTCAGGCTGTTCTCATGTATCAAATCCCCCAGGATGGGGAGGGGGTGAGGACCCTAAGTAAAGTCCAACCATATACTGTTAGGTCCATATAATATTTGGACACAGGCATAATTTTTTTTTCAGGCATTTACCAAAATATATTCACACTATAGTTATATAATGGATATAGGCTGAAAGTGAACACTCTCAGGTTTAATTTGAGGGTATGTACATCCAAGTCAGAGGAAGGGTTTAGGAATTACAGCTATTAAGAATAGCCACACCCCCCTTTTTCAAGGAACCAAAAGTAATTGGACAATTGAATCAAAAGCGGTTTCATGGCCAGGTGTGGGCTACTCCTTTGTTATTTCTTCATTAATTAGGAAGGTAAAAGGTCTGGAGTTGATTCTAAGTGTGATATTTGCATTTGGAATCTATTACTGTGAACCTACATCATGCGTTCAAAGGAGCTGTCCATGCAAGTGAAACAGGCTTCAAAAACGAAACAAATCCATCAGAGAGATAGCAGCAACATTAGGAGTGACCAAAAATCAACAGTTTGGTATATTCTGTGGAAAGAAGAACGTACTGGTGAGCAACATAAAAAGGCCTGGACGTCCACAGAAGACAACAGTGGTGGATGATCGCAGGATCCTCTCTATGGTAAAGAAAAACCCATTCACAACATCCAGACAAGTGAAGGACACTCTCCAGGAGGTGTGCGTATTATTGTCAAAGTCTACAATCGAGAGAAGACTTCACAAGAGCTCACCACAAGGTGCAAACCATTCATAAGCCTGAATAATAGAAAAGCCTGGTTAGACTTTGGCAAAAAATATCTAAAAAAGCCAGACCAATTCTGTAAAAGCATTCTTTGGATGGATGAAACTAAGATTAACCTGTACCAGAATGACGGGAAGAAAAAAAAGTGTGGAGAAGGCTTGGAACAGCTCATGATCCAAAGCATACAACGTCATCTGTAAAGCATGGTGGAGGCAGTGTGAAGGCATGGGCATGCATGGCTTCCAGTGGCACTGGGTCATTGGTGATTATTGATGATGTGACAGAAGCAGCCGGATTAATTCTGCAGTGTTTAGAGATATCCTGTCAGCCCAGATTCAGCAAAGTTGATTGGACATCACTTTACAGTACAGATGGACAATGATCCAAAACACACTGGAAAAGCAACCCAGGAGCTTTTCAAGGAAAAGAAGTAGAATATTCTGCAATGGCCAAGTTAATCACCCGATGTCAACCCAATTCAGCATTTCACTTGCTGAAGGAAAAACTAAAGGCAGAAAGACCCACAAACAAAGAACAACTGAAGACAGCTGCAGTTAGAGCCTGGCAAAGCATCAGAAAGGAGGAAACCCAGTCTTTGGTAATATCCATGGGTTCCAGACTTCAGGCAGTCATTGCCAGTAAAGGATTCTCAACAAAATATTGAAAATGAACATTTTATTTATGAATATATATGGCCAATTACATTTGAGCCCCTGAAAATGGAGGGACTGTGTATAAAAATGGTTGCAGTTCCTAAAATGTGTACTTGATATTTATGTTCAACCCCTTAAATAAAGCTGAAAGTCTGCAGTTCAAATTCATTTGGATTGTTTCATTTTAATTTTATTCTGGTCGCATACAGAGCCAAAAGTATGAAAATTGTGCCTGTGTCCAAATATATATGGACCTAACTGTACGTAGAACTTAGAGCACCATACTCATAGGTCAAACAGTCCAATACAAGTAAAATATTCCAATACAAGTAAAATAATATAAAAGTTCATGAAATATGTATTATAAAATGTATTACAAAGGGATCTGTTATAAATATTAAAAAGGGAGAGAAAGAAAAACCATATAAAGGGTAAAACCCATGGCAGGGCAGAGAGGTCACAATGGTGGTGGGATGTATGTAGTCACCTTGAAGGGTCCACTGGGGTTATCTTAAGAAAGGCCAGAAAGAAAAGGGGGCTTTGTCAGGGGGGAAGGGGTGTTAAATCTTCAAGTTGGCATTGGAAAACCTTGGAATCCCCCAGGAAAAGCCACAGTCAGTGGATGGGCAAAGGGAAGTCTGGACTGACACACGGAGGAGATCTTTGATGACTACAGAAGTCATCCTCAACCAGATGCTGGTGGACTCATGGGACTCATATCCACCATTTTTATGTGACTCTCAGCAGGTACTCCACACTCTTCTATATCACACCTGCTAAATGAAATACATTGTATACATTAAGAAATGCCTTCTTGTCAATTGTGCACTTTCATTCAACCAACACCGAAGTCTTCTTTATCCTTAGTAAATATGGCTCCTTATCACTTGTTACATCTGAATTTGCTCACATTTCTGTCTGATATATAAACTGAATGTCAATATGATATATATAATTTGGTCAGTATGTGAACAGACAGTACATTGCCCATCACCCTCTCTATGCCGGGTGCAGAGAAGCAGACAAGTGTGGATATTAAACCTGGATCAATATGTTACATTGTTCAGGGAGAAACCTTCATTAGTGCACAAACCCGACAGATGGATGCTGGGGCCCCTGGGGGACACGACATGCTCTCTCTTATGAGCAATATGTACACAAAGGAGGGGCCAGGAGATGGCTCAGCGACAGAGAATTCCTTCATAGATCACCCCGTATCACAGAAATACGTCTCAGACACCACCGGGCCCTACAATCCCACAACAGTAAATCAGAGATCATTTAAAGGGACACTAGTATTCCAAGTTTTATTTGCTTAACCACTTCTGTTCCGGAAGGTTTTACCCCCTTCATGACCAGGGCATTTTTTTTGCTATTCGGCACTGCGCTACTTGAACTGGTAATTGCACGTAAGTGTATGTAACGTACACAAATTAAATTTATATCAATTTTTTTCACACAGATAGAGCTTTCTTTTGGTGGTATTTGATCACCACTGGGATTTTTTTTTTTTACTATATAAATAAAAGAAAGACCAAACATTTTGGAAAAAAAAAAAAAGCCTAATATTTTTTACTTTCTGCAGCTATCAGATTCTCTTTTGAAAAAGCGAAAGCATTGGACTGCGAGGACTCCACACCGTATACAGGCAGTGATGAATATGGCCGGTAAGCTCCCACGCAGCTTTCTTCATTTACAGTAGACTGACACAGATGCCGCTCGCTGGGTTACAGCACCTATATGTAAATATAAGGAAAGGCCCCCAGGGGACACGTCAGGGCCCCTTGTTTTCAGGAGTCCAGACTACAGGAGACACCAAGACAAAAAGCTCTGACTGAATGACCCAAAAATGACAGAAAGAAGATTGATCATAATTTAATCCCCCTCCATATATACATGTATATTTACATAGTCAGGAGCTCAGTGCTTCTCACAAGATCAACACTTTCCTGAAATACTATGTGCTGCTGGAGGACTCTGCTCCTTCCTCTAACTCTCCTCTCCTGAACTACTCTGCACTGCTGGAGGACTCTGCTCCTTCCTCTATCTAACTCTCCTCTCCTGAACTACTCTGCACTGCTGGTGGACTCTGCTTCTTCTACTTTCTCCATCTATGTCTCCTCTGCTGAAATACTCTGCTCTACTGGAGGACTCTGCTCCTTTATCTAAACTTCCTCTTCTGAAATACTCTGCTCTGCTGGAAGACTCTGCTCCTTTCTCTAATGCCCTGTAGACACGAGCGGAATATCCGACAGAAAAAGTCAGACGGAAGCTTTTCATCGTCTATTCCGATCATGTGTATGCCTCATTATTCTTCTTTTTCGAAAATTCTGACGGACCTAGAAATAGAACATGCTCTAAATATTTCTAACGGAACCAATTCCTATCGGGAAAACCGCTCGTCTGTATGCTGTTCCGACGGACCAAAAACGACGCATGCTCTGAAGCAAATACGAGACGGAAGCGATTGGCTACTGGCTATTGAACTTCCTTTTTCTAGTCCCGTTGTACGTGTTGTAGGTCACCGCGTTCTGGACGGTCGAACTTTGGATTGACCGTGTGTTGGCAAGACTGCTTGAATGGAATTCCATCGGAGTTCTGTCGGAGAAACCTTCGGAGTTTATTCCGACGGCTAAACCGGTCGTGTGTACGCGGCATAACTCTCCTCTCTTGAAACACACTGCACTGCTGGAGGACTCTGCTTCTTCCTCTATCTCCATTGCCATCTCCTGACTTTCTTCTGTACATGACGTGGATTGAGTACAAATAAACAGAGAGAAGAACATGAAGCTCCCGTCACACAGCAGAATGTGATGTCTTCCTTCATGCAGTGGAATTAGATTAGCCGTCATTTTATATTATATTACAGAGGACAGTATTAAATTACCTAGAGAATATATCATATTAAAGCATTTGCGTTCCCTCCCTGACTTCATTTAATTTTGCCAACAACTTGGAAGTGTGCGTTGCTCTTCTTTTGGAAACCACGCCCGGCCGCCTGCACTTAACCGAAGGCTTTTAGCAGCATCCACCCTCACTTTTAAAAGTGCATTCCACCCTTATTATCCATGTTTCATATTACACTCATATTTAAGGTGTAACATGAAACATGGCCAAGTTCCCAAACCAGGTCACTTAACTCATCCGATCGATGTTCCCTCAAAAGTGGTCATCAGGCGAGCACTTCCATAGACATCAAAACGATATCTGATCTCAAAATACCTTCATCAAACATCTCTCATCTCCAACAAAGGTGACCACTGCCAAGAAGAAACACTTTTTTTTGATTTATCAAAGAAAATGTGAAATGTTTTTGATCGGCCCAGTCGTCATTTTTATTTGTCACAATATAAGGATCTATTAAGAGTTGAAAGCCAACATGTTTTGGGGTTATTCCTAGACCCCCCTTTTATCGGGGCTTAGATTTATTGTACATGAGGAATCTGGATGAACGGTTAATCCTAGGTTTTAAAGGGTAAGCCCACCTTTTTATGAAAAATGAAAAGGTGAACCCACTCCAAATATCCTGGCCACCCCTCTGGATTCCAATGCACATAGCGGCCATGAAGCCAGCATACCACTGATGTAGAGTCTGTACACAGCCCTAAAGAGAGTATCTATTGTACCCCCCCTCCTTTTTTTCTTCCATTTTGGGTGACCCTCTGCTGCCTTTTGGAATGTAACCTTTGTAGTTTTGTATTTTTTGATGTTTTTGGTTGTACAATATATTGTCTGTATTGTTCACCAGCTATAACACCATAAAGACTGAAATATAAAGTAGATCCTGAAGAAGCCCATTGTGGGCGAAACATGTCCATCCAATTGCTCATCGATATTTCTCGATATATTGGTGTCTCTACTATGTATTTATAGCTCGACCATATGCATTTAAAACTAATCTCTTTTACGATGTACAATAAAAATTGTGCTTTTATTATTATTAATTATCAGTTTGTTTTGATGTATTGTTAGGCATTTGAAAATCCCCACTTCCCATGAACTCTCCGCTGGGGATTCATTGGAACTTTCTTTTTTGGATTACAATTTGGGGATCGTGCTGGCCTTTTGTAACAAAGCTCTCCCACCTAGTACCTACTGAGCATCCATTATAATTCTCTCGATGGCAAATCCTCATTGGCCAGCACGATCACGTGACCATGCTGATCAATGAGAAGTGCTTCTATCTACTGGGATAACTTACTGAAAGAAGAAGCCTCAAGTGCGTTCCTCATTGGTCAGCATGGTCATCAAGAAGAAATTTCCATTGGGAGAATTATGAAGAACTTATGTGCTGCTGCACGCTGCATGTGACTCAAGAGAACTAAACTAGCACAGTGGCTTAGTGGGTAGCACTTCTGTCTTGTAGCAGCACTAGGGTCCCTGGTTCTAAGCCCAAGCAAGACATTATTTGCATGGAGTTTGCATGATGCTTGTGTGAGTTTCCTCCGGGAACTCTGATTTCCTCCCACACTCCAAAGACATGTTGGTAGGCTAATTGGCTCCTGTCTAAATTGACCCTGGGATGTGCATGCCAGTTAGAAACCTTAGATTGTAAGCTCTTAGAGGCAGGGACTGATGTGAATGTACAGTATGTAAAGCGCTGTGTAAATTGCTGTTGCTCTATAAATACCATAGTAATAATAATAGAACAATTTAGATGTCTGCAGCTGTATGGGTAGTGCTCCTAAATCCATGCAGCAGGTTGGATCCCAAGACTCCTCATCAATGGCCCTACAATGCACTTCCAGTACGGCAGCTGGAACAACTAATTCGCCTCTCATACTGTCGCCAAGTTTGGGTCGCATAGGTGACTGGCACTCAATTCCAGCGCTACGTCTCTGGCTGCTTTAACAGAGAGAAAATAAATAAAAATCTAGCGGGTTTATCAGTGAATAATGATTTACTCTCTTCTCGCTCTTGAATCTGATCTCGAGGCCGATTGTCTCGGATGAATGCGCTCACCCAGAAGCACCTGCAGCTACTCCACGCCGAGCAAAGAAAATGATTAAATTGATTGACTGTGTGAATGAAATTTCAAATAAACACGGCGAGGCTTCAGATCACAAGGATTCCTCCCGCGCAGGAGAAGAGTCGGGCACGTGTGGGCTTGACTTCATCTGCTCTCCTCTCCTATTCATGTCAGGCCTCTATTGTCTGCTTCTGAAAACAATACCTTTCCAAGATCAAAGGCGACTTTCCAAAATGAGGCCCGGAGAGACGCGCGGGGCAGGAAGAGCGGCGCGTCTGTGCAGTGCTGGGGTTTTCAACATTGATGTCTTGGCTGTATAAATAAGTATTGCATTGCCTCCTCCGTACAGCAAACATCGGCCTCTTTTATGTGTTAGTATTCATATTTCTAGTACCTCTTATAATACTGGCCCACTGATGGGGTATGCAGCCCGCAATGTTTTGTACAACATGGTGGCTAAACACAGACAATAGATCGCAGTCAACACAGGGCATAACACAAGGCATGAGCCAGAAAAAGGAGCGCCAGACCTAAATGGTCTACAAAAAAAACATCCAACATGTTTCAGGGTCAAACAATCTCTCCCTTTATCAGGGCTGGAGATTGAGTAATGTCGCGTACACACGGTCGGACTTTACGGCAGACTTTGCCCGGCGGACTTTTCGACGTACTTTACGATGGACTTTCTGAATGAACGGACTTGCCTACACACAATCCACCAAAGTCTCTCGAATTAGTACGTGATGACGTACGACTGGACTAAAACAAGGAAGTTCATAGCCAGTAGCCAATAGCTGCCCTAGCGTGGCTTTTTGTCCGTCGATCTAGTATACAGACGAGCAGACTTTTCGACCGGACTCGAGTTCGACGGATAGATTTAAAACATGTTTCAAATCTAAGTTCGTCCAACTTTTGAGCAAACAAAGTCCGCTGGAGCCCACACACGATCGAATTGTCCGACAAAATCCCGTCCGCCAGGCAAAGTCTGCCGTAAAGTCCGCTCGTGTGTACGCGGCATAAGAAATTATGACTGGCCTCAAGAAAAGACTTTGCTATATCACTCTATATTAAAAACAAAAATACAATGCGTTTCAGGGTCAAACAACCTCCCCTTCATCAGGGCTGGAGATTAGGAAATTAAGATTGGACTCAAGAAAAGACATTGCTATATTGCTCTATATGAAAATAAAAATTAAAAAATTCCAACCTGTTTCAGGGTCAAACAACCTCCCCTTTATCAAGGCTGGAGATTGAGTAAGAAATGATGACTGGCCTCAGGAAAAGTCTTTGCTATATCACTCTATATTAAAAAAATAAAATAAAATATGTGTTTCAGGGTCAAACAACCTCCCCTTCATCAGGGCTGGAGATTGAGAAAGAAGCTATGAATGGACTCAAGAAAAGACTTTGCCAATTCACTTTATTTGAAAAAAAAAAATCCAACATGTTTCAGGGTCAAATAGCCTCCCCCTTCATCAGGGCTGGAGATTAAGAAATTATGACTGGCCTCAAGAAAAGACTTTGCTATTACACTCTATATGAAAAAAAAAAATCTAAGGTGTTTCAAGGTCAAACAACCTCCCCCTTCATCAGGGCTGGAGATTGAGTAAGAATGTGTAACGAGATTCAAGGAGAGACTTTGCTAAATTACTCTATATGAGTAAAAAAACAACTCAAAGCTAATGCATTTTGGGCGTCAAATAATCTCCCCCCTTCTACAGGACTTGAGAATTGAGAACTGCCTCCCCCTCCTATCCTGCATACCCTGTATAAAAAAGATCTTTGTACTTACCTTTCTTTAATTCACTCCGGTCACGTAATCCTACTGCTCCGGCCTTTGTGGAAGGCAGCGCTCAAGAACAGCTTGGAATTCCGGGAGTGGTGATGTCACCCAAAAAGGCTCCCATGGCCCAGCTGCTGAGGGCTTTCCCACCTCTCCCCTGCAGCAGCTGCTCACTGACACAGGGGAGCCGAGACTGTGTGATCACGCGACCCAGACCAAAGGGGATTAAAAAGAGGTAAGTACATACAAGGTATGCAGGATAGGTAGGAGGAGGGGGTAGGGAATGTTTTTAAAAATAGTTCAAAGTTGAGTTTTTCTTTCACTTTAAAGCGGAGTTCCAACGACATATAGATATTTTTTTTTTAAATGCATATATTAACATTTACTATTTTAGAACAAAAATCACCATATATTTTTCTTTGTTGGCAGCTCCCATCTTGCTTGAGGGCATATGAAGCCCACAAGCATAATCTTACGGGATACTGTGCTGCTGAATAACCAGCATGCACTGCCCGTTCTCGTGCATGCGCAGTATGCACAGCTCGCAGCGCGATGATGAGCGGCGGCGACTCACACTGACCCCTGGGGATTATGACACAAAGCTCCCAGGAGACAGTGTGCCGCTGGATATGATGGAGATATCCGCGGGTGGGAGAAGGCGGAAGCGATATGGAAAAGCTTACAATCATGGTAAGCTACCAGAAAAAAATTAAAATATTATTATTATTATACAGGATTTATATAGCGCCAACAGTTTACGTAGCGCTTTACAACTTGAGGGTAGACAGTACAAATACAATACACTTTAATACAGTAGGAATCAGAGGGCCCTGCTCCTTAGAGCTTACAATGCCCATTGCTGAAAATATGGCCAGTAATATATAGAATGAGAATAAGTTTATAAAGTAGGTAGAACTCCGCTTTAACTGGACTCAAGGAGAGGTTTTGCTGTATTACTATATATGAGTAAAAGAAAAACAAAAAACAAAAAATCAACACGTTTCAGGGGCAAACAACCTCCCCTTCATCAGGGCTTGAGTAAGAAATTATAACTGGACTCAGGGAGAGACGTTGCTAGATTTGTGTTCTTGGCAGTCGCAAATGTGAGCGGTGATCGCACCAATCATGTACCATACTCTGCAATTCAGATGACCCCCAAAGTTGTCAAAAAATTGAGCACCACTGGGAATGTTTACCAAGATCAGCATAATAGAAAAACATATTCTGGTTTACAACATAATCTTTGATGCGTTGGGGCCCATAAAAATGAATGCGCACCCTAAAGCAACACACATGCGATAACACAGCATACAAGTATTATAGCCTAGAAAAGACACTTCACTAACTCATCTTACTAAGTAGGATCCAACCCAATCGATGGTCGCTGTGAGAAGACTATAAAGTTAGGCAGAGGAGGATCTATATATACCACTTCTGGATGAATTACAATTTTTATACCATAAAGGTTTCTACTGAAAGCGCGCTGACAGCACAATAGAATCATGTCACTTTCATAGCGTGCGTTCAGCAGAGGCGCAGGCTGCGCAGATCACTGGAGGTCACAGTAGAAGTGCATAGACTGTGGATTCAATTAGAGCCTTGCCTTCCCCCAGGAACAAAGGTGACATTGTGCAGAGTGCAGCGCAATCACACGCCACCCTCCGACACACATTGAACAGGTTTACCGATGTAATTTAATTTAAAAAATAAAAAATGAAAAACAGCCAAGGACGAGCGTTTATGTTTACTGAAGAGCTTTTCATAAGAATTCTCAACACAAAAATTCCTTTTTCTATCAAAATAATCAAGTTTCATCCACCAATACCTTCATGACTCTACATCCAGGGCCATTCACACTACTGTAGTGCACTTTTGTGTACTTTTCTTGCACGGTGTCACTCTTCATGCATAGGGCAGCCAACTCATCTCAATGGGTTGAACACATTTGCGCATTTTCACACAAAATTTCACAATTGCGCACTTTGCCGCATGTTCTAGTGCGTGCAAAACCGCGGTTCTTCCTTGGCACTGTAGCACCCTCTACCTTAGGTAGGTAGGTGCTAGAGTAGTGGGTTTGTTTTGTACTGTTTCAGCATAGGTAAATTTAGGCAGGCCTATGCTGTGAGCTAGGCCTGTTTGTTTTTGATCTGGGGGGCTGGGAGTGGTTTAGTGTAGCAGCAGGTGACTGACATGTGTTTCAGCTCTTGGGCTCCTCCTCTGGTTTTCAGAAGGTTCTGGAAAAGAGGCAGGACAGAGAGTTGGAGTGACATGGGGTGTATGTGGGAGCCCTGACCAATCCCCAAGTAGGATTGTCAGGGGGCAAGCCGCCTATATGGGGAGGAGTTGTTGGGTGGAAGAACTGAATGATGGAGTGTTAGACTGTCGTGGTCTGAGGGAACCCCCTTTCTGGGGGGTGGGGGTGAACTGAGGCCTGGAGCTCGGGAGCTGGGAGGGAGCCTCTCTTTCCACGGTCATTGAGAGGTGTCCTGGAACAGGAGCAGGAAGAGGACAGTTGGGAGCACTGCCAGGCATGTCATTCAGGAGGGATCCATGCCGGGGTCAGTGAGTGAGAGCACATTGTGAAGCTCTGGGAGAGACATGCCAGGATTGGATGTGGAGCCAGATGGAGAGACTGTGGTATTCTTTGGAGTCAAGTCATTGCAGTCACGAGGGCTGGCAGGATTTGCATCAGACGTGCT
Organism: Aquarana catesbeiana; assembly: GCF_042186555.1. Taxonomy (NCBI): domain Eukaryota; kingdom Metazoa; phylum Chordata; class Amphibia; order Anura; family Ranidae; genus Aquarana; species Aquarana catesbeiana. The sequence continues at coordinate 210,269,084 of NC_133333.1, read as the reverse complement.
GGGATCTGTAGTCCACCAAGTGTCAGTTAGCACTTGGTTGGTCACCTCTCATTCGTCCACCTAAAGGCCAACATGGACTTAAGGTCTTACACGTGCGGTGGCCATGATGCTTTGCTTCACAGCCATGGCAAAAAATTCTGGCACCCTCTGCTCCATTGCCCTCTAAAAAGCAATCCACCACGGGTCACTTTTCAGGGAGCGGTAAAATCTGCTGCAAGTGTGAATGAGCTTTGCCTTTCAAAACTGAGGCTGTGGGCTTTTTTTTCTTTTTTTTTTGCTTTCTTGTTTGGGCATTTTTTTAAATATATTGTTAGAAACGGTTTTCTGACTGACAACGCATACTAGATCAATTCTACTATTTTTTTTTGCATTTTTTCAGGCATATTTAAAGCATTTTCCTTTTAGTCAGTGGAAAGCCGATTACAAAAGAAGATGGGATGGTTGTTTAGTCTTGGAAAAACTCATTTTCGGACCATGGCTGCTCCCCATTGCAGTCTATGGGGCCGCATTCTACACTAGCATAGCATGTGATCGCACGCATCCTGTAATATTGAACTTGTTCAGGAACGCTTGAGTCGCACTTGAGAGGCCATTTATTGTAAATAGCACCCCAAGGGCATTAATATGTGCTAAAAAAAAACGCATGACAAACGCACAAAAGACACTATAAAACAGCTTGTGGCTCAAGGTGGTGCATGAGCTTTATTTGTCATGCACAGGGCAGCCTATTAAAATGAATGGACTGCCCAGCGCGCAAAATATGCATATAAGCGTGCCCTAGTGTGGATGGGGGTTCAGGCGCCAAGCTATAGGCCTCTGTGCGCTCATACATGAACAGGCACAATATAAAGCCAAGGATTTTGGTAGTTGGGCATTTTTGGAGCATCCAGCGTGTGACGGATCACCGGTTATATGGAGCCTGCTTATTTATTTTGAGAAATCCCCATTATCCTTATTATAGACCCGGTGGGGTATTTCACAACTTTTTTTTTTTTTTTCTTTAAAGTCAGTGGGCGCTCCTCGCTCCGCGCTTCCACCACTTCTCAGTTCCGCTCGCCCTCTGAACTTCTCATTGTTTAACAGTTTGACCGTGAAATCTTAAGCCCATTAGCAGGTGACCTGTAATCTGCGCCTGGCTTAGCTATATAGGTGAAATCCTGCAGATAAAGAGGATTACTTTAATCTAATCATAAAGCCTTGCCAAACATAATAGGTGGCACTGAGCACGAGAGATAGGGCGGGTGCGTAAATTATAATCCGTTTAATTGGTTCCTATTTACCATGAAAGCACGGCACGTTTCTATATGAAAGGGAGCAGTTGTCACCGCAGTACAGAACTCAACAGAGGAGGGAAGTAAATGCCATGTATTATAGAGACTGAATCATCCTACATATTACAGTGTAATTGTCATATATTGCAGATTACCAGCTCTAACATGTGATGGTTGCATTGGTTTTCTTTTCTTTTTTTCACCTGGTGATCCTGCCAATAACGCACTTCCTGTCCTTGGGTGACAAAACTTCCTGTCCTAAGGTGACAACACTTCCTTTCCTAGGGTGACACTTCCTGTCCTAAGGTGACAACACTTCCTGTCCTAAGGTGACAACACTTCCTGTCCTAGGGTGACACTTCCTGTCCTAAGGTGACAACACTTCCTGTCCTAAGGTGACAATACTTCCTGTCCTAAGGTGACAACACTCGCTATACTTCACCTACAGGGGACCAGTGATGTCACTAGGAACTATGTAACTGATAAATGTGCACCACAGGAAGTTATCAGCTTACAAGATTTCTGGCAGGATCATCAGTTTTGGTTTTTTTTTTTGGGGGGGGGGGGCTGGGTTTGCACTTATTGAACTAATAAAATAAAATTCTTCCAATGGATTATTTATAAGTGAACTCTGCTCACACAAACGTTCATGTAAATCTATTCCCCAATGGCCACAAAGGATATATTTACTTTGTAAGGATATATACTTTGTGAGCACAAAATGCTTTTACAAACCCAGATATTTCCTTGTAAAAATAGCAGTGATACCAATGCTGTGCTGTATACAGCCTGTGCAGAGAGCAGAGCTGTGGGAGGAGACCAGCAGGCCCCACCCAATTTTGGCCGCTGCAGAAACGACAGGAGGGGGAGGAGACAAGACCAGTCACTCTGCACAAGGGGAGAGAGCAGCAGTGAGTGGTCTTTATTACAGGAAGATCCTGCACAGAGGTAAAGTTTCACACAATTGCAGGCAGGTGATGGGTAGACCGTTATCCTTCCTGCCGCCCTCCGGTACCGATCACTCACTGTGTTCATTCACAAATGAACCATAGTAAATTGTGTTTACTAAGCTTCGGTTTGTGACTGAACAGGAAGGTGCACAGAGCACTTGCCATTCATTCCCCAGTGCAGCTGAGGCTGCAGAGAAAGGGACTGGAAATATTTGTTCTCGGTTCCTTTCTCTGTCTCAAAAGTGAGACATCAGAGGTCTGTTTAGACCCCTGATATTTCACCAAAGCTTCCCATAGGGGTTCCTAAAAAAAAAACTGTAAAAAATAAAAAAAACAAATTAAATAATGTCTGTGTGACTTTTAATATATACCTATACACACACACACGCGTGTGTGTTTGAGCTTTGGGGTGCACACCCTATTGCAAAAGGCTGCACACACCTATGCTGGGCAGGTTGAATGATGCTGGCTATCAGGCAGGGGACATCTAGTGGCAGAGAAGAGTACTGCAAGGAGATCTCTGGATTGAATGTGAAAATTGCAGCAAAAGTTGGTTTTGTTTTTATACCTTTTAATGAGCTCTTCTCTTTTCTCTTGATATTTTTGGCTGAAGCTTTAAAGTGCTTGTAAACCTCAGACATGAAATATGAACAAAGCATATCCCTCTATAGTGTGTACTTGTCTCATTTAAGAGCACTGAGTGTCATTTCTGTCTGCTGCTTCATTCCTCTGCTATCAGCATGAACCACTTCTGACAAGTTTTCCTGACACCAAGAGAAAAATAGTGACAGGAGAGGGACCTCCAGCTGATTGACAGCCTCAGCTCTGTTCCTGTGTGGAGGAGGGGTGTGTCCCTTTCCTCCAATCAGCTCTCAGGCCTCTCCTCACCGAGCTCTGTAGAGTGTAACTTCAGCTCTCCGCCCCCTTTTTTTTCTGACAGCTCAGACAAGCTTTATAAATGCTGAAATGCTGCACTTTAACCTTGCAGATAAATAGGTACAACTTATTTGTTTTATCTCTGTGTCTGACCTGAGACCAGTCACTTCACTGGGTATAGGTAAGGGTCTACAAGCACTTTAAGTCTCCAGTGTTCAATCGGACAGGAAAGGAACACCAACAGCATGCATCGTATTTCCTGGCGGATGCGTTGATGACATTTCCCATCATGCCTTGATACTTTGTATATCTTTGTGTAGTTTTCTGTTGCTCAGATTGGTTAAACTCAATGGACTTGTGTCTTTTTTCAACCTAACTCTGATCATCATTAACCAGGTGGAAGCAAAGCTCAGACCTGTTCTTTTTTTGGCTGTGGGGGGGGGGGGGGGGGGGTCATCCTCCTGATTCCCAACCGATCTCCTAGTGTTTTATATTCATGGCACCGTCTGATGTTCCCTACGAACAGCAGGGAGGCCGCTCTATTCAGGAGGAGGGCAGGCAGCTGCTCGCAGCGCCCAGCATTCCGCTTATTTGTTTAGTTTCCAATTACAAACCACTTTGCCTGGTAAATATATTCGGAGCCCCGTCCAGATGATCCGCAAACTCCGATTGAGCGCTCCAAACCCCTCAAACACAAAAAAAAAAAAAAAAAAACCAACTTTCTTTCATTTCCAGATGAAACGACTGGAGGCGATGAGGCAGCGTCCCCGGAGAGCGCCGGCCGGGCCACCCTGCGATTGAAATTGATATTTTCCGCTAATCCCCCACAGATCCGCATCTTAATGCCACAATTAGTGCTGCGCATTGGGGTCTGCGAGACGTGAGGAGGGCCATGTAGGGAAGCCAAAGACGGTAATAAGGAGCGAACAATGTCGCGCTCTTGGCATGATGTCATTATAACTAAATACATACTGGCTTGGCTGCGCACAGAGTGGAGGGGGGGGGGGGGGGGCGGATTGTCCCGGCAAATCGGGTATCAAATATCTGGTGTCACCAAAAAAAAAAAAAAGGAATTGTTAGACGTGCAAATTTAAAAACCATAAAAGAAAAAAGTCAAATGTCATTTTCTTGTAACTGTGATTTCCAAAAATATTCGTAGCCCAGCTCCTTGCCTTCACCAGAAGTCAGCACAGAGCTTGAGATCAAATTGCAGGCATCCCCTGCAACACCTACACTAAGGCCTTCAAGGTTTATGGAAAGCTTGCAAAAGTTTAAAAGTGGGTTCCAGGGAATAAAAATGTCTGATTGTGTGATTATAGAAACCTGAGCCTAACTCCAGGGAGATACAAGATACAAATTTATGTCTTTGGATACCTTCCTAAATGTATCTTTAAATGTAAGCACCTAAATGTAACTTGGTATCAAGTCTCTTGCAGTCCCCATATAGAAGAGCTCAGGCTGAGAAACGTGGGGAAGCTGCACAAGCAGCCACTCATTTGTGCTACCAAGGAACATGCTGATAGGCAGGGTCGTCTTAATGCATGGGCTCCCCTGGTGCCCCAGTTGCATGGGGGTCCCATGTTAATCTTGCATTACATCAAATTTGACAACCGTCCCGGATTTCCCGGGACAGTCACGATTTTTAATAAGCTGTTCCAGAATGGCCATGTCTTGGGCAGTGTCCCAGAAGCTGTACTGTGCCCCCCTGACTCCCCCTGTACTGTGCCCTTTGTGTTGATTAGTCTTTGATTTATGGCATGTTTTCTTTTCGATTTTATTGAAAGTACTAATAAATAAATGTTTCATTCTATCAACTTATTATTCTTTAATTCTTGAGAGTAGGTGCATAAATTGGGGCAAGCTGGTAGGGGCCCCAGTGCATTACTTTACCCAGGGGCCCGTGATGCTGAGAAGACTGCCCTTGCTGATAGGAGGAGAGAGCGGAGTGAGCTAAGCTCATCAGTCTTCTCTATCTCCGGTCACAGGCTTGGGGGAGGGACAAGACCTGTAAAGCTGGCCATACACTAATAGAATTTTGTTTGAACTTTTTCATTTTATGAACATTCGTTCGATTTTTATAAATGTTAGTGGGGGTCAAATCGGGAAGATTGAGGAGGGGGGGGGGCGAGTACCTATAGTTTTAACAGGTACCCAGCTCCCACTTTCGCTCATGGTGCCGCGGTGCCGAGCGGAAGTTCTCCTCTTCCCCTCCCTCCCTGCAATCTTCTGGTACACATCACAGGTCCCAGAAGATTGCCCGGCCATTCAGAAGCTGCAAGCTATCGCAGCCGGGTGCCCACACTTGCGATGAAAGCACCGGGGAGAGGCGAGAGAGAGAGGAGCGAGGCTTCGGGCGCCCGCATCGATGGATCGTGGGAAAGGTGAGTGTGTTTATTAAAAGTCAGCAGCTATACTTTTTGTAGCTGCTGACTTTTAATAAACACAGAAATGGGGGAAACTCTGCATTAAGTGTTACTGAACGGCAGCGGAGAAAAATCTGATCTCCTGCCCTCCCAGATAGGGCTGTACTGTGGGACAGAGCTGTGCAAATCTCAGGGCTGGATGGACAGAAATACAAATCCTTTGGAGGATAAAACCAGGCTTCAGCTTCTGGTGGATGGGCAATATAGCACTTGGAGGCATTTGCATAGCTCCCAGCTGTCCCCGATTTCGAGGGACTGTCCCTGATTTGGAACAAAGTCCTTCTTTCCTCCTCATTTGTCCCTCATTTTGGTCTGATCTATATAGTTGTATATAAAATGCAATTTTTATTTTTTTTAAAGTGTTTCTCAGTGCTAAACCTTTCATCTGATTTCTAAATTACTGCATCTGTAAATTTTAAAAGTTGGTATAAAGGAACAGTAATGGTAAAAAAGAGCACTTGTGGGTTAAACTAATCATTTATCTTGTAGAATTCTCCTTTAAGGGGGTGTGGCAGGGGGCGTGTCCTATGTCTACATTCTTTTGCTAATAGGTGTCCGTCATTCCCATCTCAGAAAGTTGGGACCATAGGTGTGCACAGACTATTGCATTAGGGTGTGCACCCCAAAGCTCAATTTGCGTGTGTGCATGTGTATATATACTGTATACTGACGGTGTCAGCAGAGCAGTGGACGGTGTCAGTAGCATACCTCCCAACATTTTGAGATGGGAATGAGGGACACCTACTAGCAAACGTATGTAGGCATAGGACACGCCCCCTGCCACACCCACTTAAAGGAGAATTAACCAAAAAAAAAAAGGATAATTAAATCCACAAGGACTTTTTTTTTAGCACTACTATTCCTTTATATTGGCTTTTAAAATGTACAAATGCAGCAATTTAGAATTTGGATGAAAGGTTTAGCACTGGGAAACACTTTTTGAAAAATAAAAAGTGCATTTTACATACAACTATATAGATCAGACCAAAATGAGGGACAAATGAGGGGGAAAGAGGGACAGAGGGACATTGCTCCAAATCAGGGACAATCCCTCAAAATCAGGGACAGTTGGGAGCTATGCAGTAGGGCAGTGACTGGTGTCAGTAGTTTTTGTTTTTATACATTTTTTAACATTTTTTTTAGGAGCCCCGTTAGGGGGCTTTGGTGAAATATCAGGAGTCTAAATAGGGGGAATCTGTGCCACACAGGACGATTAGGGTGTGCCCAGGCACACCTGACACACCCAGTGCGCACACCTATGGTTAGGAAGTACGTGTTTTTGCACTGGTGCAGTGCGCTACTTGGTAGATAGATGTAGCAATCCCAGGAGGCAGCAGGGCCTTGCAGCACAAAAAAAAAAGAAAAAATTATAAAAAAAGCTAAAAAAAAAAATTCCTAGCATGTGTACGATGGAGGAAGATGGGGCAGAATAAAAAAATGTTGTTTGAGTTTAGTGCCGCTTTAAGTATTTACAGAACGGATGCAGGTAAGGATGTGCAATATTATTTAATAACCTTCTTGCAATGTATATATCTGATCAGGAGGGTTTTCCCAGCATAGATAGTTTATGCAGAGATTACGACCAATGACAAACAAGTATAGTAAGCGCTCAGAGGTTTTCATACCTTCCTCACACATGAAGAAGCCGCCCCTCTATTGCAGGGAAAACGTTCTAAGGACGCCATTGCCACAAATTTGCCGATACGCCGGTCAAGTTTCCGGTTGAACGTGTCACGCCTGAGAACTCTGACTGCGCCCGTTTGCTTCTCATCCCCACGTTCTCTATTATTTCCAGGAGCAGTGATGGTTTCTAGGTCACAGTTGCTGGTGTCCAGCCAGCCGCGTAATTTCTACCGCTGTGCATCAAGTCCGCGGTCTCAGAAACGCCACACTGAAACGTGCAACAGAACGCCGAGACTCTATTTTGTGCAGAACCTTTAAAGCGTATCTAAACCCAAGAAGAGAAATCTTATATATCTCAGCTTTACATTTCCTACAAGCGGAGGCCGCGTTCGTTTTCTATTTTCAGATTTAGAACTTTTTTCACAAGCGCAGAAAAATACTTATTGATCCTGCCAGAAAATCCAGTATCTTCAGTATGTAACTTCCTGTGTGCTGAACGGACATCTCAAACATTGTGATCAGCCTTTCCAGGGCTCTTCTGTGAACTAGAGAACACCTTCCCCAGGTTATAGAGATACGGAGAGGGGGAAGGTGTTTGTAGTCCAAATAACAGGACAGCCTAAGGTGACAGCACTGCTCCTCCTTACAGTGCAGTAAGTGAGTGTTGTCACCTTAGGACAGGAAATGTGTTGCCAGCACAAGCTACAGGTGAAACTAAACGAAAGAAGGCCTGATAAAAGAGGAAAAAAAATACCTGTTGATCCTGCCAGAAATCCAGTGAGCTGATAAAGTCCTGAGCTGCACTGAGCAGTGTTCCTAGTTCACCCCTGTGTACTAGATACCATTTGTTATGGAGAAGAGGGGGGTGTTCTGTAGTCCTGTGCTAAGGTCCTGCTCCTCCATGGATACAGTACAATGAGGGAGCGTTGTCACCCAGCGACAGGAAGTGTGTTACTGGCAGGATCACCACCAGCCTGAAAAAAGAAAAAGAATGCAGCCACCACACCTAACCTGCAATATATGACATTCTTCTTCTTGAGGTTAGATACAATTTACTCTGAGTGTAATTGGGCACAGTTTAGCTCCGAGGGGCAGCACATGTGGCTCCTTAATACAAAGCCCGGCCCACAGGAATCCATGAATTTTCTACCTAAGCAGATAAATCGTATGAAAAAAAAAAAAGTAAAAAAAAAAGTAAAAAAAAGTAAAAAAAAAAAGTAAAAAAAAGTAAAGAAATTCTGTAATTCTATCCTAGATCTGAGTGATCCTCTGCATGTGGCTTGTGCACCCCCTGCGGCTCTCAGCTACCTTTGGTGCGTCCCCCAGCAGTCTCTCTGCACCTCTGTCTGTATACGTGTCACATTCTATATACTGTCCGGAAACATGATCCCAAACCCAGATCCTCCAATGTATTCATGTTACTACAATACTTTTGGGCGACAGCGTCACGTGTTGCGTTTTTATCACGCCGCAAAATTGCACCGCAATTGGGGTGCCATTAAGAAGTAATGGCATCGCAAATGCGTCCCGCGTTTTGGACTCGCAGGTAGAATCGCAGCGATGGTGCGAATGGAGCCTTAATAAAATTGAAGTGTGTATGGCCAACATTTGATCTGATCTGCTTAGATGGATCATGTGTAGATTACCACCCCGGCACCCCCAATATCACGGAAGTACAACCAGGAATACCTGAAGACAGTGACATTTCCCTTATTTATCTCTGTGATGTGCGCGTCCTGCGGGGCGTTTGTCACATTTCACCACCTCCGGGATCACAACTGAAATATGGTTTTTCCTACATCTGCCGGGGGGATGGTTGAGATTCTAGAAGCGGCTGAGCCAATTCCTCTGCGGACGGCTTGGCACAGATCCTGCGTTGGCCTGCTGAGCGACACGTGTGGCCGCTTGGCACCGCAAAACAAACCCGGCTTAGAGGGGGAAACCTGATCCGGAAACTTATTAGCCTGAAAATTTGATTTACAAAAGCGTCTCTTCCTCTCGGCAGCCTGCGAATAGAACAAGCCGCTTGTCAGCCCCGATCTCCGACCAAGCCAGTCATTTCCATTCCGCTACTTCCGTGCGGCCGGGGCACGTGGAGGGGGCTCCTTCCCTATATTGACTCCTCACATCAAACCTGACCACCTAGGCGGCCGGTAAGGACTGCCTCCCCCGGACACAGAGGAATCATTTTATTTCATTTCAAACAAACTCAATCTATAAATAAATATTGTCTAAATATACATTCATCATGTGTATTCTTCCCTGAATCGTGGTGTGCTCCTCCAGATCTGTGCAATAATCCAGTGTGTGCCGGAACTTCCTGTAATAAAGACCGCTCACTGCTGCCCTTTCTCCTTGTGCAGGGTGACTGGTCTTGTCTCCGCCCCTCCAGTGGTTTTCTGTAGGGAGCCTGTGGTGGGTGGAGTCTACTGGGCCCCTCCCACAGCTCTGCTCAGGCTGTGTACAGCACAGTGATGATGTCACTGCTACTTTTACCAGGTAATATCTGGGTTTGTAAAGACATTTGGTGCACACACAGTGGATTTATATCCATTGTGACCAATAAGGAATATTTTTGAATTAAGGTTCTGATGTCCAAAGTTCAGCTTTAATTAAAATTGTTTGAGAAAATCCTCCCTAGGGATCAGTCAACAGAAACAAATGTTGTGTAATCAATAAAAATGGATCAGCTCCCACTGTGCGGAAATGTTCCAAGAACTCGAAGATCTCTGTGGGTGGTAACAAACGTTTCCAACCATTAGAGGTGCTTGTTATCACTCGATAGAAAAGCCCACCTTGGCTGATCCTCAGCACGCCATAACAAAGCGGCACACAGGGGATGTTCACCCCACAACCCGCTTACAAACGCACATATACACGCTTTGTTAACGCATTTTATTTTACAGCACATTACTTCGTGTTTTATCTGTACAGGGCACACCAAGGTTCGCTGCGTTGGCATGCATTGACATGAATTTATGTGCATTGTGCTGCACACTATGGTGGTGTAGACGGGTCACAGACAGCGATTGTTTGTAAAGTGCCCATTCTCTGAGCAATGCAGATCAATGCACCTGATGTGAATGAGCCCCACAGTACACAGAACATGGAAATGTAATTATTTTAGTAAATATAAACTGCTAAATACCTTTTCTCATCAGCAGTATATAGCAGTCTTGTGACTTCTATCAGTGTCTGGTTATAGCTTGTGGGAGGAGATTTCATTCTCCTCTGATTGTCCTATGAGGATGCAGGAACTCTGACCCTCTGTCTGGCCCTGTGCTGATCACACGCACTCTCCAAGAAAATGCTCTAGCAACACACACCAAACTGACCATGTGCAGAGTGCCCCCAAGGCTCTGTTCTATCAGGAGATGGATTGGGGACAGTGAAAGAAGGGGAAGATCAGAAAAGACAGGATCAAACAGCCTTTTTACACAATGCGGAGGATTAACCCCTTAGGTTCCACAGTGAGTATAACAAGCATGCTTTACTGCATATACAGACTGATTTTACTGATGTGGGTTTAGTAACACCATAGCTCCCAACTGTCCCCGGTTTGGAGGGACTGTCCCTGATTTGGAGCAATGTCCCTCATTCCTCCTCATTTGTCCCTCATTTTGTTCTGATCTATATAGTTGTATATAAAATGCACTTTTTATCTTTCAAAAAGTGTTTTCCAGCGCTAAACCTTTCATCTAAATCGCTGCATTTGTAAATTTTAAAAGCCAATACAAAGGAATAGTAGTGGTAAAAAAAAGCCCTTGTGGATTTAATTAACCTTTTGTTTTTGGTTACTTCTCCTTTAAGGGGGTGTGGTAGGGGGTGTGTCCTATGGCTACATACGTTTGCTAGCAGGTGTCCCTCATTCCCCTCTCAAAATGTTGGGAGGTATGAGTAACACTTTAACGCACCCCAAAAGGTCCGTTATCCAGGATCGATTTACTCATTGAATGTTGCTTTGTTTGGTTATATAGGTTGTAATGTCACATCGGTGACTACAGCCCTTCGGAGCGATTAATAATAAAACCAAACGAGGCCCTGAAATGTTTGGCTACAACCCCATGCATTGTTCTAAGGCAGAGGGGGCGTAGAATGTTTGCTTGCATGGTCAACGCTATATGTTACAATGAGGTCATGCAGAAAAGCAATCAGGATTTATTATCCTTAAAGCGGTTGTAAACCACTCAACATTTTTTTTTTTTTTTTGTACCTGCAAGGTAAAGGCATAATGTGCTAGCATGCATAGCATACTAGCACATTATGTTAAACTTACCTTAAAACAAAGCTCTTCCAGCGCCGAGACGTCAGTGTTGCAGGTGATCACATCTTCACCTGTCTTGCTTCCTGGTTCGCGGACTCTGGCTCTGTGACCGGCCGGAGCCGCGATGACATCACGGCACGGGTGGCCGTTCCTTCAGAGAAAATGCGCCAGTGATGTCATTGGCTGCATGTACAGTAAATATCTCCTAAACTGTGCCAGTTTAGGAGATATTTACACTACCTATAGGTAAGCCTTATTATAGGCTTACCTATAGGTAAAAGCAAGATACAATATAAGCTCCCAATATGGCCACATCCAGAGTTCTCCCTTTTTTTTTATTTATTTGCAGTAGTGGTGAAAACGAAAAACAAAAACCGTTAAGTATGCACTTAAGGGTGTGCTTTGTCCCCCCCCCCCCCTCGAAGGGATAGGACCTCTCCCCAATTCCCCTGGGGTGCAAGGTTTCTGACAGGGATGTAGGGTATGACATGGTCCACCTAGCCAGAAGGTTCCTCATGGTCAGCCGAAGCCAACCACTGAGTACTAGGTTGTAGAGCTCTCCCGAAGAGACCCCCCCAGGGTCGGGGGAGGAAGGAACCCGAGGGCCACACATCCTCACCCCGGACTTCAGGGCAAGCCCGAGGACTCACACCCTCCATCCTAGTGAGAAAAAAAACACACAAAAGTGAAAGGTGACAAACGTGAAGGAAAAAAAAAAAAAAAAGTGGCCGTGCAATGTATACTGGCTAAGCCCCAAGGCCTGGTAACAAAAATTGCCCCGGACTTAGCCAAAAGGCCCAGCCCGAAAAGGTGCAGTGCAGAAAAAGAGTTTTTGGTGCTGTGACCATGTGCCTGGTCCCACACCCAAGTGTTAGTAAGAGCACCCCTAGGGTGACCACTACTAGGAGGCACAGACATCTGCTTTCCCAGCCCATGGCCAGACAAGGCCGATCCATTCAAATCAGGAGGAACTGGGCCCATCCAGTTTTCCAGGGGGGGGGGATTACTCCTGAGCCCCAACTGCCTGTGGGCGCCCCAGTTTCTGTTCCAGCCGGTACTAGCCTTCAGGACCCCCATCATACCAGCAAGGGTACTATACAGCCAGCCATTCCTACCAAAAGTAGCCTCCCTACTAGACACTGATAAGAACACATTCTACACTTGATCTTAGCCAAAATGCCGAGAAGAGTTCCCCATGTCTGACGCTTAGATCACCTTCTCCGTCTTGATAATGAGATGTAAGCGATCTCTCCACACTGCCCACTCCGAGGTGTCTGCCGGTAAATTATGGTGGAAACAGGCAGGTGTCCCCCCAGGAGGCACATTCACAGCTCTCGGGTGTTCAGCCGCATCATAAATCTTACAATCTAACGTCAGATCTCAGAAAAGCCCGGATCTCTGGAACTACAGACGGATCATTTTCACTAATTAATTTTACAGCCCAAAGCTAAACATCAAATGTAAGATGAACCCGACATATAGAGCGCTTCCCAACCATCCGCTGTCCAACCATCAGCCCTTCATCATAACCAACCTCTCCATCCCCCATACAGTATATAAACCTATCTCAATAAATATAGATTTTTGTAAACTTTATTTCTTATCAAAATGATTAAAAATACAAGACAAAAAGAAAAAAATATTAGGAAAAAAAAAAAAAAGGGGGAAAAAAAAGAAGAAGAAAATACATGGAATTTATAATATCCTATTCCTATAACTGGAAAGCGGAAACAGGCAGGCTTTTTATTGCAGAAGAGACAATAAGATGCACCTACCTGCGTCCTCGCTGTCATCTCCAGGATGTAAACTGAGCTGTGCATGCGCAGTTCCGCTTACACAGCTGGCCCAGTCTCTGTGTGCCAGGGTGACTGACTCCTGCACATGTGCAGAAGTGACATCATCCCGTGCCAGCCAATGAAGATGGCTGAAGACTGACACACAGAAAAAGATGGCGGGGCCGGTGGGGAACAAGACCTCTGAAGGTAACTTTAGTTCCAGTTTAAAGGGTAAGTTCACATTTTCATAAAAAACGAGAAGGTGAACTAGCTCTGAATATCCTGGCCACCCATCCAGACCCCACTTGCACATAGCGGCCATGATGCCCCCTGCTGCTGATGTAGCGGTCCATATACCATAATACACACCCCAAAGGTCAGTGGTCAGTGTAATTATGTGACCCTGCTGACCAATGAGAAGCCCATCTATAGCTTCTTCTTCCAGAAAGACATCCTAGAAGAAAGAAGTGCTTCTCATTGGTCAGTGGGGTCATGTGGTCTCATGGACTAATGAGTAAGATCTAAAGGTGGTACAATAAAACAATTGATGTCCGATTCGACAAACAAAGGAACTGGACACTGACTGAGATAAAAATGGCACGGCCGAGTGAGCGCCAGATATTAAGGGTTTCAATCGACCCAAGTCGAATTGGTTGTGGGTAAAAAAAAAACGTTGTATAGGGTCAATAGATGGTGGTTTTTGCCATCCTAAGGGATTCCTGCAGTCCACAACATTTCTGATCTCTTGGGAGCACAAAAGTAGATCTGGGCTTCTGTCAATCTGATCGATTTATGCACTGAATTGGGTACAAGTGTATGGAACAACACTCAAACTTATGCCAAGCAATTGATTTTTAGCCTTGTCGAAAAGTATAAGGTGACCAGAGAATATACAATCTGGTTGTATAGAGTAAGGCCAGCTTTAGATTTTCTTTTTCTGGCCAAAGTGGCTGAAGATTTCCCACTGTCATGAAGCCAAAAAGCAAGTAAAAGTGGAATTCAAGGAATATAAACACAGAACAATCGGATGTTGCCCCCTTATAATGCTGCCAAAGTCAACTGCCTAGGTGGCCTGTTTGTGAGATCCAGTCATTGTATTGTAGAGCTCATTAAACTCATCATCTGACTACAGGACCTGGCTGACGCTGACATCACCCTCTGGGGACCCGGGGTCACTGCTGTTTATTGGTGCCTGGCCCCTTTGCGAGCTGCGGGGATGACAAAGGCCACAGATGGAGACTTTGCTATTATGGTCACTTCCTTCAGCCACCTGTTAACAAACCCCCCCCAGAGACACACAACACAAACACTCCTCTATGAGGCCTGTGCAGGTCTATACAACTGTGCCCGGGAAGAATACAATCACTCATCGGTGACAAGTCCGGGGAGCAGGAGGTGATGGGCGGAGGGGCCTCATCTGACAACAAGACACAATGCCCTGGATCCACACACATACAATGTAACAACTTTATAAAACTCATGTCAACACATCTACAAAAATAAACAAACATTTTGAGTTAAAGGGGCATTACACCTTCCTGCTCCCCCTCCCTCCTTATCAAATTTGGTTATAAAAGTGATCTATCTGGCCACTTGCTGTTCTCCGTCCTGCCTAGGACCCGCACACATTTTATTTTGACCAAAGGTCTCTGAAATTAATGGGCCTTTTCCAGAGTTTTTTTTTTTTTGTTAAAATCTGCATTTATTACTAGAAAATGAATTTTAAAAATATATAGTTTTGTTCTGAAAGAGGCCCTGTAGAATAAAATGGTGCTAGTTGAAATTGTTTATGTAGCACGATATTTGGACAACTGTTTGGCAAATCTATATTTTCAGAAAAAAATATATATATTCGTGTGTACAAACACAATATAGTACCCATTTATTTTGTAATAAATCAATACCAAACATCTCAAGCCCTAAAATTGCACACACCTTGTTATCAATTTAGAAAGAACTGTGAATTGCGCACACTTCTACTGGACAGGCGGGAACTTATTTTAACCCTTGAGTTCCAGGACATTTATAAATGGCCCGTGGACGTTAAAGTAGATGTAAACTAAATTAAATGTAGTTCTCTCTGTGCACTGTGTACAATAAACAATTGTAATTTTATGTTTAAAAAATCTTGTTTTCATCCTTTGTTACATCTCAGTGGTGCTGATCCCCTACAGCCTCTTTGCAGTTTCTTCCCCTCTACATGCACTCCATGGCATTTTTCAGTGCAGGCTTTTATGATGACAACCGTGGACCCTACCTGTGTAATATGTATTATAATGGTTACTTGTAGTCTTGTAGCACTACCGGGAGAGACGGTATCCCTATGTTCCTATGTTCAGGGAAATTAAATAACTACCCTTACAGTAAATGTTTGTTTTGCCTAGGGTTCCAGTAAAAAGCATTTCTACTTTTCTACTTACCTTATCCCTCATTCACTTTTCCTCTTTGGTGCACCAGGTTATTGCATCCTCACATACAATGCAGGACTGATGGTTCTGCATTTTACGCGATGACGTCACAACTTCAAATGCCACCCAGGGCGCCAAAGAGGCTTCAGCAGACCAGGTGAATTGAAGAAGTAGCCTGAGGGAGTGATGCACAAGGTAAGTTAATATGCTTTTACTTCAACATACCTTCCAGCAGTGGCCGCCGCTAATGAAGGGCACAGGGGCGCTGCCCCCCTAATCCATGCACCTTGCCCCTAATCTAGATGCAGGGCGCCAGACGCATGGATTCCAATGGCATTTTTTTTTTTTTAAGCACATGATTAGAGCCTGAGGCTAATTGGCTTCGAAAAGGGTGGGCCACTTGTGTGACATTAGCGAATTTATATTCGCTAATGTCTTCCTGCTTCTCCTCCCGACCAATCAGGAAGTGGGTCCTGAGATCCAATTGTACAGGGAGTCTTAGGACTTCCGGCCAATCGGGTCTCGAGACCCTCTTCCTGTTCGGCCGGGAGGAGAAGCAATGGCCCCGGCTCTTCCCTCCACAAGCTGCGAGCCATGTTCAGCGAGGAGCAGCAGGTGGAGGGGCAACAACAGCCTTTTCCTGGAGCCCTACCCCAGATCTAGCAGTGCACCAACACCACCACCTCATCATCGTCCTCCTCCCTGCACCTCTACCGCAGCAACGGCGAGGAGAGGCCGCCCAGAATGACAGCTAAAGATAAGGTATGGCCATGGATCGCCGCCTTCCCCTTCGTTCAAACGATCGAAAAATTGAGCACCAGCTGCCACTGCCTCCTAGATTTTTGAGATGAGAACGAGGGACACCTATCAAAAGTATGTAGGCATAGGACACACCTCCTGCCACGCCCCCGTAAAGGAAAATTAGACAAAAAAAAATGATTAGTTAAACCCACAAGTGCTTTTTTTGTTTTTTACCCACCTTAACTTCCTTTATACTGGCTTTTGAAATTTCCAAATGCAACTATGTAGATATTGGATGAAAGGTTTAGCCCTGGGAAACACTTTTTAAAATAATGTGATTTTAATACCCACACAGGGGGCACCACTGGACCCCTAAAAGGGGCACTGGCTGAGACCCCGCACAGGGGGCGCCTACAGATGCCCCGCACAGGGGACACCACTGGGCCCTTCACAGGGGGCACTGGCTGAGGAACCTCACAAGGGGCATCCACTAAGGCCCTCACAGGGGGCATCCACTAAGGCCCCTCACAGGGAGGCGCCTACGGAGGGGCCACTCAAACAACCCCCCCAAAAGGGGTCGCCCTCAAAGCTCCCAGAGCGCCGTCCCACTGGAAGAAGGCTTCCGGCGTGGTCGTGCGGACTAGCAGGCCGCGGAGAAGGGGAGGGGGATGTGGAGGAGAACCCCAGGGGGACCGACCACCCTAGGGAGTACCCGTGCCCTACACCACTCCAGGGATGGAGAGGAGGGGGCCCCTTACTTACTGCTCCAGCGAGTGCATGGGTAACACTCCCAGACAGATCCTCCTTGCCACTGAAGTGGGGGGGGGGGGGGGGCTGTCAGCCATGAGGAACGCTGCAACTCAGGCCAAGACCCAGTCGTATGCGACCTCACGAGACGTTTAATTCCCAAGGCCAGCCCCTGCCCAGTGGGGCTATGATGCGGCCGACCTAGCGCGTAGCTGCGGTCTGCATGCGCTCGCTGGCCAGACTGGGGAGTGTTCAGCCCGTCTCCCAGTCCAGCAGTTGATTGTAGATCTCACAGGAAAAAATCCAAAAGAAAAAAAGTAGTTTAAAAAGCAAAAACAAAAAATTGCCAGGACCAGAGATCCAAGCAGGGAACTAGGTCCTTACTCCTGACTAGGCAGAAAAGAAACTGAAGGCCTATAGCAGAGAGTGGGGTGTATATCACCTAGGACTGCCCATAGGCGTAGCCAAGTATTTTTTCAGGCCTAGTGTCCTACTCCTGTAGGGGGCAATATAACCCCTATGGTTCTGAATAATGGAGCGCTGTGTCTGTCAATGAACGAAAGAGAAAGTGCATTTTATATACAACTACATAGATCAGACCAAAATGAGGAAAAAATTAGGAGGAATGAGGGACATTGTTCCAAATCAGGGACAGTCAGTCGAAATCAGGGACAGTTGGGAGCTATGCTTTAACCCTAAGCAAAAATATGCACTTTATTTTATTTTTTATTAGTATTTTTACTCATTTTTTGTTTTTTATTTATGTATTTGAAAATACAGCAGCATATTTTATGATTTAATTATTCTCTGGAGTTCAGCTTTAAGAACAAGGATCTTCATGGCAGGATTGCCAGGGATTCATTTAAGAGCCCTTGCACACTGGGGCGGGGGGCGGCGTCGGCGGTAAAACGCCACTATTATTAGCGGCGTTTTACCGTCGGTATGCGGCCGCTAGCGGGGCGGTTTTACCCCCGCTAGCGGCCGAGAAAGGGTTAAATACCACCGCAAAGCGCCTCTGCAGAGGCGCTTTGCCGGCGGTATAGCCGCGCCGTCCCATTGATTTCAATGGGCAGGAGCGGTAAGGGAGCGGTATACACACCGCTCCTTCACTGCTCCGAAGATGCTGCTGGCAGGACTTTTTTTACCGTCGGGGCTTGCACACTGGATACACAGCAGCGGCACTTTCGGGGCGGTTTGCAGGCGCTATTATTAGCGCAATAGCGCCTGCAAACCGCCCCAGTGTGCAAGGGCTCTTAGAAAAGCTTCAGACTGAATAGACTAGCATGTTATATGATTGGGTTTACATTTGCTTTAAAACCGAAATTGCCAATACGATCTTATTGTAAAACCCAACAAATAGTGCGGATACAAGTGGAAGCCGATTAATCTATCTATTTTTTTTTTAATTGTGGAAAGAAAAATGAAGCACTTGGAGGAAGAACATACAAACTCCATGCAGGCTGAGCTGAATAAACCTATGACACTAGGATGACTAGAATGCACTCAAGTAATCTCACGGAAGAAGCCGTCATCTTTGTAAAAGTTTATTGTGTCATTCTTCAGCCATGGGTGTGACCAGATATTACTAATGTGGTTACTAATCCCTACACAGAATGTCACCCAGGAATGTCATGGCATTGTAGGAGGACGAGGCGGGTGTAGGTTACACGGGAGTTTATAGAATTAGAAGCGTGTAAACCAACCACTTCCCGTCTGTTTATCTGAAATGAATGAGAAGTATGACCTGGATGACATCACATGTCACTAGGAAGTCGCTCCTCCTAGTCCGTATATTATTTATATATATCCTGGGGGGAAATTCGGTGAAACATGCAGATGACAGCGTAGAGCTGAATGTTGTATATATATTGGACGCATTTCAGGGAACGCCACCAAATCTCACTTTACTGGCCATTTCCGGGCCTGTGTCTGCAGATGCTTCATGTTAAAGCTGACCTCCAGGCAGATCTAAAAGACACAAAAGAATCTCGATCTGTATCGAGTCACGCCCCATTAAGTGCAAAGGAACCATTCTAATAGGAGCGACTTGAGTTGCTCCGACTTAGAAAAAGGTTCCTGCGCTACTTTTGGTGCAACTTCGGCACGAATTGCATTGACTTCTGTTAAAGAAGTTGTATGCAAGTCATGCCGAAATCACGCTGGGATGTCATGTCGGCTTCAAAGTCACGGAAGTTTGAACCAGGACGAAGAGAGCAAAGTGACAGGGAGATGGGCTTACCAGTGGGCTGCTTCTCCTTTCACTGTCCAGTCACAGAGGAGAAAAAAAAAAAAAACGTTGCATTGCCTCTTCCTTAGGGGTTAAGGTTGCCAATACTGACCCTTGAAAAATGTTCATTGCTTGGCTGTCATCCTGATGCGTTGGCTTTAGGACTTTGAACCAACAGCCCTGAACAAGTATAGATGTAAAGGATACAACTATAATATAAGCTCTGCTGTAGCATCTCAGCATCTGAATAGCATTGCTAGTAGCACAACTTGGCCAGCCTGGACCCTCCACCCATTTGAGCTTGTGGTATGCGCCGCTTTGCGGGTTTCTCAACACTCCACTATTCATTCAAACTCTCTAATTACAAATTTGACTGCACTGGTTGGAGATTACATACAAAGACCTCGGGGCGGGGAACGCCGCTTTGAAGCGCCTTTGGCCGAGTAAATTGCAGGGAGAACATGAAGTACAGACTGCAGTATGAAAGTTATAATGACTATTTATAGGGAAGAGCTCCAGAGAGGAGACTTAACGCTTCACTACAGAATTTTCAAAGACTTTTCACTTTCCCATTACATTAATCTGGTGCAAATATTAAAAGTGTTTTCATGTGCTCTCTTTTTTTTGGAATTCCAGTTTCTGTGCTATTGAAGAATAAATGTACTTTAAACTCACCTTAGCTTTTTTATATCATCTAGGACTAGGTGAATCAAGCAAGTGTGCACTTCCAACCTTTTACTTTTCTCTTGCTGTCCCTAGAGCTTTTTTTTTAACTCACCTCTAAATGGCTGTTGCTAGGGGGTCCCTTGTAGTCTGCCTCCTTTAGTGCCTGGGCTGGTGACATCACTTCCCCCTCGGCGCAGGAAGGGCTCAGCTCTGCCCCCTCCCTCTTGTCAATCATCTGGGACACATTACAGGTCCCAGATGACTGAGCGGCCAATCACGGCGCACGGCGCCGCTCATGCATGCACAGTGGGTGCCCGGCTGTGAAGCAGCCGGGCGCCCACAGTTGCAATGCCGGTGCCGCCGAACGGAGGGGGAGACGAGCGGGGCTTCTATCCCCTATCTGGGACAGGTAAGTGTCCGATTATTAAAAGTCAGCAGCTGCAGTATTTGTAGCTGCTGACTTTTAATTTTTTTTTTTTTTAATGGGAACTCCTCTTTAAGGCAACACTTTTTTTTTTTAGTTCTGGAGTACAGAGGGATTAGAATATCTGTCAGTCTTTATTGCTGTCTGTGCCCCCATTAAGAAATGTATCCTCTCTATTTGTCCTGTTTACCATTATCATTGAAAGTGAAAGTAAAAGAAAAGCCCAAATTTTGGGTTGTCCCCAGAAAAGTAACAGAGGTGAAATCTTCCAACGGGAACACTAGTTCTGGTGACCTCAGGGGCTCCAAGGGATTTCCCTAATTTGCACGGATTTACTGTAATTTCCTGTTTTGGCTATGGGACAGGAAGTGAAGGTAGATCTCCCCAATGGGACACATATGGCAAAAGAAGCCTGGCAGGGGTTATAACCCTCCTTTACTCCATCCAAAATGAAAAAAAAGTTTGCTTCTAGGTCTACTTTAAGCACAGAAGTTGTCACATCAAAGGGCATCCCTGGCATTTATTCCAATATGTTCCCCCCACTGTCCTATGGAGGATACAAGCACAGTTGAAGGGTTTTATGGGAATCACGCCTTTACAAGATATTCAACTCCGCCCAGAAATGACTTATTTTGCTTAAAAACAACTGCCAGACAGTGATGATCTTGGGAAACAGGTGGACTATTGAAATTCTTAATTTGTAGCTGAAAGCTGGGCAGAAAGGTTCAGCCAGGTACCAGCAACCCAACTTTTTTTTTCAGCCACAAAACCTGTCAGCTTTAAAATAATAAGTAGCAAGTCTGTCCATCAAAAAGGTTGACATCTCCTCTATCCAAAGGGGGAGGCATCAGTTTTAGTCGTAGAAGGAATCTGTAAACCGTTCTATACATTTACCAATAAAATGCCTTCTACAACCAGAATGGAAATATGGCCATTGGTGTCCCGTTTTTAAAGGTGCAGCACCCAAGTCTGGGACCCCATGTGAAGGATGGGAGGTCAGACTTCAAGGACTCCATGCATGTTCCAGGTCAGTGAATTACTAAGAAGTAAAGCAAAGATAATTACGATAGCCCCAAGGCTTGCACCTTCACAACTAAATACAAGTGAACACCAGCTCCTTCCATTTCCCTGTCCAAAAAGCCCCCAGTAGTAGTAGTTCACATTCACATTGGACTGTTCTGTGATGATGAAGTTGTTTCGCTTCTCATCCATGTACCTTCCTGAGCGCTAAGGATGATGTTTGGATGAATGGTGAAATGTCTTCTAAGAACAAGTCCAGCTGAATGTGACCAAAGCTGGCCATACACTAGTAGAATTTGGTTTGGAAATTGACGTTTTCAGAACGTCGATTTAATTTTCTGAAATTATAACTGCCTAGGGTTTTAATTCAGGAAAAATCATACATATTGTAATGGTCGTGTTCTAGGCAAAAAAGAAACCTTTCACTACATCTGGGATTCCATTCAAGTAGCAGGTCTAGATGAAATTCTAGGAGCTTTTGAACTAAATTACTTGACTCAATGATGGCAAGATCGAATGCTCTGATGAACAAAGTAAATTCTACTTGTGTGGAACTACACTGCAACTGAGCACCACAAACCCAAAACACGATTTAATCCATTTTTAATATTCAAAGCAAACTCCCCATCTATCCATGCCTCTATACTTTTTTTTGCTGAGAAATCCCCCATTTCTGGTGGTGGCCATCTTAAGTAAGGGTAAATTAGCATTTACTTCCTGGAATCCATCTGCCCTTAGCTCAGACATGCAGGAGGGTGTGCTTAGCTGAGAAAGCCCCTCCTCCCATCTTCTAATGAAGACTCCTGGGATGTATGACATCATTTACCTAGGCCAAAAAAACAGGAAATAACTGAAGAAATGTAAAAATAAAACAAGTAAATATGATATGCTTTTCTATCTTTTTACTAACAGTATAAGGATTAAAAATAGTCCATGTTGATTGAGAGAGTGAAGTTCCACTTTAACTACTACTAATACCAGCTAGACCATGACCATTCTCCATTGTTTTATTACCCAAAATCCTATTCTCTCAGAGGAACTCCACCTTATAACAAAGTCTTGGGCAGTAAAATATTTGTGTGATGTTGCTACAAGGTTTGACATTTGTGGAGCCCAAACAGGGGAGCAGAGTTAAGTTGGCCATACACTTATAGCTTTCTCCATCCACACTATTCAGCATGGAATGCATATTAAATAGAGTCCTAATCTTATGGGCTCCTCTTTTGTAGAACGGAGTAGAGCTGGCACGGTCCCCTACTGAGCAGATTTCCAGAGGAACCAGACAAAATTTGCACAATGTATGGCCTGCTCTATGTACAAGGCGTGGGATGGAAACCCTGAATTCATTTATAAACTCTACAGAAAGTGTGCTATACAACTACAACTAGAGAGAATACAGTTTGCATGGAAAATGAATGTCCTCTGTCTGACCACATGGTATTATGCAATATTGTTTTACCCATAGGTAGTCTTTATCCCACAGGGACCAGCACTGATATGGGCTCTCCACATCTTATGTCTTGTCTTGAATTATAGCCTGATGAGTAATGTATGGTTTGGCCAGGATATTGGACGGCTAACATTACAGAAGGTTATATCAGTTGACCAAAATGGTGACCACATCATAAATTATTCAGTGCAGCCTGTAAACCTGCTAATAAGTTAAACTGCCGGGGGTCATATGCACCATACAGGCCAACTAGGCAGCTGCTCAGGACGTCACTGCTTACAGGGCATAGTGGTACCTGCTGTGAATGAAGCCACCGTTTTTGATATATTGGTTTAGCAACCATATTGTCCACTAAAATGGTTCTTGAGAATGAGAAAAATTGAAAACTACCAAGCTCCACAAAATGATCTTGTAGACAAAGCAGGAAGTAAGAGGAAATCTCCCAAAATGGAAGGAAATCCTGTCTTAGATAATTGTGACCAGAATAGGTGTCCTCATTGGAAGACTTCTTATTTATTTTTATTCTGGTGACAACTCAAAATGTTGGATCTTCCCTAATTTTCAGTCTTGGTCACATGACAAATAGAGGGGGTGCATCTCTCCAGCAGATAAAAACCTAGCTTGAGCGCCAGTTAACACACAAATGCATTTCTGTCTGTGCCATCTGAGTGCAGTGTGTTTTCAGCCCTATTCATTTGAATAGGCTGAAATCGTACTGGATCACACCAAAAGTGCACTACTTTAAGAAATACACTGCAACCGGAATGCATGGTACTTCTGCACCACATTCTGGTGGGGGATAGTGGTGCAGAGGCCAGAGCCAAGAAGGAGGGGTGGAAGTTAGATGTGGACAGCCTATGAAAGAGAGCTAAACCCTGCTCACTGTGCATAGCACACCCCTAAACCCTGCACTCTGTATGTAGCACATTCCTCAACCCTGCACTCTGTACACAGCACACTCCTCAAATCACCACTCTGTACACAGCACACTCCTCAACCCGGCACTCTGTACTTCGCGTACTACTGAACTCTGCGCTCTGTATGCCGCGTACTACTGAACGCTGCACTCTGTACGCCGCATACTCCTGAACTCTGTATTTTGTACACCACGTAATCCTGAACTCTGCATTTTGTACGCCGCATACTCCTGAACTCTGCACTCTGTAAATAGCACACCCCTAAATCCTGCAATTTGTACAGAGTTTACTCCTGAACACTCTGTACAAAGTGCACTCCTGAACCCTTCAATCTGCACGTAGCACACTCCTGAATGCTACATACATAGGGGGAGATTTACTAAAATAAGAGTGTAAAATCTGGTGCGGCTCTGTATAGTAACCAATCAGGTTCCAGTTTTTATTGTCAAGGCTTAAATGAACAAGCTGAAGTTAGAAAATGATTGGCTACCATGCACAGCTACACCCGATTCTGTGTGCTCCACTTTTAGTAAATCTCCCCCATAGTCTTACAGATACAGCTGGCCTTTTGAGGGCAAACATAATGCTGATGCAACCCGTGATGAAATTGACTTTGACACCACTGCACTAAGCCCTGATGAAGTGAAGCTTATGACCATGAAACGCATTATCTGTCTTTATGTGTATGCATGTGTTCTAAATAAAACTGATTCTGGAGTGTTATACCCCTAAGGCTCGGTTTACATATGTCCGGGCAAATGTTTCATTGTGATTTTTCAAAAAAGTCCAGTGCGGTTTCGTTCACTGGTTCGGGTGCGATTCAAGTGCAAATTTGTTAAATGTATGACACTTGAAATTGCTCCTGAACCAGACCTAAAATCATACAGGACTCTTTTGAAAAAGCGCACTGTGGCCAGTTGGCAGATATGTGAACCGTCTCCGTAGAAGGCCTGTTTGGTTCACATTTCATGCGAATCGGAAGCAGCGCAGAATGCATCCAATTCGCATATATGTGATTTGAGCCTTATTATGTGGCCTTTCCCTCTGCAAACTTTTGAGATGTTTTTTGCTTTATGGCACTTGTAACCCGGAGATCTGCTGAAAGGCAACTTTCCTACACCTGACATAACTGGACACCTCTGATTAACAGTCAGAGTTCCCACTCCTTCATCACTTTAGCAATGAAATCCTGACAGGGGTTCTAACCTCTACCCACTTTATCCAAATTGAAACAAGTTCTGGCTTTATATACAATTCAACCCTAACCTGAACACTTAGCCAAGCTGCTCAACTGAACACTTCAGTGAAATTATTTAAACATTGGAATCCCATGTGTTGGACAGACAAATAGATGCATGGCTGTCAATCAGACATGTACAAATGTAGAAATATTCACTGCAAGGACACTGCTTAAAAAAAAGAAAAAATATATATATACATATATACAAGCCACAGGTGACAATAATTATAATTAATTCTCTTTTTATTACTTTTATTTCTGTAAAGATGAACTGATTCATGGTTCCTTCCAGCATGCAAAATAAGATTCTTATTACACAACAGATGCTGCGTCCTATCGAGCAATTTATTTCAATTACAGGACATTCACCTATAAAATTCACACCCCCACCTCATTAGAACTGCGTTTACTATGGATGAAGAAGCGCAGAGCGGGCACAGCGCCGTCGGCCGTCTCCCTTGGACTAAAGTAAGCGATTTTACACAATTCAGTGAATTTGGAGTGATAATTTATCTTTGCTATGCCACAGCAATTGCATACGAATTTGAGGGGTTAATGAATGAATTTCACCCACCAGTGAAAATGGTGATTAATTATATGTAAATCAGAACAGACGAGGCCATGAGAGTTCCCCAAAGTGTATATAAATTGAAGCCAGACCCCCCCCCCCCCATCTCTTAAGATGGTCTGAAGACTCGGGCGTTGAACTGGTAAAACGCAGTGAAGGTAAACTGCCTAGAGTGGTACACTGCAGACTTATAGGCCGAGTTATTTGTAGGCTTTCTTTGGGTAATGGTAGTCAGGGCAGTTTTATTGTGCTGGGCATAACAGTCCTGGAATTAAAGCATACAGTATCTCACAAAAGTGAGTACACCCCTCACATTTTTGTAAATATTTTATTCTATCTTTTCATGTAACACTGAAGAAATGACACTTTGCTACAATGTAAAGTAGTGAGTGTACAGCTTGTATAACAGTGTAAATTTGCTGTCCCATCAAAATAACTCAACACACAGCCATTAATGTCTAAACCGCTGGCAACAAAAGTAAGTACACCCCTATATGAAAATGTCCAAATTGGGCCCAATTAGCCATTTTCCCTCCCCGGTGTCATGTGACTCGTTAGTGTTACAAGGTCTTAGGTGTGAATGGGGAGCAGGTCTGTTAAATTTGCTGTTATCGCTCTCACTCTCTCATACTGGTCACTGGAAGTTCAATATGGCACCTCATGGCAAAGAACTCTCTGAGGATCTGAAAAAAAGAATTGTTGCTCTACATAAAGACGTCCTAGGCTATAAGAAGATCGCCAAGACCCTTAAACTGAGCTGCAGCATGGGGGCCAAGACCATACAGCGGTTTAACAGGACAAGTCCCACTCAGAACTGGCCTCTAACATCCACCAGCTGCGTGATGTTAGGGGATTAATTCCAGAGATAAAGCGATAATTCTCCCGCTCTACAAGACTCTGGTCCGGCCTAGAGTATACTGTCCACTTCTGGGCACCAGTCCTCAGGAAGGATGTACTGGAAATTAAGTGAGTACAAAGAAGGGCGACTAAATTAATAAAGGGTCTGGAGGATATTAGTTATGAAGAAAGGTTGCGAGAACTGAACTTATTCTCTCTGGAGAAGAGATGCTTGAGAGGGGATATGATTTCAATTTATAAATACCGTACTGGTGAACCCACAATAGGGATAAAACTTTTCAGTGAAAAGGGAGTTTAATAAGATATGTGGCCACTCATTAAAATTAGAAGAAAAGAGGTTTAACCTTAAAGTGTGTAGTGGGTTCTTTACCGTAAGAGCAGCAAGGATGTGTAAATCACTTCCACAGGCGGTGGTCTCAGCGGGGGGCATCGACAGTTTCAAAAAACTATTAGATAAGCACCTAAACAAACACAACATACAGGGATATACTGACATATAATCACACACATAGGTTGGACTTGTGTCTTTTTTTAACCTCACATATGTAAATGTCGTCATGGAGCAGTGGAGAGGACTCCAGTGGTAACCTGTGAAGCTCTGGTGAACTCCATGGTTAAGGCAGTACTGGAAAATAATGGTGGCCACAAAAAATATTGACGCTTTGGGTCAAATTTGGACATTTTCACTTAGGGGTGTACTCACTTTTGTTGCCAGCGGTTTAGACATTAATGGCTGTGTTGAGTTATTTTGAGAGGACAGCAAATTTACACTGTTATACAAGCTGTACACTCACCACTTTACATTGTAGCAACGTGTCATTTCTTCAGTGTTGTCACATGAAAAGATAGAATAAAATAAAAATATATACGCAAATATAGCACATATTTATATGAATAAAAACTAGAAACAGAAGCAAAGCTACATTCATTCATAGTAGGCTGAAAAGTACTGAAATCCCTTGTGGGTCTATTTGCCAGATTCAGGGAACCTTCAAATAATCTACTAAGTAACGGTTTCCATCAAGGACAAATAAAGCTAAAAATGGAACTGCAGTGAGCAAATCTACTGCTTGGTTTTCAGTAAAAAAGTTAGTTTAGAAATGAATAATCCCTGACTGTGTGGGTAGAAGTACAAATTAACAATAACAACCTGTTGCTTCAAACCCACTGACCAGGAGTTTGTGAACTTTTTGTCTAAATGGTTGAGTTCAGGTATTTCCAGTGAATCGTCCTGTTAATACTACATCATATGAAGACATTTAGGATAATTGTGCTATTCCAACCTTGTAGTAACAGTTTGGGGAAGGCCCTTCTCTTCTGTTGGAACATGACTGTGTCCCTGTGTGCAAAACCAGCTCCATAAAGACATAAACTGAACAATTTGATGTACAGCGGGGGTCTCCAAAACTTTCTAAAACAAAGGGCCAGATTACTGTTCTTCAAACTTAATGGGGGGGCCAGACTGTGGCCATTGGGAGAAGAAAATGGTCTGGCATCAGTAGGAGTAAACAATGGAAGAATTGTGTGCCATAGTTGGTGCCAGTAAAAAAAGGATTAGTGCCCCATTGTGGGTGTCAGTGGCAAAAACTATACCCCACTGTTGCTGACAGTAGGGGAAATAATGCCCCAAGTGCCACATAAAAGTAAGCAAAGGACCGCATCTAGCCCCCAGGCGTCAGTTTGGAAACCATTAATGTATGGGAACTCAACTGACCTCAACCCTACTGAACACCTTTGGGATGAATTGAAATGCAGATTGTGATCCAACATCAGTACCTGACCCCACAAATGGGCACAAATTCCCATACACTCCAAAATCTTGTATAAGTCTTCCCAGCAGTGGAGGCCCGTTTATAAGGGGTTCACGGGTGCTGCCCCCCCATCCATGCATCCAGCCCTCTAATCTACATTCAGGGCACCGGATGCATGGATTCCAATGGGGGGGGGGTGTTTTTGTTTAAGCTACCCTACTGAAGGAGACTCATGACGAGGATACCGCCGTGATGCCGAGAAGGAAACACAGAGGAAGCCAGCCACCCATCGCCCGGAGGAAAGCGCTGCCCAGGGTAAGTGTTGTGGGTGACCGACCGGCACACCGGCACTGACCCCGACCGGGGGGGGGGGTTTGTTTGGGTGGGGGGTGGTGCAGGTGATCTGACCGGGGGGGGGGGGATGTGGCTGGCTGTGCACTGTTTGCCCCCCCACCAAAAAAATATACCACGGGACACCACTGCTTCCTAGAAGAGCAGAAGAAAAGGAGGCAACACCATATTGATGGCCATGGTTTTGAATGGAATGTTCAACAAACTCCTATAGGTGTGTTGGTCAGGGGGTCCACATACTTGAGTCATAATGCATAAATAAGCATGTTGTAAAACATTCCCATTGCTTCATAAGCAGCACTAATCGAGACAATCCGGACTGTATTCATAACTAAGAACAGAAAATGATTGTTGGATCTTTGGACATCAGTCTCCCATCATGGAAATTTTCAGCCCCAACAGGGAGCCATTGTTTGTATCATGCAACAATACATCCATTTTTAAGTAAACCTTCAATCTTTGTCCTCTAATACATAATAAATTATATTCAAGGAATAACACGTTTAATAAAAAAATGGCCTATTTTGCTTGTTAAATCATAACTTCATTTTTAGTATGTCGCATTGTTCAGCCTTCAGTTGTCATTTAATATAACATTTAATATAACATTAAATATTCAGTGAATGGTGGACAGCATGAAACTGCGAATTTAGAAATGGGTTTTATAAAAGCACCTGAACATCATTATAAGTCTGAAGATGTAAAAGAAAAAAGCAGACAGGCCACATTAGCGATGGAAAAAAGGACATTTGCAATGAGAAAGAATTCATTTAGAGCCATTTGGTGACATTTCTCCTTGCTGGGAAGAGAGCACTTTAGCTCTGGGTGGTCCGACAGTTGCAGGGCTCCCTGTGCCTAATGACACAGCGAAATGCGATGGTTTATTGTGAGCTATATAACTTCCTTTAACTGCTCCATCCCTTCAATACTGTTTACAGGTAAAAAAACTCTGCACCCGCCAGAGGCGGTGGAATAAGTCTCCCTAGTTATTGCCAGTGTCATAATTAAGGGACTCCAACTTTGGCAGTAAAGGAAAATTATCGAGATCACATGAACAAGTAAAATATGGATAGTCCCAATTGTCCGATCTCTGACTAGACGTAAGGTTTTCAAAGTGTCATGCTGCTTCAGCTTCTCCAAGAACGATCCAAATTACCTAAATGCATCCTGTCTGCGTAATAGGAGGTGGCTTGACAGGAAATCAATAGATAATTCCCATATAAAAATGGTTGGATGGTGGTTCGAGGTAGTGCCAGGCTTTTTCTTGTCAAACAAAACAAGGTTCGAGTAGAATTTAATTTTTTTAAGGCTTCATGTCTGGTAGGAACATGACTTGTCTGTCATGTACTGTACATACAGCGGTGGTGGCCATTATGTTAGTTAAAGCAATGTTACTGGAGACAAGAACTAGGGAACCATTATTGGGTATGTTCAGCTCTTCTATAACAATGTCTAAAGAAAGGAAAAGATCCAGGTGCAAACTAGAGACCATCCAATATTGCAAGGTATAAGATGCTGTGATAGAGGGGTTGTTCAGCTCAGTGGCAGATGGGTTTCAGTGAGCCCATGCCAGTCCAAACTGTAGTTATTGTAAGTGCTTGCCAGCCTACTTTTATTAAACAAAATGGAAGTCTATAAGACAAAAGTTGAACATGCAGGGAATTTTCCCTATAAAAACAGGTAACAAAAAAGCAAAGCCACCTGGCTTTCTCTTCAGCAGCTCTGCAGCTTTTGTCAGGGTCCTTCAGACCCAGATCTCCCAGCCTTTGGTAACAGCATCCAGCTGCACAGGCCCACTCCCTGGCCTCTCAATATGGGATCTACTGGCAACCCGGGCTCTCTCACCCCTCAGAGACTCACAGATTCTCTCAGTCCTCTTGACAGCATTCCCAGTCCTCCAGACTCGCTCAGCTGTCCCGACTCTCCCAGTCCTGTGGTTAAGGAATCTCTACAACATGAATTGCAGTCTCTTGAGTGGATCACCTCTCTTAATGGGGGTACACCTGTCTCCTGGATGGAGCACACAACTGTCTCCTGATGGGAGCCCTGAACTTTGGCCTGGCCTCTCTTATAACAAGTGTGCACACCTTTACACTCACACAGCTTGCAGGTCTCCAGTAAGAGATGGACACAGGATTGGAGACTTCTTCCCAAACAAATCTCTTCGAAGTCTCCAAGCTCCAGACCCCGATCTGGGGTTACCAAAACTCAGGGAACAACGACGAGCCAGTCTTCTCCACTCAGAAACAATACTCAAGAGCCCCTAAAACTTTAACTTTGAGAAAGCTGTGTGCCTTTGTGGCAGTAGCAGGGCCTAGCACTGTCACAATCATCACATACACAAAACGTGTGGAACCAAAAAAGAGACCCACATTGGTAAGGGATAAGTTACAGCAAAAAATACGCATTTTACTCCATTCAGTAAAAAGATTCTGATGCATTGCAGTGATACCATTGACTCCTAATGATTACTCCCACCAGACCCAAGAACCCTTCCCATCTTCCTTTGTCTACACCATCCACAAAATCAGTAAAGCCACACTACCACATCTGGTGTTCAATATACTTAGTTCATCACATTGGAAAAGACACAGTACCAGACTCCTCAAGCTCTAACATATTTCACACAAGTTTCTGAGGTAGAGGTAACATTTTTGTCAAGTTTGTATTTCTGTGTGTGACCCCATTGGGGAAATGTTCCCTCATTTACTATTTCTATAAAGCCTATACACTACAGCATCACAATTAAAATTTGTTTAGTCTATAGCTGCTTGATAGATTTTCTATTACTTCTTTTGTTAACCAATTGGGAAGGTTTAAAGACTTAAATAAAAATGTGACTTTTGGGAACACATCCAGGGTGGCAGTGCACAAGCTCTGCCACACTCAAGCTATCCTATCTAGCTCCACTGATCCATCAAGGACAGACCCACATTTCAAGGCCTTTAGCCCTGCGGAAGGGTTTTTGGGAACACATCCAGGGTGGCAGTGCACAAGCTCGGCCAAACTCAAGCTACACTACCTAGCTCAACTGATCCACCAAGGACAGACCCACGTATTAAAGCCTTTAGCCCTGAAGAAAGGGC
The DNA here is from genome assembly GCF_042186555.1 of Aquarana catesbeiana. NCBI lineage: Eukaryota > Metazoa > Chordata > Amphibia > Anura > Ranidae > Aquarana > Aquarana catesbeiana. Next base: position 210,237,448 of record NC_133333.1, on the reverse strand, counting down.
TTAACCCAAAAATGTGTTAAACATTTTCTGTATACATACATTACAAATAAACGATTTTTTAATGATCAGAAACACCTAATGCCCTGTACACACGGTCGGACATTGATTGGACATTTCGACAACAAAATCCATGGATTTTTTCCGACGGATGTTGGCTCAAACTTGTCTTGCATACACACGGTCACACAAAGTTGTCGGAAAATCCGATCGTTCTAAACGCGGTGACGTAAAACACATACGTCGGTACTATAAACGGGGCAGTGGCCAATAGCTTTCATCTCTTTATTTATTCTGAGCATGCGTGGCACTTTCTCCGTCGGATTTGTGTACACACGATCGGAATTTCCGACAACGGATTTTGTTGTCGGAAAATTTTATATCCTGCTCTCAAACTGTGTGTCGGAAAATCCGATGGAAAATGTGTGACGGAGCCTACACACGGTCGGAATTTCTGACAACAAGGTCCTATCACACATTTTCCGTCTGAAAATCCGACCGTGTGTACAGGGCATTAGACTTTTCTATACAAGGCTTTTTCTATCCTCACCCACTGTCTAGATTATCTAGTCAGGTGATTATTAAGTTTTTTTATACAACCATCAAATACAGCCAATGCATTTCAGGAAAATAAAGCCAACTTCATGTCCATAAAGTTACACTATACTGCAGATAACATGGTGAAATTCTTATTTTCATTATGGAACATACACGCAAGTCCTGAAGAAAGGGGGAGGTTTTTCCCCTTCGAAATGCATTGTATACATCTGATACTTTTCTTTCCAATATTTTTTTATTGATTATAGTATATGGAAAATATACAATACATATTTCTTAAATATAAACAACAATGTAGAAGAGATTAAAGGAACAGAACTGGGCCAACATGGCCTACACACATTACATGTACCAAAATGAAACAGTTTTACTGGTTAAGTATAACATCGCTACATCTGTCTGTCCTTATATTTTAGTTGTCCCAGAATCATTACCATATCGCTTATGTGTTCCTTGTAGAGAGGGTGTGGCCCCGGGCGCCCACCCGTCCACCCCCTATGGGATCTACTCTGTGGACGTGAGGCCCCCAGCCCCCCCCCCCCCCCCCCACTTATAGGCAGCAATGCTACTATCGCTTCTTGGTTCTTTGCAATGTTGCGAGGGCAATAACACCAGGCAGGCAAACCTGCGTAAATTAACAAAAGTAAAAGTAAAGAGGGGAGAATTAAAGAGCAAGGGAGAGAAAGAAGAAGAAAAGAAGAGGTGGGGGGAGAATTGGGGTTGAGTGCACCCCTAGGGATCTTCTCTGACATCCATTAATTTTCAAAGCCTGCAGATAGGTATGTCAACCATGGTTCCCAAATCCTGTCGAAGGCCTGTTGTTTATCCGAAAGGATCGCCGACAGCATCTGATACTTTTAATGTGCAACTTGCACAAATCACCTGGCTAGAAAACCATCTTTTAGGTGTTCCTGACCCTAAACCTAGGACAAGTCATCAGAGAAGCAAAAGCCTCAGACCATGACCAGTTCTCTACATATTGTGCTTTTCCTGAGAGTTGATCTCCTTGAAGGATAACAACCTCTACAAATGTATAAAAATAAATCAAATTCTTATCAGGCCAGCGCTACCAAACCAGATGCTCACCACTACACCTTGAAGGGTCCAATGGACCCAGGATCGCTACACAAGTTGAGGAGGTACAAGGAAACCCTCTCCAGAAGGGGTTTACGGAGAATCTAAGCCTTTTCCTGCTCTTTGCTCTTACGATAACAAAATGAAAAAAATTGGCTAGTATTTGGCTTTAATCTGTACCATGTTCCCTCATTGCCGAACACATCAGGCAAACAACTATGCTGGAGATAAAAAAGGCACATTTTGTTCTACATAAAAGCAAAACAATTATTTACCCAGGATGACAACTTTATCTACAATCTATTTCACTGAAACTTGTTCTGTGAACTTTTGTAGAAAAACATCCACAAAAAGTACTTGTGTAAGCAAAATGTTTTTATCCAACAAATCCCATTTCATTTATTCTGAAGTATAAAAAAGAGCAGCGTTGTATGGACGAGTTTTATTTGAGTGTAAAGCACAAACATCCCCATTTCCAGAATCATTACCTCTTCAACTGAAATGGAGCAATTTGGTCTTTATATCTCCGCTCGTTACAGCTTGTTTATACACAACCCTGTCTAAAGATATATTTACTGATATTATCAAGCAATTCACAGAGTCAAATACTGCGGATAATAGTTTTGTGTGTAGGGGAATGGCTCACTGGAGTGTGAACATAATGGGTAAACACAATTAAATGGGGGGAAGAGATGGTGAGGTTTTATTGTGCTGTAACTGCACTAGAAGAGACTGAATCACCACTGGACATTGGATGATTCTGCTTAGGACAGGGGAGGATTCCGCGTTGTACGGGGGAGGATTTTGTGCTGGACATAGGAAGACTGTGCGCTGGACGTGGGAGGGTTGTGCGCTGGACATGGCAGGGTTGTGCGCTGGACGTGGGAGGGTTGTGCGCTGGACATGGCAGGGTTGGGTTGTGCGCTGGACGTGGGAGGATTGTGCGCTGGACATGGCAGGGTTGTGTGCTGGACATGGCAGGGTTGTGCGCTGGACATGGCAGGGTTGTGCGCTGGACATGGCAGGGTTGTGCGCTGGACATGGCAGGGTTGTGCGCTGGACATGGCAGGGTTGTGCGCTGGACATGGCAAGGTTGTGCGCTGGACATGGCAGGGTTCTGCTCTGGACATGGCAGGGTTCTGCGCTGGACATGGAAGGGTTCTGCGCTGGACATGGCAGCGTTCTGCGCTGGACATGGAAGGGTTCTGCGTTGGACATGGAAGGGTTCTGCGCTGGACATGGCAGGGTTCTGCGCTGGACATGGCAGGGTTCTGCGATGGACAGGAAAGGGTTCTGCGATGGACAGGAAAGGGTTCTGCGATGGACAGGGAAGGGTTCTGCGATGGACAGGGAAGGGTTCTGCGCTGAACATGGCAGCGTTCTGCGCTGGACATGGAAGGGTTCTGCGCTGGACATGGCAGGGTTCTGCGCTGGACATGGCAGGGTTCTGCGCTGGACATGGCAGGGTTCTGCGCTGGACATGGCAGGGTTCTGCGCTGAACATGGCAGGGTTCTGCGCTGGACAGGGAAGGGTTCTGCGATGGACAGGGAAGGGTTCTGCGATGGACAGGGAAGGGTTCTGCGATGGACAGGGAAGGGTTCTGCGATGGACAGGGAAGGGTTCTGCGATGGACAGGGAAGGGTTTTGCGCTGGACATGGAAGGGTTTTGCGCTGGACATGGAAGGGTTCTGCGCTGGACATGGAAGGGTTCTGCGCTGGACATGGAAGGGTTCTGCGCTGGAAGGGTTGTGCGCTGGACATGGAAGGGTTCTGCGCTGGAAGGGTTGTGCGCTGGACATGGAAGGGTTGTGCGCTGGACATGGAAGGATTGTGTGCTGGACATGGGAGGATTCTAAATATCATTTGACCCTGGGATGCTGTGTATTCTGGTAGAAGGTGAGCATTATTAGTGATACATTTCAGGCTTATAGGAAAAGGAAATGCGTAAATGTGCTTCCAAAAGACTTACAATTTTTTTTTTAGCGCTAACTCAAATCTCCATCTTGTATGTGGTAAGATCTCTCAGCTGCTCCAAATTCTTGGGTATCCAATGCCCAACCTTAGGTTCTTCTAACAGTTATACCTGTGCAGGATTATTAAAAATAATTGGAGCTGTGTGTGACCACTCTGTCATAGATGAGTAGGTTTGAATCAGGAAAATAAAGTAAATAGGAACCATGCCGTCTGTGCTGTCAATTATAATGGTGCAATGATGGGGTGGTTATTGGAGCAGCATTCGTCCTATTTACTGCCCGTGTTTTTAAAGCAGGGCATCCACAGACATAAGATCAGTTAATCTATATGGTAGCAGCCCACATAAAAATATTGAACAGCAGCTCTGCCACTGAAAACCATAAATAGGTTTTGTTTAGGGCTGAAGTACAATAGATTTGCCTGTGCTTAGTAAAAAAACGCTTCAGCTGGACCTTCAGTACTCAAGCCTAAATTTTAAATGCGAGACATATCCGCCCATAATTCCTTCATGAATTGCCTTCTTTGGTAAGGTGGGTGGAGCGGGAAACTCAGGTGCAGCGACAAAATCCCTATGTCCTATTAAAAAGCTGTTGGGAGCTCAACCTATAAGCTCCAAGCCATGTATAATCAAAGTAACGGGTGCCAAGCAAAAGATAAGAGACCAAGATGCTTTTAATTACTTATAATTCACTCAAAGAGTAGCCAATGGACTTCAGAGGCAACAAAACGCCCCCTTCGTCAGGGCTACAAAACAAACCTTAAACATAATGAATAAAAAAACAATAATAATAAAACAAAACAAACAATTATAAAGGCTTATGTGCACATATATGTATACGAATATAACACATTTTTTTTTTAAACTACCTTTCTTTTATATATTTTTTTAATATCCATGTTATGCTCATACATAAGCCTTTGTCATTTTTTTTATTTTAATTTATTTTTATTATTATTGTTTCTCCCTCATTATGCTTTATGTTCATTTTGTGGGATGGTGAAGCAGGAGTTTTGTTGCCCCCAAAACGCTTTGGCTGTTTTTGTTTCATTGAATTATGAATAACTGGACTCTTTCATCTTTTGGTTTTGTGCCCATTATTTCTATACTTTGAATGGCTTCCAGGTACCCTGCGGGGGAGGCCTGTTTGTTTGAAAACAGCCTTACCAAAGCTTGTAAGCTTATTTCTTCCTTGTATTTGAACGGTTTGAAAAAAGCATTGAAATCCCAATGCATGTTCCTCTGTAGTTTTTTGACCCTCCACACTTGCAGCCCCACAGAAAAAAAGTCAGTGAACCCTAATACTGTACTAGCTAGACATGTACATAGATTATGAGTTTAGCTATTTTGTTCAAGCTACAAATATTTGAAATACTGCGTCCACTCAGATGGTAGTGATGGAGCCACCATCCTGCTGTCCCCTGGCCTGGTCACCTATCCATCCTTCATTAATCTCCATGTGACAGTCTGGGATCCCAGGGCCCTCTATTCTGTTTGTTTTGTAGATCTTTACCTTGGTGACACATTAGTGAAGACAAAGGGTTCACCTTACAGAGAGGAGGCACAGGAGGTTACAGGTCCTCGGGGGTCAGAGCAGATAAACAGGCAGAGATTATAAACATGAACACATATCAATGAACACCCAGAATCCTCAGTAAGGGCGTCCATTACTCACACACAGACAGGTGATAACGCACACCACAATGGATCTTCCTGTCGCCAAAGCTGGGTTGACTCTTCTGGTCTGGGTAAACCTTTATACACAACAGAGGTGACATTTCTCCCAGAGGTCTTCAATGCACTGCTCTGTCTAATGGCATAATTATACAGACAGACCTGAGAACATCTCCTACATTGTCCATCAGACAACAGCGGTAAGCAGAAAATATAACAGGCACCCACCAACAAGAACCCGTGATAACACGTCTATGATGCTTGTTGGCCATAAAAATAAACAGGCGGACAGCTTTTGCTTACTACTGTAAAAGAAGAACAATAAAAAGGCCAATCGATAGATGTCACCAAGCTGTGGAGAGGTCACCCACAGCCCAGGGACAGTCAGCAGAAGACTGCAGTGACCTCTGACCCCTTCTGTGCTGATTGATTGCATGACGCCATGATGCCCTGTTCAGAATCTGCTCCATCTTCAACCAGATGATTCAGTAGGAAACCAAAGTAGGAAGGAAATGACAAATAAAGAGAGCCTGTCACATACATACTTGAAGGTGGATCTGTAACTCAGTGATGGTGACTCTTGGTCAGTACAATGTCGGCCTGTTTCCAAGTAGTCTTGACAAATCTTTTTGTTTAAGATTACTGAATCATAAACTGTACACAGGGCAAGGGACAATACAATGCAGCTTCATCAAGGGAAATAGAGAAAACAATAAAACATGACTGTGCAATCTGCACAAAAAAAGTTACCTTGTTAAAAATACATTAAAATGCCAATACATTATGTACTTTACAGTCACATTTTAAATTTCTCCTCTACCCCTACTGAAGCCATATAGGTTTGGGGTTTTGGCAAGTACAGACAATACTGGTCTTGAAAACAAAATGACTATCTCAACCATATAGCCAAAAATACATAGCCCCCCCCCCACACACACACACTAAATGTTTGAGTTCAGCATTTGCAGTAAAGCATACATTTCAGATAATTGTACTCTTTCAACCTTCCATAGTTTAGGTCCTTTTCTGCTCCAGCATGACTGTGCCCTGTGCACAAAGCCAGCTCCATAAAGACATGGTTTGGCCAGTTTGATGTGGAGGAACTCAAGTGTTCTGCACAATGCCCCAACCTCAACCCTAATGAACACCATTGGGATGAGTTGGAAAAACCAACGGAGCCAGGTCTTCTAATCCAACATCAGTACCTGATCTCACAATTTAGGTACAAATTCCCAAGGACACACTCCAAAATCTTGCGAAAGACTTCTTAGAAGATTGGATGCTGAAAAAGCCACAGAAGGTGGTCAACTCCATATTAATGGCCATGGCTATGGAATGGAATGCACTACAAGCTCATATAGGGGTAATGGTCAGATGTTCACCAACTTTTGTTCACATAGTTTGTGTATCTATTTTTAAACTACAGATAACCAGATTCTTAGAAGAAATGATGGACCAAGATAGATACCATTTTGAGTCATTTTAGTCCTGGACTGATTTATGTGGTAGAAAATCTCTCATTTATCCCAGTGAAAGGGCGATATAAATGGTGATGGACGGAAAGTCAGTCCCTGAAGAGTCACTGATAGACTGCAAAGGAGAGAATAGAGAAACACACACTCAGTCATCCTGAACCGTTAGGATGACGAAATGAGAAGCAGACTCCACAGAAAATAACTGTTTCTGCAGAAAGATCAATAAAAGTCAATCGGCCTCTCTCAGCATCTAACAGTCCTCACAGGAATGAGGTGATATCTCTTGAGATTTCCGATGTGTAATGTATAGCACATAGAGAATCAGCCTATATGTCTCTGGATACATCTACAGCCTCTGTGGAAGAAAGCTCCAACATGCTGATCTGTAAGTTAACTCCCTGGGCTTGCCGAGTTCAAAAGCGTCAAAAGTAAGGTGATCAAATTTTCAAAACGAAATCCGGGGACATATTTTTTTTTAATTGGGAAATGGTAAACAATTTTATAAGCATATTTTCTTCAAATTATATATGCAGTGTATGTAGTATGTGTTAATGGAATGATTGTATGATATACAGTATCTCACAAAAGTGAGTACACCCCTCATATTTTTGTAAATATTTTATTATATCTTTTCATGTGACAACAATGAAGAAATTACACTTTTCTACAATGTAAAGTAGTGAGTGTACATCTTGTATAACAATGTAAATTTGCTCTCCCCTCAAAATAACTCAACACATAGCCATTAATGTCTAAACCACTGGCAACAAAAGTGAGTACACCCCTAAGTGAAAATATCCAAACTGGGCCCAATTAGCCATTTTCCCTCCCCAGTGTCATGTGACTTGTTAGTGTTACAAGGTCTCAGGTGTGAATGGGGAGGCGGTGTGTTAAATTCGGTGTTATTGCTCTCACTATCTTATACTGGTCACTGGAAGTTCAACATGGCACCTCATGGCAAAGAACTTTCTGAGAAAAGAATTGTTGCTCTACATAAAGATGGCCTAGGCTATAAGAAAATTGCCAAGACCCTGAAACTGAGCTGCAGCACGGGGGCCAAGACCATACAGCGGATTAACAGGACAAGTTCCACTCAGAACAGGCCTCGCCATGGTCAACCAAAGAAGTTGAGTGCACGTGCTCAGCATCATATCCAGAGGTTGTCTTTGGGAAACAGACGGATGAGTGCTGCCAGCATTGCTGCAGAGGTTCAACGGGTGGGGGGGTCAGCCTGTCAGTGCTCAGACCATACATTGCACACTGCATAAAATTGATCTGCATGGCTGTCATCCCAGAAGGAAGCCACTTCTACAGTTGATGCACAAGAAAGCCCACAGTTTAAGATAAGCAGACTAAGGACATGGATTACTGGAACCATGTCCTGTGGTCCGATGAGACCAAGATAAACGTATTTGGTTCAGATGGTGTCAAGCGTGTGTGGCGGCAACCAGGTGAGGAGTACAAAGACAAGTGTGTCTTGCCTACAGTCAAGCATGGTGGTGGGAGTGTCATGGTCTGGGGCTGCATGAGTGCTGCCGGCACTGGGGAGCTACAGTTGATTGAGGGAACCATGAATGCCAACATGTATTGTGACATACTGAAGCAGAGCATGATCCCCTCCCTTGAGAGACTGGGCTGCAGGGCAGTATTCCAACATGATAACAACCCCAAACACACCTCCAAGACGACCACTGCCTTGATAAAGAAGCTGATGGTAAAGGTGATGGACTGGCCAAGCATGTCTCCAGACCTAAACCCTATTGAGCATCTGTGGGGCATCCTCAAGCGGAAGGTGGAGGATCGCAAGGTCTCTAACATCCACCAGCTTTGTGATGTTATCATGGAGGAGTGGAAGAGGACTCCAGTGGCAACCTGTGAAGCTCTGGTTAATTCCATTCCCAAGAGGGTTAAGGCAGTGCTGGAAAATAATGGTGGCCACACAAAATATTGACACTTTGGGCCCAATTAGCACATTTTCACTTAGGGGTGTACTCACTTTTGTTGCCAAGTGGTTTAGACATTAATGGCTGTAGCCTATCAGTGCAACCTCACCAGTGCAGCCCATCAGTGCCACCTTATCAGTGTCCATCAGTGCAGCCTATCAGTGCCACCTCATCAGTGCCTATGAGTGCAGCTCATCAGTGCCCATCAGTACAGCCTCATCAGTGCCCACCCATGAAGGAGAAAAATTACTTATTTGCAAAATTTTATAACAGAAACTCACCTCCTCCTTGTGGCCAATGCATTCAGTCTGTAGCTCCATTCTTTTTTAAGGCAATTCCGCCCCTCTGGATTACATTACCCATAATTCTTTGTAGTACATCATCCAGGAGGGAGAGGGAGGAACACTGTGCTCTGTTCTCTCCCCTATGTACTGCCGCTGCATGGAGAGAGATGGGAGGAGGAAGCAGACATAGGGGGAGGGGGGTCACGTCTCTGTCCCCGGGATCGCAGCCCGCGGTTCTTCTAGCTGACAAATGTGGAGGAGGAGTGGCGGGCTACTCTACAAGCAGCACACAGTCAGGCTGGAGCCGCTCCAGCTCCTCTGTCAGTGTCAGGGTATTACTATGCACAGAGCTGGAACTGACTCCTCCCACAGCCAATGCGCCCCCAGCCCACAAGGAAACTGCTTGCCCAGGTCAGGATCTGCCCTGCAAAGCGGGGACAAAACCGGGGACAGACGTGGTCCGGGGACGTCTGGTCACGCTAGTCAAAAGGCCTCACAATTTTTTTTTTCCAGCTAAAACTTCATTTTGTTCTAAACAACAATCTCTGTGTGCCATAGCAAAACTATTAAAAATGACATTTGCTGTTTCAAGCTTTGCTATAAAAGTAATTCTATAAGCAAAATAGCTCATGCCAACACCTGCTAATTTGCTTCCAGAGAAAAGTGACACAGGTACCTGAACTACATACACATGCATTTCATCACAGTGCTGCTGCGATCCATTCATTTTTTTTTATTATTTTTTTTTTTTTTTTGCAGAAAGCAAGAGATTTCTCAAGGCGCACCAAAACAGAATTTTGTTCCACTAAAGATCCGTTTAAGACTACAACCACTAATCCAGGAAATGGCTTCAGGCCTTCATAGCTGAACAAGACACACATCTGCTTGATGCTTTCTATTTGGTCAGGTGACATACAGGTATGTGATTGAGTAAAAGATCAAGAATATCACTAGGCAAAGGAGCAGAAGAAATCATAAAATATGTCTGGGCAAAGGTGACAGGACTACATTATTAAAGAAGAACTCTGGGCAAAACCTAAACACAACTTCTGTACCCTGCTATGTATACATTCAGAACCATCTTTTTTTTTAAATGATGCTTATATAATGTACTAAAATCCATAATTACTTTAAAAAAATTTCTTCAAACCATACATCAGGCTGAGATGGGGAATTGATCTTGGAGGCTCTACAAATTGGCATTTTTTTATCCTAACATGTTTCAAGCAGTGGGGGGTTAGAGGGATATAATTGAGGCAGGCTTATAAGGAGAAACAACATACATTACCAATGTTCTTTTATAGTCCAGTGAGCAAATGGTAGTGGGGAAGGGGTGGGGTTGGCACAGCAATCTACAGAGCTATGTAGCATCACCCTCCAAGATATAATGTAGCAGATGTGTGGAAATCATATTAGTGGCCAAACAGAGCAATCATAATAGTGGCCAAACAGAGCAGGCAAATTAATTCTTATATTTCAGCTCAGCATTAATTATTTCTGCTTCAAAAAAAGGCATTACTGGTATCACTCCATTCACCAATCCAAAAACATAAAAGCCAAGTTTAATACTCTAAAACTGTATATACTGGGACTGGTAATGCCCCCATTGCCACCTCTGAATCAAGAAAAAATATTAATCCAACCTGCGTGCAAATGTTTCAGGTTTTTTTGCCATCATGTGCAGGTATTACCACCACAACTTTAGTGAAGATGGACAATAGTTATGGCAAACAGACAAATCATAAAACATACTTGCTACTTCCAAAGATGCATTTCGGCTGACAGATTCTCCCAGGTAGTTTCGTGCCACGCAGATATAAACCCCCTCGTCTGGTTTACTTCTTCGTCCATGGACAATGCGAAGGAAGAAGAGGGAACCGCTCGGCAACAGCATACGGTGAGAACGAGGGTCATCTTTGTCCGTCTCCACTCGTTCACCATCTTTGTACCACTCGATAATGGGAGTGGGACGACCTTCTGCTTTGCAGTTCAGCGTTGCCGGTTCTCCCTTAGAAACGATGTGATCCGATGGATGTTCTACTATTCTTGGTGGGAAATCCTCCAAACGGGGACGAGAGCCTGAACAATACAAAGCAACAAAAAAAAAGTCATCAATATACCGTTAGTGTATCTCAGAAGAAGACCAAACATCTTTATACAGATTCTGGTCCACAGGTTTTACGTCACAGAAAGCCATGGCATTTTCCCCCCTAAAAATAATGCAATAATGCCTCTATTTTCAAAAAGGCTATGTTCCAAAACATACAGCTACTGGAGTTTTAAAATCCAACTAATGAGCAAACCTTGAAAAGGGTGATAACCTCAAAGATTATATACTGTATGGCTAAACGTTTGTGGACACCTGACCAGAAAGCCTATATAAGCCTACTGGACATCCCATTCCATAACCATGGACATTAAAATGACATTGTCTCCCTTTGCGGCTATATCAGCCTCCATTCTTCTGGGAAGGCTTTTTCATAAGATTTTGGAGAATGTCTTTGGGAATTTGTGCCCATTTGTGAATTCAGGTACTGATTTTGGATGAGAAGACCTGGCTCACAATCAGAGTTCGAATTCATTACAAAGATGTTTATCAGGGTTGAGGTCAGGGCTCTGTAGAGGGCACTTGAGTTCCTCCACATCAAACTGGTCAACCTATATCTTTATTGAGCTGGCTTTGTACACAGAGGCACAGTCATTTTGGAAAAATAAAGGACCTTCCCAAAAATGTTATCATAAGGTTGGAAGAGCAAATTATTCAAAAACATCTTTGTATGCTGTACTATTAACAGTACCCTTCATTGGAACCACCTGAACTCAATCATTTGAAGGGGGTGTCTACATACGTTTAAGTCAAAGTGTAGGTTTGCTGGTGAGGGGGCCACAAACAATTGGTCATATAGTTTTAGCCATTTTGTTTGCCAGAACAATATTGTCTACCCTGTACTGAATCCCCAACCTGACATCGCTTCATCAAGAGTAATAGGGAAATTGAAAATGTGACACTAAAAACATACTGTAGTGGGATTTTAGATTTTTTTTATTGTCATCTAAAAAATAAAAAAACAAAACAAAAAGTAATTAGCCATATGTGGAGCATAAAACATTCCTATAGCATCATGGGAGGCAAACCTTTTTGTACATTTACCCATCTCTGCTAGAATAAGGAAAACACTTTGAGATCAGAGGACTGGGGATGCCATTAAATTATTTATCCCTGCAGAAAAGTTTAGTTTTTATAAAGTGATATTGCAATCTAATTATGAACCTATTTTACAGCGAAATTCAGTACTGCTTAGTAAAGCATTAGAAACACGAAACGCATTCTGCCAAGTTATAATACTCCTTATAGTTATTAGAACTTATTACTGCATATTACAAACGCATAATCCATGAAAAGCCGTATTAACTGAGAATGTCTAATTGCTTTCTAGGTTTAAAAGCTTCTTAGAGCTGCTAATTATCCCGAGCTGTGTGCAGTTTTTATAATTACTTTGTAGCAGTTTTGTATGGCTTTTTAGGCCTTGGCTATGAATAGCACCCTTACATTAGATTCTGTGCCACAGAGGTAAAGTCTCACGTGTGATGTAATTATTTTAACCAGGTCAAACTGCAATGAAGAAAAGCTTTGGTTATTTTTGAATATTTGTGATTCAGTACTAGACATCCTGTCCCTTTCTGCCAACAGGTTTTGTTCAAAACATAAAGAAAACCAGTCATTACCAGTCATTCACCCAGACAGTCCGGGTTTTGAATCATGTGTCCGGGTTTCAAGAGGACTGAAACCCGGACCCTTATTAAGACCAAGCTGTGGCTCCCCAAGTAATCAAGATATTACTACTCTCCTCGGAGCACCCAAAGGTGTCCCAGGGCGATAAAGTGTTCAGGTTTGGCTTGAAGAAAAGGTGGCACCTGGCAACCCTATTCTCAACTGCTGGGCTGCAGCCTTTCTTCTCCCGCCAGGTGCAGATATTGTAACCTTCTACAGTGCTCCCCAGTTTCCATAGGGCCCCCAACCTTCCACAGTAGCTCAAAATCTCCCCATGACCCCCTGAGAGCCTTTAGCCTCCTTAATTCTTCCCAAAGTGCCCCCAACCACCCACAATGCCCTTCCAGCTTGCCGCAGAGCCTTCAACCCTCCATAGTGCCCCGGAAGAAGTCAAGTGTGACAAAACTGGTCGGGCGAGGATACACAGACTTGTCATCGCAACTTTTTATCGGTACCGTTTGCAGTTCTTTCAATGTTATGCACAATTTTTGGCTACTTGTCTTACTGCATTGTTTCCAATAAACACCTTTAAAGAAGGTTTTTTACACTATTGGGGTGCCTTGTTTATATATTTTATGGCTATCACTGGGGTGTCTGGATGATTGGAATTCAGTGCAGGAGGAATGTGTTGTGAGACAAACGTCATCTGCATTACATCTCCTAAGGATACAGCTGAGATATGCAAATGCCTGCATGACCTTCCATAATAAAGGGTCCATCACTTTTGGTAAAGGTACATCCTGACCGTAATGTTGGTGACGTCACAAGGTGGAGGATTTATTTTGGCTTTGTTCCACATAAGTACTTCAGTTTGAGGTTCGTTCATCTGAATATCTGGTGTCTTCACTCAGCTTGTGTTGCTGCATTGGACCTTTAAGAGCACTTTTTGGACATTCTTTATTGTTTTATTATTAAGCCCAACTTTATCTATTCTTTGTATATTATCTGTTGTGTTATATCTCACATATGCTATCTTGCTTTTATAGACACAAGGGCCATATTGTTATTTTATTTCTCCATAGTGCCTGCCCCCAACTTCCAACAGTGTCTAACAGTGCTCCCTAACCTCCCACAGTGCTCTCTGGCCCTCTTCAAAAACCTCATCCCCTACAGGGCCACCGAGTCCCCTAATCCACTCCACATCCCCCACCCCCCTTCTCCTTTCTCCAGCCCCATTCAGTGGCTTCCAACATTTCAATACCTGATTTGCTTTCTCATACTCTTAGGCCTCATGCACACTAAGCTTAAAAATTCAGCTTTTACGGTTCTACGGTTTTCTTTTTCAGCCTGTAAATGCTCCTTTATGTTAGGGTATGTGGCCACACACACAGACATTTACAGGCGTATTAGAAGAGGAGAGAGTTTAGAGATTGAAAAAATAAAAATAAATAAATTGAGCGTTCAGGAGAGGAGCTTATGGGTAAAAAATGCTGAACGCGCCTAAGCGCTAAGCATGTTTGGCGCTTGAGTGTTCATTCAATCCAGTGGCCAGAAATAATATTGTGGCCAATGGAATTAATAAACCCCCAAATGCTTGATGCGCCTACAGCGTGTGCAAAACACATTTTTTTAGGCTGCTGTCAGGAGCAAAGGTGTCCAGAGAAGGAAAAAAAGATATCCTGTGTGTATAAACTTTATTATTTACTATTGAGGCATGGACATTTTTGGAAGAAATTTCAGGACCTGGTCTCAAAAAGGTTGAGAACCACTATTATAGATCACCTGAAGTTTGACCTCATAACAACATATGCCACCAATCTCCCAAGTGTGCATAACAGTGCCATATTAGGGGTTGCAGGGTTGTATGTCTGACATGGCTACTATTACTTATGAGCTAGAAGAAAGTATGTATTATCAAGCATGATTATAGGCAAATGACAGGGACATAATTGTCAAACCTCAGAGGGCTCATCACTGACTGTTCGCTATAAGATTCACCACAGAAAAAAGTACATAAAGCTGTCTATATTTGGTGACTGGGCTTTGGGTTGGCTGTCAATTTACAGCAGCCACTTTAAAACACCATAATGAAACATCAGAACTCCTTTAAGCTGTAGACAGTAGCCAGTGTCCCTTTGGTGGGGTCTACAACCCTTAATGTGACAACCGGAGCCTTTCCTGACCCCACTTTGACAAATTGGCTTGGCTGTTGTGAGAGTAAGCGATGACACCTCTGGGTCTCTGTCCTAAGTGATGGTGATTTTCTGCTAAGGGTCACAGCCAGTAACCTCGGCAGAGCTGTCCCACAGCCCACTGGAGACAGAGGGAGGCCCCATCAGTGGCAGGGTGAATGGTTTCTTCAGGGCCTCTTATGGTCTCCATGTCCACCTCCTCTTTAGCAGAATACAGAGTCATATATTAAACAGATATATAAGCAGATCTATTCATCCCCAAGCAGATTTTTGTTCGCACCTCAAGAGAAGCAAGAAAGACTACTGTGGGCCCAGAGTATCAACTTCAGGCTCTGACTTCAGGAACTCAACAAGCTAAATCAATTTCAAGCTTCTCATCAATAAATATAATTATAAAAAAGATGTGACTGTGTATTTACCACCTTCACCTAAAAGGCATAGCAGTTCCCCATCTTTTGACTAATTTACAGGTAATTTGGCAAATGGGCACACTTTGCTTGGTTAAGTGACAACTTGTGTATCACTAATCAGAAGAACATTATTGGGCATTAATGTATCTTTTCATACGGTGTAGGTCCTTTCTTTGGAAATGCAGCAGACTATTCCATACCGTAAGAAGAGGAACAGACTGTCTCAAAGGTCATTTTGTCTAGTCAAGTAGGCAATAAAATCTATAATTAAAATGTATCTAAAATGTCAATAACTTTTTTTTTTGGACAAACTAGGGAAAGGTTAAAAAAAATTTTTTTTTGCTATGTACAGGATAAAAACAGCACCCCCTATTTAATGTTTAGAATGGGTTGTATTTGTCATTAATATGATAAGGCAATGCATTTCATGGGCCTCTTCCTCAGAGCTCGAAAAATCTGAAGATACGGATCTCGAAGTTGGCAGCCAAACTTGAGCTGGAATAGGTGTTTTATAAACCTTACAAATAATTAGATATTTCCTTGATCTCCTTCATCACTTTAATTAATCCACATATTTCCAATATAGAAAATGCATCTAAAGGTCTATGAGAATACTGCCCAGTTGTTAGTGGTCAATGTTGGGGCAATGGCCCCCAGTACACTTACAAAAAAAACACCATGAAAGCTGAACCAATACTGGTTTAACCCTAACATGAACAAATAGAAGATCAAATATATTCCAGATCCTTATCTTTTGAATTTTCAAGTAATGAAGGAGGATCCCTTTAGCCCCTGAAATGTGTTGGTTATCTCACTGATAACAAATAAAACTAAGTCTGGGATGTCCAACAATGGAGTGGTGTTTTCATACTCCAACCTTTGTATAAATTTTAATAAGAACACCCCTTATTGGGTCCTTGGGCCTACTTCCACAAACCAACTACCAAAAATTAAAAAAATTAAAATAAATAAGTCTAGTATTCCTCCCCTTCTACTGAACAAGATTTTTTTTAGATGCCTGCTTGCCACTTCTTACCCTGGAGACACAACAGGAACCGAGAAGAAAGCCCCTTTTCTACCAGAACTGGTGTCTTTACTGGAATATTTCCCTTTATTCTTTTTCTGGTGACAACTTTAACATTTTAGATCCCCCATCACTTTCAGTCCCAATTGCAATGGTCACCAAGACAAATAAAGAGGGTGGAACTCTATAGTGAGGACACAGATGGCAATAAAAACCTGACAAGAGCTCGCACTCTTCTCCATTCTACATATGTACAGAGGGTGAAGATTATGAATACATAATTACATGATATCCATCTGTCAGGCCAAGGACATGAATGGTGTTTGAACTTAGAGGCCATAGACATCCTGCATATCCTCTCTGCAAGCTTAATATCCTGCACAGTCAATCCACAGAGAATAGACAAATACAGTCTTACATCTGATCTCCATCCCGAAAAGTCATAAACCACATCCAGGGGAGTAAAAAATTACTTAAGGAAAGATTTGGAAAGATTTGTAATATTTTAGCTTGAAGAGACCCCTGGCTCAGGAAAAGGAGAATGAGTGTAAAGGTAATGGTGAAGTTCCTGGCAGTGGAATTTTAAACTATAATGTAAACCTGGCTGGAGCTCCCATCATCGGTACAGAAGTCTCCAGGCTCACACCAGGAGAGATGGATGGAAAGAAGGATGCCTCCTCCAGCATAATGGTCACTTTCATATCCAACACACTTCTCCAAAGGGGTGAACTCAGCCACGGGGTCAAACGAAGTCATGAATGCAAAGGCCATTTAACCTGACATATTTTTGGTGGCTCCACACAGCAGTCTGTCTCCTCCAGCCCTCTCAGCTGTTGATGTGTAAGCTAATAACAGACAGACCCCTGCCGACCCTTAGGACCACCGTGTGACCTGCAGATCCATCTGCCAGAAGGAAGGCAGGTCAATGTATTCAGAATTTGGTTTGGGTTTGCCTCACTCATAATATATATAGCTCTGACATATTCCACAGTGCTGTACAGAGAAGTCACAGTCACATCCTTCTGCACCAGAAGAGCTTACACTCTAATGTGCTACTACAGTCGCACACAGGGTAAAGCCGGCCATATACCGTTCTAATCTCGGCCGGTTCAGCAGGAACCGGCCAAGATTGCAACATGTATGGGCAGGCGGAATTTACCAAAGTTGATCGATCACCTTGGGTACAACCAGCCTGTCAGATTTTACATGCGATTATTGCTAGAGGCTTGTTATAGCCATTAGCAACAATCACTGTTTTCTTCCAGTGGGGGTAGCTCCCCCGCCAGGATAACCCAATAGTTCCATGGAAAGGATTCCCCTGTTAACACTGTCTGTGTTGATGGGGGAATCGAGCGATTTTCTTTTTTGCAACCTCTGGTTGCAGGAAAGAAAACCACTCCGTCTATGGCCAGCCTTATGCCCTGTACACATGATCCGAAAATTGAACGACAGATTGTCCGTTCTTTTTTTTCCATGCTAGTCGTATATCAAACCTGAATAGTTTACTAAAGTAACACAAATTCTCATACGACAAAATAAAAAAAATCGGAAGTGACATCAGGTGTTGTAGTGGATTTGCATTGTATTTTTGGACGACAACTGTACTGATTCAACGAAAACCGTGCGATCTGGTATCGTACGAGTAAAATTTTCATGTTTGCCCGATCGGATAATATCGGATGAACTGTCGTGATTGGCTCTCGTTGGCTCTGTACTAACGATCAGATTATCGTACGATCGCGTCAAAAGCGGTATTTTTCGTCTGATTTTTGGATCGTGTGTACGAGCCATGAGTCTGCCAGTTAAAGCTGAACTCTAGACAAGCAGCTAAATACAAATTTGAAATAAATATACAATATTGGATTTACCTGCCAAAAGATCTGTGATATTGGTCTGCCAGGCGTCATGGCCTCCAATGCAATGGCAGCACAGTATGGTCAACACATCGCCAGCCTGCAGATTGCTGAAAGAGTAGCAGCACAGCAATGAAGTAATCTCTCTGCTCTCCCCTCCTGTCAGCACATTTGCATTGGAGCACATACTGTTTGGCTGTTAGTCCTGGCCGTTCCTCTCCCAGTCTGAGCACTTCCCCGCAGGGAATTACAGGATGCTAAACTGTAATCCAGGTACGTCCGCTAGCTGCAGTTATAAATACGGTTCTTTTTGCAATAAATCAGTTTATTTAAGTTTCTTATATATCTGCCTGGCGTTCGGCTATGAGGACTCATTCAAATGTGCAGCCAGAGGGCGGTAAAAGCAGGAATACGGTTTGGAGCTGCTCAGGGCCGTACACATGCCTTGATGCTTATCTACATGCCCATGGCAAAAATCAAACACATCACATTTGGTTGTCAGTACTGCTGCTGAACAATAAATGTAATTGGGCTGAGCCACAGCTGCGTGCAGTGGACAGGATTACTGTAGCTTGGCCCTTTTACAGTTAAAACAGGCGGTGAGGAGACAGATTGCCTTCCAGCTGCCTGCCAATCGCCTACTGAAAAGCAACCCACCATGGATTGCTTTTCAGCAAGGGCTTCCGTACATGGGAACAAGCTCTAAAACAGATTTCCAGAGAACTTTTGTCCAGTTTATGACAAGCACGGCATCCCGTAATGGATGATTCCTGCGCTAAATAGGAAGCGTGGGAGCAGAAGCACACATGCCACATTTGCCTTGCTGCACGCACACAGTAAAGAAAACACATAAACTAGATGTGAAATGCAATTAAGAGGAACACATTCTTCACAGTAACCCCGACACGTTTCATACTGTAATTAATGTCACACACCGATCATTCTATCATTAGGTCACTGCAAAATGATCCCTGTTCACATGCCGTGAAATGCGTTGTGTGACAGAGGAGGAAAGAGTAGCGGGTGAAAAATAACACAGCGGATTTTAATAACAAAACGCTATGAAACAGCTACGGCCTGTCACTGCGCCAATGCTTCAAAGTCACAAAGGCAGATATTACCCAGCCATGGGTCAAGCGGAAAAACAATACTCAGCCTGTACCAAAAAAATACATGAATACTGGATAGATACAACGTAGATAGAAAGATATAGATACTGTATGATCAAATGTTTGGAGACACCTGCCCATCACATCTATATGAAATTGTTTTACCTCCCATTCCAAAACCATTGGCATTCAGGTGTTGGCCTCCCATTATGGATATACCAGCTTCCACTCTAATGTCCCTTTTCTATTCCATCAGGACTGTGCTTTGGTTCCATACAGACATGGTTTCACCAGGTTGGTGTGGAGGAACTCCAGTGTCCTACACAGAGCCCTGACCTCAACCCTACTGAACACCTTAATGATGAACTGGAAGAACAAAGACTTTGAGCCAAGTCTTCTCAACATCAGTCCTTGACCTCAACATCATTTTGAATGGCATCCCAATGCTCTAGGCCAGGGGTCCTCAAACTTTTCAAACAAAGGGCCCATTTACTGTCCTTCAGAATTTAGGAGTGCCGGATTGAGGCCAGTGGGCGCAGAAAATGTCCAGGGCCCAGCATCAGTATGAAAAAATATGGCCTCAGGGTTGGTGGTCAGTAGGAGGAGGAGTAAAGCCCCTATCAGTAGGAGGAATAGTATCCCATCATTGGTATCAGTGGAAGAAATAGTGCCCCCTTGTTGGTGTCAGTGGGAGGAATAGTGCCCCAAGGGGCGGATAAAGGCTAGCGAAGGGCCACAACTGGCCCTCGGGCCGCAGTTTGGAGACCCCTGCTATAGGTAATGCAACTCCAATGCACCTGCACTGCAGCGCACCATAAAGCCCGTGCATTGTGGTGCTCTGCATCACCAAAAATCCTGCATGTCTGTTTTTCAATCTGTTCTTGTTCATTGGTCGCCTATTCAAAATGAATGGGTTGCCGTAATGCAATGAACAGTGTGAATGAATGAGCCATGACTGAATGATGTTCAATTTGCTCTGTGTACTATACATCAAATAGATGCAATTTATTCCTAAATAAAATACTTATTTTCACCTTTTTTCCTCCTTCCTTACGTCAGTGCTGCAACCTGCCACGGCCTCTTTTCAGTCACACAGTAGGTAAGGTTGTAACTTCCTGTCTACCTACATTCGAGTGACGGTTCTGAATGGCATTTCTCAGGATGGGTTTCCTTAAGGTGACAACGGTGGAACATGCCAATGTCATGCCTATGTAAATTGCCATGCACTGGTTCCGCCCCCGTGTTAGCTGATTGGCCAATATAAACCTGTCAAATTCAGTCTCATCTCCTGTCTGCTCTTACTGTTTTCCAGCCGCTGGTATAAAAGATGTTCCAGCCTTGTGATTGGTCGTACTCAGGGCTTTTTTCTCAGAAAATAGGTGCAGGTACTCCCCCTTCTGAGTCACCTCTTGTCTCCGCCCCCTACCCACCTCTGAGCACTATCCCTTGGTTCAACCTCCTATCCTACATCTCAGTACTGCCCCTTTTCACAAGAAAAGGGGCAGTACAGAACCAAGTATCATGTTGTGATTCTAGGTAATTTGCATGGAATTTGTTCAAGATAACAGAAAAGAAGTGAAATAAATCCCTTGCAATCAGCATCAGTAGACCCCAGCAACAATAGATCCTCCCCTGCAACAATAGAAAAAGCAGTGAAATAGATCTCCTGCAATCAGCAACAACAGAACCCCCTCTTCTGCTACAACAAAGATCCCCACAGCAACAAAAAATCCTCCCCTGTAACAATAACCCCCCCCACAAACAAAAATGCCCCCAGCAATAATATCTTCACCCAAGCAACAATAGATCTTCCAGCAGCCAGCATCAATAGACCCTCATAGACCACATAGATCACCCACCAGTAACAACAGATCACATAGATCACCCACCAGTAACAACAGATCACATAGATCACCCACCAGCAACAATAGACCTCCCCAACAATAACAGACCGCCGGCAACAATAGATCCCCCCAGTGACAACAGATCCCCCAGTAGCCAGTATCAATAAGCCCTCCAGCACACCAGAGCACCCCTTGCCATTACATACATTTAGTGCTGAAGGTGCTGGAACTGCGTTCCCCCATGTTTCCACTGAAAAAAACCTTGGCCATACTGGATAAAGAGGACGTCCATAGACACCACTGCTGTTCCAGCACACGGCGAGTCCAGATCCCTGTGCATGACAGTTGTTTCCAGTCGGCTGACTGTGCGGTTTTCCATCCCTCCATATTCTCTGTTCCTTCCACATCCAAGCAGCATTTCCTTTACCAGAATGTAAATGTAGATTTGTGTTTTTAATAAACGGTTCTATGCTTTTATTGATTCCTGTGTTGTGGCCACTCTATTGTGTCTCTACATACTTTTGAGGATCCTTCCCAGATCTGGTGAGCCCTGTTGCGGAACGGTTTGAGCTTCCATCCATCCATCCATCCCTGTGGTTCGGCCTGCATTCACTGTTTTCAAGGCTGTTGATCATCCTATGAACTCATACTAATACCAGCTCTGGAGCTACTTCTCTACATTCAAGTACTTTGCATAATTTTTAATATTGCCGTTTGCATTTCACCATCCCTATTCCATGGTCTTTGGCGTTTCAAACTGAGAGCACGGAAATACTTTTTTTCTTTTTACAATGGTGGAACATACCTATGTAATGTGTTGAGATGGTCACATGTAGTCTTCATCAGAAGCCAGGGTGACAACGCAAGAGCACAACTGGAAGACCGAGACAAGGCAAGGCGTTGTCACCCTAGCACAGGAAGTGCCGGACCTCGATGGCAGGATTACCAGAGAATATTTTAAACAAAGCTGACGATTTTAAAAGACTGAAAATCACTTTTGAAATTTAATTAAACGCTTATATGAGATTTTTGCATTTACATCTACTTTAAATATGTTTTGTATGCCAAACCGGAGCAATCAGAAACGCCAGGTAAATATTCAATCACACAAAATAACTCCAAAAACCAGCCGATGGTGGCGTCCTGCTTCAAACCCCACCCATACAAAAGGCGACATTTACATCTCTATTAGCATAGCGAACCCTTTGGGCACAATTTACCCGGCACACATAAACCCTGCCTGCGTATTTAGACTTATTACCATAATTGGGCCCTGACACACTCATTATTTGTCCTGCTAAAATGTTGACTTTATCCATTCATTTTTAAGATGAAACACTTATCAAGAATGAGGAATTCATGAATGAATTATTGATGAGGACGACACATTTTCTTCATGTGTGTTTTTTTTTTCTCCTTGTGACAGGTTGACGTTTTCATGGCCGTTTTGTCTTTGGTAACGTGGCAATATGATAGGGCGTCTTTGCCAATGGATGGGTAAAAAACAAAAAAATCTTGACTTTGTTATTATTATGGATGGTGTCCTTCACTAGAAAAATATTAGTCGAATGAGCCCTCGCAGATACGCTCGATTCCTGCACTTGGGATATCAATTATTTATTTGGAATGCGCTCCGGGGAAATTGGATCCCAACACTTCCCCAGCTAAGCTCATTGTTTAATCTCGCCTCCGTATACGGGGAAGGCTACCAATATGTTCAACGCTAATTCTGTAGGGGAAACCTGTTAGCTAATGAGGCCCCTTTCTCTCTCCCCCCCCCCCCCCCCCCCCCCCACCTTCTCTGGCAGACTGCAGGAGGAAGTGATTTGCATTGCAGGAGGGGGATTTGGAAGTATGCAGACCCCAGGGTGGAACTCACAACACACGGATGCAAATAACGGAAGCCAATTAGACAAAAGAGGATCGGGGAAGGTTACCTGCCTGATTTGGCAGCAGTTAAAGGCGCTGCGCCTGACTGAGCTCACTACTGTTAATCTGCGGCTCTCACTCACAGCCTTTGGATGAAAAATAAACAATTAAATGAAGATAAAAAGCATTTCTATCCAAATCACGATTTTTATTTTTTTTTTGGCCCCTTCTAATAGACCAAGTTAATCCTTTGAAATTTGAAAGTAAATCTGGCCATACACCAGTAGAATTTTGTTAGTGTTTGTTTTTTTGGCGCATTTTTTTGATTTTCGAATGGTTATTGATCTCAAATTGGAGATTGTTTTTGATTGTAATGACGAGGAGCAGGATGAAGAATTTTTCTTGGACAAATTAAATTCTACCTGTAAATGTGGTTTTCATTCAGGAAAGACTGTATATAGTGTAATGTTCATATTCTAGGCCAGCCTTTCTCAACCTTTTCAACACAGAGGAACCCTTAAAATAGTTCTCCAGTCTCGGGGAAACCCTGCTAAAAATGAGAAATCTACAACTCATGATACATTAGTGTGATGGTCATTGGGAAGAATGGTCCTTACACTTGTGGTCATTGGGAAGAATGGTCCTTACACTTGTGGTCATTGGGAAGAATGGTCCTTACACTTGTGGTCATTGGGAAGAATGGTCCTTACACTTGTGGTCATTGGGAAGAATGGTCCTTACACTTGTGGTCATTGGGAAGAATGGTCCTTACACTTGTGGTCATTGGGAAGAATGGTCCTTACACTTGTGGTCATTGGGAAGAATGGCCCTTACACTTGTGGTCATTGGGAGGAATTACCTCCTCACAGAAAGCTAAAAAGATCAATGGTGTCAGTGGGAACTTATCTGAGAGGCAGAAATTGCTCAATGCTGAAGGAACACCTAGCAACCTCTGGAGGAACCCTGGGATTCCACAGAACCCTGGTTGAGAATCACTGCTTCAGGCATAAATAAACCCATTTAATGTGTCTGGGATTCCATTCAAGTAGCAGGTCTGAACAAAATTTTAAGGGCTTTTAAATGAAAATGAGTTGACTCAATGGGGGAAAGGTACTAAAACTGGAGCACACAGAATGTGGTGCATCTAGGGAAGTAAGCTTTTTCAAAGCTTTAACCACTTACAGACTGGAAGATTTTCTCCCTTGGTGACCAGGCCATTTTTTGCGATACGGCACTGCGTCGCTTTAACGGACAACTGCGTGGTCACGCAATGCGGTACCCCACAAATAGAGCTTTCTTTTGGTGGTATTTGATCACCTCTGCGGTTTTTATTTTTGCGCTATAAACAAAAAAAAGCGTCAATTTTGAAAAAAAAACAAAACTATATTTTTACTTTTTGCTATAATAAATATCCCAAAAAAATGTAAAAAATCATCAATTTAGGCCAATATGTATTCCTCTACATATTTTTGGCAAAAAAAACCCAACAACGCAATAGAAGTATATTGTTTGGTTTGCTCTAAAGTTATAGCGTCTACAAAATAGGGGATAGATTTATGGCATTTTAAATTTCTTTTTTTTTTTACTAGTAATGGCGGCGATCTGCGATTTTTAGTGGGACTACGACGTTGTGGCGGACAGATCGGACACTTTTGACACTTTTTTGGGACCATTGACATTTATACAGCAATCAGTGCTATAAAAAATGCACCGATTACTGTGTAAATGTCACTGGCAGGGAAGGGGTTAACCCCAGGGGTGATCAAGGGGTTAAATGTGTTTCCTGGGAGGTGTTTCTAACTGTGGGGGGAGTGCACTGACTGAAGGAGGAGACCGATCGCTGTTCATAATCACTAGGAACAGCAGGTCTCTCTCTCTCCTCCCCTGTCAGAACAGGGGTCTGTTTACATTGCCAGATCCCCGTTCTGGCTCTTTCCCGCGATCACAGGTGGCTGGTGGACATCGCGGCAGCCGGCCACGTACATCAGGTCCCCAGCCATGCAGCGGGGTCACGCTCGCCTGCTATGGCTCTTAAAGGAGCAGACGTACCAGTACAGCGATTCGCAGGAACGAGCCGACCTGCCGCAGTATAATGACGGCGGCTGGTCGCCAAGTGGTTAATTAACAAGCTGAAATTAGAAGCGGGTTGGTTACTATGCACAGCTGCACCAGATTCTGTGTGCACCAGTTTTTGTAAATCAACCCCAATAATGGCAAGATTGAATGCTCGAAGGAACAATTTTTCTGAATTTACGTACGAACATTCAAACCAAATTCTACTGGTGCATGGCCAGCTGAAGTCTCCCTTAAAAAGAAAAAAAAATGATGCCTTGCTTGAAAGGACAAAATCCTGTGCTATAAAGCTTGGACTCTACTGTCCCTACCGACATCGTCCTACTTCCCTTTGTTTCAGGACCATTGTAACCATTACACTCAATTAGTGGCGGCCCGTGTATTGTGGGCGCACGCCCGCCGCCGCCCCCCCATCCACGCGCCCGGCCCCTTTCAGGACGCCAGATGCATGGATTCCTATGGCGGGGGTGGTACATTTTGAAGCACCTGATTAGAGCCAGAGGCTCTAATAGGCTTCAAAATAGGGTGGGCTTGGGGCGCAGAGAGTGCGCCCTGATCCCACCCAATTGTGTGACGACAGCAAATTAATTTTCTCTATTTTCACACTAACCTTCCTCCCCGCTAATCAGGAGGCAGGGTGTCAGACTTGTTTCCTGATTGGCCAAAGCGCCAGGCCACCCTATTGGATGCCTAGCGCTTAGGAAGAGGAGCGGAGGAGACACACACTGAAGTGGAGGTCCCTGCCTCTCTGGTGCACTTGGAGAGGAGCTGCTGCCTGTCAGTAAGTGCCAGGGGGTCTGTCACAGAGCCGCGCGGGGGGGCGCTGATGGGGGTGCTGCCAGAGCGTGAGCCCCGCAAGTGGGGGGGGGGGGGGGGCTGGTGGGCACAGTGGCTGCATATGATGGGCACAAGTGGCTGCATTTGATGGGCACAAGTGGCTGCATATGATGGGCACATGTGGCTGCATATGGTGGTCACAAGTGGCTGCATATGGTGGTCACAAGTGGCTACGTTTGATGGGCACAAGTGACTACATTTGATGGGCACAAGTGGCTGCATTTGATGGGCACAAGTGGCTGCATATGATGGGCACAGTGGCTGCATTTCATGGGCACAATGGCTGCAATTGATGGGCACAGTGGCTGCATTTCATGGGCACAGTGGCTGCATATGATGGGCACAGTGGCTGCATTTCATGGGCACAGTGGCTGCAATTGATGGGCACAGTGGCTGCATTTCATGGGCACAGTGGCTGCAATTGATGGGCACAGTGGCTGCATTTTCTGGGCACAGTGGCTGCATTTTCTGGGCACAGTGGCTGCATTTTCTGGGCACAGTGGCTGCATTTCATGGGCACAGTGGCTGCATTTCATGGGCACAGTGAGGCTGCAATTGATGGGGGGTGGGTTTCAGTATTTTTCAGTTTGTTTGCGCCCCCAAAAGAATTTTCAGCACCAGCCGCCACTGCACCCAATGTCATTCTATCCAACTGTGGCCTCTCCTCCATCTAACAAGTTATTAGAAACTCATCCCAGTGGCCCCTTTTAGAATGTTGGTGTTGCTCAAAAACATATCTAAACTTTTGGATGGAGTGGTTAGGCATTAGAACCTCTGTCAGGTTTTAAGTGCTCATTATTTTTATGATTACAAGGAGCACTGGATTTATCAATTTCTATGGTATAGTCATGGCTTTAATATTGGAGTTCACAAGAAGCTCTATTTTTCTAGAGCTCTTATAGACGGTCCTTAGGGAAACATACAGTCCCGGCAGGAAATAGAGATGTCACTTCACTTGTAAAGTCCAAAATAAGATTTTATCTGAATCCACCAGGGAAAAGGTCTTTCATGGGGTGACAAACTAAACCAAAAATAATCTTTAGGCCCCTTTCATACGAGGCGGGCTCCGTTTTTACGGAGCCCGCCTCGGTCCGCCGGCTCAGCGGGAGATCTGTCCGTTGATCTCCGCTGAGCCGGCGGATGACAGGTCCCTCTCTGCTCACTGAGTGAGGAGGGGCTTGTCAGGCGCCGCTGCTGCCTATGGAGGGATCGGACGAAAACGGACAGCGTGTCCGTTTTCGTCAGATCTCACCCGATCCGATCCGCCAGCGACGGATCTGGACGTAGAGCCATACGTCTGCTATTAACGGATCGGACGGGGTCGGATGTCAGCGGACATGTCTCCGCTGACATCCGACGCTCCATAGGCTAACATGGATCGCCCGTTCAGGTCTGCCGTCAAAACTGACAGGCGGACCTGAACGGTCCGATCGTGTGAAAGGGGCCTTACACAAGTTAAAATACTTGCTATATTGACATTTCTGTCCAGCCCTAATTTCATTCTACAGAGATTTACCCCAATTGTCCCAATGACCATACCTCCCAACTTTTTCAGATAGGAAGAGGGACAACTATTAGCCAAGGTATGTAGGCATAAGAAAGCACCCCCTGCCACGCCCCCTTAAAGGGGAATGATACAAAAAAATAAATGATTAGTTAAACCCACAAGGGCTTTTTTTTACCACTACTATTCCTTTATATTGGCTTTTGAAATTTACTTATGCAGCAAATTAGAAATTGGATGGAAGGTTTAGCTCTGGGAAACACATTGTGATAAATAAATAGTGCATTTTATATACAACTAAATAGATCAGACCAAAATGAGGGACAAATGAGGAGGAAAGAAGGACTTTGTTCGAAATCAGGGACGGTTAGAAGCTATGCCATACTGGTGACCAGGTAACTAGAACTGAAAGTAAGAAAAATCTAGAATTTTACAGTTTTATGAAAAGCTAGAACAGAGGGGAAATCATCCCTTCTTGTTTATGTGACAATTGTCTGAGAAGGGATTTCTCCTCACTTTAAAAATAATTCCTGTTGTGCCTTCAGGACAGGAAGTGAAGGAAAACCTCCCCAGAAGGGAAAAAAAAAAACACGGGTTATCAACATTCCTACCTTTATCCAAAAAAATAAATAAAGTCTTGGCTTTAGATATAATTTAAGAAAAACTTTTCATTTGAATAGCCAACAAAAAAAACCTGCAATCCTTTTAGGCAAAGAAGGCCACCGCAATGCAGGTACATTTACATACATGTGTTGCAGAGTGTTGGAGTGCATGTCCCTTGATTGACACTGTATATGTGCGTTGGGGTGCTATTCAGAATGCATTGCGGTCTAAAAGAAGAACTACCGGTATATGGATGGAATGTGACAAGATGATGCAGTTGAGATATTATGATGACCATCATCATACTGAGCCCTGATGACTTTGCCTTTTTTCGAATCAGGAGCTTCTGTACAATACTCCAAGGAAAAAATTCTGCTGACCCCACCTCAATGATCCCCAGAAGCCACTCTAGTGAATTCTGGATGAGGTGAAACAGGTCATGCCAGGAGAATATACTGGCTCTTAGCTACAGCAATAAAAGCCCAAAAGTCTGAGTGTTCCTGTGGAAGACATGCCAATAAAACCGAGTGGGGGGTCAAATCACTTTTTTATCGAGACTTGACATGGACGTTTTTTAAAGGTCTTTCCACAGAGTCATTGAAAGTCCAGGTCCCCTCCTGACCCTCTTTTTTACGTCCGGCATACCAGGGATTTACTGATTAGCTGACCCTCATTGTTCTAGCACCATGTAAATCTCCAATGGCTGGGTCTTGCCTCTTTGTCACCTTCCAAGAGGCCCTTTCACATTCTGATCCTGCCTCCACCAGTTGCTATAGATCTCATCTTAAAGAAATACCCAAAAAACAGATAATCTGTCTTGATCCCACTGTCCGAAAAATAAAAGACCGGGGCCTGACAATTGCTCTATTCTACCATCTTCCACCCAATGCCAAATGACTTGACGAGGTCTTCTCAACTGGCCGGCCCTGGGAATTCAATTGCTAATGCACTTTCGGATTAGGGTGGAAAACTATTTTATAGCATCAAGGACAATACGTCTTGCTAAAGACAAAAGGAGACAATAAAATTCACAGCTAATAGCACCTAGGAGAAACAACATTTAATTGTTGCCTTTCTCCAAGCATCAGTGTTTTTTTTTCTTTAAGGTTAGACTTGGGTTCATGAAGAATTATTTTGTCGGTTCCTGGGAGGTGTTAAAAGACAATATGGAAAAAGGATGATTTACGAGCTCCAGGATATCCATGGCCCTCTCAAACTTCTGTGTTGTCAGCTGAGGCCTGACCTCAAAAAAAATTATTTTCAATGAAACATCAGCTTGACTACTGGCTGACACTTTGATTTACTGTTACGGGGCCATGTCAACCATCATATCATGGAAGGCTGTGTGAAGGGGCACGCAGGCCGAGCAATCCAGATTTATCATCAATTTATTGTGAAGAAAGAAGAAAAAAAATGAATGTGTGCTGCAATATTTCACATAAAACCCACAACAATAGCGTGACTGTGCTCCCAACACAAGCGGTTTGACCCCATTGCATCGTGCTAGCACAATAGCCTAAAATATTATTAATGTTATAATCTGGCCATTGGAGTGCTATGATTCCACTGGTGTATTCATATGTAATCTGTGCTGAACAGAAACTGGTGAAGCTGATTATATGGAGAATTCACACTTCTAGAAGTGAAAAGAAAGAGAGAGAAGAATAGAGATAAAAGAGAGTGAGAGCAAAGAAGAGAGAAGAGAAAAGAGAAAGAGGATAGAAGTGAGAAGAGGGGGAAAAAAGAGGAGAAAAGGGAGAGAAAAGAGAGGTGGAAGAAAGGGAGAGAAGAGGAAATAAAAGAAAAGAAAGAGGGGGAAAAAAGAGAAAAGAGGAGTACAGAAAAGAAAAGCAAAGAAAAGAGAGGGGGGAGGGTTAAAGAGAGAAAGAAGGCAAGAGAGAGAGGACAGATGGGAGAGAGGAGAAAAAAAAAGAGAAGGAAAAGAAGAGGGAGAAAAGAAAAAACACAGGGGAAAAAAATGGAGAGGGGAGAAAAGTGAAAGGGAAAAACAGAGAAAAAAAGGAGAGGGGAAAAAGAGAGAGGGAACAAAAAGAGTGGAGGGAAGAAAAAAGAGAATGGACAAAAAAGAGAGGGGAAAGAAGAGAGAGAAGAGAAAAGAGAGAGGAAAGAAGAGAGAGAAAAGAGAAGAGAGAGAAGAGAGGGGAAAGAAGAGAGAGAAGAGAGGGGAAAGAGGGGAAAGAAGAGAGAGAAGAAAAAAGAGAGAGGGGAAAGAAGAGAGAGAAGAAAAAAAGAGAGAGGGGAAAGAAGAGAGAGAAGAAAAAAGAGATAGGGGAAAGAAGAGAGAGAAGAGAAAAGAGAGAGAGAGAGGAGAGAGAAAAGAAAGTGGGGAGAGAGAGGGGAAAGAAGAGAGAGGCTAGTAAAGAGAGAGAGGAGGAAACTAGGGGAAAGAAGAGAGAGGAGAGAAAAGAGAGAGGAGAGAAAAGAGAGAGGGGGAAAAAGAGAGAGGGGAAAGAAGAGAGAGGCTAGTAAAGAGAGAGAGGAGGAAACTAGGGGAAAGAAGAGAGAGGAGAGAAAAGAGAGAGGGGGAAAAAGAGAGAGGGGAAAGAAGAGAGAGGCTAGTAAAGAGAGAGAGGAGGAAACTAGGGGAAAGAAGAGAGAGGAGAGAAAAGAGAGAGGAGAGAAAAGAGAGAGGGGGGAAAAAGAGAGAGGGGAAAGAAGAGAGAGGCTAGTAAAGAGAGAGAGGAGGAAACTAGGGGAAAGAAGAGAGAGGAGAGAAAAGAGAGAGGGGGAAAAAGAGAGAGGGGAAAGAAGAGAGAGGCTAGTAAAGAGAGAGGAGGAAATAGGGTAAAGAAGGGAAGGAGGATGGTAGGAAAGGGAGATAATATACAGATCTGCTGTATATTTGTGGAATGTCTATCTATCTTTTACTCCATGTATCAATAAATATTATACAACATTTTTTGGATCTGAGACCTACAAGGACATCATCAAGAGGTTGGTTTACTAAAGGCAAATGGACAGTGCACTTTTCAAGAGCAGTTCCTCCAGATCCTAATAAATGACTTCCATCATCCAATCATGTGGGGTTTTTTTTCCCTGCATGTGATTGGGTATTCTCAATGAAGCTTTACCTCATTTACTAAGCTCTGGTGCAACTGCACTTTGCAAATTGCACAGTCTATTTGCCTTTAGTAAACCAACCCCTAAGTCTCCTTGTACATGAAACATTAGCTAGCTGTGACCACATTGATTTCTGGAACGTTTGGAATATTAGTTTCCCAGTGATCAATGCTTATTGATGAGGAGATGTCAGATAAAGTTTTAATAAACCTCCAACCGACACAAACCATGTGATATGGATATTAATCAGTGTGCAATTCCAAATGACAAGTTTTAAAGAGTATTTGCAAATTACATGTTATAATTAAAAAAAATATATAACCTACCATCTCACTAGCCACTGATGAGTTGGATATGGCATGAGGCCACCCTATGCTGGTCACGACTGACAAGCTGTTGCTTAGCTGAGACATACAAACCCCGAGGCTCACTACAATTTTACAATGCTTGAATGAGGTCACAAACATCTGATTTCCTGTAACTTGTTATGGCAATTTGCAACACGTTAATAAACCTTTGACGCGTTTTCTGAGGCTCAATGTACCACCGGTCTTGTTTATTTAGCTCTAAAAATGATATACTCCCTCCCCCACTTCCTACATCCCCTATCTATTGTTTGGGATAATAGGAAGGAATGTCAACCAACCTCTCAGCTGGCCTGGCCTTGACATCACCAGTGCGCAAAACCCTCCAAACACGTCTCGCCTGGTCTCTGCGCGAATGGCAAATATACATCTATGAGACCCCCAGAGACTGACACTGATGTAACATGATGGAGCAGCTGATACTTATTCCACGGCTTTATTATATACAGTAGTATGAAATGGGGGATGTACGGCCATAATCCGTTCACTGGAGATTTGTATCAGGAATAAGGAACGGCTCACAATCATTTCATAGCTCAGTATTTTTATGCAATTGTAGAGTACATAATGTCTTCATTTTTATTTAATTAAATGGTAAAAAAACTTTTCACTGTGTATGGACTCTGCACAGTACTACTTCTCTTGTCCTGTATACTGGGTGTAATTCTCAGTATCTGTTCTTATTCTGTATGTATGGACTCCGCACAATACTACTTCTCTTGTCCTGTATGCTGGGTGTAATTCTCAGTATCTGTTCTTATTCTGTATGTATGGACTCCGCACAATACTACTTCTCTTGTCCTGTATGCTGGGTGTAATTCTCAGTACATGTCCTTATTCTGTATGTATGGACTTTGCACAGTACTACTTCTCTTGTCCTGTATACTGGGTGTAATTCTCAGTATCTGTTCTTATTCTGTATGTATGGACTTTGCACAGTACCACTTCTCTTGTCCTGTATGCCGGGTGTAATTCTCAGTACATGTCCTTATTCTGTATGTATGGACTCGGCACAGTACTACTCCACTTGTCCTGTATACTGGGTGTAATTCTCAGTGTCTGTTCTTATTCTGTATGTATGGACTTTGCACAGTACCACTTCTCTTGTCCTGTATGCCGGGTGTAATTCTCAGTACATGTCCTTATTCTGTATGTATGGACTTTGCACAGTACCACTTCTCTTGTCCTGTATACTGGGTGTAATTCTCAGTATCTGGTCTTATTCTGTATGTATGGACTCTGCACAGTACCACTTCTCTTGTCCTGTATGCCGGGTGTAATTCTCAGTACATGTCCTTATTCTGTATGTATGGACTCTGCACAGTACTACTTCTCTAATACTGAGAATTACACCCAGCATACAGGACAAGAGAAGTAGTACTGTGCAGAGTCCATACATACAGAATAAGGACATGTACTGAGAATTACACCCAGTATACAGGACATGTCATTCTGTATGTATGGACTCTGCACAGTACTACTTCTTTTGTCCTGTATACTGGGTGTAATTCTCAGTATCTGGTCTTACTCTGGATCTGTGAACATTACATATATTGTCATATACACAAACATTATTAGAATGCAGTAATAGGTAATAAGTTCCCATCTCTGCTTTGCTCCCGTCTCGCTGCCTCCACTAAGTGGAACCCATTATAAATATCTGGAGTGGGTTAGCAATGAAGATTGCGACCCTGAACACGGCGACTGCATCGTGCGCACTGCTCTGCTATGTCCTTGTCCTATATGATGTGTTATACACAGAGAATACCGTATAATAATACCGTATGAGATAATACCATACAATGTAGTACCAGGCTCGGATGGGTGGTATGGTTACAAAGGCCAAGGCCTGAAACAGCTGTATTTCCAGTAGGCTTAGGCTGCAGGAAATACAGCTAACGCTGTTTTACTTCATTTCATTTTTATCGTTTATCTAAACTCAAGTACAAAAAATGTTATATATTGCAGCTTACCTGTCCCTCAGATGTGATGTGTGCATTCATTTTCATTTTTCCCTTTTCTTTTCACCTGGGGATCCTGCCAGTAACACACTTCCTGTGGTAGGGTAACAAAGCTCACTCACTGTATTAGAACATTGGAGGAGCAGCATTGTCATTATTGTGAAAATAAAGGAAAAAAGTGTGAAAAGAATATAGCACCCTCTAGTGTGTGCTAGAAGTAGAGCAGGCAAACCATACTCTGCCTCATGCTGTAAATTTGTAAGTCTGCAATTGGGTCAGGGTAATTGTAGTTCAAAGCTGGATGACTCATCTCAGCAGCTCTCTGGTGCCTCCCCCTGTTTCCAGATTGTTGGAGAACCTTCTGGAAGATAGTGGGTGGAGACTAGGAGGGCTCAGCATATTTAGAGGTCCCTGACCAATCCCCGGAGTGGGCCTGGCAGGAAGCTTTTAATTATTGATGAGTCATGCCAGAAGGGCAGTGGGGTGGAAGATGGAGATAAAGTGTTGAGGAAGCTGTTGGTGGCCCGGAGGGGAAATCCCTAGCCTGGGGGAGGGGGGGGTGTCCTGCCTTGGGCTGGGGCTCGGGTGCTGGAACGATCCTGCCAAAAACACAAAGGGAGGAGGCCCTTCCTTGAGGCATGGGAGCAAGAGAGGACAGAGTGAGTAATTCAGCACTGGTGGGAACTGACCAAGGGGGGCGACTGCCATATGTAGCCAGTCTCCCTTGAACACGGCGGTGGGCTTAAGTCTTCTAACTTTTCCCTGGGAGATCTCCAGAGAGTCAGCCAGGTGGGCTGGTGAAGAGGCAGCTGCAGCCAGGTGGGGGCTAGCATTGCCTGGAGAAGTGGTGCTGGGATCACTGGTCACATAGGAAGCAGAAGTAAAGGTTACACACAGCTTCACTCCACATGTGCTATTTTTAAGGGACTGAGGGTTCCTGCCTGTAAGGGGCTATTACTGAACTTGATAAGGAGTCTGTCAGGTCCATCAGGAGTGAATCAGCAGAAGTAGTGCAGGAAAGGAACAAAAAAGTGTGTGCAGAAGGAAAGCTGAAGAGGAGTCTGTATATAGGATGTTGTCCCTGAAGTTCCTGTTGAAGTCAAGTGGACATCCCATAACCGCCTATCCCATCCAAGTCGTTAACCCTCTAACAAACAAAAAAAACCAAGGTACAGACTATTCCCTGATTCTGTGTGTCTGTAATGATTCTGTGTGCCTGGCTGTGCAGGAGTGTGGGATCCCTGTTCATCGGCAGCTCCTACGTGGGGTGTGCTACAAGAAGAAAACAGATACAGCCACAGTGGTGGCCGCTCTGTTAGGGGCGCCGCACCCCTAATCTACATGCAGGGTGCCGGACGCATGGATTTCAATGGGGCTTTTTTTTTGGAAGCTGATGATTTCCCACCCAGTTGTGTGACAATATTAAAGCGGAGTTCCACCCAAAAATGGAACTTCCACTTTAAGGGAGGTGACCCCCTGAAATGCCACATTTGGCATGCCATTTTTTTTGGGGGGGGAAGCGGATATCCTCTTTTTAGAGGGTCCCAGCTCCCACTTCCTCCAGGCGCACTGCAGCACCGGAAGGGAGCTCACCTCTCTCCCCTCCCTCTCGGCCATCATCTGAGACATGTCAAAGGTCCCAGATGATTGCCTGGCCAGTCACGGTGCGCGGTGGGGCTCGCACATGCGCAGTGGGTGCTGCACAGCCGGGCGCCCACAGTTACAATGCCGGCGCTGCAGAGAGGAGGGGGAGACGAGCGGGGCTTCGCTCCCCCCATCGCTGGGCCCTGGGATAAGTGTCTGATTATTAAAAGTCAGCAGGTGCAGTATTTGTAGCTGCTGACTTATTTTTTTTAAGCAGAACTCCGCTTTAATATTCGCTATTGTCTTCCTGATTCTCCTCCTTGCCAATCAGGAAGCGGGTCCTGAGACCAGATTGGCCGAGAGGAGAAGCGACCGTATTGGCCGCCGAGGATGAGTCACAGTGGGAAGCTGCCCGTGACCTAGATGGGGTAAGTGCGGGGCTGGTGGGTGGACGGGCAAGCAGCGGGGGGGGGTATTGTGTGTATTTTGACTGACGGACCGGCGGACTGACCAAAAGGGAGGGGGGGTTTGGTTGACAGACTAACAGAAGGGGGGGGGCTTGTTTGCCGCGCCCCCCCCCACCCAAGAGTGGAGCACCAGCCACCCACATGTAAGAATGGTAATCTGATGTGTGTCCCTTGCCTATACATTATCTGCTAAAATCCCACCTTAGAAGAGCCGGGGGTATGGGTTGGTGGGCCGGGGGTGCATGTAAATGTTCAATAAACAGAATAATAGAATAAACGAGAACAAAAAAATTTTTTTTTTCTTTTTTACACAATTCTTTGCGGTGCATTAACCCACATTTGGTCAAACGTGAACATGCATTGCATTAAGGCAGGCCATTCGAAATGAATGAACTACCAATGCACTCTAAAGTGCCTAAAATTGCATACCCTCCAATTGCACATGACCCTTTTTTCCTAAGGCAGCACACTACCATGCATTGTGGTTTGCTACAACTCGGGTGCATTACGTTAAGCTGACCATACATTATACAATTCCCTTGTACAATTTTCCTTTAGATTTACCAAAACCATATAATATGAGGTCAAACCTAAACACTTTCCATTTGTATGCAATCAGGCAGGCCCTCGAACTGCATAGTTGAAGGTAAATGTAAAGGAAATTGAAGAAGAAAATTGTATAATGTATGGCCAACTTTAGCGTGCCGGAATACCATATTCACCATGAATGGCACCGCAGCAAAGCAATACATTACATGCGTGACTGACAGTGACATGAATTTGACCCCCTTATTTCACATTCTAAACGAATAGGCTACTAATACACTCTAAAGTGCTTAAAACTGTAAAGTAGTGCGTTTAGTAACAACTCCTTACCCTGGTTTGCGGCTCATTACAAAAAAAACGCATGCGTTGCAGAGTCTGAATCCAGCCTAAATATTGCCCAAAGGCTACAAATCCATGGCCGCCAGTCTGGAAAATTTCTGTTGCTAAAATGTAAGATCCAGAAGGGCAGCCTTTATTGTACACAGGAGCTGGGCCAGCACCGCTTCTCAATGAAAAGACAGATAAATAACACATCCTACCGACTTCGTACCATCCCACAGAAGCCCTTATATATAATCGATCGATAACCTTACATTTTTACAAAAAATATGCAGCGCAACAAGCGCGTCGGAGAGCCTCTGTGTTGGCGCTGTAGACTATGTACTGATCAGGCGTTCAGCTAATTCTCCGTCCTCCCGCGACGTCTCCCCAGCACAAGGTATGACATTAATCTGCAGTAATTACATAGAGATATCGACACAGGACAGGTAATGGCAAATTGTTTGTTTATCCGCGATTACAATTCACAGCAACGCAAAGCGGGATTCACCGCCATAATCACAGGTAATTAAGGGATAACACCGGAGTGCTGCAGAACAACACAGCACAGGGACACGGAGAGTGCTAATCATGAAAGGATGGAACAGCAGGGAGAGGGAAACCCGGGACAGCCCTGCTGACTTCTGGGTAAAAAAAAAAACTTCAAAAGCATACGCAGTGTCACTATCATGGGGATAAAAAGTCTGTGCACCTCCTTCATTAGACACTATGGCCACCTACCTCTCCAAGGCTGCAGAGATATTTTACTTTGCTACTGGTTTTCCTTTGTTCTGCTGATCTCCTGCACTCTTTTTGCAGCCGCTTCCTGTCTACAGGCACTCTGGCAATGGCTGCATGGTATTCCTTAGAGCTTCTTTCCCAGAGGTGACAATGGTGAGACGTGTCCGTAGTACTGATGCAGCTTTCTCCGAAAGGACTAGAGGCAGGGTGACAACGCAGGAACATAATTGGGAGACAGGGACAGAGCGTTGTCACCCTAGAACAGGAATAAGGGACCTTCATGGCAGATCACCAGGGATTGATTTCATGAAAGCTTCATCTTTAAAAAGAATGAAAGTGACTTTTAAAAGGACATTGACATGTTAAAGAGTATAGAAGATTTTAGTGGTCTAGTTTATGGAGACTATAAAGACATTAAACACGGGGTCATTATAGAGGAAATAAAGCAGCATTGCCAGTTTGAAAGAAGGGGAGTGTTAGATGAGATTTAGATACTTTTTGATTTGACTTCAGTTCTTTTTTAACCTTTTGGAATAAAGCTTTTACATAAATAAAAGAGGATTATTCTAAGCACCCCCGTCAGTGGTAGTTGGTTTGTCTTAACCCTCTAAATGATACATGTGCAGAGCAGTTTGCTCTGTTGAAAAACAATAGACTTACTGGCTGGATCGCCAAGTGAAAAAGAAAGAAAAGCTTAAAGAGGAACTGCAGTCTGCTCACATAATTTGTAATAAAAACATCTTTGCCATTCTGAAGCTTCCCTCCAACCACTTTGCATATTATTTTATATATACTGTGATTCTGTACTTGCCAAATATGCTGCAGAAAACTCCCTCCACTGAGTCTGGCTGCAACCATTTTAACTGTGGGCAGCTAAAGCTGCTGCCTGTTCACTTCCTGGATTTACACAGACACACAGAGGTATACCTCCAGCTCTGCAGCTCTCATTGGCCCTCTTATGACTCATCCTCCCTCCCTACCAGGTAAACTCCCACAAGAGTGAGTGAGAGAGAGAGCTGTGCATGATGTCATAAGCCTAGGCTTTTTACCAGACAAGAAACAGGAAGTCTTAGAGGTACAACTGGCCCTTTAAGGGCAGCCATAATGCTGATGTGGCCCACAATGAAATGGAGTTTGACACCCCTGATCTAATACTACGCTCAGACTGACAATGTTGCTGTCTAATGGGGTCTCTGTCATCTCTATCTAGATTGGAGGCAGTCTAATGCCCCGTACACACGGTCGGACATTGATCGAACATTCTGACAACAAAATCCTAGGATTTTTTCCGACTGATGTTGGCTCAAACTTGTCTTGCATACACACGGTCACACAAAGTTGTCGGAAAATCCGATCATTCTGAACGCGGTGACGTAAAACATGTACGTCGGGACTATAAATGGGGCAGCAGCCAATAGCTTTCGTCTCTTAATTTATTCTGAGCATGCGTGGCACTTTGTGCGTCGGATTTGTGTACACACGATCGTAATTTAAATGATCGGATTTTGTTGTTGGAAAATTTTATATCCTGCTCTCAAACTTCGTGTGTCGGAAATTCCGATGGAAAAAGTCAGATGGAGCCCACACACGATCGGAATTTCCGACAACACAATCCGATCGCACTTTTTCAGTCGGAAAATCCGACCGTGTGTACAGGGCATAAGAGGAATGTGTTACAGGCCAGATCCATACCTCCCAACTTTTTGAGATAGGAATGAGGGACACCTATCAGCAAAAGCATGCAGGCATGGGACACACCCCTTGCCACGCCCCCTTAAAGGAGAATTGTACAAAAAAACAAGATTGGTTAAAACCACAAGTGCTTTTTTTTACCACTACTATTGCTTTATATTGGCTTTTAGAGTTTACAAATCAGATGAAAGGTTTAGCACTGGGAAACACTTTTTATAGATAGAAAGTGCATTTTATATACATCTATATAGATCAGACCAAAATGAGGGACAATTGAGGAGGAAGGAGGGACATTGCTCCAAATCAGGGACAGTTGGGAGCTATGCAGATCACCAGGGCAAAATAAAGGTAAACAAAAAGCCTAAAAAAGAAAACGAATGCAGCCACCACATCTAATGACTGGCAAACTGCAATACATTAAATTATTGTTTTTGATTTAATACCGCTTTAAATCCGCTTTACAGTGTTACTAACCCCACAACAATAAAATCATTCTGTATATGGAGTAAATCATGCTCATTATACTCACTGTGGAACCCAAGGGGTTAATTGTTCGCATTGTGTTAAAATGCTATTTGATCCTGTCTTCTCTGATCCTCCCCTTCTTCCACTGTCGCCAATGCAGCTTTTTATAGTACAGAGCCTAGGAGGCACTCTGCACATGCTCAGTTTGGTGTGTATTGCTGGAGATTTTTTTTTTTTCTTGGGAGGGTGCATGTGATCAACACAGGGCCAATCAGCACTGTCCAGACAGAGGAGGCAGGAGTCATGCCGCCTCATAGGACAGTCAGAGGAGAATTAAAACTCCTCCTACAAGCTTTAACCAGACACTTATAGAAGTCACAAGACTGCTATATACTGCTGATGAGAAAAATTATTTCATTTCCATGTTCTGTGTACTGTGGGAGACCAGATATAGTGAATGCAGGGTCCTGGGCGTAGTAACACTTTAACTTACAATTGCATCGAGGACTAGAAGTGTAGAATGCAGCAAAACGGGAATCACAGTTTAATACGGTGTTGTGAACCAGCTGAACCGGTGCAGACCACAACCAACGAACGTATAAACCTGTGCGATCGTTTACTGAATAATCAGGGTCGTATTCTTGGGTTACCTTTGTCCAGGAGAGGACTCACCTGCACATTAGGTTTTGCACATCTGCACAGCTGGGGGAGGGGAAATCCTGACATCCTGGCCTGTTCAGTGACTACAAGCACTAAGAAGTCATTTAAATCCATTGGAGCGTGTTCTCAGATGCAGCAATGATAAGAAAACAATGACTTCTATTAGCATCCTCTTACAGTGCATCTTCCATTTAGTTGTACAAAGAAAATAAAACAAAAAAAATACTTTTCAATGGAAAAAAAAAAAAAATTAGCATTTTAAAGGGAACCTCATGATGGGTTTTGTCCTTTTCCTGCAGCAAAGCTTTTTCCATTCTCTCTTTTCAAATCCTTTAATAGTCACCTTGAGCCTTTTCTTTTGACCTCGGCTAAGTAAATGTCATCTGCCGGCTTTGTTATTCTAATAACCTGGAGGACCGGTGAGCGGGCAGCCGTCTCATTACACCGGGGCTCTCTCTCTAATTGAAGCCACCACAAAACGGATTAGGAGAAGGAATCCGGAGAGCCGGCTATATCCAAACTCGATTAGAAATACGCCTCCTTCCCGGAAATGGCGAGCGCTCAGTCATCGGACGCACGGCCCATATAAAAGGTGATATGGCTTTCTCCTCAAGGTTGAGTTATATTGGGTGGCCGGGGACAGGAATCCATTGTACCATTGTCACCGTAATGACCGTCTGATAAATCAAGACCGGCCAATGGACAAACGATTGGACGCAAGCAGTAAAACTCAGCTAAATGCGACGGAGCGGACCGATAATATATGAGAAATTCAGGGACGATGGGGTTTTTAATAGGGATTTATTTTCCTCTGGGGTTCTGTTATTACAGACGCGAGAAAAACATGAATGGGCAGATATGTGGTACTGAACTCCGACCAATCAAGTGTGTTGGTGGGATTTGGTGAAAACCTCGGCACCTCTACAACAAGGTGAGGGGTCTTCTAGAGAATATAGGGCCACTCAGATTGAGGAGTCTACGTCATGTATACTGAAATCAGAGCGCCAAATGTGTCTGATCATTTCTAATACAACTTTACTGCCAAATATAATTTGATAACAGGAAGACAAGTGGTATGCCAACGCGTTTCAAGAAAAAAAAATCCCCCTTCATCAGGGCTGACAAAATTCATCCAAAACCAGAGGTGAAAACACATACATATGACAAATCACAATGACAGGAGAAGAATGGTAGTAACCTTTAACCCTTTCCCACCCACCTTGGCATCCCTTTAAAACAGTTCCAAAAGTCTGGGGAGTGGGAAGAATGTGATCATGTAATCACTGTCACCAGTGGCGGCCCGTCCATTAGGGGCACACGGTCGCCACCTTTTCTTCAAGCCAAACCCGAACACTTTAGCGGCCAGGGACACCCTTTGGTGCCCCAAGGAGAGTAGTAATGTGGTGCGTATAGAATGCCACATCAAACAGTGGGTGTGGCCAAATTGCTCTTGCTGACATCATCACCCTGCCCCCTCCTCTGGTGATGCCGAACCTGCTCCCAGATGGCTGCCCGCAACAGATTTGTGTGTGACTATCTTGGTTACTTGGTGAGCCACAGCCCGGACTAAATAATGTGTCCGGGTTTCAGTCCGCATAAATCAAAACCTGGACTGTCCGAATAAATCCCGGACAGGTGGCAACCCTACCCTAACCATGCGTCTGGCCTCCTAATCTACATGCGGGGTGCCGGACGCATGGATTCCAATGAGGTTTTTTTTTTTTTTGAAGCACGGGATTAGAGCCTGAGACTCTAATTGGCTTCAAAAAAGGTGGGCTTGGGGCACAGAGCACTGCGCCCTGAGCCTACCCAGTTGTGTGACAATAGCAAATGAATATTCTATCCTCCCAGCCAATCAGGAAGCCCGTCACCCGATTGGCTGAAAGGACAGGCGATCCTATTCGCCACTTAGGAGGAGGAGGGAGGAGACGCACAGCCGCCGTGAGGAGACGCATGAGAAGCCGCCGCCATTCGCCCAGAGGGAAACGCTGCCCGTTTGATAGGGGAAGTGTAGGGCCGACCGACCTACGAAGGGGGGTTATTTGGGTGGGAAAAAAAAACCCACCACTGCTTACTGTCAAAGGGGTCACACAATCTTAAGGCTGGCCATAGGTTATGGAATCTTCTGTCAGCCAAAGGCTGAAGGAAAGAAAGATGCTTGATTACCCCATTAACACAGTTAAGTCGGCCATAGACGATTCGAATCATGTATGGGCAAGCTGAATGTATCCAAGTTGAACGATCAACTTGGGTACAACCAGCCTGTCAAATTTTACATGCGATTATTCCTAATGGCTATTATAGCCGCTAGCAATAATCACTGTGTTCTCCTGGCAGGGATGGCTTCCCTCACTGGGAGAACACAATGGTTTGTCAGGAGGGATTCCCCCCCCCATCAACACTGACTGTGTCGAAGGGGGAAATCAAGCGATTTTCTAAAGAAAATCGCTCCAGTGTTGATGGGGGAAGATCTTCTTCTGTGTTATTGTATTCTGACAGTGGGAGGTTTTCCTGCAGTGAGAATACAATGATCACTAATGGCAGCTATAGTTATTGGCAGTGATCATATGAAAAAAAGCCCCAACAGGCTAGTTGTATTCGATTGGCAGATCAACTTCAGTA
Source organism: Aquarana catesbeiana (assembly GCF_042186555.1). Taxonomy (NCBI): domain Eukaryota; kingdom Metazoa; phylum Chordata; class Amphibia; order Anura; family Ranidae; genus Aquarana; species Aquarana catesbeiana. The sequence continues at coordinate 210,194,938 of NC_133333.1, read as the reverse complement.
CAACCAGCCTGCCCATAGACAGAGCAAAAGTTGTCCAGTTCCTGCTGAACTTTGATCTCTCTATGGCAAACTTAAAGAGGAGTTCCAGGCACGCTTTGTGGCTTCACAGCCAGATTCCTACTGCGCATGCGTGAAGAGCGCTTTGCTTTGTGAATGGGTTGGCTGCGGAGGAAGGAGGGGGCGAACTTCCAGCTCAGTTTGTCATGGTAACCTGGTCAAAAACAGGTACCTGCTCCCCCCAAAAGGTGAGAAATGTGGCAGTGGGGACGGAGCTTGTTTTTTTAGGTGGAGCTCTGCTTTAAGTCCGGACTGAAAGAACTGTAATCCAATGAATGAAAGGGATAGGACAGGGACTGTCAGTCTGGAGAGGAAAGGACTGGATGATGCTGGATATCCTCCAGCCAGGAAATGAGGTGAGCTCTGTCTGACTTGCTGCAGCTATTAATGCACATTGTGAGAAGCTCACAGTGTGCAGTGAAATCAGTTTCAATACAGGAGAGGAGCCTGTACATCTGTGCAAGACTGAAGAGAAGGCTGGAGATCAGATTTGAATATCTTCATATTTTATGAGTTTTCATCATGTGCCTTTTAATAGGTTAATACATTTTCCATGAGCTTAATTGAGTTTTGAGTTTCAGCTGATCTCAAAGATATAAAAGGGACATTGTTCAGAGCAGAGCAAATCCACTGAACAGATCATGAAGACATAAATACAGTAAAACCTTGGATTGTGAGCATAATTCGTCACGGAAACAGGCTTGTAATCACTTGTATATCAAAGCGAATTTCACCATAAGAAATAATGGAAACTCAAATGATTCATTCCACAAGCATTTATTCATAGGTCCTTCAGTTTATAGTCCATATAAAAAGATTATAGCAATGTGACCATGTTGTGTAACCATAAAATGTCCATCCACAAATGGAAGCCTCCACAAGGGGATTAGAAGCAAAATCCAGCAGGAGCTCCAGAGTATAAAAGAGAAGCGAGGCGCCTCTAAGTGTAGCAATATGGTTACATTTAATGAAGGTACAACATTTAGCAACTCACAAGGTTGATGATTAAAACATAAACAGGCACATCTAAGTATGCAGGCATCCGGGGTAAAGCTGTCCACATAGACCGTCCTCCGCACCGCCGGCTCACCGCTGTCAGTCTGCAATCGTGACCGGGAAGACTACCCTGCAGTAGAGCGATCTGAAAGCGAGGCTTGAATCACTCGTGGAGCGCATTGTGGAAGGGAAGACGTCAATAGCAGTGCGGAGGATGGTCTATGTAGGCAGCTTTACTCCGGATGCCTACATACTTAGATGTGCCCCTTAATCATCAACCATGTGAGTTGCTAAATGTTGTACCTTCATTAAATGTAACCATATTGCTACACTTAGAGGCGCCTCTCTTCTTTTTTATACTCAGTTGTGACATGACGCTACTTGTATATCAAGTCAAAATTGATTAAAAATGTTTGCTGGTCTTGCAAAATGCTCTCAAACCAAGGTTTTACTGTACTTATTTTAAATGAAACATCTTCACATGTTGCAGTTAAACGGTATCTTTCTGCAGCTTTTACAATCCCGCACAGTAGAGCCGTGATGGGGGGACAGTTTTGTAGATGACAAAAGGGGATATTTTCCTGCATGTTGGGTATATAAATAGGTCCTACAGACTGCAGAGTTTAGTCTAGAGGTGGAAAGGCATTGGTGACATCACAGGTCCTCGCATTCTGCGCGCTCCATCGCCGATTCCCAGTCCAATTTTTTTTTTTTTTTAATGAATCCAGCTGGTACATTGGATTTTAGCATCTGTTCTCCACATCTAAAATTATTACCCGCAACTTCAAAAATGACACCAAACACTAAAAAGCACAAAGTCGATCGGTGGGAATCAGACAAAACAACGTGTACAAACAAGTAGAGGCACTCCAGCCTTGCACAACACACACAAACATTGTGCTGAGAGCTCCTTCACACATCACATAATTGCAGCTTTAAGAATAGTGCCCCCCATCCCCTCCCCCCTTTTTTTTTTTTTTAACAATGCTGTCTTAAAGGGGGCCTATGGCTTCCACCCCTCCCCCGCCGCAGGGAATGTTCCTCTACCCCCTTTGCATTGGACTATTTGTCACTCTCCCGGAGTTTCAGTCACTCTCTGAGCTCAAGTTGCTGTCCTAGAGAGCCATAAATTTTAGGAACTTGAGCCTGATGCATTCACACAAATTCCTGCCTTTAAATTGGATTTTGTTACTTGAGAAAAAAAAAAAAAACGTGTGGGGGGATTTATCACTGGGAGCTGTCAGGAGAAGAACAACAAGGGGGCTCCAATTTTATGGGTGTCATTAAAAGGAGGCTTCTACCCTCCAGGGACAATACTCAGTAGCTTCGTCCATATTATTCCAGTAATCACAATCCCGATATACCATCATATGTACGCGTCAATGTTTGTATTTTATAAAACCCATTCATATACAACTAATGAGCAGATTATTACATATTTAAGGCAAACGTTCAGTTTTTAGAAAAAAAAACTATTTGCTGAGCGGCAGATTTGTAAAAATGTTCAAAATACATAGTTTTCTATATCCGGATCCTTAAAAATGAATTGACGGATTTAAAGCTGAGGTTTAATTGGCTCAGATTTTTCTTTCCCCAGTTCCTCCTTTGCCCAGTCATCAATGTGATATTGAAAAATTTAGATAAAACTTCCCGTTTTCATTATATACGTTATTTTAGACGGGTCCCTGTGCTTCTCTAGGCAATGCAGGCAGATCATGGCTGGTGGGAGGGGCCAGTAGGGTGCTCTACATAACTTTCTGAGAGCATCACATCACCATCCCTCAGTACACCTCTCATGAGCCCTCCACTCTGATGCAAGCAGGGGGTTGGCTCTTTGGAGGAGTTAAAGTAGAAGTTCAGGCTTATGTTTGCTCTGCCTCCCTTCAAAATCCCCAATTCCAATTACACCATAGAAAGGAAATACTTATAATGACCTATTCACAGAGCTTGGCGGTCTAGTCATGTGGTCGCCTCAGCGGCTGGCTTCAGGGGAGAGGAGAGATCATCAATAATGGCTGCAATGGCTGTACAGTGACGTCACCCATAGGCTTACTATTGGGCATTCGTTGTTGGCTGTCCCTCCTTTACCCTGAAGCTTCTGCTGGGAGCCGATCACGTGACCGGACCAATGCGCCCTGCGAATAGGCAAGTATAAGCTTTTTTCCTTCAACAGGGTAGTTAGAATAGGATTTTAAAGGGAGGTGGGTCTGGAGGAGTAAGTGTTCCTACTGCCCTAAGTAATGCCAACATGTGACGCTGTAGGCTTGTGCCATTCTGATCAATCTCACAGTAAGTTGACCAGAAAAGGTTACTCCTCTCAACCAGGGTTCAGTGGAAGCCTAGGGTTCCTCCAGATATTGCAATTATTCTCAGCCAGGGTTCCATAAAAGCCTAGGGTTTCTTCTGGGGTTGCTCTTATTCTCAACCAGGGTTCCATAAAAGCTTCAGGAGGTTGCTATTGTCAACCAGGGTTCCATGGAAGCCCTGAGTTCCCCCAGAGGTTGCTATTGTTCTCAACCAGAGTTCCGTGGAAGCCTAGGGTTCCTCCAGAGGTTGTGATCATTCTCAGGGTTCCATAAAAGTCAAGGTTCCTTCAGAGAGTGCTATTGTCAACCAGGTTTCCATGGAAGCCCCGAGTTCCTGCAGAAGTTGCTATTGTTCTAAAGGTTTGTGTGGAAGCTTTGGATTCCTCCAAAAGTTGCTCTTGTCAACCAGGGTTCCATAGAAACCTTGGTTCCTCCAGAGATTGTCATTATTCCCATCCTTGAGTTCTGCCTCAGGTTGCTAGGAGTTTTTTTAGCTGTGGCTAATTTACCTCCCTTCCGATGATGCCTTCAAAGTTCTGGGGCCAACACCACCTGGTAGATCTCTTTAATTGGGAGGCATTCTGCTCACCACTGTAAGGGTTGCATTCTTCCCACTAACCACCAATGCATACCTCCCAACTTTTTGAGATGGGAACGAGGGGCACCCATTAGAAAAAGTATGTAGGCATAGGACACACCCCCTGCCATGACCCCTTAAAGGAGAATTATACACATAAAATGATTAGTTAAACCCACAAGTACTTTTTTTCACCATTACTATTCCTTTACATTAGCTTTCTAAATGTACAAATGCAGAAATTTAGAAATTGGATGAAAGGTTTAGCACTGGAAAACACTTTTTATATACAATAATATAGATCAGACCAAAATGAAGGACAAATGAGAAAGAGAGAAGGGCAGAGGGACTTTGCTCCAAATCAGGGACAGTCCCTCTTAAATCAGGGACAGTTGGGAGCTATGCCAATGTAGGGGCATCTTCCCCAACAACCTCCAATTAATTTGTTTTAGTAGGTGTTCCCAGAGACCTGAAAATAATTTTAGGTGTTTTTCTATGTTAAAAGGCTTGAGAAAGGCTGTAATAGAGTCTTTGCAGTCTCTAGTGATTTCATATATTCACAATGCCTATGGAAGCAACAGACCATGTGATTTAGGTTGCCTAGGCTGTAGGTCACATCAAGAAGGTTGGGGGGGGGGGGGGGGGGGTTATTTTATTTAAGGTAAGAAAGGGTAGTTCCTTAATAAGGTACTTTGATTGGTGGGGCTGGTGTATATCCTACTGATTCATATGAAGTTTAATGTGTTAACAAAAATGGAACCTGCATTGCAGCACTATTAACTATAGATCCACTTTAAATAAAAGGCCATGCTTCGGTTTTAGACAGATACCGCAATAATCAACTCTAACGAACCGGAGCACGCCCAACTTTCAATATTGCTGACTTAATGAATGCATGAGGAACCCCGGGAACTTGAAGGCAGAAATCACCTCCTCTTGATTACAGTAATTGTGGCTGCTCCCTAATCATGTAATGAATATTAAAGATTCTTTTGTTTGTCACTGTGAGGCGTCTTTCTTAAAAAGGATGTCTAATTTCTTGTTGTTCCGCCATGGAACAATGCTGGGAAAATCTGTGTATAATTAGGTCAGATGGCTCCGAGTCATTATCCTATCTCCCCAACTCCAGCCTTGTTCCTTCTAATAGTCCCCAAAGCCAAGGACCGCCGGCAAACCGGAGGAAATTTATTAATGGGGATCAATGTCGGTGACAATTATGTGGCTCTTTTGGGCACTTAATGAGAATTTATGAAAGTAAAAGCGATTAGCCAGGATACATATTCATGAACGCAAGGGGGGGGGGCTGTCAAAGAAACGTCTCCTTTGACAGGACGCCCCATTCCAGACACACAGCTTGGAGCAAAACCTTCTCTGCTGCGCATGGTGCAAACGCCCATCAATCTTAACGCAGCCAAAATACACCAGACAATATTACAGACAGAAAAAAAAGCTGGAGGGTTTTAATATTTCCAAAGTGTAAAAACAAATTAAGGTTTGTGATAAGTTGATGTTCTGAAGTTTACTAAGCCCTCAGTCACATTGCTGCGACTTGTCATGTGATTTTACAGGTCAAATCGCATGACAAGTCGCACCGTATTGTCAGCAATGGCACAGTTCAAATCAGTGCAACGCCTACTATGCGTTCCTGCACTACTTTTGGTGATTTCGGGTGCGACTTGGATAGGCATCTGTGTAAGAAGCCGCACAGATGTCTTCAAAGTCGCACTGACATGTGGCTTTGAAATCGTGCGATTTCAGATGAAGTCGCACGATTTCAAAGCTGCATTCAATGTGAACGAGGGCTAAATCTCCAGTCCAACAAAAATCTTTTTATAGTCCAAAATGGTTTAGATTTCTAAACATAGCCTATTTATCTAGTCTCCGTTTCAGAATCTGGAAGTTATTTCTTATTATACAGGATTTATATAGCGCCAACAGTTTGCGTAGCGCTTAACAAAATGAAGGCAGACATTACAGTTACATTACAATTAGGTACAAGAGGAATCAGAGGGCCCTGCTCACTAGAGCTTACAATCTAGGAGGGAGGGTCAATTGATACAAAAGGTAATAGCTGTGAGGGATGAGCTGATGGAGAAAGTAAAACACTGTATTAGTTAGAAGCAGGATAGGCTTCTTTGAAGAGAAGGGTTTTCAGGGATCATCTAAAGATGGATAGATTAGGGGACAGTTGGACAGATTGGGGTAGGGAGTTCCAAAGGATGGGAGAAGCTCTAGAGAAATCTTGTAGGCGAGCATGGGAGGAGGTGACAAGGGAGCTAGAGAGCAGGAGGTCTTGGGAGGACCAAAGAGAGCGGCTTGGTTGGTATTTTGAGACTAGATTAGTGATGTAGCTGAGGGCAGAGTTGTGGACGGCTTTGTAAATTATTGTTAGTACTTTGCATTTTATTTGTTGGGTGAGTGGAAGCCAGTGCAGGGATTGGCAGAGAGGGGTGAAGGACACTGAATGGTTGGTAAGGGGGATGAGTCTTGCAGCAGCATTCATTATGGACTGAAGGGGGGATAGTCTATGTAAAGTTAATCCAATGAGGAGTGAGTTGCAGTAGTCGGGGCGAGAGATAACCAGGGAGTGAATTAGAAGCTTGGTGGTGTCATTGGTTAAAAAGGGGCGTATTCTAGAGATGTTGCGGAGGCTAAGGCAGCATGATTTGGACAGAGATTGGATGTGGGCCTGAAAAGACAGTTCAGAGTCTAGGGTTACCCCTAGCACCCTGGCATGTGGGTTCGGACTGATAGTTGTGCCATTGATCTTGACAGAGAAGTCAGGGGAAGGGGCATGTGGGGGAGGAAATATTATGAGCTTGGTTTTAGATTCAATTTAAGGAAGTGGTGTGACATCCAGGCTGATATGTCTCTTGGTAAATCAGTGATGTGTGAGGAGACTGATGGAGTGAGCTGAGGGGTAGAGAGATAGATTTGGGTGTCAATGGCATATAAATGGTAGGATGGAGAATGGTCAGCTGACCCAGGGAGGATGTGTAGATCGCAAATAGTAGAGGTCCAAGGACAGAACCTTGGGGGACCCCAACAGTAAGAGGAGTTGGAGAGGAGGAAGTGGAGTTGTAAGTGACACTGAAGGTGCGGTGAGATAGGTAAGATTCGAATCAATGGAGAGCCATGGATACCAAGCAAATTGAGTTTTTTGAGGTGGAGGAGGTGATCAACTGTATCAAAGGCAGCAGAGAGGTCCAAGAGTAAGAGTACGGAATAATGACCATTGGTTTTAGCTGTCAGTAAGTCGTTTCTGAGTTTTAGGAGAGCAGTTTCTGAGGAGTGCTGTGGACAAAATCCAGACTGAAGGGGATCAAGAAGGTTATTCTCAATGAGATGGTCGCTCAGTCAATTGTAGACTAAACGTTCAAGGAGTTTGGAGGCAAAAGAGAGTAAGAAGATGGGTCTTAGGTTGTTAAGATTGGTGGGATCCAGTGAGGCCTTTTCTGGTATGGGAGTGACTAGCGCATGTTTCAGAGGGTTGGTGAAGATGCCAGTAGAGAGGGAGAGGTTGAAGATATGAGTTAAAGAGTGTAGGATAGAGTCAGAGGGTGACCTTAGAATTTGAGAAAGAACTGGGACCAGCGGGCAGGAGGTTAGGTGGGCGTTAGAAAAAAGTTTTTTGACTTCCTCTGTAGTAATTGGGTTAAACAAGAGTTTTGATTGTACAGGAGGACAAAGAGTGTAAAGTAGCCGTGAATATGCAAATGAGCTGATCTCCTAAACGAGACAGTCCTAATAAGTCGCTGACACAGATTAATATTTTTTAAATCTTTCACGTGAGCAATTTATAGATTCCAGGAACTCAAAGGTACATATTAAAGTGGATGTTAACTCAATGACTAAAATCCCACTCTTAAAAGCTCAACTCCAGCAATTTGAAAAAATGGATCCTTGCAATGGGGCCCCCAATGATGTCCTCTTATGACGAAACACATAGGGTGGAGCAATAGACACTGATGTCACCACAACCTATGTTTACCTATGTGACTGTATGGTGGCATTCACTTGTTGTTTTGAGCATTTTGTGCATTTTATCAATCCTTTTGGATTACCTGCAGTATTCTGCAGGTAATCTGACTAATTTTTTTACATGCAAACTGGTGAGATGTTGTACCTTATTACGGGAGACATTACGGCTGGTAGTCTCACTAATACTATATCAGGAATAATTTCCATACATAAGTTGGTGGTTGACCTCCTAAATTCTGAGATCCAACTATCTGCTAAAAGTCTTTGGTGCTTTTGCTGGTGGACAGTGTGTCACTGAGGAGTCTCACTTCTGGAGCTGAAGCAAAGCACTGCAGAGTGGAAGATTTTGCATTATATTGGACTTTATAGGGATTATTTTGTAGAAGAACAATTTTAGTAGTGTGCATACCTTATAGCTGGGCCCAGTTTTTGATTTAATTATTTATTTTATTTTTTTACATTACACCAAGCATTGATCTTTCACCAATTTATCTACTTTAGAGTGCAGAGTTGGTCCTATCAGAATTTTGATTAAAGTTAAGGAGAAAATTGCTGCCTGCTGCACATCTGGATTTCCACCCCCCCCTCCCTCATTCTGCAAATGGGGATTTTGTACCCCAAGATGCTCACTAAAGTGGGGGGGGGGGGGGGGTTAATGCTGGAGAACAATCAGAATATACAAGTAACTGTAGGTTGGCCAATTCGCTAAATTTGCCTGCTTGTCATAAAACGAAATCCGTTTACTCTGCACAGCTTTTCCTATAATTACACTGAATAGCGTGGTTGATTTACAAGCAGATAATGGTAAGAGGAAGTTTCCTTTTAACAATCACAGGTCTGATTGAAAAGCAGAGTATTGTTTGAGAATAAACAGCTAATAATAATCAATATACACAATAATCACGCTACTCCTTTTTCTTACAATAGAAGAGCAAGTAATATGAGGTTAAGGATCAGGCACTGTGGAAGGTGATGTGTCTGTGCCCACCCCTTCTGTGACATCACAATGATAGACAGTGCAGCTTATGGTAGCCATATATGGTATGATAAAACCAAATGATCGAAGTCTGATCTGGCAAAATGATCGAAATATACAACGATCAATTGAGTCAGAAATGGCACGGCCAAGTGACCAGCGACACTTGGGTTTTGATCGACCCAAGCTGATCAGTTGTGGTGGAAAAAAAAAATCAATTGTACTGAGTTAATCAGTGAAGTTTTTTGCTCGACTGTAGGCGATTCACAAGGGCGCAAAAAGGCCATTGATTGACTCTGTACGATCAATTTCTTTCCGCACAACCAATTGACTTGGAATGATCAAACTGTCACTATCTGTCACTTGTTGCTCAGCCATGCAGTTTTTGCTTCACTTGTTCGATGTATGATTCAATCGTTTTGTCGATCGGACATTAATCTTTCAATTTTATCGCACCGCGTATAGCCATTACACAAAGCTGAAAAGACAGAGTTTCTGATGCATCATGGGAGCAGATATGATACTATAAATACCGATAAAACAGAATATAATACAAAGCTTTGTCCTCACTTCCTGTCCCGGGGACAACCTTTTTTTCCCCAGACAGGAAGTGAAGAAAACCCTCCAACAGCTACACAGACAGAAGTAAAAAAGTCAGCTTGTTATGATTGGCGGTGTTCCCATGCAGATTTTTCCTCACTTCCTGTCTGGGTAAACATTGCACCCAGAACAGGAAGTGAGCGAAAATCTTACTAATGGGGCCCCAGATAGTGGTAAAACCTGACAGGGGGTTCCGATTCTTCTCCACTCTATCCAAAACTTAAAAAAAAACTTTTGTCCATAGACACTTTAATTCCTCCACATGTGTCTGCTCTAGGTGCTGGACCCCGGATATTATTATTTGAAAAAAAAGGGTTAATCTGTCAGTTTGGGGATTCCGGCTATAAAAAGCAGTCCCTGTGTTTTCTCATCTCCAGTCCTTGACACCTTCTGTTCCCAAACCTGTGATTTGTGTCAGGAAGGGAAGAAAAATGTCTGCTCAGGTGTCAGATGGGTGTAGGCTGGGAAAACCATTCCAGGCTGGAGGGTCTCAGTAATCCCTCCAGGGGGGCCCGGGCCTAATAACTGACAAGACTGTGACCCCTGCCACCACTTACATGCAGCTCCCTCCATTTCCACACTACTTAGCAGCTATTTACAGGATGCACATCCATTCCCAGGACTGTCAGGAGCGTCCTGGGAATGGATGTCCCATCAAATGTGGTCCTACCGTGTACACGGAGCTCAGCCATATACTCTGAACAGTACAGTATACACAGGGCGTGCTATATACTCTGCACTGTACAACCTATAGCGAGAATAGTAAAGCATACACAGGGTGCGCTATATACTCTGCACTGTGCAATCTATAGGGAGAACAGTACAATATACACAGGGTATAGTATACACAGGATGCACTATATACTCTGCACTGTACACACTATATAGCTAGAACTTTACAGTATACACAGGGCCCACCACATAGTCCATTATACATACTCTGCACTGAATACTATATAGGGAGAAACTGTACAGTATACACAGGGTCCACCATATACTCTGCACTGGACAGTCTATAGGGAGAACAGTCCAGTATACACAGCAGTACAGAATACACAGAAGATGGGTATAGTATATACAGGCTGCGCTATATACTGTTCTGTACATGGGAGCTGAGTATGGTATATACACACTCCATTATATACTAAATTCTATACATATGAGCCAAATACTTCTGCATATAGGAGCCAAATACAGTATATACTTTACAGTCCCTGCAATATATTCAGTGCTATACACAGGAGCAAAGTACAGTATATACAGGGTCCAATATTTACTCAGAGCTCAGTACGATACATGCAGACTCCACTATATACTCTGTTCTGTACATGGGAGCCTAGTACAGTATATACAGGGTCTGCTATATACACTTTTGTGTACACAGGAGCCTAGTACAGTATATACAGGGTCTGTGATATACTCTTCTGTACACAGGAGCCTAGTACAGTATATACAGGGTCTGTTATATACTCTTCTGTACACAGGAGCCTAGTACAGTATATACAGGGTCTGTGATATACTCTTCTGTACACAGGAGCCTAGTACAGTATATACAGGGTCTGTGATATACTCTTCTGTACACAGGAGCCTAGTACAGTATATACAGGGTCTGTGATATACTCTTCTGTACACAGGAGCCTAGTACAGTATATACAGGGTCTGCAATATACTCTTCTGTACACAGGAGCCTAGTACAGTATATACAGGGTCTGCGATATACTCTTCTGTACAAAGGAGCCTAGTACAGTATATACAGGGTCTGCAATATACTCTTCTGTACACAGGAGTCTAGTACAGTATATACAGGGTCTGCAATATACCCTGTTCTGTAAATGGGAGCCTAATACAGTATATACAGGGTCTGCTATATACCCTGTTCTGTACATGGGGGCCTAGTACAGTATATACAGGGTCTGCTATATACTCTGTTCTGTACATGGGAGCCCAGTATATTATTTTACAGGGTCTGTTATATACTCGGTTCTGTACACAGGAGTCCAGTAGAGTGTTGTAGACCCACCATAGGTAGCGCAGTGAGGTATGCTCTGGTTATCCTGTATATAGGCAGTGAGGACCTTCTGACACCTGCCTGTACTGCCTATCCCTTACAGTATGCGGTTGGTATACAGTACATGAAGTGGAGCATGTCCCCCCATATATTGTACCAATGTCCTCAGTGGCTGAGCACACAAGATCTGAGCTATATCAGATATCTGGAATTTCATGCTTCATTGCCTTCTCTTCCTTTTTCAACATTGTTGCTAATAACAAGCCTGGGAGCTGACATCTAACCCCTACAAAACACAGCCTGGGGAAGCAACCCATTATGGGCCACAGAAGACTTCATGGCCCCCATCATCAGAAGGATGGACAGCCATTCAGTGGTGTTTTAGCAGCTGGGGAACTACAACTCCCAGCAAGCCATGGAGGTCCTCTTTTACCTGCAGGCTATCAAGCTTTTAGTGAGCTTAGGAAAATCAGAAACACCATCAACAAAAAAAAAACCTCACATCTCCACCAGATACAAGCAACCATACATGGACCAATATTTCATCAGACAGAACAGAAGATTGGATCCGGGCCCACGCCATCACATCCTATCCCAGTAGACTCAATATACCACCACGTGACACAACTGCCACTACCTCAAATGACGACCATCTTCCAGCATAAGAGTAATTTCTATTAGAGAGAGACAATTTGATACAATTTGTAAAATGAAAATCAATCTGAATTGCTCTCAGATGTACATGCAACAATTTAATAATTAAATCTGCTGTTTCAGGCAACGTGGTTCTCCAACCAGGCTGCCAGCCAATCCCTCTCCTGGTTTTACTGGATTTCTAAGAAAAAAAGTTTTTCTATCCAGTAAAGTTTCCACGTTTTGATGCCAAAGACCTTCAGGACTTCTGCTTGCCAAGACCAGCATGCAGCTCTCTAGTAAGGGTAACACTCTAGTATTATTTTAGTCTAAGACCAGCATACAGCCCCCCGATGAGGGTTTTTCTCTTGTAATATTTTGGTCTAAGACTAGCACACATCCCTCTGTAAGGCTAATGCTCTAGTATTATTGTGGTCTAAAACCAGCACACAACTCCTGGTGAGGTACCACTCTAGCATTATTTTGGTCCAGGACCAGCAAGGTGCCCCCAGCTGAGCTTAACACACTCTAGTATTTTGGTCCGAGATTATTTTGGCCCTGGGTAAGGATAACACTCTGGTATTATTTTGGTCTAGGACCAGCATGCAGCCCCCCAGTGAGAGTAGTAAGCAGCACTCTGTAAGGTTAACACTCTAGTATTTTTTTGGTCTAAGATCAGCACGCAGCCCTCAGATGAGGGTACCATCCTCTAATATTATTTGGTCTAAGACCAGCACACAGCCCTGGGGGAAGGTACATGCTCTAGTATAATTTAGGTCTCAGACAAGCATGTTACCCTGATGAAGGTACCATCGTCTAGTATTATTTTGGTTTTAGATTAGTACGCAGCTCTGGGGGAGGGTACCACGCTCTAGTATTATTTTGGTTTAAGATTGGCACGCAACCCTGGGTGAGGGTACCGCACTCTAGTATTATTTTGGTTTTAGATTAGTACGCAACTCTGGGTGAGGGTACCCAGAGCTAGTATTATTTTGGTCTAAGATTAGCACACAACCCTGGGTGAGGGTATCACACTCTAGTTTTATTCTTCTTAAATATCAGCACACAGCCCTGGGTAAGGGTACCACAGTCTAGTATTAGTTTGGTTTAATATCAGTATGCAGCCCCCATGTGAGGGTACCATCCTCTAGAACTATTTTGGTCTAAGATCAGCACGCAGCCCCCAGATGAGGGTACTATCCTCTGGTATTATTTGGTCTAAGACCAGCACGCAACCCCCAGGTGAGGGTACCATGCCCTAGTATTATTTTGGTCTAGGACCAGCACGCAGCCCCCAGGTAAGGGTACCATGCCCTAGTATTATTTTGGTCTAGGACCAGCACGCAGCCCCAGTTGAGGGTACCATGCCCTAGTATTATTTTGGTCTAGGATCAACACGCAGCCCCCAGGTGAGGGTACCATGCCCTAGTATTATTTTGGTCTAGGATCAGCACGCAGCCCCCAGGTGAGGGTACCATGTCCTAGTATTATTTTGGTCTAGGATCAGCACGCAGCCCCCAGGTGAGGGTACCATGTCCTAGTATTATTTTGGTATAGGACCAGCACGCAGCCCCCAGGTGAGGGTACCATGCTCTAGTATTATTTTGGTCTAGGACCAGCACGCAGCCCCCAGGTGAGGGTACCATGTCGGTGTATTATTTTGGTCTAGGACCAGCACGCAGCCCCCAGGTGAGGGTACCATGCCCTAGTATTATTTTGGTCTAGGACCAGCACGCAGCTCTCTGGTACCACGCTCTAGAGGAAGCTTCATTTACTTCTTGGACTCTTCCGGACAAGTTTCTTGCCATCTTTAGCTGACACACAGCTTACCTAGAAGGGGACAGATGAGCGCAGAGAGCATCCAGAGAAGGGAATGAAGAATAAGCCACATCTTCTGCTTCCTCTATAATCCAGGGCAGATCCTGAGCAATCCCACCAGATAAAGTGCAATAAGTAGAAGAGTTCCAATAGGATCCTAGTCACTTCCCTGTCCAGACATCTGCTCCCCCATCCATGCGGGGTTCCCAGCCTGACCTCAGCTGTGGAGGGGACTTCTGAGTCCTGGCTGACAATGGTAATCCGCTCACTGGATGCCCCCGACCCTCCAGCCACATAGAGCCCAGTGAGCTTGCAATTAGATGGCTCCTCTCAGTTGCTGCAGTCAGACACATGAGCGCTCCAGTGATGACAATGATACTCCAGGCTCCAGCCACACACACACTGCATCCTCTTCTATTCCAGGTTCAGGGCTGAGTGTGCACAGAGCATAGCCCCTCATTCATTGTGTCAGGCACAGCCCCTCCCTCACCGCCCTTAAAGGAGCAGGCACCCGCATTTCCCTATTCATCGCCCTTTTCCTTCACAATTACTGTTAAGCTGAATGAATGAGGAAAACAGACTGCAGGATATATCATACAAAATGATTTCTCCTTCCTCATCTAAGAAGAGTTTAAAATAATTACAAAACACAAATAGTGTACAATAGTGTAAAAATCTAAAATATTAAATCTAAAGCCATGACAAGACATGACATGCTGGATTTGGTTTTACTTTCTTTAAAGTTTTGTGCTTCAAATGCCCAAAGAATCGGTGACCTGTCTAACTTTTTTCGATCTCTATTTTTAATTTTTTGACACAGGACGCTGTACTTTTATTGTGAAGAAATCAAAAATCAGTGTTGACGATAATCTCTCTTAAATAGATGTAAACATAAATATGCTAAAATAGGAGCAAAACTAGAATAATCACAGTAGCAACAATAAAACTTGGCTAAAACATGTGATAACATCAATGAAACAGACATGGTAAATATAAAAACACAATGTAACAACTGAAAAAAAAAGGAAAAAATAGAGAGAAAAAGAAAGAAAGGAAGAGAAAGAAACAGAAAGAGAGGAAGGAAGGAAGGAAGGAAGGAAGGAAGGAAGGAAGGAAGGAAGGAAGGAAGGAAGGAAGGAAGAAAGAAAGAAAGAAAGAAAGAAAGAAAGAAAGAAAGAAAGAAAGAAAGAAAGAAAGAAAGAAAGAAAGAAAGAAAGAAAGAAAGAAAGAAAGAAAGAAAGAAAGAAAGAAAGAAAGAAAGAAAGAAAGAAAAAGAAATAGAGAGAGCGAGAAACAAGGAAAGAAAGAAAGAGAAAAAAGAAAAAGATAGAGAAAGAAAGAAGAAAAGAGAAAAAAAAGAGAAAAGAAAGAAAGAAAGAAAGAAAGAAAGAAAGAAAGAAAGAAAGACAGAAACAAAGCAAAGAAAAAGAAGGGAAGAGAAGAAAAAGAAGGAAAGAGAAAGAGAAAAAAAGAGAACGAAAAAAAGAAAAAGGAAAGAAAAAAAGAAAGAAAGAAAGAAAGAAAGAAAGAAAGAAAGAAAGAAAGAAAGAAAGAAAGAAAGAACAGAAAGAAAGAAGGAATGAAAAAGAAAGAAAGAGAAACTAAATGAGAATGTGGAGAGAGGGAGATAGAAACACAGCAAGGAGAGAGAAAGTATGAAAGAAAGAAGTTATTTTTCAGATATTCTCTGCACTGTGCTGCCTCTTCTCTGTATATTCTGATGTATGTGGAATTGGTCTTATCACCCAGGTACAGCCCAGGATAAACTGCAACAGTAACAGTGCCATCTACAGGCCACTGCTCTGCAATGCACAGAAAGCCCCAACACAGAAACGAACACACTGGAGGACAGAGAGGTGCAGATCTGTGTTCTCTGATTAACATCAAAGCCCTACAGCAATAGAAAGAGCAGAAAACAAACAGTGCAAAAATAAAACAGAGAAAGGAAGAATGAAGGCAGACACCTGGTGGCTATGGACAATTTACTTTCCACTCATTCCATTGTTATAAAATATCCACACTTTTGGTGAGCATGAATGCGCTGTGAATGCCCTTTGTTGGTCAATTTTACTGGGACCCCAATACACAGACAAAACAAACCCACCTACCCCTCTGCATGTAATAAAGTACACAGGTATGAACATTTGGTTGATTTCACATAGATTTAGAAGTTTTTACCAATTGATTACATTCCATGCGGTGTCCCCATCGTAGTTTCTTCTCTGCGGGGTCTCAGCAGTCATGTTTTATTAATTTTTATTATCAAGAAGTAAAATGTAGGTGTAAATTAGAAGCATATATACACAAAGCTCCAGGCAGTCCCTCCTCTGGATCACCGCCATCTCCCCACTCCCTGGGCTATAGGACCTTTAACTAGGGTCGCCACCTATTCTTCAAGCCAAACCCGAACACTTTAGCGGTCTGGGACACCTTTGGGTGCCCCAAGGAAAGTAGTAATACGGTGCACATAGCGTGCTGCAGTGAACAGTGGGTGTGGCCAAATTGCTCTTACTGACATCATTGCCCTGCCCCCTCCCCCCCAGTGATGCCGAACCTGCCCCCAGACAGCCACCCACAGCTCCCGGACGGCAACAGATTTGTGTGTAACTATTTTAGTTACTTGGGAAGTCACAGCCCGGTCTGAATAATGTGTCCGGGTTTCAGTCTGCCTGAAACCTGGACACATGATTCAAATCCCGGACAGGTGGCAACCCTACCTTTAACCCATTACATGATATACAACCATCGTTCTCTGTAGCCAGAAATTAGATAAAAATGAATATTCTGTTAAAAGATTAAATTAAGAAACTGGATTTTGCTGCAATATTTAACTTCAGTCCAGAAATTCTCTCTGTATTATTCTTTTTTCTGCCATTAGATGTCTTCAGTCTGATGGTCAGCATCATTCAACCCACTTCCCCTGAGCTCAGGTGGTCCTAGACCCACCACAGCCTGTGATTGGGCAACGAAAAGAGACGCAGCACAATAATGCACCCATCACTCTGCTTTCTCCTCCTATTAGCATGCTTCTTGTTAGTACATGAACTGAGTGGCTCTTTATCCTTCTACCAGTCTGAGCTCTGTTGTACAGAGACTGCAAGAAGCTGACACCAGGTCACATTCAGATACTTACACTGCTTGCATTTAAAGCAGAGTTCCACCCAAAGATGGAACTTCCGCTTTAAGTGATGGTGACCCCCTGACATGCCACATTTGACATGTTATTTTTTGGGGGGTGGAGTGAGTACCCTGTTTTTACGGACACCCAGCGCCCACTTCCTCCCTAGCGCCGGAAGGAAGATCACCTCTCCCCCCTCCCTCCCTGCAATCTTCTGGGACACATCACAGGTCCCAGAAGATTGGGCGCCCACAGTAACAATGCTGGCTCCGTGGAGAGGAGCGAGGCTTCGTACGCCCGCATCGCTGGACCGTGGGACAGGTGAGTGTCTGGATTATTAAAAGTCAGAAAATACACTTTTTGTAGCTGCTGACTTTTAAATAGGTGGAACTTCACTTTAACAAACACATTTAATGATTTATTAATGATTACAGAGCTGAATTCATTTGGAATTTCACCGCAAAAAAAAGTTATTTACACCTGGCTTCAGCCCCTCCCTCTCCCACAATTAGATACCATTTATCTTTAGGTGGGCACTACCTCCTTCTCCTGCCTAGGTATGAACTGTACACCTGCAGATTCCACACATTCACAAATGCGCTAAAAGGGGCTCCTCCGAGGCCTTCCAGACCCTTGGCACATTTGCACACACACACGTGGGGGGTTTCCCTGCCACAGCCATAAAAGTCCCGGGTCTCAGGTTTCCTGCGCATCGTAGGAGAAAACAACGCGTGCATGGGTTTCTTCCAGGACCTGAAGGCTAGGCAGAGCTCTTCAGCACACCTGGGCAAGCCCTGGATTTTCAAAAGACGGTGGCACCGGTGAGGTGGGTCGAGGCATTATGGGGACTGAAATTCCTTTTACACTTGTAAAGTGTGAGCATCACATTCTGTGATCATTTAGTTAAAAATTGTCAGCAGTGTTAGTTGCAGATTGTAGAAGCAATCATTTATTGAGCATTTCTCTGCTGGGCACTGACAGCTGTCTTCCAGCAAGCGCTAAATGCCTGCTGAAAATCGCTTAATCCTTGCTGAATGCATGCTAAAGTACTCCTATAAAATGACAGTACCCCTATAAAATGACCTATAAAATGATTGTACCCCAATGAAATGACCTATAAAATGATTGTACCCCAATGAAATGACCTATAAAATGATTGTACCCCAATGAAATGACAGTACTTCTATAAAATGACAGGACCCTTATAAAATTTACCTTTAAAATGACAGTACCCATATAAAATGACAGTACCTCTAATAAAATGACCTATAAAATCATAGTACCCCTATAAAATGACAGTACTCCTATAAAATTATAGTACCCCTAATAAAATGACCTAAAAAATGATTGTACCTCTAAGAAACGACCTATAAAAAGGACAGTACCCCTAAAAAATGACAGCAGTTGCTTACTTCTATAACATGACACTGCTCCTAATGACAGTATCCCTATAAATGACAGCACTTCTATAAATGACAGTACTCCTATGACATGACACAGTACTACTATTAAATGACAGTACTTCTTTAAAATGACTGTACTCCTATTCACTGACTGTACTCATAAAATTAACTATAAAATGACAGTATTACTGTAAAATGATAGTACCCTATTAAAAGGCAGTACACACATTACCTGACAGTGTGCCTATTAAATCGCATTATCCCTATAAAATGGCAGTACTCCTATAAATGACAGTACTCCTATAAAACAACAGTACTCCTATTAAATGGCAGTACTCCTATTAAATGGCAGTACTCCTATAAAATGGCAGTACGCCTATTAAATGGCAGTACTCCTATAAAATGGCAGTACTCCTATTAAATGGCAGTACTCCTATTAAATGGCAGTACTCCTATTAAATGGCAGTACTCCTATAAAATGGCAGTACTCCTATAAAATGGCAGTACTCCTATTAAATGGCAGTACTCCTATTAAATGGCAGTACGCCTATAAAATAACAGTACTCCTATAAGTGCATATTCCCACTTTTATTGCATGTAAGTACAATTGAAGTATAGATCCCATCCTTCCTTATGTGGCTGCAGTTCAGTTTGTATTTTACAGGTAAACTAGAAGTCTCCATCCACACCCAGCCTTGTGTTATCATGCACAGTACAACACTTGCACAGAGGTGTGAATGAGCTGTGAAGGTCTTTATTCAGCTATCCCCGAGCTAAGGGGTCCTTAGGGGACTTCAAGGAAGCTTTTTCAATGTGACGCTCTTCAGACCAGCAGTAAGAATAAACATGTGTACTTAGCCTTTGTCAACTGACAGCCCACAATGTCATGGATAAAATTGGTCATAAGTGTTTCAGGCTGGCCTCCAGCCCACCCTTCAGTCTTGCACGTTTGTACCGGCTCCACTCCTGTACCGAAATTGCTTACTCTGATTTCAGAGCACCCTGTGGACTTCTCACAATGTGCATTAGAATCTGCAGCAAATCAGATAAAGCCCTGGCATTTGCAGCCACAGCAATCTTGAGTAACGGCAGATGATTCATGTGGCATTTACTTCCTGGAATCCATCTGCCTTTAGCTCAGGCATGCAGGCAGGAGGATGTACTGAGAAAATCCCTCCTCCCCTTTTCCAGAAAGAAAGACTCGGGGACGTGTGACATCACCATGGGGCGTATGTGACCTAGGCCACAAACCAGGAAGTAACTGAAAAAAATAAAACAAGCAAATCCAATATACCTTCCTATTTACTAATACTAGCAGTATAAGCGTTAAAAATAGTTGATTGAGAAAGTTTAGTCCTGCTTTAAGTGTATGTGTTTTGCTAAAAGTTTTTGGGTTTTGGATAGGGTAGGAGAGGGTTAAGACCCCTGCCAGGTTTCTCTTGTTTCTTTGTGTCTTGTTAGGGAAATTTCCCTTCGCTTCCTGTCCCAGAGACACAACGGAACTAAGAGAAACAATCTCAACAAAGTGAGGGGAATTCCTCTTTTAGACAGTTGTCCCCATTGGAAGATTTCCCCTTGTTTCCTGTTGTGGTGACAACTGCAAATGTTTGGATTTCTCATCACTCTCTGTCCAGGACATATAAAGGGGACGGATCTCCTCATTGAGGACACAGCAATAAAAATCAGAGGAATGCTTACCCTTCCTCCCTCTATTCAAAACAAATTAAAAAAAACCTTTTGGCTTCCATCCTCATGGATCAGTTTCATTTTCCAGTTACACTTCATGCAGTTTAATGGGACTCACATCCTCGTCAAGGGACTTTCCAAATATCCACTGAGAAATGTGATAATCCGTACTGACAGCCCGGCCCTGCGTCCAGATTCCTGGCCATCCTTGTGCTGGGAGATCCGTGCTGACCGCACACCGCTGTCCTCGTCACACAAACTCCCGTTATTGACTTCTGTCCCAGCGCAGAGGAATGTGGAAAATGCTACTTTGCTTCCTTAAGTTACAATATTTTGGTTTCAGGATCAAGATAATGAATAAAGGATACAAACAGCTGCTGGAGGGGCCCAGACTGGATTATCAATGGGTACACAGTTATGGCAAGTGAAGGAAGTCCCCCCCCCCCCCACACACACACAAATAATACCATTCCTCACCCCGGGTGGGTCTCATTATTAATGAGTGGACATGTCAACTATATCAACTATAGTTTGTAACTACACACAAAAAAGCATAACACATTGTAAATGCCCATGCCAGTCAGCCTGGTGACATCACTGAGAATGCAGCCTATCCGGTCACTAGAGACCGGTGACATCACTGAGAATGCAGCCTATCCCTGCATTAGAGATCAGTGACATCAATGAGAAAGCAGCGTATCCATCACTGGAGACTGGTGACATCACTAAGAAAGCAGCCTATCACTAGAGATCAATGACATTACTGAGAATGCAGCCTATCCATCGCTAGAGACTGGTGACATCACTGAGAATGCCGCTTATCAATTGCTAGAGACCAGTGACATCACTAAGAAAGCAGCCTATCCCATCATTAGAGACCAGTGACATCACTGATAATACAGCCTATCCTTGCATTAGAGATCAGTGACATCAATGAGAAGGCAACTTATCCATCACTGGAGACTGGTGACATCACTAAGAAATCAGCCTATCCATCACTAGAGATTAGTGACATCATTGAGAATGCAGCCTATCCTATCACTAGAGACTGGTGACATCACTGAGAATGCAGCCTATCCTATCACTAGAGACTAGTGACATCACTTATGCCCTGTACACACGGGCGGACTTTTTGGCATCAAAGGTCCGATGGTCTTTCCGACGGACTTTCGACTGACTTTCTAATGAACGGACTTGCCTACACACGATCACACCAAAGTCCGTCGGATTCGTACGTGATGACATACGACTGGACTAAAATAAGGAAGTTGATAGCCAGTAACCAATAGCTGCCCTAGCGTCGGTTTTTGTCCGTCCGACTAGCATACAGACGAGTGGATTTTTCGTCCGGACTCGAATCCATTGGAAAGATTTGAAACATGTTCCAAATCTAAAGTCCGTCACATTTTTGACAGAAAAGGTCCGCTGCAGGTCCGATGAAGCCCACACACGGTCGAATTGTCCGACAGATTCATTCCGTCGGACAAGTTTGGGCGAAAAGTAATAAGAAAGCAGCCTATCCATCACTAGTGACCGGTGACATCACTAAGAAAGCAGCCTATTCCTTCATTAGAGACCAGTGACATCACTAAGAATACAGCCTATCACCAGAAACCAGTGACATCACTGAGAATACAGCCTATCACCAGAAACCAGTGACATCACTGATAATACAGCCTATCACTAAAAACCAGTGATATCACTGAGAATACAGCCTATCACCAGAAACCAGTGACATCACTAAGAATACAGCCTATCACCAGAAACCAGTGACATCACTGAGAATACAGCCTATCACTAAAAACCAGTGATATCACTGAGAATACAGCCTATCACTAGAAACCAGTGACATCACTGAGAATACAGCCTATCACCAGAAACCAGTGACATCACTGAGAATACAGCCTATCACCAGAAACCAGTGACATCACTGAGAATACAGCCTATCACCAGAAACCAGTGACATCACTGAGAATACAGCCTATCACCAGAAACCAGTGACATCACTGAGAATACAGCCTATCACCAGAAACCAGTGATATCACTGAGAATACAGCCTATCACCAGAAACCAGTGACATCACTGAGAATACAGCCTATCACCAGAAACCAGTGATATCACTGAGAATACAGCCTATCACCAGAAACCAGTGATATCACTGAGAATACAGCCTATCACCAGAAACCAGTGACATCACTGAGAATACAGTTTATATTTTCACTGCACCACTGACATCAAAGACAATGCAGCCTCTCCATTCATTAGTGACGAATGGTAAACAGACTGCAGATTACAATGACAAGTAACTGTTGTGTTAAATGTAAACTTTGCTCTGCCATTGTGTGTATGGGGTTTGCTCTGCCAGTGTTTGATGCTCAGCGGGGAGTTCTGTACATTTTATTAGCTCACACTCCTAACTTTACACGCAACTTCATTTTCCTTTCAGTGTTTGCAGGTTAAATACTACACAGAGAGAAATCAACTCTACAACAAATACACTTACATCAGTCTTCCTACCCCAATTCATGTTCTTGTTGGGTTTGCAAATATATTTAGACTTGAAACTAAACAAATATAGATTTTATCCTGTAACAAAAGCAGTGCAGAGAATGCAGCCAGAAGAAGGAGACTTTGGAGTGGGCAATGGAATGCAAAGAACTAACCAGCAGAGTGGCTGAGAGATATAAAATGCCAGTCGGCGATTTACTCTACTTTGCAAAAGTTATAGGCAGGTGTGAAAAAATACTGTGAATGAAGAAATATTTCAGAAATAGAAGTGTTAATAGTTTATTTTTATCAATTAACAAAATGGAAAGTAAATGAACATAACTAAAAACAAAATCAAATTAATATTTGCTGTGACCACCCTTTGCCTTCAACACGGCTGCTGCAGAATACATTTTGGGCTAATCACACGCCTCCCTGATGGTATGGCATGATGGATAAGTATCTGTCTGTATTTCTCACCATTGATGCTGACCAAATCTCCAACTCAAATTGCAGAAATGCAGCCCCAAACATGCAAAGAACCTCCACCATGCTTCACAGTTGCCTGCAGACACTCATTGTATCACTCTTTAGTCCTTCGGCCAAAAAACTGCCTCCTGCTACAGCCAAATATTTCACATTTTGAATCATTAGTCCAAAGCATCTGCTGCCATTTTTCTGCACCCCAGATTTTGTTTTTGTGCATAGTTTAGCCACTTAGTCATGTTTCCATGTCAGAGTTATGGCTTTTTGGCTGCAATTCTTCCATGAAGACCACTTCTGGCCAGAATTCTTCGGACAGTAGATGGATGTACCTGGGTCCCATTGGTTTCCACCAGTTCTGTGCTGATGGAACTGCTGGACTTCTTCTGATGTCGAAGGGAGGTGAGCATGATGTGGCTTTCATTAACTGTATTGTTTTCTTGACTGCGTCTACGGTCCTCAACGTTGCCTGTTTCTTTGTGCTTCTTCAAAGGAGCTTGAACAGCGCATCTTGAAACCCCAGTCTGCTTTGAAATCTTTGCCAGGAAGAGACGTTTCTGATGCAATATAACTACCTTGTGTCTTGTTGATGTGCGCAGTCTTGCTATGGTGTATGACGTGACATGAAACAGTCTTCTACAACCTCACCTTAGTAGCAGAGTTGGGCTGTTCCTCACCCAGTTTTACGTATCTTACACAGCTGTTTCTGTTCAGTTAATAACTATGTTTCGACCTATATACGAAATTGATGATCATTAACACCTGCTTGGTATATTTAGTTAATCATAAACCTGACTCTACTCCTACAAAATCCCTGACTTTGTGCAAGTGTACAAAGTGTACAAGTGTAAGAATTGATGCTGGTTTGAAGCCAAGGGGAGAGTCACACCAAATATTGATTTGATTTAGATTTTTCTTCTGTTTCCATAGAATGCATAGAATGCATTAAGGTGAAAAACCATGAGGGTTTACAACCCCTTTAAGCTGCCTGTGGATGGTACCAAGTCAGCAGGTGACCATGGGTCCATAGGCATGTGCGCAGGGGGTGTGCCAGGTGTGCCTGGGCACACCCTAATCCCTACATGCGGTGCTTATTCCCCCTACTACCTGGGCTTCCCTCTGTGTTGGCCCTGCAGTGCTGCTGCCTTCCCTCCTCTCCTTTCCTCTCCCCCGGCTGCAGTGGAGGAGGTTTCAGGATGGAGAGCAGGGAAAGGGGCTAGTAAATATGTCATTTACCAGACCCTACCTTTTCTAAATGAACACAGTGAACACACTCACTCACTGTGTCCATTGATAACCTGAAGAATAGTACACTGTGTTTACTATGCTTCAGTTTGTGAATGAACAGGAAGCTGCTCGGCACAGAGCACTCCCCATTCATTCCCTGTCCGGTGCAGCTGAGGCTGCAGAGAAAGCCATGTGTTTGAGCTTTGGAGTGCACACCCTAATGCAATAGGCGGCACACACCTATCCATGGGTCTCTATGGAGTTATGTCAATGCATAAAGCAGCATTTGAAACAGAACAACACTGATGATGGCCAACAAGCCTGGAACAGCTGCATGCATGTTAGAATAATCGGCTGTATTTGTGCCATAAACCAACATGGCAGAAAGCAATGATTAGCATGGCTCACCCGTTATTCTAAAAAACTCAGTTTTTTGGTATTTGTGATATAAATACCATCTGTTCTAAGGAGGCTCTACTGTGCCCTGAATACGTCTGCAATATATATAACAAATAAAGTAGAATTAAAAAAAAAAAAAAAAATTTGCCCCTCGAATCTGTGCCACCTGAATTACCTATAAAATCCAGATTTGATGAATGATCTCCTGATTGGACACAAACGTACTGCGAGGTTTAATAACGCCGTTCTAATCCCGATATCATCCCTCCGTTCACCTTGAAGTCTCCTCCTCTCCTCTTTTACACTTTAATGCATTTTTAATTTTGGGCAAAGTCAGTAGTAATGAGATGTTTGAAGGATCTCGGGCTGTCAGAAAGGGCAGAATGAAATTTCCTGGTGAAAGGAGAAGGATCCTTATCTAGAGGAATAATTAAATCACAAGGTGAGGCGTGGAAGCAGAGGAGGGGGGCGACCATTTCCACAAGGATATCCCTCATTCCGCCCTGCTGATATCCTACTCTTTTGAATTTTGTGAGAGTAAAAGTTAATTGATCAGAGGGCTCTGTGAACCGTGAAATGTGACGGATAGAGCATGAAAAGAGGCAGATTTCAGAGCCTTCCGCCAACAAAGAGGGTCTTCAGAGACCCCCGACTGTGACACTTGTTGGGTGTGTCCTACTAGGGGTCCCATCCACACAACATCAGACCACAATTGTATCCATACAGAAGAATATTGGAATGTTAAAGGGAATCTTTTAGCAAGTCAATGCTATCGTTTTGGAGGGGTACACGGCTGTTTAAAGCTGAAATGTGTATTTCTGCCCATCCAGTCCTGAGAATTACACAACTCTGTCCCACAGCACAGCCTGGTTTAGCAGGAGACCTGATTTTTTTTTTTTTTTTTGCTGCAATTCAGTAACTCTAGGGGCCCCTTCAAACCAGGTGCAGTTGGATGCATTTTTGACTGCACTCTTATGCCCCGTACACACGGTCGGATTTTCCGACGGAAAATGTGTGATAGGACCTTGTTGTCGGAAATTCCGACCGTGTGTGGGCTCCATCACACATTTTCCATCGGAATTTCCGACACACAAAGTTTTAGAGCAGGCTATAAAATTTTCCGACAACAAAATCCGTTGTCGGGAATTCTGATTGTGTGTACACAAATCCGACACACAAAGTGCCACGCATGCTCAGAATAAATTAAGAGACGAAAGCTATTGGCTACTGCCCCGTTTATAGTCCCGACGTACGTGTTTTACGTCACCGCGTTCAGAACGATCGGATTTTCCGACAATTATGTGTGACCGTGTGTATGCAAGACAAGTTTGAGCCAACATCCGTCGGAAAAAATCCATGGATTTTGTTGTCGGAATGTCCGATCAATGTCCGATCGTGTGTACGGGGCATAAGGCTCGATTCACACTAATGCGTTTTTTGATTTATTTTTTTTTTCAAATTTTTTGGAAATTTTTTTTTAACATGTGTTCCTATGGAACATGTTCACATCAATGCATTTTTGTGCCTCTGCGTTTTTGAAAAGGGTCAGGGACTTTTTTTCATGCAAAATGTAGCGTTTAGCATGTAATAGAATTCAATAGGCCCGCATCCAAAACGCAAGTACCACATTTTTACTGCGTTTTTGCGGCGATTTGCGTTTTGTGTTTTTCTTTACACTGTATATAGCTGGTTGCTAAGCAACCATAGTGTAAAAAAAAAAAAAAAAAAACACTGTAAAAAAAAAAAAAAAAACAAACCGCAAAACGTGGCAAAAAAAAATGCGGCAAGCACCGCAAAAATCACTGCACAAACGCTCAAACGCAACATGCATAGATGTGAATGGAGCCTAACTGCACAGACAGTCCAAAATCCAGGCTATCCTATGGGCATAGTTCATATCACTTCAGTGCAGTGCAGTGCAGTGAAAAAAAGTACAGTACAGTACATTTTTTTCACACTGCAAATGCACAAAAACACACATAAACATATGCAAATGCACTGCAACGCATCACAGTGAACATAGAAGCCCAGGGAAAGAAAGAAGAAGGAAGGGACCTCACAGAACAAATGCAGATACAGTGACTTGAAAAAGTATTCACACCCCTTGAAATTTTCCACATTTTGTCATGTTACAACCAAAAATGTAAATGGATTTTATTGGGATTTTATGTAATAGACCAACAGTGGAAGAAAGTTGAAAAATGGTTTTCAAAATTTTTGCAAATAAATATGTGAAAAGTGTAGCTGCATTTGTATTCGACCCCCTTTACTCTGATACCCCTAACTAAAATCTAGTGGAGCCAATTGCCTTCAATAGTCACCTAATTAGTAAATAGGGTCCACCTGTGTAATTTAATCTCAGTATAAATACAGCTGTTCCGTGAAGCCCTCAGAGGTTTGTTAGAGAACCTTCGTGAACAAACAGCATCATGAAGGCCAAGGAACACACCAGACAGGTCAGGAATAACGTTGTGGAGAAGTTTAAAGCAGGGTTAGGTTATAAAAAAAATATCCCAAGCTTTGAACATCTCACAGAGCACTGTTCAATCCATCATCCGAAAATGGAAAGATTATGGCACAACTGCAAACCTACCAAGACATGGCCATCCACCTAAACTGACAGGCTGGGCAAGGAGAGCAATAATCAGAGAAGAAACCAAGAGATCCATGGTAACTCTGGAGGAGCTGCAGAGATCCACAGCTCAGGTGGGAGAATCTGTCCACAGGACAACTATTAGTCCTGCACTCCACAAATCTGGTCTTTATGGAAGAGTGGCAAGAAGAAAGACCTTGTTGAAAGAAAGCCATAAGAAGTCCCATTTGCAGTTTGCGAGAAGCCATGTCGGGGACACAGCAAACATGTGGAAGAAGGTGCTCTGGTCAGATGAGACCAAAATTGAACTTTTTGGCCTAAAAGCAAAACGCTATGTGTGGCGGA
This sequence comes from Aquarana catesbeiana, assembly GCF_042186555.1. Taxonomy (NCBI): domain Eukaryota; kingdom Metazoa; phylum Chordata; class Amphibia; order Anura; family Ranidae; genus Aquarana; species Aquarana catesbeiana. Next base: position 210,167,245 of record NC_133333.1, on the reverse strand, counting down.
AAACTAATACTGCACATCACCCTGAACACACCATCCCCACCGTGAAACATGGTGGTGGCAGCATCATGTTGTGGGGATGCTTTTCTTCAGCAGGGACAGGGAAGCTGGTCAGAGTTGATGGGAAGATGGATGGAGCCAAATACAGGGCAATCTTAGAAGAAAACCTGTTATGCTGTGTACACACGAGCGGACTTTCCGGCAGAAAAGGTCCGACGGAATCATTCCATTGGATATTCCGATCGTGTGGGGGCTTCATCTCATTTCTTTTGAAAATTCTGACGGACCTAGAAATGGAACATGTTTTAAATCTTTCCGACAGAATCAATTCCTATCGGGAAAACCGATCGTCTGTATGTTATTCCGACATACCAAAAACTACGCAAGGGCAGCTATTGGCTACTGGCTATTGAACTTCCTTTTTCTAGTCCCGTCGTACGTCATCACGTTCTAAACGAACGGAATTTGGTGTGATCGTGTGTAGGCAAGTCTGTTTCAGCGGAAATCCGTTGAAAAAAACATCAGAGTTTATTCTGCTGGAAAGTCCGGTCATGTGTACGTGGCATTAGAGTCTGCAAAAGACTTGAGACTGGGGCGGAGATTCACCTTCCAGCAGGACAACGACCCCAAACATACAGCCAGAGCTACAATGGAATGGTTTAGATCAAAGCGTATTCATGTGTTAGAATGGCCCAGTCAAAGTCCAGACCTAAATCCAAGTGAAAATCTGTGGCAAGACTTGAAAATTGCCGTTTAGACGCTCTCCATCCAATCTGACAGAGCTTGAGATATTTTGCAAAGAAAAATCAACAAAAATGTCACTCTCTAGATGTGCAAAGCTAGAAAAGACTTGCAGCTGTAATTGCAGAGAAAGGCGGTTCTACAAAGTATTGACTCAGGGGGGCTGAATACAAATGTACCCCACACTTTTCACATATCTATTGGTAAAACATTTTGAAAACCATTTATCATTTTCCTTCCACTTCACAATTATGTACCACTTTGTGTTGGTCTATCACATAAAATCCCAATAAAATACATTTACGTTTTTGTTTGCAACATGACAAAATGTGGAAACTTTCAAGGGGTGTGAATACTTTTTCAAGGCATTGTAGAAAAATGTGCATCAGCTGCACGTAAATGCACATAAAAAGGAAATGCACATACATGCAAGGAAAAAAAATGTGCAGTAGATGTGCAGTTTCTAGTATGAATGGGCACAATTTGCGCCAGAAATTATGCGTTTACTGAGCATTTTTGAATGAGCAGTGACATGCATTTGACACGTTTTTAATGCACATTTGCAGTGCATTTTCCTAAGGCAGGCCAGAGACGGTGCAAACTTCTTTCCTGCAACCACGGGTTGCAGGAAAAAAAATTTGCACAATCCCCCCCATCTATTAACACAGTTTTGACATGGGAATACGTCCGGTCGACCAGTTGTTTTCTCCATGCAGGGTGGCGGGGGAAGCCGTCCCCGCAGGGAGAAGACAGTGACTATCGCTAGCGGCTATAGCAGCTACTAGCAATAATTGCAGGTGAATCCGGCAGGTTGGTTGTACCCGTGTTGATCGATCGATCAACTTTGTACATTCAGCCTACCCATTAATGGTTCGAATCGTGGCCTGTTCCTGATGAACTGGCCAAGATTCGAACCGTCTTTGGCCGGTCTAAGCTTGCATTTCCTTTGAGGTCATTTCCTTCTTCCCTGGGCTTTTATGTGTACTGGACTGCATTGTGGTGCATTGACATGCGTTTGCACGCATTTCTGTGCATTTGCAGTACAGGAAAATGCAGCTTGCTGTACTTTCACTGCACTGCAATAGAATGAACTATGCCCATAGGTAACCTGAATATTGGACTATCTGTGTAGTTGGAGGGCAGTCAAAAATGCATCTCACGGCATCTGGTGTGAATGGGCCCCTAGGCTCCATTCACACCTGAGCGATCTGCAGCGCCAGCGGCTCATTTTTTTTAGCTTTTTTTTTGTTTTTTAGTTGAATGTTTTTAGAGTGGCAACATTCATTCAAATGGGTCTCCCTACGCTCCAAAAAAAGCTCATGTACCAAATGTTGGCACAGAGCCAGGAGCGTTTTTTGCCATTTAGCGATTGTAGCACGATTTTTAGCCCAACAATTGCGGCAAAATCAGCCCACGTTTGGGGTGCCATTAAGAAATAATGGCATCGCAAACACGCTCTGTGTTTTGGCGCGACTCTGGAATCGTGGGCTATAACAAGGCGATTCCACCCGCGATCCAGAACGCTTAGGTGTGACTGGAGCCTTATAGATCTTCTGTCCACCCTCACCCTGCGACTGAACAGTGAAAGGAGAAGCAACATCACCTCTGCTCTTACCTCTGGCATTGCAGAACAGCTGACTGACTATGTAGGCTGCCCCTCCTTCTCCTATCCTGAGCTTTGCTGTAAAGGAACTGCAGGAGGCTTATACCAGGTCAGATTTAAGTAATTTACACTGCTTATAATACAAAATGACATTTAAGTTCTTATTTAATAAATTACAGAGCTGCAATATTTGTATCTTTTACATGTGCCTGGGGTTCAGATTTGATGTTTTCATATAAAGGCTCCCCTGATTCTTGTGTTTATGTTTATATGTACATGGTGGTGGGGCTCAAAATTATTATTATCATTTTTTTTTTTTTCAAAAAAAACTTTTTTTTTTATCACAAAATCCTCTGTATTATACTATTTTTTGTGGCAGGTTCTCACTGATGAGACCACAGAGGAGTGGAGTAGATTATACATAGAAAAAGGTCATTACGTTTTTTAACGCATTTATGAGATAATTTATAATCACTTTTGCAAAAAATAATGAAATACCATAGATTCCCCATCTTTAAGTATTTTATTATTTTTCTCAAAAGCGATTATAAATTATCTCATAAATGCGTTAAAAACTTAATGATCTTTTTCTATGTATAATCTACTCCACTCTGATGTCTCATCAGTGAGAACCTGCCACAAAAGATAGTATCATACAGGGGATTTTTGGGCCCTTATGTGATAAAAAAATAAAATAAATAATAATAATAATAATCATTTTGAGCCCCACCATCATGTACATATAAACATAAACACATGCATCAGGACAGCCTTTGTATGAAAACATCAGTTGCACTACATGTTACATATCACTGTGCAAGCCGGAGAGGAATAATTCTAGAAGTCATTTAGGGTACTGGCGTTTGTTGCCGATTCATGAGCACACGCAATTTTAAGGCTTTAAATGTTGGGTAGTCGGCGCAACCACGCCTTTTTGTAGTTTAATAAATAATTGAGTTTATATTGTGCTGTGTTTATCTGCCCTAAAATTAACCGTATTGTTTATTTGTTTTACTGAACTTGATAAACCATGCACTAATATCATGTGACATAAAATTGGAACTACCACCATATTATTCTCCAGGGTCTCTGCTGTCAGTAAATAATGTCAAGTTTTGGGGGTTTTAGGTAATCTTCAGGCTTCGATTTTATAAACATTTGCAAAAAAAACACAAAAACCGCTGGGGCGGAGGAAGGGTTATTGCATCTGGGATTACATTCAGATAGCAGGTCTGGATGAGGGACAAATGAAAACATTTTTTTCAGAACATTCTTTCTTGCCATCATTGAGTCAAGTCATTTTCATTTTTTTTCCATAGGAATGTTGGCACGAAACGCTAACTGTATATTTCCAGCTTAACTAAGATATCCCGTCCAAGTTTTAGCAATATATTTTTTGATATCAACAAGCCCGTTGGCAGGAGATACAAAGTTCTTTTCCCTCTCCCTCTAGATACGAAGGTGTAATCGCTGGGGATGGGGGGTGTGCGTCTTTACAATCATCCTACGTTGAGTTCATGTGTTGCCAGGCAACAAGATAAACGCCAGCAGGAATAATCATTGAGAAGGTAGAGCCACCTCTGGATCATTAGAAGTCTGAGGAAGAGGGAAGATGGGTAATTACATGGAGGGGGGGTGGAATCATCCGGATGGCCAGGTCAGCAGAAGAGGGTGAGACCTCGGGCTATGGAACCCGTATAAATGTGTTATAAGTAAGGAGGGGAGAGCTAATTATCAGAGCAGTGATTAAAAGGAAGGAAAGCTATGACATAACGTAACGTGAGAGCAACAAATTATCCTTCAAAAACAAAGGGAAATTCAAAATTGATCAGGTCACAGGTGATCTGTTATTTAATTTATTCGACCAATTGGTCACCTGCGTTTTTTTTTCCAGCACACCATCCATTGGATAATTTCTTTCCTTACTTTCTGTACATCTCATTGCTCCATCTCCACCAACCACCTACATCTCCCGCTCTTGTACATACCTTCCTTCTTTTCAGGTAATGTTCAACATCTCAACCCCCTATCCACAATCCCTGTATATCCTACTCCTGCACCTCCAGCTCTGTACACCCCGTCCTACATCCTCCATCCTACACTCCTCTACATCCAAACCTTCCACCCCAATAACTGTACATCCAACCCTTAGGTCTCCAACTCTTGTACATGTCATCCCTCTGTCCTATGCTGCTCTACACCCCAATACTTTATCTGACCTTTCATCTCCAACTCCTGTCCCTCCACCATGAACTGCCCTGCTTTCCAACCCTCCATCCTCAACCCCTGCACATCCTACCCCTACATCTCCAACCCCTGCACATTTTACCCCTATATCTCCAACCCCTGCACATCCAGCCCCTACATCTCCAACCTCTGCACATCCAACCCCTACATCTCCAAACTCTGCACATCCAACCCCTATATCTTCAACCTCTGCACATCCAACCCCTATATCTTCAACCTCTGCACTTCCAACCCCTACACATTCTACCCCTACATCTCCAACCCCTGCACATCCTACCCCTACATCTCCAACCCCTGTACATCCTACCCCTACATTTCCAACCCCTGCACATTCTACCCCTACATCTCCAACCCCTGTACATCCTACCCCTACATCTCCAACCCCTGTACATCCTACCCCTACATTTCCAACCCCTGCACATTCTACCCCTACATCTCCAACCCCTGTACATCCTACCCCTACATCTCCAACCCCTGTACATCCTACCCCTACATTTCCAACCCATGCACATTCTACCCCTACATCTCCAACCCCTGTACATCCTACCCCTACATTTCCAACCCTTGCACATTCTACCCCTACATCTCCAACCCCTGCACATTCTACCCCTACATTTCCAACCCATGCACATCCTACCCCTACATCTCCAACTCCTGTACATCCTACATCTCCAACCCCTGTACATTCTGTTCCTCTGTTCCAGACTCCTTTATATCCCAACCTTCCATTCCGATCCTTGTACATCCCAACCCTACATCTCCAACCCCTGCACATCCTACCCCTACATCTCCACCCCCTGCACATCCTACCCCTACATCTCCAACCCCTGCACATCCTATTCCTACATCTCCAACTCCTGTACATCCTACTCCTACATCTCCAACCCCTGTACATCCTGTCTCTCTGTTCCAGACTCCTTTACATCCCAACCTTCCATTCGGATCCTTGTACATCCCAACCCTACATCTCCAACCCCTGCACATCCTACCCCTACATCTCCACCCCCTGCACATCCTACCCCTACATCTCCAACCCCTGCACATCCTATTCCTACATCTCCAACTCCTGTACATCCTGTCCCTCTGTTCCAGACTCCTTTACATCCCAACCTTCCATTCGGATCCTTGTACATCCCAACCCTACATCTCCAACCCCTGCACATCCTACCCCTACATCTCCAACCCTTACATCTCCAACCCCTGTACATCCTGTCCCTCTGTTCCAGACTCCTTTACATCCCAACCTTCCATTCGGATCCTTGTACATCCCAACCCTACATCTCCAACCCATGCACATCCTACCCCTACATCTCTAACCCCTACATCTCCAACCCCTGTACATCCTGTCCCTCTGTTCCAGACTCCTCTACATTCCAATAATCTACCCCAATCCATGTACACCCTACCTATATGTTTCCAAACCCTGTACATCCTGTCCCTCTGTTTCAAACTCTTCTACACCCCAACCTATCATTCTAATCCCTGTACATCCTAACCCTACATTTCCAACTGCGGTACATCCTGTCCCTCTGTTCTAAACTCCTCTACATCCCAACCTTCCATTCTGATCCCTGTAAATCCTAACCCTACATTTCCAACTCCTTTACAACCTGTCCCTCCGTTCTAAGCTCCTGTACTTCAAAACCTGCCACCCCTAATACTTATACATATGACCCTTTGTTTTCAACTCCTGCACATCCCATCTATCTGTCCCCAATCCCTGTCTCTGTGCATAACACCTGTACATCCCAGTCCTTCATCCCCTAGTCCTATACATGCCACATATCTGTTACTGGTTTTCAGAATCCCAATTTTCTGGTTCAAACTACTGTTTGTTCCTTTTTTTCCCTTTCCCATCTCCCCCCCCACATCCTGTCCCTCATGTACATAATGCAGTAAGTAGCCCCGTCCTCTGAATCCAGTGTGACCGGTCTGTCCACATTGAACACATGTTGTCTCTCTAACATTGACAGCTGTGAATCCTGTCTCGTAGTCCCCAGTTCCCAGTTGTCCTGCCTTTTAAAGACCATATTCCAATCTCTCTCCAACTGGTGTTCATATTTAATGTGAATCTGGATGCACAATAACCACTGGGGGGAAATCAATCTTTTCCATGACTCTGCTTACTCCTTTCTCAAACTAGTAATGGAAATTATAATAGACTATTTTATTTCATTCAGAAGAAAGTGACAGTCGTTTCAAAGAGCACCCCTCCCCCACCCATTTATATCCACCTTCTCTTGATAACAGTCCTATCCATAGCTTGGTGTTCTGGTTCAGCAGAGTCTGTGTATTTGCTTTAAATCCATTTTTCAGCCTTCCCTACACTCTTGCACAGTTGTACAGGCTCCTCTGTAATGAAAGTACTTCTGATTTCACTGCACACCATTAAAAGCTGTAGTCAGATAGCACCTGCCTCTTTTCCTTGCACTGGAGGACATCCAGCATCATCTAGCACTTTTCTCCTCATTCTGACTGTCCCTTGCCTACCTATTTCTATGATTGGATTTCCGTTCTGTCAATCATGGCTCAGCATAGCTTGTGGGCATTATCTAGGGTGGTCAGCGTGCATTTGCAGCCTGCCAAGGCACACCTACTCCTCCAGACTGGCATCCACCCATCAAGGCATTTTGATATTTGCATAACTCTTCCCAAGAGCTAACCACTGCTTGTATCAGGACTCAGGGCTCTTCAGAGGAGTACTCAGGCAGGGTGCTGTGATGTTTTCAGACAGCTATGTACAGCACCCTGCCGGTGTTCTGTCAAAATCGGCGACCCGTCAGATTAGGTAACGGAAGTGACGTTCCGTCAGCTGCGCATGCGTTCCACCGCTACCAGGTTTGCTAATGTGACAGAACACCTGCAGTCAGAAGAAGGCGGCAGTGGACAACTTACTACATCCAGCTATGTCTTGAATTTAAAGCGGAGTTCCACCCACTTTTAGAACTTTGGCTTAAAGGAAAGACGACCCCTTCACCACTCGTTTTTGGCTAACTTTTTTTTTTTTCTAACTCGCCTTTTCTGAAGTACCAAGTGTACTCGCGCATGCGCAGTAGGAAACTGGAAGTGAAGCCGCAAGGCTCCACTCCCGGTTTCCCTTAATTAGAATGGCGGTGCCTGCACCCAATCCGATGGACGGATCAGCCTGGGGGGGTGGGGGTGGCCAACATTGTGGACTCCTTGGACAAATAAGTGTCCTTATTAAAAGTCAGCAGCTGCAGTCTTTGTAGCTGCTGACTTTAAAAAAAAAAAAAAAGTTTGTGGCTTGAACTCCGCTTTAAGAGTAATTTTAGCAATAAAGTGAGCGGATATGAATATAGTATGTTGATATCTGTGATGCTGCTTTGATGTTACATTTTGAAAGAAGCTTGATGCCAGCAGTAGGAAGGTGGGGGAGGCCATGTTGGTACACCCCACACTGGTCAGCGCTAAACCTTTAGGGTTTCAAAATTAAACATCCAAACAGCATCACAGATATCAATATACTATATTCATTTATATACTCTCAGTTTATTGCTAAAATTAGTAAGATGTTCACTGCCTTCTTCTGACTGCAGGTGTTCTTTCACATTAGCAAACCTAGTGGCGGTGGAACGCATGCGCAGCTGAGGGAACATCACTTCCGTTACCTAATCTGACCGGTCGCAGATTCTGATGGAACACCGGCCCCCTCCAACCAGCCATGATTGGCCTGCATTGCATAGAGAAGCACAGAGATCTAGTGTCTAATGATGACATCACTGGGTCTAAAATAAGGTAACGAAAACAGAATGATTTTATTTGAAAATTGAATTATCATATTAATAAGGGGGGGGACCAGGGAGGAGACAACATATGAGAAGAATAAACGTCAGCTTTAAGCACTCCAGGGAGGTTTGTGTATATACTCAGAGGTCCTTTCAGCTTTTGGAAAGACTGATTTGCAAACAAATTACAGGGCAAAATAAGTGCAGAGAGCAGAAAAAGAACCCTCTAATGTATTATCTAGTGAGCTAACAAGATGGCTGTTCATTAAGGAGTGAGAAAACCAAGGGGAGACATTAGTACCTCTATTGACCTTTTGCCTTTTGATGTTTTATTGGTCCCAGAAGTTCCCCAGCCATCTCACAAGGTGAGAGGTGTAAATTCATTTGTGCCATAAACTGGCAGACAGGTAGATTCCACTCCGGGGACACATACAGATATCTCGGCAATCTCCAGACATATTGATGATGGTCTATCATATTAAATTGCCATACAAGCTGATTGCTTCATTACATTTTATTCTCTGACTGCAGAGAAAAATCAGAGAGCCGGTCCCCGACCTGCGTCCGTTCTGTAAGCGGCGTGGGGATCAGTCAGGGCTCCCTGTGTGCCTGTGCAGCTCGCTGCGTCTATTGGGGTCTGCTGCTCACTTAAATGCATCATGCATTCCCATGCAGGTCTACAGGCATACCTCCCAACATTTTGAGATGGGAATGAGGGACACCTACTACCAAATGTATGAAGGCATAGGACACGCCCCCTGCCACACCCCCTTAAAAAGGAGAATTAACCAAAATAAAAGGTTAATTAAATCCACAAGGGCTTTTTTTACCACTACTATTCCTTTATATTGGCTTTTAAAATTTACAAATGCAGCCCATTTAGAAATTTTATGAAAAGTTTAGCACTGGGACACACTTTTTGAAAGATAAAAAGTGCATTTTATATACAACTATATAGATCAGACCAAAATGAGGGACAACTGAGGAGGAAAGAGGGACAGAGGGACATTGCTCCAAATCAGGGACAGTTGGGATCTATGCTATAGGAATGCAAAACCTGCCTGAAACAGGTGAAACATGGGTCAGGAGGAGATCAAATCAATATTCAATCAACTCAATGATCTACAAAATACATTTCCAAATATAAAACGATCAATAATATTTTTAGCCCATTCACATAATGTCTGTTCGCTCGTCCTTTACCTATTTACAATTACTGTTCTTTTTATGGACAAACAGTGTCTGCGGAGCAATTTAGTGTTTTATGTCAGACAGGAGACAATCTTGTGATGGAAGGTAGACAGATACAGTGAGGGGAAAAAAGTATTTGATCCCCTGCTGATTTTGTACATTTGCCCACTGACAAAGAAATGATCAGTCTATAATTTTAATTGTAGGTTTATATTAACAGTGAGACAGAATAACAACACAAGTATCCAGAAAAACGCATTTCAAAAAAGTTATGAATTGATTTGCATTTTAATGAGTGAAATAAGTATTTGACCCCTTTGCAAAACATGACTTAGTACTTGGTGGCAAAACCCTTGTTGGCGATCACAGAGGTCAGACTTTTATTGTAGTTGTCCACCAGGTTTGCACACATCTCAGGAGGGATTTTGTCCTACTTCGCTTTGCAGATCCTCTCCAAGTCATTAAGGTTTCAAGGCTGAGGTTTGTGAACTCAAACCTTCAGCTCCCTCCACATACTTTCTATGGGATTAAGGTCTGAAACGGGGGTCAGCAACCAGTAGATTGCGGACAGGTGACTCCAGAGCATCAGAATCCAATGCAAAGGAACTGCTTGTACATTTGGATCTGTAGTAGGTAGCAGGAGCTGTATAAGCCAATGCCTCCTCCTCTGTAGTGCTGACTCCTGTCCCATGTGAAGTCAATACCAACTCCACCTCTTATCCCGGCTAGCGGTCTCCAGAGTGGTACCAGCAGCAGGAAAGAGGAGATATTCAGGTCAGTGTGAAGCAATACATTGGGCATAATAGCAGTGTTGTGTCACTTTCTCCCCATCTGCTTTAAACCCCTTGGACCCCGCAGAAGTATGCAGTTGTGGGGCACTTGCAAAGTGGCCCAATTTACTTGAATGGGTCGCCATTGGCAGGCGGTTGCACCCACCAAAAGCAACAGGGGGCTTAATTCCTGCTGAGGCATGTGCACACCAAACAGGTAGGGATTGGGGGAGGTAAAACGGGGACTCAACCGCAGGGTTTTACTACCTCCCAACAATATGTGTGAACAAGCCCTAAGGGTCCTTCTGCTGAATGCAACTAAGGCCTTATTTACAAGTGCAGCAGGCACTCCTGCTCCTTTAAAAAGCGATATGAGTGTGTTTGACAGGTGGTGAGGAAGCAATATGTTGCCTTCTCACTACCAGATTTAAACCCATGATTGCCGTGCAATGCATGCGATTAAGACACAGTAGTACAGCAGTTAGAGGTTTAAATCCCGTGTGAGAAGACAACACTGCCCGTGATCTTTGACTTCCCCCATGTTGTTCAGGTCGATCACCACCTCTTTAAGGTTGCCTATCCCTGGTCTGGAGACTGGCTAGACAACTTCAGGACCTTAATTTGCTTCTTTTTGAACCACTCCTTTGTTGCCTTGGCAGTGTGTTTTGGGTCCTTGTCATGCTGGAATAGTCATCCATGACTCATTTTCAATGCCCTGGCTGAGGGAAGGAGGTTCTCATCCAAGATTTGATGGTACATGACCCCATCCATTGTCCCTTTGATGCGGTTTCCACCTCCATGTTTGACGATGGGGATGGTGTTTTTGGGGTCATAGGCAGCATTCCTCCTCCTCCAAACACGGCGAGTTGATGCCAAAGAGCTCGATTTTGGTCTCATCTGACCACAACACTTTCACCCAGTTCTCCTCTGAATCATTCAGATGTTCATTAGAAAACTTCAGACGGGCCTGTGCATGTGCTTTCTTGAGCAGGGGGACCTTGCAGGCACTGCAGGATTTCAGTCCTTCGTGGCGTAGTGTGTTACCAATTGTTTTCTTGGTGACTATGGTCCGAGCTGCCTTGAGATCATTGACCAGATTCTCCTGTATAGTTCTGGGCTGATTCTTCACTGTTCTCATGATCATTAAAACTCCACGAGGTGAGATCTTACATGGAGCCCCAGACAGAGGGAGATTGACAGTTATTTTGTGTTTCTTCTATTTGGTCATAATCGCACAAACTGTTGTCACCCTTTCACCAAGCTGCTTGGCGATGGTCTTGTGGCCTATTCCAGCCTTGTGTAGGTCTACAATCTTGTCCCAGACATCCTTTGACAACTCTTAGGTCTTGGCCATGGTGGAAAGATTGGAATCTGATTGATTGCATCTGTGGACAGGTGTCTTCTATACAGGTAACAAGCTAAGATTAGGAGCACTCCCTCTAATGCCCTGTACACACAACCGGATTTGCCTTTGGAATAAACTCTGAAGGTTTCTCCGACGGAATTCCATTCAAGCGGTCTTGCCTACACACGGTCAATCCAAAGTCCGACCGTCCGGAACACGGTGATGTACAACACGTACGACGGGACTAGAAAAAGGAAGTTCAATAGCCAGTAGCCAATAGCTTCCGTCTCGTACTTGCTTCAGAGCATGCGTCGTTTTTGGTCCATCGGAACAGCATACAGACGAGTGGTTTTCCCGATAGGAATTGGTTCCGTCAGAAATATTTAGAACATGTTCCATTTCTAGGTCCGTCAGAATTTTCGAAAAAAAAGTCTGATGAGGCCTACACACGGTCGCAATATACGATGAAAACCTTCCGTCGGACTTTTTATGTCAGACATTCCGCTTGTGTGTACACGGCTTAAGAGAGTGCTCCTAATCTCAGCTCTTACCTGTATAGAAGACACCTGGGAGCCAGAAATCTTGCTGATTGATAGGGGATCAAATACTTATTTCCCTCATTAAATTGCAAATCAATTGCTAACTTTTTTGAAATGTGTTTTTTCTGGATTTTTTATTGTTATTCTGTCTCTCTCTGTTAAAATAAACCTACCATTAAAATTATAGACTAATCATTTTTTTGTCAGTGGGCAAACGTACAAAATCAGCAGGGGATCAAATACTATTTTCCCTCACTGTAAGGCTAAAAAGCACTAATGGGAACCTGGCTATAGACAGGACTGTGCTGTGTAGCAGAGCTGTGTAAATCTCAGGACAGGATGGACAGAAATAGAAATCATTTGTGAATTCCTGGAGACGACCACATTAACATTTGTATAGAGATGGAGGCAGCTAATATAAAAGTATTTTATCCATATATTAATCTGTTTGCCTGGAATTCAGATTTAAAGGAAGGGTGATTACCACTCGGTCAGTGTAAATATACAGAAGTCTAAAAAGAATAATTATGTAAGACGGGGTACTTTGGGCAAGAAAAAAATGATTGGTTACGTTTTTTATTGTTAAACTACGTCCACCGGGTATTTCTTTTTAATACATTGGAGTTGCCACTAAAGCCGTCCATAGATGGATCAAATCTTGTCCGGTTTTATAACCAGCTTGTCGGACGTTTTACATGCTGTTTTTGCCGGCAGCTAAGGTAATCATTGTGTTCTGATGGCCAGTAAGGCTCCCTGCCGGCAGAACACAATAGCTCTGCGGGAGCGATTTTTCTATCAACACTGACTGTGTTGATGGTGGAATTGAGTGATTTTCTTTCCCTTCCACCCGTAAAGGAAAAAAAAAAAAAATTGCATAATCTATGGGTTGCTTTCATCTCCAACACATCCATTTCCCAGGGGCTCGGTGCTGTGAATTTAGGTGGACCTACTTTTGGCTCAGCTCACACAGTCAGCAGTGGCTGCTTTGGTGTTGAACATACACAAAAATCATGTCACGGGCAAGATCTGAGATTATAGCAGTCAGAAATCTGATGTGAATTGTTGACTTTACTACCAGAAGGTTCATCCAAACACTAAATACAGCCACGGTAATGAGATATTTGTACTGAACATTCTGTCTTTCATGTAGTTCTCCTTTAATTTTTGAAGTCTTTGGAAGCCATGTGCTTCTTATCAGTGAACTCCCTACCAGCCAGGGTACTGCCATCATTAGCCTCCAGCTGATCCTCATTAGCGGGCACCATGCAGGCTGTAATTAAAATAAAACATGGAGGCCGTCTGCTCCAGGGGGCACTGAGGCACATTGTAGGAGACAAATCACTGGATGAGCTATTAGAAGAGGAAGTCTGAGGACAGAACAATGCCTCTATACAAAGGTGAGATATAACGAGCATCATAAATGGTAACCTGTAGGGAAACCCTAACAATGGACTTCTCTTTAGTGTCTCCCATTTAACAGACCAAAGTCTGTTAAATATACCACAAAGTGTTTATATCTGTTTGAGAAGTATAAAAATACCTTTTCATTGTGTCAGAAATTCAGAGCTGTCCTGTGTACACTTCCTGTGTTATCACAAGGAGTCTAATTAGCCCTCCAAGTTCTTATCTCGGATCCTCGGAGAGAGAACGAGCTGTATGTTTGAATCCTCACAAACTGAATCACCGTTCTCCAAGTCACTGTTACCCGGGTTTATTTATTAAGTACGGTTATGAAAATGTACTCCCATTCAACAAGGAGGAGAAAGGAGAGAGAGGCAGGGAACGAGAGAGAAAGAGAAGAAGGAGACAGAGGGGAAAAAAGAGAGGGAAGGGGAAGAAAGTTAGAAGAAAGGGAGGGGGAAGAAGGAGAGGGAGGAGGAAAGAAGGAGAGGGAGGGGGAAAGAAGGAGAGGGAGGGGGAAAGAAGGAGAGGGAGGGGGAAAGAAGGAGAGGGAGGGGGAAAGAAGGAGAGGGAGGGGGAAAGAAGGAGAGGGAGGGGGAAAGAAGGAGAGGGAGGGGGAAAGAAGGAGAGGGAGGGGGAAAGAAGGAGAGGGAGGAGGAAAGAAGGAGAGGGAGGGGGAAAGAAGGAGAGGGAGGGGGAAAGAAGGAGAGGGAGGGGAAAGAAGGAGAGGGAGGAGGAAAGAAGGAGAGGGAGGGGGAAAGAAGGAGAGGGAGGGGGAAAGAAGGAGAGGGAGGGGGAAAGAAGGAGAGGGAGGGGGAAAGAAGGAGAGGGAGGGGGAAAGAAGGAGAGGGAGGGGAAAGAAGGAGAGGGAGGAGGAAAGAAGGAGAGGGAGGGGGAAAGAAGGAGAGGGAGGGGAAAGAAGGAGAGGGAGGGGAAAGAAAGAAAGAAAGAAAGAAAGAAAGAAAGAAAGAAAGAAAGAAAGAAAGAAAGAAAGAAAGAAAGAAAGAAAGAAAGAAAGAAAGAAAGAAAGAAAGAAAGAAAGAAAGAAAGAAAGAAAGAAAGAGGAAGCGGGAAGGAAGAGGAGGGGGGAGAAGGAAGGAAAAGAGGGAGGGGGAAGCAGGAATGAGGAGAGGAAAGGGAAAGAATGAATGAGGAGAGGGAAGGGGAAGATGGAATGAGGAGAGGGAAGGGTAAGATGGAAGGAAGAGAGGGAGGGGAAAAAGGAAGGAAGGGGAAGAAGGAAGGGAGAGAGGGAGGGGTAAGATGGAAGAAAGAGAGGGAGGGTAAAGAATGAATGAGTATAGGGAAGGGGAAGAAGGAAGGACGAGAGTGAGGGGGAAGAAGAAAGGAAGAGAGTGAGGGGGAAGAAGGAATGAGGAGAGGGAAGGGGAGGAAGGGAGGGAAGGGGAGGAAGAGAGGGAGGAGGTGAGAAGGACAGAAGAGAGGAAGGGGGAAGAAGGAAGGAAGGGGAAGAAGGAAGGGAGAGAGGAAGGGGTAAGATGGAAGGAAGAGAGGGAGGAGAAAAAATGAATGAGTAGAATCAGTAGAGGGAAGGGGAAGAAGGATGAGAGTGAGGGGGAGGAAGGAAGGAAGGAAAGAAGGAAGGAAGGAAGGAAGGAAGGAAGGAAGGAAGGAAGGAAGGAAGGAAGGAAGGAAGGAAGGAAGAGAGGGAATGAGGAAGGAAGGAAGAGAGGGAATGAGGAAGGAAGGAAGAGAGGGAATGAGGAAGGAAGGAAGAATGGGAATGAGGAAGAAAGGAAGAGAGGGATGAAAGAAGTAAGAGAAGTAGGAAGGAAAGGGAAGAGAGGGATGAAGGAAGGGGGAAGGGAGAAAGGAACGAAGGAAGCAAGGATAGATGGATGTCTGGGAGATATCTCATGCCTGAAAAATTTAGGCCCCATTCACACCTGGCTCCATAGACTTCAATAGAATGCCAGTAAATGTGGGAATTAAGGGTAAGTCCACAGAAAATATGTAGTAACTAATTATTATGCAAGTTCAGTTCAAGCACAGAAACCTTTAATGTGGCAGTAACATTACAGGACATATGCACCATTAATCCAGCATACCTCACAAGCAGTCACATTGTTGACAACAGGCTCAATATTTGTGCAGTTAGATATTCATTTCATGTGGATATACCCTTTACTAGGAGCTAAAGGTAATTGTGACGCCTTCCCTTTTCTGTAACATAAAAGAGGAGGTGTTCTGTAGTCCAGCAGGAGAGAATCAAGCGGAGCTGACAACACTGTTTAGGATCTCAGTGTGGCAGAACCAGTGTTATCAGCTCACTACAAGAAGTTAGTAGCTCATTAGATTTCTGGCAGGATCAGGTTTTTTTTAATCCTTGCAGCATTTTTAAAGAGACAAGACATGTGGAAACGAGTATGGATTGCAGAGAATTAGTAAATTTGTTTTTTCTGTTAAACCTTTTTTCCTGCCATACACTTTGCTCTAAGGCCACCTAAAAGAGATTGTTTATCAGATGTCTTTCAGGTCTTGTTCACACCAGCAGGTGTGTGTTACCATGTGGTTTACCGCAATGCATGGTAAATACTTTTCATGTAGAATGTCACCCCAACATACCTTTGCCAATAGACATGCAGTGCAGTGCTACCTGCTATAAATGGTGCATGCACATTTTATGGCAGGGCAGTGCAATCAATGGTAGTGCAACGTTGCACATTTCACTGTGTTGCAACACATGTCTACAGGTACACAGACACCATTTTTTGGCAGAGTGCCACACTGTAACATGTCCATTGGCAAGGCACATGTCACATGCGTTGCAGTAAAGCATGTAAAAATGCACGTGTTACTGCAATGCCATATTGCAGTGGTTCTGAACCTTATTGAGACCAGGATCCAGTAAATTCTTCCAAATCCTTCTATGCTACAGTAGTGCAAAAAAAAGTTTATACTCGCACAATAAATGTACGGGGATATAAAATGTGTTTTATAATGCTGGAAAATTCTGGATGGGGCTGGGTGTCACGGGGGGTTCTGAAAGGAGTTAGGGGACTCTGCAGCAAACTGCAGCCTGAGGGCACCATGGGAGGGCTGGAGGCTCTCCAGCAAACTACAGGGTACTGGGTGGCATTGTGGGAGGTTGAAGGGTACTATGGGCTACTATCAAAGGCTGGGTGGCACCATGGCAGCTGTAAGGCACTGTGGGAGGTTGAGGGGAACTGTGAGCTATTATAGGATGCTGGGTGGCACCATGGCAGCTGGAAGGCACTGTGGAAGGTTGGAGGGCACTGCAGTCCATTACGGATGGTTGAGGGGCACTATGGGAGCTGGGTAGCACTGTTGGAGGTTGAGAGGCACTGCGGGTTACTATGGGAGGCTGAGTGGCACCATGGCAGCTGGAAGGCACTGTGGGTGGTTGAGGGGTACTGGGGTCCACTGAGGATGGTTGGGGGGCACTATGAGAGCTGGGGGGGGGGGCGAGTCGGAGGTTAAAGGGATCTGCAGCTGGCTTGAGGCCCGGAAGGAGGGAGGCCACAACCTGGCAGCAATCCATGGCCCTGTGGTTGAGAACCACTACCATATTATGAAGGGGCCCTAAATGAAAAATGATACTTTGCGCTCTCCTTCAGACGGAGGGACTGATGTTCTATGCAAAGCAATGAGGCAAGCGTCAGCACTATATAAATGAGTAAAGTAAGCTAAAAATAAATCTGGTCATTGATAATTACATCTAGCTAATATACGTAAAGCCTCCGGTATTGATTATGTACCGTAGGATAAAGGTGGAGTGAATTCGAGATATTGGTTTGTCTGCCAAAAACCCCATTTTCTACATCAATTACCGAGCTAATATGTGAAGGGGGAGGGGAAGGATCGGCTGGAATTTAACCCTTTCCACCTCTCAGCTCACGCACACGCAGGAAAGTCATGAACAGGTCCCCTTTGTCGCCGGCACAGATAATATCTCATCCTCAATAAACAGGTGAACATCCAATCTCCCCGCCAGAAACAGAGACATGGCAAATATTTGATGGCGGTAATTCTGTCACCTCTCCTCGGCTGATGTGACCGCCATGTAAACAGCGGCAGCTGCCTCCATCTCTATACAAATGTTAATGTGGTCGTCTCCAGGAATTCAAAATCATCCTCGCTGCTTTCATCTCCAGCGCAGAACACCCCCCCGACCGACCCCACAATGTGATTATACTTCAAATTATTCACTGCCAGCCCTGTAAGGACGACTCGCACCCAACGCATGCCGGCCGGCGCACAGAAATCATATGTAAAGCTCCAACACAACTGTGCGATGTAAGAAGGTTTTATATGCAGGATAACAAATTACTAGGTAACAGTACAAGGACATACAGAGGAGAGCTTTTATGAAAACTGTGTTTGCGCATGTTATGGCATATCTAAATCCAACAAAAAAAAAATTGATAGTATTACAGCTTACTGGTCCTCATATATGGTGGCTGCATTCGTTTTTCTTTTTTCACACTTTTTTTGTTCTTTATTTTTCCTGTGATCTTGCAATTACCTCTCCTCGTGTCCTAGAGTAATGTGGCACCATGTTATTTTGAAAAAGGGTTCCACCTCAAATTTGCTTACCTTTGCAGAACAGGCTGATGTTAGGCTTAATGACCAGAGTTGTAGGCAGGACTTTCAAGCATGTCCCTTTACCTCATTAGTGGGCAGCATTCAGCAGAGGTGATGGTGGATATGACCTCAGGGGGGCATAATATGATATACATATCAATGCCCCTGGTCCGCAGATCAATGCAGGTTATTTACATATAAAACACAGGGTCTACAGGTGAGCCATCTGTACATGGCAATAGGGCAGAGCAGGGCAACATTAGTAACAGAACTTCACACTGAGATATCGGGACACAGCACAGGACTAAAACGTCAAGGGACAAGGGAATTTAAACTGGGATAGATGGCAAGTACGAGGTAGCTGCTTTGGGCCCCACAACAATGATGGGGCCCAGGGCAGCTGCCCCTTTTGCCCTGTCTTAAAAGCGGCCCTGCGCGTACACCCAGGGAGTTAAGCGTGCATATTTATGTGACACCCGACCAGCAGACAAACTGAAGACTGGGCTCACACCGGTCATGTTTGCTACAATCATCATTGCCCACGATCTCCCCACTGAAATCTCACCTGTATGTTGTGAACCTAGCCTTAGGGCAGCCCATTAATTTCAGTGGGTTGCCCTAGACACGAAAAATCGCACCAGTGCAAGCACCTTATTTTTAAATTGTGCCTCACCAAACCACATGGTGCTTTTTTCCCATGCGTTTTGGCACACGTTAGCAAAGTGCATTGGGGCGCCATTAAGAATTAAGGCACCACTGAGTACCTGAAAAACGGATGCCTGTTTTTCATGCATACGATTTTGCGTTCATTCCTGCACCACACAAATATGAACCTAGGGTAAGGGAAGCAGAATTCTCCAAATTTGTGCAAAATGATCATTAATATATTTTCAATCATCAAGGCCAATTGCGGGTGATTATAGTAGCGCAATCACTTTACCAAAAATTGCCTGTTTTTTCCTAGCCTTAGGGTGGGTCAAATTGTATCTACACATTGGGCAGCTCTTCATATATATGAAATGATCATCTTCTGATCCAGCAGATAGTTAGTGGATTACAAAATGATAAACTGTCAATGAACCCACTGTGACCTCCGCAGAGAACCGCTGATATTAAATGGTAATGCACAGGTTATAAAAGCAATGAGGGCGTCATACCAATAGTTGTAGAATCCAAAAAAAGCACATTTTAATTTGTGGAATAACACACCATAATGGCTGATGTGTTTCATGGGTTGAAAAAAATCTATCAAATTTACTGCATTAAAGATTCTAATTATTTTACCATTGGTTGTAGGAATACATGTAGAAATATATAATACCAGCCCAATGATACTGTATTTTAGAGGATACTTGTTACAACTACAGTTTATTATTAGAGCTATTTATTCCTTTCACCTTGTTTTTCTTGCTCATATTTTGTAGTCCTGATGAAGTGAGATGAGTTTTATGGCCAAAATGCGTTGAGCATTTTATCACTACTGTATTATTGCGTAATCAAGGGAAATTGTGGAAGATTTTAGTCGCGTAGTCACACCAGTAAAAATTGTCCATCTGCACCCAGCTTTAAGCCAGCCATAGATGGAGTGATATTTTTTCCTACAAGCGGTTAATGGGGGAATTCCTCCTGTAGAGCCATTGTGTTCTCCTGGTGCTGCCAGGAATAGCGGTTAGCAATAATCGCATGTAAAATCCAAAAGGCTAGTTTTACCCAAGTTGATCGACAGAAAGATTTAAAGATTCAGTTTATTTTATCATCAGTTGTAGCAATGCGGGTTGAAATAGAGCATAACAGCCCAACGATACCATGTTTTGGAGAATATTGCAACCTTGTCTTCTTTTTACAAATATTTATCCCTCCCACCTTATTTTTCCTGTTTATAATTTGTAGCCCTGGTGAAGGGAGATTTTTACTGCCAAAACGTGTTGGCTGTTTTATCTTGTGCAATATCCCGATGATAAAGCAGTACTTTTTTTGTGTGCTGCTATTATTGCCTCATTGTCTTTTTATCCTCTTTATGCCCTGTACACACGGTCGGATTTTCCTACGGAAAATGTGTGATAGGACCTTGTTGTCGGAAATTCCGACCGTGTGTGGGCTCCATCACTCATTTTCCATTGGATTTTCCGACACACAAAGTTTGAGAGCAGGCTATAAAATTTTCCGACAACAAAATCCGTTGTCGGAAATTCCGATCATGTGTACACAAATCCGATGCACAAAGTGCCACGCATGCTCAGAATAAATTAAGAGATGAAAGCTATTGGCCACCTTCCCTGTTTATAGTCCCGACGTACGTGTTTTACGTCACCGCGTTCAGAACGATCGGAAATTCCGACAATTTTGTGCGACCTTGTGTATGCAAAACAAGTTTGAGACAACATCTGTCGGAAAAAATCCATGGATTTTGTTGTCGGAATGTCCGATCAATGTCCGATCGTGTGTACGGGGCATTATTCTTTTCAGGGCCCTTTTTGAGGTTTGCTTTGAAATAGCTGCCAAGCCAAAACCATTGGGATGCCTAGCCAAAGCCATTACGCTCCAGAAATCAGTTTTTGTTTTAGGATTTTTGCCTAAAATTGCAAAAGATCCATTGTCATATTTATTCTCTTGGAATTGAGGGTCAAGGGTATATATGCTCGCTCAGTATATAAACAGGCACGATTGGCCAGCTAATGTAAAATTATTCAACGAGAAGGCGTGTTAGCAGCCCAATCTCCCAACCATCACCCCGTGTCTCTGGCCAGCCGGAGTGGAACGCAGAGGTGTGTGAATAGAGGCTCTTCAACAGATTGATTATGCCTCACCTGATTTTGCCTCGGCTCACACTTGATTTACTTTTTCTTCCCTGATTTGTTGCAGTTATTGCATTTCATTGAGCGAACGCTATTTTGAGCGAGATTGTTATTGAGCCATTTATATCGGAGGAAGGAAACAATTTTATTTCACCGCCTGCCTTCATCAGGAATGCAAACAGATCTGTATTGTATAATGTGCAATCACCTGCACAGCCTGAATTGTAATAGGGGGAAATTACACGATTCAGAGAGATCCTGTCAATCAAGACACAGTGCTATAGAGTCAGCCATAAACAGAGCCTATGCGGGTCATCTGCTTTACACAAGGAAGGGGAAAATGCCTTCAACTGCCCCTTAATGCAGCGCTGTGGGAGGTCTCTCTGCTTGGCATCTCCACCGATAAAATGTTTTTATAGTCAGGAAAAATAAAAAGTAGCCATCAGCTCTGAGGACTGTAAAGTGTTCCCCGACGTTCAGTTCTTTATCGGGAATTTCCAGGGACTAATTTTCATATAATTGGACGGTCCCTGGAAATTAGGGACAATGGGCATCGATGGCACATTGGTAGAGAAAACTCTTGGCCTAACATACAAACGATGCCCCATATGCCACCTTACACCCAGGCCATGTAAAAATCATCAAATCAACAATTAGTTTCTAGAACAATCTGCAAAACCGGATGTAGATTTTTTTCCCCTTTCTCCATGGAAGTGAGTGAGTCCCTCACGGCATGTCTCCTGTAGCTGTTCACTACCCCATTGGGGAAGACTGTACTCCCATCTCAACAGGTGAGAATTCAAGCACAAACCATCACTTCTGTTACATCTGCCAGTTTTGTGCAGGCACCCCTGCCAAGCACAGCCAGGTTGGTTAACTGTTTCTCTATTATAATGAAGCAGTGGAGCTGCCCCTATTTTGCTGTTAGCTTGGCCCCAATGTTAGACTGACAGCAGATCCTGATTCCAGTGATGTGGCCTTCCCTTTCTCATCATTAAGTGCTCAGGCACAAGAGTTTACAGGAAGCCAATACCAAGGCAGATCAAAGTAGCTATTCTATCAGTGTTTGATACTTAACAGAATCAAATGACTGGATTAAATGGTGGGCATACTCTATGGGGTTTATTTACTAAAGCTGGAGAGTGCAAAATTAGTCTCACTTCTGCATAGAAACCAATCAGGTTCTAACCTCAGCTTGTTCAAATAAGCTTTGGCAATAAAACCTGGAAGCTGATTGGTTTCTATGCAGATGTGAGATTATGCACTCTCCAGCTTTAGTAAATAAACCCCTATGTGTCTAAAGTTTGTTTTGGGGTATCACTGTTTCATAGTCAAGTAGGCAAGGTTCCTCAGTTAAAATTCCAACCGGCACTCTATCTGCATTAAGTTTGCATGTTCTCCTTGTGCTTGTGTAGGTTTCCTCTGGGTATCTGGTTTCCTCCCACACAGCTCAACTGAGTGACCCCAATATGACTGCTTCACCTCCTAAGCACCACGAGTCTCCAGGTGACACAACAGGAAGTGAGAGGAGGAGGATTCCCCTCTTAGGCCAGCCATACATGGTTCGAATCTTAACTGGTTCAGCAGGAACCGTCCGAGATTCAAACCGTTAATGAGCAGGCTGAATGTGCCAAGCTGATTCCTGTTCTGCTCATTATTTTGGACTTTCCGTCACTTATTGTCTTGGTGTAAACCATGGGTCTTCAAACTATGGCCCTCCAGTTGTTCATAAACTACAATTCCCATCATGCCTAGTCATGTCTGTGAATGCCAGAGTTTTACAATGCCTCATGGGATGTGTAGTTCCGCAACAGCTGGAGGGCCGTAGTTTGAAGATCCCTGGTGTAAATGGTCACCAGGGCAAATAGAGAGGATGAATCTCCCCAGGGGAGAAAACAGGCAGCAGTAAAACTCCATTCAAAGCGCCTTGAGGTGCTAGTTCGCATTTGCAGCACTATACAAATCTTTCATTCATTCAAAACTAAAGAGTTGTGGCTTTAGATACACTTTCAGTAAAGGAGTTCTCTTCACCGGATAGTTCCAGACTCTCCTTATGCCCTATATGGCCAAAATCCAGATCTCTGGGGACCCTGTAGTGGGGTGTAACAGTCTTTCTAGGAAGATAAGAGAATGGCACGTATGAAAAGAGAAGACGGATAAAAAGGTACGCCTTGTGCTCTATATGGCGAGGGTCTGTTTCATGTGTATGAGGCATCAGACTTCCACTGACTTCACAAACTATCAGAATGACTTTCATCTTTAACAAAGCCTCTTCCCAGAGTCAGACTCGCAGGTTCCAGCTGGGTTTTTATATTACTCTCTGTAATCTTGTATCCGATTTCATCAGATGTGTTTGCTATCATAGATGAACAATACACATGTGCCGAGACCACTGTTCTACTCCGCACCCCAGAGACAGGACTGCGGCACACTAACACTGCACTTACTTCTTCCTGAATGTTCCAACACTGATACCGTCACCAGATCTGTGATGATGATGTACCTTGATCTACCTCTGATCTGCAACACTCGTGGCATCAGGTGTATTAACCTGAACATACAATTAAAATCATCATGGGCTGCAGCTGGTCCAGATGAACAGTGACAGCGGTTTGTGCAAAAAAAAAAAAAAAAAAAAAAAACACAACCCTCTAACCCTTTTTAATAAAAGTGAAAGAATATGATCTGTGTTCAAGTAAGTAAAAACCTTATCACAAAAATCTCATATAAGCTTTAACACAGGGGTGCTCAATCTTTTGAAGAGTAAAGGCAATTTAAGTGATTTGGTAACTAGTCACAGGCCACAATGAACTATGGGGTTTTACCCCCCAAAAATGCAAATGTAAATGAGCCCTTACTGTCCTGAGCCCCCTAAAAGGCTGATTTCACACTGATGCGCTGCAGTTTTTCCTGCACCACCGATGCAGCGCAGTGCAACTGCGGTCTAGCTGTGCCTTGCCATAGACTGCTATTACATCTTGCAGTTGTGGTGCACTTTCAGAAAGCGCAGCAAACCTTCAGGATATAATAGAATCTATGGCTCAGTGCAGCCAACCCACAGGAAAGCTGTAGGTGCACTGCTTTCAATGTGAAAGCAGCCCAATATCCTTTTTTTTTATAAGTGCTAATATGCCCATTGCATGCGATGTTTAATACACTGACCTTTTCCTCTTCCAGTTTCTGCTGGCATCGCTCTCCAGGCTGCTAGAAAGGTCCCAGGTGAAGTGCACTTGGTATCCCTCCACATGAGACAAGAGCTGGCACTACAGAGGAATAGGGATGAGCCGAACACCCCCCGGTTCGGTTCGCACCAGAACCCGCGAACGGACCGAAAGTTCGCACGAACGTTAGAACCCCATTGACGTCTATGGGACTCGAACGTTCGAAATCAAAAGTGCTCATTTTAAAGGCTAATTTGCATGGTATTGTCCTAAAAAGGGTTTGGGGACCCGGGTCCTACCCCAGGGGACATGTATCAATGCAAAAAAAACTTTTAAAAACGGCCGTTTTTTCGGGAGCAGTGATTTTAATGATGCTTAAAGTAAAAAAAAAAAAGTGAAATATTCCTTTAAATATCGTACCTGGGGGGTGTCTATAGTATGCCTGTAAAGTGACGCGTGTTTCCCATGTTTAGAACAGTCCCTGCACCAAATGTCATTTTTAAAGGAAAAAATCTCATTTAAAACTGCTTGCGGGTTTAATGTCATGTCGGGTCATGGCAATATGGATGAAAATCAGTGAGACAAACGGCATGGGTACCCCCCAGTCCATTACCAGGCCCTTTGGGTCTTGTATGGATATTAAGGGGAACCCCGCACCCAAATTAAAATAAGGAAAGGTGTGGGGCCACCAGGCCCTATATACTCTGAACAGCAGTATACAGGCGGTGCAAACAAGACAGGGACTGTAGGTTTGTTGTTAAGTAGAATCTGTTTGTAATTTTGAACATTTTTAACGTGTTTAGCTCCAGCCAAAAAATCTTTTCTAAGCTTTTTGGAAAACATAGGGAAGGGTTATCACCCCTGTGACATTTGTTTTGCTGTCTTTCCTCCTCTTCAGAAGATTTCACCTCACTTTTTTGTCCCAATGAAAAATGTTTTTTGAAAATTTGGGTTTTTTTGTGGAACAAGGATTGGAAAGCATCAGTGGAAAGGAGAAATTGTTTTCCCATATTAACTCTTACAGGAAAGAATTTCCCTTCCTAGGGGTAGATTTCATCTCACTTCCTGTTGTCTCCTTCCGTTTGCAAGTAGGAGTCGTTTGTAAGTTAGATGTTTGAAAGTAGGGTCCTGCCCTATATACTCAGCAGAAATTTGGGCCTTAGGTGTTGCTGTGGCCACAACACTGTAAGCCCTCACAGGGCCCTGCTGTGAAATATTAGATCAAGAATTGTAATTACATGCCCCTGTTGAACAGGAGCTGAAAAATTAGGCCTTAGGCACTGGTGCTGGTGCCACAACACTGCAACCCCTCACAGACACTCTAGTTGGAACGCAGGAACGAGCCCTGCTGCAAAGTATTGCTTCAAAAATTGTAATTACACGCCCCTGTTAGACAGGGGCAGAAAAATTGGGCCTTAGGCACTGGTGCTGGTGCCACAACACTGCAACCCCTCACAGACACTCTAGTTGGAACGCAGGAACGAGCCCTGCTGCAAAGTATTGCATCAAAAATTGTAATTACACGCCCCTGTTAGACAGGGGCAGAAAAACTGGGCCTTAGGCACTGGTGCTGGTGCCACAACACTGCAACCCCTCACAGACACTCTAGTTGGAACGCAGGAACGAGCCCTGCTGCAAAGTATTGCATCAAAAATTGTAATTACACGCCCCTGTTAGACAGGGGCAGAAAAATTGGGCCTTAGGCACTGGTGCTGGTGCCACAACACTGCAACCCCTCACAGACACTCTAGTTGGAACGCAGGAACGAGCCCTGCTGCAAAGTATTGCATCAAAAATTGTAATTACACGCCCCTGTTAGGCAGGGGCAGAAAAATTGGGCCTTAGGCACTGGTGCTGGTGCCACAACACTGCAACCCCTCACAGACACTCTAGTTGGAATGCAGGAACGAGCCCTGCTGCAAAGTATTACATCAAAAATTGTAATTACACGCCCCTGTTAAACAGGGGCTGAAAAATTGTGCCTTAGGCACTGGTGGTGGCGCCCAGAACCAAAAATGTTCTTACAAGCTATCAGCGTGATGATTGAGGAGGAAGAGGATAATTACTCAGGGATAGTCACTCAGCATCAGCATAGGCAGTCTTTGAAGGGATCTGAGATTTCAAAAAAAATTATTCGGTTACATCAGCATCAGGTGCTTGGTAGCTGGTGGTGATCCAAGACTCATTCATTTTTATGAAGGTCAGCCGATCGACCGAGTCGGTGGACAGACGCACCCTGTGATCGGTTACCACGCCTCCAGCAGCACTGAATGTGCGTTCCGAAAGAACGCTGGATGCAGGACAGGCCAGTAGCTCAATTGCATACTGTGCAAGCTCTGGCCAGTGATCCATCCTCAAGACCCAGTAACCCAGAGGATTTTCGGTGGGAAAGGTGTCCAAGTCTGATCTTGCCCCTAGGTATTCCTGCACCATGTAAAACAGACGCTGGCGATGGTTGCTGGAACCGATCATACCTTGGGGCTGCGGACCAAAAAATTGTCTGAACGCATCGGTCAGACGGCCACCTTCTCCACCGCTCCTTCTTTGACTGACCGAAGCCTCAGCAACACGTTGTCCAGAAACAGGAGTTTGTAACCTCCCAGTCTCTGGGAACGCGTTGCACAGACCTTTCTGCAAGGCCTCCCGAAGATGTTTCATCCTCTGCTCCCTCTGCGATGGCAAGATAAGGTCCGCAACCTTACCCTTGTAACGTGGATCAAGGAGGGTTGCCAGCCAGTATTGGTCCTTCTCCTTGATACCACGAATACGAGGATCCTTACGCAGGCTTTGCAGGATCAGGGAGGCCATGCAGCGTAGGTTTGCTGAGGCATTCGGTCCGGAGTCCTCTGGGTCACTAAGAACGACATGGTCCGCAGCCACCTCCTCCCAGCCACGTACAAGTCCATGTGTTTCTTGGGACTGATCCCTTAAAGACTGCTGCTGATGCTGAGTGCCAGGCTCCACCTCCATACTGACACAATCTTCCTCCTCCTCCTCTTCCTCCTCGTCCTCTTCCTGTGTGATCGGCGGGCACGCTGGAACACTGTCTGGATAAAGGGGGCCTTGAGAGCTAAGGAAGTCCTCCTCTTCCTGCCTCTGTTCTGCCTCAAGTGCCCTGTCCATTATTCCACGCAGCGTGTGCTCCAACAGGTGGACAAGGGGGACAGTGTCACTGATGCATGCACTGTCACTGCTCACCATCCTCGTGGCCTCCTCGAATGGTGACAGGACAGTGCATGCATCCCTGATCATGGCCCACTGGCGTGGGGAAAAAAAACCAAGCTCCCCTGACCCTGTCCTGGTGCCAT
The DNA here is from genome assembly GCF_042186555.1 of Aquarana catesbeiana. Classification (NCBI taxonomy): domain Eukaryota; kingdom Metazoa; phylum Chordata; class Amphibia; order Anura; family Ranidae; genus Aquarana; species Aquarana catesbeiana. Next base: position 210,139,835 of record NC_133333.1, on the reverse strand, counting down.
AGTCGCACAGGTACTCATTGATGGCCCTCTGCTGCGTGTGCAGCCGCTGCAGCATGGCCAACGTTGAGTTCCACCTGGTGGGCATGTCACAGATTAGGCGGTTCTTGGGCAGGTTAAACTCCTTTTGGAGGTCCGTCAGCCGAGCACTGGCATTATATGACCGGCGGAAATGCACACAGACTTTCCTGGCCTGCCTCAGGACATCCTGTAAGCCCGGGTACTTGCCCCAAGAACCGCTGCACCACCAAGTTAAGGACGTGAGCCAAACAGGGCACATGGGTCATTTGTCCCTGTCGGAGGGCAGAGAGGAGGTTGGTGCCATTGTCGCAAACCACCATTCCTGCCTTAAGTTGGCGTGGCGTCAACCACCTCTGAACCTGCCCCTGCAGAGCTGACAAAACCTCTGCCCCAGTGTGGCTCCTGTCCCCCAAGCACACCAGCTCAAGCACCGCATGGCATCTTTTGGCCTGCGTACTTGCGTAGCCCCTTGAACGCCTACGGAGCACCGCTGGTTCCGAGGAAGAGGCCATGGAGGAAGAAGAAGAGGAGGGGGTGGAGGAGAGAGGTGTGTCACAATCAGCATTTTGGAGGCGTGGTGGCGGAACAACCTCCAACACTACTGCACCTTGTCCTGCATCCTTCCCAGCTGCCAGCAGAGTCACCCAATGCGCCGTGAAACTTAGGTAACGTCCCTGTCCATGCCTGCTGGACCATGAGTCAGCGGTAATATGCACCTTACCGCTGACCGACCTGTCCAGCGAGGCATGGACATTGCCTTCCACATGCCGGTAGAGAGCCGGAATCGCCTTCCGTGAGAAAAAGTGGCGTTTGGGTACCTGCCACTGAGGAACCGCACATTCCACAAACTCACGGAAGGGGGCAGAGTCTACCAACTGAAAAGGCAGCAGTTGAAGTGCTAGCAATTTTGCCAAGCTAGCATTCAACCGCTGGGCATGTGGATGGCTGGGAGCAAACTTCTTTCGGCGGTGCAGCAGCTGGGGCAGGGAAATTTGCCTGGTACAATCTGACGTCGGTGTACCAAAAGCAGATTGCCCACAAGTACTTGGCTGTGACACACCTAATTCTACACCTTCATTCCTCTCACTGCAGGTCTCAGAGAGGACTGAAGGTCTAGTGGGGTTGGAAATCTCAGCTGATGAGGAGCAAGGAGAGATCCTCTTTGTTCTTTGGTGTGGGTCTTTTAGATACGCTTGCCAACGAACTGCATGGCAGGTCAACATATGTCTGGTCAAGCATGTGGTACCCAAGTGGGAGATGTTTTGGCCACGCGAGATACGCTTGAGACATATGTTGCAAATAGCAGCGGTGCGATCTGATGCACTCGTCTCAAAAAAGGCCCACACCAAAGAACTTTTTGAATAACGCGCAGAGACTGCAGCGCCCTGCACATGTGGAGCTTTGGGGTGTGATGCAGTCAATGTGCTGCCCTTAGGCTGGCCCCTGGAGGGCATCCTGCCTCGTTGGTGATGTGCCGCCGCCTCCTCCTCCTCCTCCTCCTCCTCCTCTCTCCTATCAGGCACCCACGTTGAGTCAGTGACCTCATCATCCCCTCCCTCCTCATCACTGGAGCAAACCTGGCAGTATGCTGCAGCAGGGGGAGCATGACTGCCAGATTGCTGTCCTTCTTGGGCACCCCCTCTGTCCGTGCTCATGTTACTGCCTTCATCGAGCTCAGTATCGTCATCAGAGCCTTCCAAACGCTGGGCATCCTCCTGGAGCATGTACCCAACACTGTGGTCAAACAGTTCGAGGGAATCCTCATGAGGACATGGTGGAGCTAGGGAAGGAGTCACTGATGACATTGAGCTGAGGGAAGAGGCCGCTGCTTTGCCAGACAAAGCACCCTGGGCATGGGTGAGAGAGGATGAGGAGGATGAGGACGGCTTGGTCATCCACTTGACCAAGTCTTCCGCATGTTGCGGCTCAACACGGCCAGCTGCCGAAAAAAAGGCCAAGCGTGTCCCATGGCCACGTGCTGATGAGGATGCACCGTCTCCACGACCAGCACTAGACACAGAGCCTGCTTGCCCTCTCTTATTGGCTTGTGACTGTCTGCCTCTCCTTCTTGGCCTTCCAGACATACTAATGGCCTGTAGCTGCACTAAGCTGGGATAGAACACCTGTAATTTTCTTCAAGTAGCTTTATATACTGTAACCAGACAAGCCTGCCTGTCAGTAGGAAGATAACAGGAACGGATCTAGCTGAACACTGTGAGCAGGACGCACTGTACTAAATGTAAATAGTCTAGCTGCCTGACCGTGGTACTAATAGGATCAAATAGAACACCTGTAATTTTCTTCAGGTAGCTTTATATACTGTAACCAGACAAGCCTGCCTGTCAGTAGGAAGATAACAGGAACGGATCTAGCTGAACACTGTGAGCAGGACGCACTGTACTAAATGTAAATAGTCTAGCTGCCTGACCGTGGTACTAATAGGATCAAATAGAACACCTGTAATTTTCTTCAAGTAGCTTTATATACTGTAACCAGACAAGCCTGCCTGTCAGTAGGAAGATAACAGGAACGGATCTAGCTGAACACTGTGAGCAGGACGCACTGTACTAAATGTAAATAGTCTAGCTGCCTGACCGTGGTACTAATAGGATCAAATAGAACACCTGTAATTTTCTTCAGGTAGCTTTATATACTGTAACCAGACAAGCCTGCCTGTCAGTAGGAAGATAACAGGAACGGATCTAGCTGTACACTGTAAGCAGGACGCACTGTACTAAATGTAAATAGTCTAGCTGCCTGACCGTGGTACTAATAGGATCAAATAGAAAACCTGTAATTTTCTTCAGGTAGCTTTATATACTGTAACCAGACAAGCCTGCCTGTCAGTAGGAAGATAACAGGAACGGATCTAGCTGAACACTGTGAGCAGGACGCACTGTACTAAATGTAAATAGTCTAGCTGCCTGACCGTGGTACTAATAGGATCAAATAGAACACCTGTAATTTTCTTCAGGTAGCTTTATATACTGTAACCAGACAAGCCTGCCTGTCAGTAGGAAGATAACAGGAACGGATCTAGCTGAACACTGTGAGCAGGACGCACTGTACTAAATGTAAATAGTCTAGCTGCCTGACCGTGGTACTAATAGGATCAAATAGAACACCTGTAATTTTCTTCAGGTAGCTTTATATACTGTAACCAGACAAGCCTGCCTGTCAGTAGGAATTTAACAGGAACGGATCTAGCTGAACACTGTGAGCAGGACGCACTGCACTAAATGTAAATAGTCTAGAAGATAACAGGAACGGATCTAGCTGAACACTGTGAGCAGGACGCACTGCACTAAATGTAAATAGTCTAGAAGATAACAGGAACGGATCTAGCTGAACACTGTGAGCAGGACGCACTGCATTAAATGTAAATAGTCTAGATAGAAGATAACAGGAACGGATCTAGCTAAACTGAATACAGTGTATATATATATATGCAACACCTGGGATGCATATATATACACAATACACTGTAAGTGCAGCTAACTGACTGACTGTTCTGCCTAATCTATCTAACTCAAATCAAATGACACTGTCTCTCTCTCTCTCTATCTCTCAGCACACCGGAACACACACTACACAGGGCCGCCGTGCAGGCGGCCTTATATAGTGTGGGGTGTGTACTAAATCCCCTGAGCCATAATTGGCCAAAGCCACCCTGGCTTTGGCCAATTACAGCTCTCTCTACTGACGGTGCTGTGATTGGCCAAGCATGCGGGTCATAGTGCATGCTTGGCCAATCATCAGCCAGCAATGCACTGCGATGCCGCAGTGAATTATGGGCCGTGACGCGCCACACGAATTTAGCGCGAACGGCCCATAACGTTCGCAATTCGGCGAACGATCGAACAGCCGATGTTCGAGTCGAACATGGGTTCGACTCGAACACGAAGCTCATCCCTACAGAGGAAGCATCGTCTTATGCGGTTCCTGCTCCTGCCACAGCCCCCTGCTTCTTCTTCTGCCGGCACCAGCTCCATGCATTTTGATGCTTTGGAATGGCGGGTTGGCAACCTGTTGATCGCGATCTGGACTTGCCGACCTGCCATCCCAGAGCATGGGCATGCGCTTCCCTGGTTTTAAGTTGAGAGTCACATCAGAGGACTCCAACGGCCACAGGTTGAGCAGCCCTGCTTTAACATATTAATGTCAATTCAAAATTCCTTTTAAGTAATTTGTCATCTGCAACTTTAAAATAATTCCTGGGGATAGTGTCATAAAAGTCCGGGTTCCCGGTGTTCTGCCGAGAAAGTTCCCCTCGGCGGATAATGACCCCCCTGTAGTGCGCAGGCGCAGAGCTTGCACAGTAGGAACAACAAGGGAGCCTCCGAAAAGAGCCGAAGCTGAACACCTGAGTCAGCTGTACAGGGCGCCTGCGTGCCAAGACTATAGTAAAAAAAAAAACACCTTGTAACAGACCGCTCGCCACGCTTCGGGCACGGCCTTGCTGCGCTCGGCATTTTAATATTCTAACTATATGTCCACTTGGATGGTGGGGTTTTAACGTGGACTTAGGTTAGAATGTACTGCGCAGGCGCCGTATACAGCTGACGATCAGCTGTTCTTCTTCGGCAATTTTCGGCGACTCCTTAGTCGTTCGTACTGCGCGAACGCAGCGCAGTACAGGGGGGTCCTTATCCGCCGGAGGAACTTTCTCGGCAAGACACCGGCCGTTCCTGTTATAGGGTGACATCTGTCTCCTAAAAATGCATTTGCCTTGTCACCCTGTCACATGCACCCCCTGGTGGAGACTAGCACAAATTGCGCAGGCATGGCCCATCATTGTCACGATCAGAAAGCCATCTAAAGCAAAGATTTTTAGCGAATGCAAAATCTAGTTTTTAAATCTATTTGAACCATTCTACAGACATGACAGCTGCCCAATCCAGCAATTTCTTTCATGTCTAAGTATTGGTCTGCTGACTGACCACACTCTGCTTAAATCACTGATCAGAGAGGTCAGAAAACTATCCATTGTTCCTCCTCCCCCTGAGCCTCAGCCTTTACCTCTTTGTACAACCATCCATCCTCTGATGCCTATGGACACCCATAGAGTCATTCCTTTACAATTTCCATGACTGTAAACTTTTACTTGTTAGACAAAGTGTAGGCTATGATGGCTGATCACACATTACTGTAACACAGAAGCCGGTTCTAAATCTGTACGTGGGAATTCCCACTAATGGAACTCAACCCAAAAATATGTGGCCACTTAAAAGTCCTTTTTGCAACCAGAGAAAAGACAAATGGAAGCAGTGGTACTAAATAAACCCAGGTAAGATAAACATTCACAAGGTTAAGTCCTGATTATCTCAGAACTTGTCAGGAGCGGCCGCCTCTAAAGAAAGCATCTGCTGTTCCAGCCGCCATCCCAAGTCATTAGGGAGAGGAATTCTGGGAGGAATCTGATGCACATTAGTCAAGTGATGGATTAATACTGAGCCCCAGCTACATTGTACAGAGAATTAGAGACTGGCAGCTTCTCAGCAGCAGAATGATGATAAAATATTTGTATTTGTAGATTATAGAACACTTCAGATTCCTCTCGCTACACAGATAGGAGGATGAGAAATGGTGGCATTGTACACCATTCACCTCCAGATGGAACCTATTTAAAAAGTCTGCAATCCGATACTAGCTGATCACACAGAATACTAATATATATATATACACTCTATTACAAAAAGTGTCAGGACGCCTGCCTTTACACGCACATGAACTTTAATGGCATCCCAGTCTTAGTCCGTAAGGTTCAATATTGAGTTGGCCCACCCTTTGCAGCTATAACAGCTTCAACTATTCTGGGAAGGGTGTCCACCAGGTTTAGGAGTGTGTCTATGGGAATGTTTGACAATTCTTCCAGAAGCGCATTAGTAAGGTCAGGCACTAATGTTGAACGGCAAGGCCTGGCTCGCTGTCTCCGCTCTAATTCATCCCAAAGGTGTTCTATTGGGTTGAGGTCAGGACTCTGTGCAGGCCAGTCAAGTTCCTCCACCCCAAACTCGCTCATCCATGTCGCATTTAGGAAGGGCCAACAAGTTCTCAATAGGGCTTAGATCAGGTAAGAAAGGAGACCATGTCATTATTCTTTCATCTTTAAGGCCTTTACTGGCTAGCCACACAGTGGAGTACTTTGATGCATGCGATGGAGCATTGTCCTGCATAAATATCATGGTTTTCTTGAAAGGTTCAGACTTTTTCCTGTTCCTCTGCTTGAATAAAGTGCCCTCTAAAAACTGGCATTAGGTTTGGGATTTGAGTTTGAGTCCATCTTCAACCTAAAAAGGTCCAAGTAGCTCATCTTTAATAATACCAGCCCATACCAGTATCGCACACCTCCACTTTGCTGGCCTCTGGGTTGAAGTGGAGCTCTGTGCCCGTTACTGATCCAGCCACAGGCCCATCCATCTGGTCCTTCAAGAGACACTCATCTCATCAGTCCATAAAACCATTGAAAACATTGATAAGTCTGTCTCCAGATATTTCTTGGCCCAGTCTTGACATTTCAACATATGTGTCTTGTTCAGTAGTGGTCAGGTTTCAGCCTTCCTTATGTAGCACCCTCTAGTAAGGTAGGTGGTAGAGAGAGGATTTTTTTGGAGAGTAGGAACATTTAGGCAGGCCTAGCTGGTGACTAGGCCTGTTTGTTTTCATTCTGGACTGGGAGTGGCCTAGGGCAGGGCTGGGTGACTCACAGGTAGCATCACTGTCTCCTCCCTCTTCTTTCTAGAAGACGCTGGAAGGAAAGAAGGAGAGGAGAGGTGGGGCTGCCCTGGGTACCTTGAGGAGCCTTGACCAATCCCCAACCTGAATTGGCAGGGGGCAAGCCTTCTCAAATACCTGGGGTCAGCCCAGCTGGGGAGGAGTTTTTGGGTGGAAGAGCTGGAGTGAGAGAGAGTGTGGAGGCTGTTGGGGCCCACAGGGAGCTCCCCAGTCTGGGAGGGGGGTTGACCCTGGGCTGGGGTTCGGGTGCATCCAGGAGGAGTGAAGAGATCCTGGAAGGAGAGGCACATGAGAGAGCAAGTAGAGGGCAGCGGGAGAGAACACATCTAAAAGTCTCCAGGGAGGACAACTGGTCACAGCCAGGAGGGCTGGTGAGTGAGCACAGTCAGGAGGACTGGGGAGGCACGACTGAGAGAACAGGGAGATTGCAGATGAGATGGGTGCAGGACCAGAAGAGAGAACTGTGGGAAGGGCAGTGGAAAGAGATCTTTGTAGCCAGTCTGGTTGGCAGGGTCTGAAGAGAGCTATTTGGGAGTGGTAGCTGAATAGAGGACAGTTAGCACCTCAACTATTTCTACACCACAGGGGCTCGAGGTCCCTGCCCGCAAAAGGCAGTTCATTGAGGCCTGGCTGAAGTAGTGTCAGGCCTAACCATGCGGTGCTAGCTAGTCGTGAGGAGTATCAGTCTGCAGCAAATGAAGTGCTGGAGAGAAGACTGGAGTGTATATACTAGAGTGTATATAGAAGTCCCAAAGTCAAAAAAAAAAAAAAAAAAACAACGCTATGGACCAGGCTGTGTCTCTGAGTGACTAAGAGATGGATGTCTGGCTGAGCAGGGGGACAGGTGAACCACTACATTCAGCAATCCCTACAGGGGCATGGCTACACCTACCTTGGCCATGTCTCTGAGCACTGAACACCTTGTACTTCTAGGCACTCCAGGTAGGTTACAGTTCTGGAATATGACAGCACTGGAGGATAAGGGCTTCCTGGTAGCTTCAAGTTTGATTCTTCTCAAATCTTTTGGCAGTTAATTAGTGTTTTTTTTTTTTTCTCAACACGTTTCATGTGACCCTGCTGACTGTTTGTACCAAAAGTTTGATGGTTCTGTGATCAACATCTTAGCAATCTTAGTGCCGCCTCCCTCTGAAAGACTTTAAAAATTTTTTGACTTTTCAGAGTCAGTTAAATCTCTTTTTGGCCCATTTTGCCTAAGGAAAAGAAGCAGCCTAATAATTATACACACCTTGATATAGGGTGATGATCTCCTTAGGCCACACCCTCCTTCATTACACAAATACACATCACCTGATATGCTCAAATCCAATAAACATTCAAGTTTATACAGCTTGGAGTGGGACAATCTATAAAAATTATGATTTGATCAAAATACTCACTTGCCTAATAATTGTGCATATAGTGTAGGGGCCATTCTTCCCACTGATCACCAATGTAAGAGTCATTTTTTCCTGCTGACCAGCAATGAAAGAAACATTCTTCCCAATTACCAATATAAAGGCCATTCCTCCAACTGACCACCAATGTAAAGAGCATTCTTTACACTGACCACCAATATAAGGAGCATTCTTTACACTGACCACCAATGTAAAGAGCATTCTTTACAATGACCACCAATATAAGGAGCATTCTTTACACTGATCACCAATGTAAGGAGCATTCTTTACACTGATCACCAATGTAAGGAGCATTCTTTACACTGATCACCAATGTAAGGAGCATTCTTTACACTGATCACCAATGTAGGGGGAATTCTTCTCACTGACCATCAATGTAGGGGGCATTCTTACCACTGACCACCAATGTAAGGAGCATTCTTTACACTGTTTACCAATGTAGGGGGAATTCTTCTCAATGGCCACCAATGTAGGGGGCATTCTTACCACTGACCACCAATGTAAGGAGCATTCTTTACACTGTTTACCAATGTAGGGGGAATTCTTCTCAATGACCACCAATGTAGGGGGCATTCTTACCACTGACCACCAATGTGAGGTACATTTTTCCCCTTGACCACCAATGTAAGGGACATTTTCCCTCTGATCACCAATGTAAAAGTCATTCTTCCCACGGACCACCAATGTAAGAAGCATTCTTTCCACTAATTACCAATGCAAAAGGCATTTTTCCCACTGACCATCAATGTAAGAGGTATTCTTGACCCCCATTGAATTGTTTTTTGGGGGGTTCCTGAGATTTGGAAATTTTAAAGGTTCCTCTGTGGAAAAAAGTTTGAGAAAGGCTGTTTTATGTTGTGCTCGCATTCTTTTCTTCTGTCAACCAAACTGAGCAGGAGGACTGATTGCCTCAGCCTTGCATGCCTGCTAAGCCATCCGAAAGCAGACTGTCTTGGCTCCAAAGGGCAGCACAGTCCTTGACTATAGGTCAGACTTTAACCACACCCCCCCCCCCCCCCCCCCGCTATGCCCAATGGGTGGAATGGCCCACTGCACAGCTAAACCAGAGGCCACCATCTGGGATGGCCACCATTTGTGAAAAGTCATCTTTTATCAGCATACAGTAATTGGATAATCATTTGAAAAGTATCCCTTCAAAACCCTCTCTAGTCTTCCCTTGATGCCAGCTCGGAATTCTCGCGTCTCCAGTGTGATATTTGCAAAGTTAATTCTCAAAATAAACTGTTCAGCAGATTCCAGATTGTATAATTAGGATCCAGAGATTCAGCCACTTCAGCGGGGTAGCAGCAAGCATTACGGCTTCCACATGAGCCCGACTTCAAGGGAGCCGCCGCGTTCTCCATAATTACATTATGATGGGGTTTTAGAACAACGTTTATTTTTAACTTGTACACTTGTTATTAATTAGGAAAGTGCCATTACTGGGCGCACATAAGAGACACATATGTCAGCAGTTATTGGCTCTTTCCGGCGCAGTAAACAGTTGGAGGCACATGTGGAGGATCCTGGGCGCAGGTCAAGTCATCTCTGGCTGTTATTTTCTGTAACAGTTTCACTATTACAATTACCATCTGGATGTGTCTGTGAAATGTGCCATACTCCATTCTCTAACAAGAAACAGCAAATAAACAGACCTTCAGCACTTCCCCAGAAATTGGTTCGCTCCGAAATGTCGTATAATCCAGGGCCCATTTAGACTTTAGCGCACACTTCCGCAACACACATTACATGCATTGCGATACCATTCATTCTGAATAGTTTCCCAATCAAAGGGCACATGGGCAGCTAGGGGTGGTAAAAATAGGAGGTTGAGCCGTGGTTTTATCATTCCTTGACTGTCCCCCTTAAGCTGCAATGGCAGCCGACTGGGTTGTACATATGCTGTGGCTGCAGCAAAAATGATACCCCCCTGTCACACTGAGCGGGCAGTACCGATGCTGAGCGCAACCCGTTCAAGTGATGCATGCCGCAACCACCCTGCAACCGTGATGGTGAATGATTTTCAGGGTTAAATCAGACGATAAGGAGGCAACATATAGCCTTCCAGCCACTTCATTCTGAAAAGCAACCCACAGCAGATCACTTTTCAAAGGGTTGGTAAGGGCTGCTGCAAGTGGGAATGATTCCTACACATTGCAGCATGCCAAGAGGCACAACATCATCGTAGTGGATCAAAGTGGCTTACTTACAAAATTTGTGGCATTTTCAATTTTTGCAACTTCTTGCTATGTTCAGAGCCTATTCTTTATTCATGGGCTGCCTCAACACAATGCACCAAATAAAAAAAGGTAAATGGGCATCTAGAGGTAGAATGTAGGAATGCACCAATATAAATCGTCCGCAAAAAATTATCATCCGAAAATATTATTGCCATTTTGCCGATATAAAAAAAAAAAAAAAGATGCCGATAATGGCATGCAGTGTCCCATTGACTTCAAGGCAAAAATCGTGTCCCACTGACTTCAAGGCAAAAATGCCTCCCATTGACTTTGATACAAAATTGCGTCCAATTGACTTCAATGAAAAAACGCCAGCCACATTAATTCAATGAAAAATGTATTTTTTAACCACTTCTACTCTGGAAGGATTTACCCCCTAATGACCAGGCCATTTTTTGCGATACAGCTCTGCGTTGCTTTAACTGACAATTGCACAGCAATGCAATGTTGTATCCAAACAAAATTTATGTCCTTTTTTCCTACAAATAGAGCTTTCTTTCGGTGGTATTTGATCACCTCTGTGGTTTTTATTTTTTGCGCCATAAACAAAAAAAGTCCGACGATTTTGAAAAAAAAAAAAAACAACAATATTTTTTACTTTTTGCTATAATAATTATCCCCAAAAAACAAACACATTTCTTCATCAGTTTAGGCCAATATGTATTCTTCTACATATTTTTGGTAAATATAAAAAAAATAAGCGTATATTGATTGGTTTGCCAAAAGTTATACCATCTACAAGAGTGGTTCTCAACTCCTGTCCTCGGGACCCACTAACAGGTCAGATTTTACATATTACCTTGGGGAGATGCAGACTAGAATACTGCAATCACTGAGCAGCAAACAATATCACCTGTGATGTATTTCAGTTATCTTGCAAACTCGGCCTGCTGGTGGGTCCTGAAGACAGGAGTTGAGAACCACTGCTCTACAAAATAGGGGATATATTTATGGCATTTTTTTTTTTTTTTTACTATTAATGGGGGTGATCAGCGATTTTTTAGCAGGACTGCGACATTGCGGACACTTTTTTGGGACAAGTGACATTTATACAGCAATCAGAGCTAAAAATAGCCACTGATTACTGTATAAATGACACTGGCAGAGAAGGGGTTAACACTAGGGGGCGATCAAGGGGTTAAGTGTTCCCTAGGGAGGTGTTTCTAAGGGCATCTATTTTTAGTGGCACTTTACCGTAGTTTTAGCAGCTCTTTTTTGACCGCTAGCAGGGCGCTTGGGGTGTATACACCGCTCCTAAAGCGCCTCAAAGATGCAGCTTGCAGGATGTTTTTTAACGTCCTGCAAGCGCACTGCTCCAGTGTGGAAGCCTAATTTTCGATTTTCGGTACCAGAATTTTCTTTTTGGTGCACCACCAGTAGAATATTACAAATTGTAATTCTTTTTTTAGCACAACGTCCTCCTCAAAGACAACAAAGGCAACTAGACTGTAAACTACTGGGAAAGCAGATATTGCAGGTATGCTAAAGTCAGAATGTTCACAACCTCTCTAGTGAACAATTTTGCATTCTGGTAACTGTATGGGGGTAATACCTGTAATGATAGTATTCAGTAGATGAAATACTTTTTTTTTTTATTTATGCTCCTTTTTTTTTTTTTATAAATGTACATGCATGTCAAGCTATTCTGCTAAAATGACAGTTACAGGGGTTAGGACAAACCATATAAAGTAGCTCTGCTGAGGCTGCATACAACTATCACCTTTTTTCAAAAGGAAAAAAAAACAGTTGCTGTAACTAAAACTTGTTGGCTGAAATTGAACTCATTTGTTTGCAACTTGCATTGAAAGTGAAGTCTTGGCTATGACAGACAGTGAGCAGAGAGGCTATTATCTCAGGTGCACCTACCGCCTGACTGTGCATGTGCAGTTTAGCTTACAGTGCCGGACCGATCCCTATGTGCCGGGATGAGTGGTTCCTGCGCATGCGCTGGAGTGCCAACCAATGAAGATGGCCAAAGACCAGCACACAGAAGAGAAGGCCGGTCTCGGCAAAGGACAGGGACCGTTGGATGAAAGGCAAGTAAGGATCCCTTTAGTTCTGCTTTAACTGTCCTACCCTGTCCACAGCGTGACAATGCTGCTGAGTGACTTTTCTGCAAAAAAAGCATGATCACCCACTTACAGAAGTGGAAAATGATTAGATCTACTGGCAGGTCATACAACTATGTTGCAGGTATTAAAACTACAGAACACCCCCCTGTAATGGAGAAGACAGGGAGGCGTTATGTAGTTTTAGCACACTTTCTGTCCTAGGGGGGACAACACTGCTCAGGACAGTCGTCACCTTAGAACAGGGAGTGAGTTAAAGGCAGGATTACCAGGTTAAAAAAAAGAAAAAAAAATGTGAAAAAAGAAAACGAATGCAGCCACCACACCTAAGGACCAGTAAACTGCAATACTCTATATTTTTGTTTTTGAGTTAAGATACGCTTTAAGGGAAACAAAAAGTTAAAAAATAACAGTCAGTGCCGACTCTTTTGGCCGAACGGTCCTGTTCTCCCTTCCATATCCAGAATATGACAGGTCCACCTTATAGAATCTCCTTCTTATATGTCAGATTAATGGCATGAATAACTTTATTGATAATCACGTCCCATGAACATAGCGAGTCATGGGATTCAATCCAGGCAGGCTTGGAGGACGAGTAAATCTGACACAGTGGGCAAAGCTGTTTCCGGAAAATTAGCAAATCAATTGTGCTTATCCTTGCCGGCGCGTTACACGGGCAGATATACAAGGGTTCGGAAACCTGCTGCACTTCATCACCATCCAGCTAACCGTAGCTCATCTGTCCTCGCTGGGAATTTTATTGGCCTCCAAAATCACCAGCAAGGATCCCTGTAATTATAAAGAACAGCTTGTACTATTGTACAACCAGATGCTGCAAGGACTTATTACAGGAGAAAGAGCAACCAAGGGTCCTTATTAGCCTCAGCTTTAAAATATTTTCAGCAGAACTGTCCACGTCTTAGAATTGTAAGCCCCTTATAGGTGTTTTATAGAAGAATTAGAAGCATGGACTGCTGCTGTGAAATATAGAAGAATTAGAAGCATGGACTGCTGCTGTGAAATAACAGAGCTCCCCACCATCAACATTTCCTCTGTGGCAGTTGATGTACCACTTAAAGTGGCCACAGAAGGGCAGATATCTCCCTTTGATGGACAGACGGGGAGATCTCTCCATCCTTAAGCATGACATTGAAGAGCCAGGAACTGCCACCCATCGGTGTGTTGCGTCCACATTCTTTTATAGCAGAGTCTCTAAATCTTCTAAGCAAAGGGCCTTGTTGTCCTTCAGCCTTTAAGGGGGCCAGACTAGGACCAGTGATAGTAGAAAAATGTCCTGGTGTCCAGTGGGAGTAAACAATGCCCTAGTGGGGGAAATAATGCCCCATTGTTGGTGTCAGTGGGAGGAATAGTATCCCATTGTTGGTGTCAGTGGGAAGAATAGTGTCTCATCGTGGTGTCAATGCAAGGAATTCTGCCCCATCATTGATTTCAGTGGAAGGAATAGTGTCTTATCGTGGTCGTCCATGAAAGGAATTCTGCCCCATCGTTGATGTCAGTGGAAGGAAGAGTGCCCTTTCATTGGTGTCAGTGGAAGAAATCGTGCCCCATCCTTGGTTTCAATGGAAGGAATTCTGCCCCATCATTGGTGTCAGTGGGAGGAATAGTGGCCCTTTGTTGGTGTCAGTGGGAGGAATAGTGTCCCATTGTTGGTGTCAGTGGATGCAATAGTGCCCCAAGGGCCGGACAAAGGCAAGCAAAGGGCTGCATCCGGCCCCTAGTCCGCAGTTTGGAGACCACTGTTCTATAGTAATGTACAGGATTTTTTCACCCCCTGCAAGGTCAGAAGTGTCCCAATTCTAAACAATCAGGAGCATTTCTGATTCTTTGGGAGGAGTATAGCCTGCAAAAACCTCAGCCTGCTAGTCCATAGGCATGGGGTTCAGGACTAGACTAGCCACTGCAGACTGAGTGATCTGAGTCAAATGTAGACTTCATTATTTAAAGTGGAGTTCCACCCAAAAATGGAACCTCCACTTTAAGTGCAGATGACCTCCTGACATGCCACATTTGTCATGTCATTTTTTTGGGGGAGGAGCGAGTACCCTGTTTTTACGGGCACCCAGCTCCCACTTCCTCCCCTGGCTCTGGGGCACCAGAAGAAAGTTCACCTCTCCCCCATCCCTCCCTGCAATCTTCTGGGATACGTCACAGGTCCCAGAAGTCTGCCCGGCCATTCACAGCGTGCAGCGCGGCGCAGTGCATGCCCCACTGTGAAGCCACAGCTGGGCGCCCACAGTTAGAATGCCGGCGCCTCGGAGAGATGTGAGGCTTCCTGCACCCGCATTGCTGGACCGTGGGACAGGTGAGTGTCTGATTATTAAAAGTCAGCAGCTACACTTTTTGCAGCTGTTGACTTTTAAAAATGGGTGGAACTCCGCTTTAAGATGAAAAAGGACAAATATCCATTAAAGTGGACCTGTCAGACTGGCAGTCACCAACTCTGCTCACAGAGCACTGAGAACTGAGCAATTGGTGGTGTTTGATCGCTCCGTTCTCAGTCTTAGAGCCAGCGGGGACAGATGCAGCATCGGACCGATGCTGCATTCGCCTAGGTGAGTATGTTTTTTTTTAAAAAAAAGATAATAACCCAAAGTTCTCTATTAAATACAGACTTTCAGCAGATTGGATCCAAAAGGTATTTACACATCTCATTGCATCACATATCCCAAAAATAAGAGGATCGTTCCTCATTTCAGGACAGTGGACATCGAGAACCACTAGTGCAGTCCTCAAGTACCCTCAACAGGTCATGTTTTCAGGAATTTCTTCACCTTGCACCAGGGGCGGATCCAGAGCCTAGCCTCGGGAGGGGCACTGCCAGAAAATACTTTTTTTGGGGTAAATTTAATGGGGAAATGGTTGGTGTTAGCGCTTCAATCATCACGTCACCATGGTTGTTATGGTGTCAGGATGATTAAAGCGCATTATTACTATTATTACATTGTTATAAAAAAAGAAATAGTTCAACTCACCATAATGCAGAATCAGTGGGAGCCCCAAGCGTGTCACTTGCCACTGTCACCTGCCACATGTTGCGGATTGCCACTTGCCATGTCGCCTGTCACTAGATGAAGATTGTCACTTGCCACGTCCCATGCCACACGTTGCAGATTGTCACTTGCTACGTCCCATGCCACCTCCCATGCCACACGTTGCGGATTGTTACTTGCCATGTCCCATGCCACACGTTGCGGATTGTTACTTGCCACGTCCCATGCCACACATTGCAGATTGTTACTTGCCACGTCCCATGCCACACGTTGCGGATTGTTACTTGCCACGTCCCATGCCACACGTTGCGGATTGTTACTTGCCTGCTATAATCATCTCTTGCTGTGTCCCAGTCAAGCAGCAGAGAGATGATGTAATCTCTCTGCTGCCGCGGCTGCCTGCACACTGCACACACAGTGAGGACGGAACTGCAGGGATGCAGGGCGGGCGCTGGGCGGTGAGAGATGATGTTATTTCTCTGCTCCTCCGCCCGCCGGCTCCCTGATTGGCCAGCAGCCGCTCACGCTGCCTGTCACCGAGCCGCACAGCTGTCTCTCCCCAGTCCCCACCGGAGCCGCCCGAGAACCGCTGTCTCTCCCCACCGCTGTCTTTCAGCCGCGGGGCCGCCTGCCGGCTCTCTTACCCACAGAGACGCCTGCCAGTGGCAGCACATTTGCTGACCCACATTCTCGGAGGGGGCAATTGTCCTGTTGCCCCCCCCTGGATCCGCTCCTGCCTTGCACAGGTACTTTAAATCAATGTCAATTCTCAAAACATGACCTGTTGTGGGTACGCGAGGACTGAGAGTGGCAACCATTGAATTAGTGCATAGTGCAAATATAGTCTAATATTATACTGTACAACCGTGGCCAAAAGTTTTGAGAATGACACAAATATTAATTTTCACAAAGTCTGCTGCTTCAGTGTTTTTAGATCTTTTTGTCAGATGTTACTATGGTATACTGAAGTATAATTACAGGCATTTCATAAAAGCAATTATTGACAATTACACTAGGTTTATGCAAAGAGTCAATTTTTGCAGTGCCGACCCTTCTTTTTCAAGACCTCTGTAATTCGCCCTGGCATGCTGTCAATGAACTTCTGGGCCACATCCTGACTGTTGCCAGCCCATTCTTGAATAATCAATGCTTAGAGTTTGTCAGAATTTGTGGTGTTTTTTTGTTTACCCGCCTCCTGAGGATTGACCACAAGTTCTCAATGGGATTAAGGTCTGGGGAGTTTCCTGGCCATGGACCATGGAATTTTTGATGTTTTGTTCCCCAAGCCATTTAAGGTGGTCCAAAATGCTGGAAAAGGCATTGTTCATCACCAAACTGTTCTTGGATGGTTGGGAGAAGTTGCTCTTGGAGGATGTTTTTGTATAATTATTTATTCAAGGCTGTGTTCTTAGGCAAAATTGTGAGTGAGCCGTGAGCTCACTCCCTTGGCTGAGAAGCACCCCACACATGAATGGTCTCAGGATGCTTCACTGTTGGCATGACACAGGACTGATGGTAGCGCTCACCTTTTCTTCTCTGGACAAGGCTTTTTCTGGATGCCCCAAACAATCAGAAAGGGGATTCATTAGAGAAAATGACTTTAGCCCATTCCTCAGCAGTCCAACCCCTGTACCTTTTGCATAATATCAGTCTGTCCCTGATGTTTTTCCTTTGTTGACCTTCTTGACACCAGGCCATCCTCCAAAAGTCTTCTCCTCGCTGTGCATGCAAATGTACTCACACCTGCCTGCTGCCATTCCTGAGCAAGCTCTACACTGGTGGTACCCCGATCCCGCAGCTGAATCAACTATAGGAGACGGTCCTGGCGCTTGCTGGACTTTCTTGGACACCCTGAAGCCTTCTTCACAAATGCAGTGGAAATGTTTTTATGGGATTAAGTTCATTTTCATGGCAAATAGGGACTTTGCAATTCATTGCAATTCATCTGATCACTCTTCATAACATTCTGGAGTATATGAAGTTGCCATCATAAAAACTGAGGCAGCAGACTTTGTGAAAATGAATATTTGTGTCATTCTCAAAACTTTTGGCCACAGCTGTAGATCTAATGTTATAAAAGTTTATATACCATAGAGCTATATATAACTAAAACATCATAGATCTAATATTATAAATCCTTATAAAGCTACAGTATATACTGTATAATCTAATAATATAGGACAATTTATTCCAATCTGCATAAAGCTGTTTCAGGTTATTTGGTCATCATCAGTGCAGAGTATGGAAACCATGGCTTCTATGAAGTAGGGCTTGGGACACATTCACAGAGTATAAGGCCCCATGCACACTGGGCATATAGCAGCATGTGCCCAGGGAGGAATGCCTGGTATGCAGACTTCTTGCATTCTAGGCATTTATACCTGGGCACATACTGCTTAAACATTCTTATGCCCCGTACACACGGTCGGATTTTCCGACGGAAAATGTGTGATAGGACCTTGTTGTCGGAAATGCCGACCGTGTGTAGGCTCCATCACACATTTTCCATCGGATTTTCCGACACACAAAGTTTGAGAGCAGGCTATAAAATTTTCCGACAACAAAATCCGTTGTCGGAATTTCCGATCGTGTGTACACAAATCCAACGCACAAAGTGCCACGCATGCTCAGAATAAATAAAGAGATGAAAGCTATTGGCTACTGCCCCGTTTATAGTCCCGACGTACGTGTTTTACATCACCGCGTTCAGAATGATCGGATTTTCCGACAACTTTGTGTGACCGTGTGTATGCAAGACAAGTTTGAGCCAACATCCGTCGGAAAAAATCCATGGATTTTGTTGTCGGAATGTCCGATCAATGTTCGACCGTGTGTACAGGGCATTACTGTTAGGTACACATTCCAGCCACAGCAGCTGTCTGCCTCTCATAGACTTTGACAGGTTACCAGCAGCGGGGTTGAATGGCACACCTGTGCCCTCCAGGTGCCTAACTGTGAAAATCATTAGTTAGAAGAAAACCATCAAGCCTGTTTTGATATCTCCAGCGATGAGATATCGTCTCTGCCACAGCTGATAGGCAAGCCGTTTGCTATTTGTTCCTGCACTCTGCTGCGCCCGTCTTTCTCTGCTCGCTTTACTTATAATGGAAATCCTTCCAGAATACGGAGAGAACTGTGTGTATAGGTGGGCTTCACACACATTTACTAATCTAATATCACACCAACTGCCAGCTATTTCCAGTGTTCTTCATTATAACGTGTCCTCATCAATGACTATTTATCATAGAGGTGCAAAGCGCTTTTCACACAAAGCTTCGGCTAAAACAGCTAGCTGGCGTTTTGCACGTTTATTCACACTTGTGCTAAATGACACAAATTGATTTTAATGGAAATACCTTAAAACTCACAACCTAAACAAGTGCTAAATAAATCCAACAAATCTGCTTTAAAAGCAAAACTCTTTATTCCTTAATAGCTCCAAAGGATAAATATCAATTTTGTGTGCATAGAATGCTTTTGCAGACCTAGATATTACCTTGTAAAAGTAGCTGTGACCTCATCATTGTGCTGTACCCAGCCTGTGCAGAGCTGTGGGAGGGGCTCAGTAGGTCCCACCCACTACAGGCTGCCTGCAGAAAACAACAGGAGGGGGCGGAGACAAGACCAGTCACCCTGCACAAGGAGAGCACAGCAGTGAGTGGTCCTTATTACAGGAAGCTCCTGCACAGAGGTAAAAACCTCCACAATGGATTACTGCACAGATCTGGAAGAAATATACAAATTAAATAATTGAATTTATTGCTGTGTTTTTCTGCCTCTTGTAACGTCCTCCATGAGCTCTTGAACCTCTCTTTTTTCCACTCCTGTTTGGAATGAGCAGTGCATGTTAGCTGTGGTCACGTGCACTGCTCTAGGCACACTACACATCCCATAGTCCGCCATCCCTAGCCCATTTCAGGAGTGAGCAAAAGACGGTGGCCATGTTCCTACATACAGTGGGAACATGGAGAAGGAACATAGCCACCCTCTAAGGCTTCATGAACACGAGACGCCGGTGCAAACTCTGCTGAACACATATTTTTAAAAGCTGAAACCGACGTTTAGAAACGCCTGTTTTGCCGCGTTTGCATGCCGCATTTAACTGCGTTTGCTTCTAAAAGCGTCTGCAGAGCAGAGATTTAGATTTTGCGACCCAAATTTGGGGCCCTGTATCTCAGGACCACTTAGTGCTAGGAACCCTAGCCTAGGTTCCTAGCACTAAGTGGCCCTGAGATATGGGGCCCCAAAATTGGGTCACAACATGTCATTCTCTGCTGCAGAAAAGTGCTTGACATTTTGCGACCGACTTGGAATCACCCGGTGACCCCGCCCCTTAGGTCGTCACAGTCCCATCATGCCCCGGGACTGTGATGTCATCAGGGGGCCAGGTGACATCACTCGGTGGCCACGCCCCATGAAGAAGACCCCCGAAGATGCCTAATAAATTACTTTTAAAACCTGTGTAGTGTGTTTTTTTTATTGACACTTTTTTTCCCCAGGTGAATGGGTAGGGGTATGATGTACCCCATACTCATTCACATAGGGTGAGGGGCCAGGATCTGGGAGCCCCCTTATTAAAGGGGGCTCCCAGATTCCGATAAGCCCCCCGCCCGCAGACCCCGACAACCAACGGCCAGGGTTGTCGGGAAGAGGCTCTTGTCCTCATCAACATGGGGATGAGGTGCTTTGGGGTGGGGGGGCCCGCAGGGCGCCCCTCTTGCCCCAAGGCACCAACTCCCCCGTGTTGAGGGCATGCGGCCTGGTACGGTTTGGGGGGGGGCGCTCGCTCATCCCCACCCCCTTTCCTGACCGACTGGGCTGCGTGCTCGGATAAGGGTCTGGTATGGATTTTGGTGGGCCCCCACGCCGTTTTTTCGGCGTAGGAGGTGCCCCTTGGAATCCATACCAGACCGAAGGGCCTGGTATGCTCTTAGAGGGGAACATATTCTGGATTTTTATTTAAAATTTGGCGTGGAGTTCCCCCTCAAGATTCATACCAAACAGTGCCTGGCATTAGCGGGGATCCAAGTCGGATCCCCGTGCTTGTCGCTCATTGGGAAAGGAAAAAACATTTTTCCTTTCCCGATGAGCCAGCTCGGCGCTGCTATCCGCAGCTGACACAGTGCACTACGATTACCTGCGGTTATGTGTAGATAGCTGCGCTAAATCGCTCCTGGACGCAGTCAATTCTATTTTTTCTATCCGCACAAAACCGCATGTAATCAAAACGCAGCTAAACGCAGTATGTGAATGGGGCCATAGGAAAGCATTGTGTGTGTTTAGCCGCAGTAGAAAACGCAGCTAAAAGCACAATTCTATCCGTCTGTGTGAAAGGGGTCTTACAGGAAGGAATTAAGAATACATACTAGAAACTTTTTTTCTTTTACAAAGAGTTTTATTAATATCCAAAGCAACGTTAATGCATGACATTTTGAAGGATACATCGTAAATAAACATAATAGAAAGAGAACATACTTTAAAAGAAATAAAAATAAAAAAATAAAACAAAAATACATAAAAGTAATTAGAAATGCTCAGGTCCCGGGAATGCCAAAATAGGCAATACGTAACATCCAGGAGGGGAAAAAAAAAAAAATCGCATTCTGTGGTTTCGTTATTCTGAGAGACATTACTTTTAATATAGAACTAAAGCGTCAGAACTAAAGCAGATATTCGAAAAATCTATATTACTGAGAGCATAACTGTGAACAGTGCTAAGTAGCCTGCCATGTAACCATCTCATCCAGGCCTACGCCTGGTGGCCTGATGGATTTTAAGGTAAGAATGAGAAATAAGACTAAACAAAGGAAGAAACAGGGTCTAAGATTAGAAAAGAAGAGAGGAATTAAGAGAGGGGGGTCCTCGCGGTGGGGAACAGGAGCACATTAAATCTGGAGGAGTGGTGTCAAATCTAGAAGGTCTAGTATAATCAACCCAGGGCTGCCAGAACCAAAAGGAATTTATCATGGGTGTCTGAGAGGATAGCCGTCAATTTTTCATTAACCATTATATTGTCCATGCGATTTTTAACCGCCTTGAAACTAAGTACTGATGTTTCCAATGCCCTTGCTATTGTTAGCTTGGTTGCAGTAAAAAGGTGCAGTGCCAGCTGGCGCTCCGGACGAAGCAATTCTGTGATCGGATTACACAGAAGAGCCTCGTAGGGATCTCTTTTGAGGTTAGTATAGAGTATATTGCGAAGAAGGGAATAGACTCTGACACTCAATCTGCACACCTTCGGGCAAGTCCATCAAATGTGTGCCATGGTGCCCTCCTGAGAACACCCTTGGAAACACAAAGGAGAGTAAGCTGGGATGAAACGAGCCAACCTAGCTGGTGTGTAGTACCACCTGTAAAATACCTTATACGCATTTTCCAGAATAAGAACATTCTTTGAGCATTTAGATAGCATTAAAGTCATGACCCTTCTGGGGTGTAGCTGCCTCCCCAGCTCCGCTTCCCACTGGAGGTGATAAGGCCGTATCTGTGTTTTTTTAGAGGAAATAATAGAGGAATAAATCAATGATATCAGTCCCGAAGTTTGGGGTCGAGCCCTACAGAAACATTCAAAGGGGGTCAAGGTGTAAGGGGTAGGCTGAGATTTTATAAGCCTCTGGAGAAAATAGGTAGCCAAAGTGTTCTTGTAGAGGGATCTC
This sequence comes from Aquarana catesbeiana, assembly GCF_042186555.1. Classification (NCBI taxonomy): domain Eukaryota; kingdom Metazoa; phylum Chordata; class Amphibia; order Anura; family Ranidae; genus Aquarana; species Aquarana catesbeiana. Next base: position 210,117,691 of record NC_133333.1, on the reverse strand, counting down.
ATCGGAGGAACGTAGAGCCTCAAATGGGATTATCCTAGTGGGGGTAAACAAGGAGTGAATGTCCGTAAAACCATTTGCCATCCACCAGGAGAACTGTTGAGGGTTATCACACCCTGGTGGGAACAATGGGCAGTGAAGGATTTGGAATAAGGGAAGATGAGGGGAAATCATACCAGCAGAGTATTTTATCAAATCCCATAGACAAACACGGCCCGATCGTGGTAGGGCGATGTGTAGAGGGGAGCCAGGGCAAGGAGGAGATTGGTATCGGATATGAATCCACTAAATCAATAGTAGCCCATAACGACATTTGATATTTTTTATGGAGATGAAATAATGGGGCTATATTTGCAGCTGTATAATAGGCTTGCAGGTTGGGTACCGAGAGTCCACCATTGATCCTGCGGGCATATAGTATTTGCTTATTAATTCTAGGTTGGGGAAGTATACAAACTTCAGGATTTTGCGTTCATGTATTTGCAGACTATGTAGAGGGATCGGAACAGGCAAAACTCTGAAAAAGTAAAGCAATTTTGGAATGTAGGTCATGCGAATCGCCACAATCCTACTACTCCAAGATATTGGAAGATGAGCCCAGGAGGATAGCATGTCTATCAGCTTTCTAAATAAGGAAAGAAAGTTGGCCTGGTAGAGTAAGCCGGATCCCCAGGTAAGGTAGAGACGGCATCCATTGAAACGTGAAGGTGCTTTGTAAGGTTGTCAGGTCCGAGGGCGGAAGATTAAATTGACATGACTTTTTATTTGGTAGGATTGACAGACAAACCAGAGAAAGACACAAAGGTATCTAATAGGGAGGACAAATTGGGTAAGGTGATTGTAGAGTTAGTTCTATCATCTGCGAACAATGAAATCTTATGGGAAGAGCCCGCTACCTTGACACCGGTTATGTCTGGATGAGACTGAACCACCTCCGCCAAAGGCTCCAAGGCCAAGATAAATAGAAGCAAGGAAAGTGGACAACCTTGTCGAGTATCCCTCCTGCTTGGGAAAAGAGACTATTCGAAACCTTAATATTTGACTTTAGCCTAGGGGGAATCATATAGTGCCAATATCCATCTCAGGAATGATGATTCGAAACCGAAATGGTGGAGCACAGTCGTTAGGTAAGGCCAGGACAAGGTGTCAAAGGCTTTATTCATATCAAGAGACAATAACATTGTCGCCAAAGATCGACTATGGGCTATATGCTGAAGTTGTACTATTCGTCTAACAGCATCTCCTGCCTGTCGCCGTGGGGAGAACCCCACCTGGTTTTTGTTGATCAGGCGTGGTAAAAAGGAATTTAAGCGGTTGGCCAAAATTTCAGTATCAGTATCTTCATATCAAAAATAATGAGCGAGATGGGCCTAAATTTGGGCCAAGACAAGTGGTCACAATCGGGTTTTAGAATCATCACTATGTGAGCGGTTAAGAGATTTGAGGTGAAGGCCTGACAATCCTTCACCGCCGTCAGGTGAGGGGCCAAAACATCTGCCAATTTTCTATAATAAAGTCCTGTAAAGCCATCCTGGCCTGGTCTCTTGCCTACTGTCAGCTCTTTTATGCATCGCAGAATTTCTGTTAACTGTATATCTTGGTCCATTAAAGATGTATGGGTTTCAGACAGCTTGGGCAATGTCAAACCAGTCAGAAAGTCCAATCCCTGAGTAGAAGGCTGAGTAGGGGCAGAATAGAGAGTGGTAAGGTGATGACGAAATTTGTCTAGAACCCGCAGCGGGTTACCTGTAAGAACATTGTGTCTAGTACGTAAAGTGATAGGGGTGTTTTGGAGTGAAGGTACGCAATCTATTGGCCAGCACTGAGTTAGGCCTGTGCGCTTTGCCATACCATTTCTGGCGGGCCCAGCGTAGTTCTGTCCCGGTTAAACAAAGATCAAGTTCTGTGCGAGCCTGGTCTAACAATTTGCGGTTAGCCAGATTAGGAGATTGTTTAAAAATTGTAGATAGGGAGTCGAGGCGTGTTTCCAAGGTGCGCCGTACTGATTAGCTTTCCCGCTTACGTTTCGCCACCAGTTAAATTACATGTCCCCTAACATACTAGAAACTTTTTTTAAATCAGAGTTTAGATTCACTTTGACTTGACAAATTTATTAAATCTAATAAGGTGGTTAGTATGAATCTTTCACAGGTAAGCCTGCAGAAATAATTTAAAAAGTGACATTAATTTTTATCTGAAAAACTTATATAGCTCCAAAAGTCTGCACATTGCTTTACAATATATATACAGTTACAAGAAAATTCAATACAAAAGGTAAGGAGGGCCTTGTACGTAAGAGCTTACAATATAAAAAGTAATACTCACATTCCTACATAAGCTCAGTTGTGGATGGTTCACTTTAATCACTTGAATGAAAATTAAAAAGGGAAAACTCCTGAGTCCCCCCCCAGAGTCCTAATCTGCCTGTGCCTTTAATCGCCTGCATGAAGAATGGAAATGAAGAGAGTTGGGGGGGTCATCTGGCGTCCTCAGTGTAAACATTTCCCCTCCTTGGGACTCTTAGGGAGATGGCACAATCTACGAGCATGTGTCTGGGCTTAATTGATCTAATTAAAGTTGTGATGGCCAGAGGGAGGTGTATTTAAAGTAGGAAACAAAGGGATTTATCTCTGCTTATAAAACTGTCCAAATGCAAAATAAAAGAAAAAAATAAACAAATGGGTTTTCAAAAACATTCACCTGTCCGGTTCTCCAGTGGGCCCGGCCCAACCCATTCCAGTGAAAGAGAAAATCAAAGATATGTTTAAAAAATTGGCATCTTTATCGGCAGCAATACAGGAATGACAGATCCCCCACGTCAGCTTTTCTCCGCAATTAGATCTCCAGACAGAAGAGTGAAAGGAAGCTCCCCCGAGGCGAGGGCCTCTTGAATATTCATGGATTTAATTTCTATAAAATCCTTCTGCTCTTGCATGCTGATTTGCAATGAATCCTGATTCCACCTACGTGAAATGTCTGATAGATTAATATTGATCAGTGGAAGAGAAATCCAATATCTATTTAGAGGTAAAAGAAGCCCCCCCCCCCCCAAAAAAAAAAAAGAGAAAGGAGAGGGGATGAAGAAAAATCAATTAAGCTAAATTTCAGAAGAATAAAACACACAAAAGGGGGCCGCAGAAGAGGCTTACTGTACACCAAGATCAGGTTACTTGGGTGCCATCTGTTCCTTGTTAAGTCTAGATACAAAGTTTAGGAATCTTGCGAATAACAACGGAACACTTGTGTCTATGGTGACATCATCCTGGATGCCACGACTGACATATTTCGATTAATGATGAGCGAAATATTTACACAGATTTAATTCCTACAAATATCCCCTTCCCGTCTTTGACAGATCGATTGAAAGCTTCCACAAAAATGTTTTTTTTTTTTTATGTTTGCATTAGGAAAGCATTAAAGCGCTTAAAACTTTTTTCTTTTTTAATTGGAAACATCAGATCAGTCCAGATTTTGGAGCGTACAATACACGATAGCGGCAAAAGACGTCTATACAATTAATGGTCATTAGTTGACCATCATTGTCTATTCTGTAAAGCTGGCCATACACTATGTAAATTGTGTCCACTTCTTGATGACCTGGACGAAATTTGCTACGTGGTTGGTCTCGTTAGTCCCCAACCACCTGACATCCCTCCCACTGAACAGTGATTGCATCCAAATCATATTCTGACAGCTGCTGGTGCTGGCTGTCACAATACAATAGCTGCAGTGGAAGATTCAACAGGTCTATGAGGTAGCTACACAATCCAGGTTCTTCTTTCATTTTTTATTGTCCCCTATAAAATGTGAATGTGGCACTGTCTACCATGAATTAAGAATGTAGGGATCTACCTATGTATAGTCTGCTTCAGTCTTTAGCTTAGACCCTTATCACCATAATCTGTATGGTTATATTATCTCGTTAGGTGCAAAGCCTTACACCAAACAAGGCATGGTTTCCATACACTTCACTGATGAGGGTCAAAAAGCTTGAAACAGCTGTATGCAGTTTAGAATAAATGGCTCTACAAGGTTGGACTATATTTGAAGTAGTGGATCTAAATGTGCATCTGGCTTCTGGAGTGGAAAGAAATGATTTACATGACTGTCTACTGTCTTGAAATGAAGCACAAGCCTCTATTCCTGGGTATGGATGGAATGAGGTATGCACATACTGTTCTAAGGAGACTTGACTGTTGCTCTCCAACTGATTTGCTCTCAAAAATGCTCTCCAACTGATTTGGTTGGGGAGCATTTTGATTCCTTTGTCCCTTCTCACCATAATCTGTATGGTCGCACAGTCTCATTCGTGCCAAGTTTTACTTCATAGAAACTTCATAGTTTCCATACACTGCACTAATAATGGCCAAATAGCCCAAAACACCTGTATAAATGGCTCTAAAACATTCGATTTACAATAGACACCATCAGTTCTAGATGTGCATCTGGCTGTTGGGTCATAAAGAAATTATTTCCATGGCTAAGCCGACTGTTCTGAAATGAGGGATATTCTCTCATTTTTGGGATATGCGATGGAATGAGACATGTTAACATATCTTCTGTTCTAAGAGGCCTTTTACTGTGCTACAAACTGATTAGAGTGAGGACGATTCGATCCCCTAAGCCCCTTCTCATTATAACCTGTATGGTTATACTGCCACATTGGTCCCAAACCCTACCCCATGGAAGCCATTGCTTCCACACTCTGCACTGATGATGTCAAATATCCTGAAACAGCAGTTTGGAATAATTTGTTCTATAGTGCTTTATATGCAATATAGACCGGCAGTTCTGGCTGTACAATTGGCTAAGTGGTATTGCTGAAACAATACATTTTAGTTTTTTTTCTACAGTCAATTGAAGGGAAACAATAAAAGTTCTTGGTCAATTTTTTATGTACATTTTTAACCTTTATGTTTTTAGGTTGGCGAGGCAAAGTCTTAAACATACATTTTGATGCCTTTTTTAGTGATCTAAATGGAAAACATATTAGACATACAAAGCCCTAAAATGCAAATGTATCGTTTCCTGGAACATTCGGAATGCTACAACACTAGCGATGGTTGGAATTAAAACCCTCTCAGCTGCTGGAATAGATGGGGGATGGGTGGGGTTACAAGTAAGGAACCTACCAGAATATAAATATGGAAGCTGCTATCGCTGACTCCAGGAGCTGTGCTGATGCCACCAGTGAGTCACTGACCTGAAACAAGCATGCAGCCAGTGAGGTGTCAGGACTTCTCATAGGCACATGGTTGCTTTGGGTCAGCGACCAATTTAAAGTAGACGATCACTCTCCTTTTTGTGAATCGTGGACCTTCTCCCCTCCCTTTAACACATTTGGTAAGTTTTTTTTTTTTTTGGGGGGGGGGGGGGTTGGGTAGCAAGTACTTTTTCTCTAAGGTACTTGCTCCCACTTCCTTATTCCTCCCCCACCTGCAGCCTCCTGGGATACGTCACACATCTCAGGAGGCTTCAGGACAGTTGCTCTGGCAGGACAGTCCTGCTCTGGCAGTGACCGGTGAAGATGTCACAGTCGACTCCTGATCCCATGATGGCTGCTTGGGACTGAAGACAGCACTGAAATTATTGGGTTGTATGAAAGCAGTGTTGGACTCTATAGGCTGGTAAGTGCCTGTTTTGTAAAAGTCAGCAGCTACAATACTTATAGCTAAGTTTCACTTTTTGCATACACTGATGTACCTTTTTAAGTTGAAAATAAGGACTAGTATGTGTGGACAAGTCAGCAATGACATCTCTCAGGTCTCTATCTTTATAGGTTCCCTTTAAGCAGGTCTCTGAACAGGTGTGGTTTTGGTAGAAGATCTGAGCTTCTTCTGAATAGGTGACATAAGTTGCAATGTATGAGCGGCTTGTTTTAAATATGGCCATGGCCAGTACAGTGGATTAGAGCTTAACACCGGGTTTTAACAGAGGTTTTCCATATGGTTCTCACCAAGGTTCTATCTACATAGAGGTAACCGAGTTCTAATAAAACCATTGCTTGTGTATGCGAGTGGACAAGTCTGTTCATGATTGGTTGGGGCATTAGAGTGTGAGCTACAGACTGATGATGCTGGCTCAGTGTTCTCTGTACAGCACTGCAGGATATGTCACAGCTATATAAATGTAAAATAATAATAGTGTGCGACTGTGGTGGGACATTAGGGTGTACATTTTTGTTTACTTAAAATCTTGCAAACATAAAGCTTGTTATTAAAAAGATATTTAAATATATACAAAAAAAATAAATAAATAATACTTACATCAATAAACAAGCTTACATCAGCAAATAACAGAAAAGTAAATGTCTTTTTCCAGAAAATAACATAAATAGAACTATATACAAAGGAAACATAATTGTATTATCCGTAAATTACCAAACTATGCAAAACACAACCCTACTTCAACCTAAACACACCCTCAGGCTAAGAAATGATTAAACGTTTAACCCATGAATGCAGCCTTTTTTTTAAAAAATCCGATCTTATAAAAATCTAAGGGACGTGAAAGGACAGAAAGAAAACCCATACACCTAGAGACTGACAGACAGCAGCTACTGGGACCTGACATTCCTCCACACCTTTGTCTAAGCCTCCTGCTGTCACCTGTTCTTCTCGAGACCCCAAATCTTCCCACCCTCACCCAGAAAGTTGTGCACCACCACCTCAACAGGAAGGACTTTTTACCAAGTGGAAACCTGATACCGTGCATTCCACGTGAAGTAACAAACTACTAGGTTAAATAGAAAAAGTGTATCAAAATCCCGATGAGTCTCGAAAGCCCCATACGACCACTCCACGTAACTCAAGTGGGAAAAAAATAGGGGATACCCAAAGCCCCACCCACCTGCTTATAGACTTTTACATTGAAGGGGCACTGAAGCAAGAAATGGGTCATTAGGGTGTAAGCTCCTCTGGTGCATAGACTAAAGTGAATGGTTTGGTGTACACTGTACAGCACTTCAGAATATGTCAGAGCTACATGAATATATACAAATAATAATAATGTGTGATTGTGTTTAGACATCAGAGTGTAAGCTCCTCTAATGTATACACTAAATGCCGGTTCACACAGGGGCGACTTGTCAGGTGACCTAGCCGCCTGACAAGTCGCCTCCCGTTCTGTACAATGGAACCATTCTAATAGGAGCGACGCAAGTCGCTCCGACTTACAAAAAGGTTCCTGTACTACTTTGGGGGCGACTTGGGGCGACTTGCATAGACTTCTATACAGAAGTCGTTTTGCAAGTCGCTGTGGCAGTCGTGTGCAGGTCGCCTCGGTGAGGCGACCTGCAAGTCGTGCCGCCCCTAGTGTGAACCGGGGCTCAAGTGAATGGTTCTGTATTCTTTGTACAGCACGGTGGTATATGTCAGAGCTATATTAATGTATAATAATAATAATAGTGTGTGTCTGTGGTGAGACATTGGAAGGGTAGCTCCTCTGGTGCAGAGATTGATACAACTGGCTCAGTGGTTTTTGTACAGCGCTGCAGAATATGTATGTGCTTATGCATTATAAATGTATAATAATAGTGTGGTGTAACATGTGATCCTTACTTCTGTATACAGTATCTTGCAATGGCTGCAAAGTGACAGTTTAAATGAAAGGTACATGTGGCAATGTATGTCTTTCCAATTCTATAAACTCCTCACAATCATTCTGACTTCATTGTATACCCCAAGGCAATTGTCTATTCTACTTTGGCAATATTTTCCATCATTTCTTGCTCCATAATGTGAAGCTATCCCTTTCCCTGATCTTTATAAATTCTTCATGACATCATGACACGGCAGAACCTTACAATGTGCTACATTATAATTCAGGAAAGTGGAGACAGCAGCATCTATACAGGCAGACAGTAAATTGGAATGTACACTCGGATCAGCAATTGAATCAGAGAGAACACTCAGCACCTGGTACAAAGATAAAAGAATAAGACCTGACCGGTCGTCCTTCAAGGAATTAAGGAGCAGCCTACTGGCCCAATGTGTAATATATACAGGGGTGACTACTGAGGCTGATGGTCAGGCAATTGAACTGTCACCTTTCATTTTTAACACTGATGCAGGTTGTGGTGATACAATCAGAGTATGAAGAAGCAATCACCCTACGGAAAGGCGGTGGGTTTACAAGAGGTTGTTTGCGGTGTAATTTCAACACCACTGAAAAATTCTGATTAAAACAGATGTAGTGCCAGTTATTTGATAGCAGTACTGCACAATTTCGAAGTACATCTTTTGGGTCTTATTTTAGTAATAAAATCACTGGGCTAGTGTCGTTTCTGAAAAAAGAAGAAGACTTAAAGTAGATGGAACCCCAATCACTAAAAACACATATTAGCTTTAACGTATTAAGGTCATCTCAAAAGGTTGTCCTGTCTCCCAACTGTTCCTGTGCGGTGTCACCCTGTCACGTAAATCTTTGATGGAGACAACAAGGTACTGGTCCACTGTTGTCACCCATCGGGAAACCCACCTTGAGAAGCAGCTGTTTATTCAATGAAATCTTCAAATGTAAAATTCTAAAAATAACTTCTAAAATTTCTTTAACATGTTAAAGCTTATATAAGATTTCAGTGATTTGGTTTATGAATCTTCTAGGCCTGTTTTGGCCCAAAATGGTAGCTAGTACAGCAATAAGCATCTCAACAAAGTCACACAAATGTCAAATATCTCATTTTCAGATAATGGCACATTTAAACACATATTTGTGATCAAGGAGATTCTATCACATAATATGACTTTTTACTCCTTGCAATAACACAATCCGGGTAAAGGAATGAACACTATCCAACCACATGTAACATTTCACTTTTCCTCCCAATGTAAATGGTAATCAAACGCCTGGCCTCACATTTCATGGAGGTTTTATGGCGTGTACTGGGCGCTCCTTGGGGAAATTAGTGAATTCCAAACCAGACAAGGGTAGAAAACGACACCGCTCACTTACAAATCCATCATATCAGCAAGATGGCTGGCTGCTGTGGATTAGGATAATTTACATTATCATATAGAAGGGGGAATCTACATTCACTTCTTCTGCAGCTAGGAGCAGCCTGGAAAATATTGACTTTACATCCTAAGTAGAAAGCGGGGGGAATCTAAAATCTTAATCCTCGTGATCAGCACTCCGTGAAAAAAAAAAAAGGATTAATTGAATAAGAAAAGCTGCAAAAAACATCCACTTGAATCCAAAGTGTAGTTGGGTTATTCACATGGAAAAATGGTTGAGGTAAATGCTATAATAATATTGTATTAAATTACTGGATCAGATCTCGGAGCAAAACTACACCCCCTTGATCTGCTACCCCCTTGTCCGAGTAAAGATGATCCCCAGGAGCACAAGGCCCTCTGTAGGCTTATATCTGAAGCTTGTATGCCATTAGGCATTATCGGCTTTATGATTTTCCCACCAGTACCCTCCCAAAGACAGTAACTGAAATCCCTGACCTAGAATGACCAGAAAAATCATAACGCCCATAGGGACCAGTGCCATTCTTCAGCAGAAGTGCTAATTTTTCCTGGATATGGAGTCTACAGAAACATCCTCAAACTTACAGGGAACAGAGAACAGGTGGAAATGCAGGCATGATTTAAGAACCATTGGACATGCAGGCATTATCTAAGCATCTCATGATATCTTCCACATAGGTTTGGTAAAATCAGTATTAAAACAGTATTGTCTAGGTCACATGAACATTCCTTTGTAGACTACAGAGGAGAGATGTGAAGGCAACACTCAGTCTGCAAAGAGGAGCCCTGGTGGTGGTTTATCATTTGTAAATAAACAGCATCACAAGGTCTAACCTGCCCAATGGCTTCTCCTTGAAGAGTTGGTAGGTGGGATTGCCCGTAGACATAAGATCTGCTTTTGGTTGATCTGTCATTACATTTCTGCAGGAATTTTTTTAACAATCTTCTAAAGTGAACTTGCCAACTAATTGAACATTTTTAATGTGTTGCCCAAGGACAAGCATCCTAAGGTATCTCATGTGACCTCTTTACTAACCAGACAAGCCTTTCCATGCACCCCTCTGATCCTGGTTTCACTCTGACAAAAAAAACCTAGCGCCCATAGGGACCAATGCAATTTTTCAGCGGGAGTCCACGGAAACATCCTCAACTTTGCCATAGGCAATAGAGAATGGTTGGACATGCAGGCATGCTCCAAGCATCTCATTGTATTTTCCTGTACCCCTCCTGGTTTTTCTGTGTCATTAAAGCTCAAGCTCAACAATGTAAAGACTAGACTTCACCTACCTACCATGCCTTATCTAATAAAAATTCCTTTTTTTGGATGCTGAGATGTGTCAGAGGCCAGGCAGGACTGCATTTAAGGGGAACAGCACAGAGACAATTTCAGGGAAATTAAGCACTTAAAGAAAATTGAAATCAGGGTTAGAGGGGTGCACAAGGCTTTTTTTTTGTTAATAGCAGAGGCCTTCTGGTGTATTTTCTTAGACATTTGACAGGTCCAGGTCCATTTTTATGATGGTGAAGGTTGGGCCAAAATACGCTTAGCATGCATTACAGAATCTAATAGTTGGCTAAGAACATCATTATAATTTTACAATGATCACCCTCCGTGTTACCTGACAGGAGATTTTATATAATCAGAGAGAAGGACGTCACTGTAACCCCTACAGATGTACAAACTCCTTTTAGAGCCAGCAATCCAGAATGTTTCATTAGTGCACATTATCATATCCTGTATGGAACAAATGGCTGCATTTAGCTTCTGGGGAAAACCATAAAGATGATTAAACACCTAAAAAACCACAATTCTTGCTTTGCTAGAATAAAATAAAATGCCACTAATGTAATATCGGGTAAACATCTGTCGTTTTTTTTTTAATTAAATCTTCGCGTTGTGGCATTTCCGCATTATTGATAGGAACCCATTCCCTCAGAAATCGGAATCTCCCCACCTCAGCCACATACAATGAGGAAGCAATACAATCATTTGCTGCTGCATTGAGTACAGGACGCATCTTATTATGTAGAGAAATATGCAGATTCAATTTAAACTTAATTCATAAAGGATTAAAAATCTATTAAAATGTTGATTTATCACAATACTAAGTTAATTGTATGGTTGCTCTACATATATTTAAATCATCCGAGAAGGGTTTTAGGAATGCGTTTGAAGTTAAATAATATTCTCACCTTTTTAAAATGAATATTTTAGACAGGCTATTTGAATCCTGTACTGGTTAGCCATAGAAGGGGAGAAGACCCTCCCGAATGACGGGGACCAAGCACCATTGCTTAAGTCTGTGTATCTGCTGTGATTTGTCCCTGGTGGTCTACAGTTCACTCCTTTCTTCCCTCTTTTGATGAGAAGACAAGTGTTAGCCGGGTATCCTCAAAATGCCAGAAGCATACTCTTCTAAGGGTACCCTAAATAGTCCACGGTCCCATTAAATTATCAGATCATGGTGGAACAGGCCCATTATGACCAGTCTAATGAATGTCTCCAATGGAAAATCCCATTTCTGCCCAAAAACTGTGCCTATAACAAATCCAATCAATCGTGTTACCCATCCATTGTGGACTCTCTATAATGTAGAACAAATAAATAACTTAAAAGTCTGCCAATGAGAGACACTATGACCTTGTGGTGGGGCAAAAACAAATTACGGTGGGGAAATTGCACCAACATAGTCTGAGACCAAGAACCTCTAGGTGATTCAACCTTCTGATTCCCCACTCAAACTTGATATTTTGATCTCTATGTTTATGTTTTTTGACATTTCATTAAATTTTCCTACTCTGTTCAAGGAAAATACTATACTCTTGAGTTAACTGCAGATATGCAATGCACAGAAGTTTTCCTCACATCAAAACACGTTTCACCCACTGCTACCCCTTGGCTTGTAGGCACCTAAGTACCAGGCATAAGTTATAGGAATTCATGGAAGCCCCTTTTCCTGTCCCCCAGGTAGGATTAGGTCAACTAAAGCCTGGTACACACAGGTAGTCTTTATCGCTCAACCCAGGGGGCTGAACGAAAAAAATTGAGGCGCTCGCTGTGCAATGTTTAGTACATCGATTTTATGTGATGCGATGTTTAGTACATTGATTTCCCCACTGAGCCATTGTGTTCTAACAGGGGGACTGCCACTTAACAAGACCACACCGGTCAGTGCTCGCAGCCATTGGATGCCAATTGGTTGCTGGTTTTCCAGCATGCCCATTTGTCAGAAGCTGGACATTAGGCTGGGTTCTGTCAGACAGGCTGCTGAACACACTGGCAGAACGTTGGCTGTTGAACTGGCCAATATTCAGCTCATATGTACCAGGTTTAAGCAATGCACATGGACACATGGAAAAAGTAGAAAAGATGGGCCTTTTCCATTAATATACAACTAAGCTTCACCAGATTTATGTTAGAACAAGCATCAGAAAAATATGCTAATAGTTGGCCTAGTCATAGAGGATCCTGGGTAACGCCAAGCCCTTGTACCTAGTCTTCGCCACTGCTGCAGGGCAATAATGATAATACAGCAAGGACTGCAAATAATGGCTGCTGCTTGCTGAAGTGTAACCCACTATAAAGTATAATTGATGTTACTGGACTAACGGAGCCTTCAGTTATTTGTACAAATAAATCAGCAGTGTGTGACAAGATGAATGGAACTGGAGGAGAAGACTCTGGCAGAGATGTTGATTTTGACCTTGTGTGAGAATGAATTAATCTTCTCTTATCAGTGACTAGCGCTGAGCTCTGCGGGGCCATCATATACATACTGAGGCGAGCCAATCCTTCAGAATTAAAGAGGAGAAAAAATATTTACATGGATTTTCATGCGTCAAGCAGTGGAGGTACACACTAAAAATTGGGGTGGTGAGGCGGGAAAAACTCCAACCTATATACACATACATACACTCTATATAGTAAATATATCTAAAAAATAATTTAAAGCTGAATTCTAGGCAGGTACAAAAGACACCATTTAGTGTTCTTCTACATTAGCACATCAATGAATACATTTTTAAACCTCTTGTAGTCCTTTTACAGAAGTGTTCAGACCAGTTCACATACTGACAAAAGCATGTTGATAGGAAAGAGAGTGTTGAACTCATCATTGTGTTGCTTCTCCTTCAGACCCCTTTCACACTGAGGCGCTTTTCAGGCGCTATAGCGTTAAAAATAGCGCCTGCAAAGCGCCCTGAAACAGTGTGAAAGCCCGAGGGCCTTCACACTGGAGCGATGCGCTGGCAGGGCGTCAGAAAAAGTCCTGCCAGCAGTTTCTTTGGAGCGCATTAGGAGCGGTGAATTCACCGCTCCTAAAGCGCCCCTGCCCATTGAAAACAATGGAGCATCGCTGCTATACCGCCGGCAAAGAGCCGCTGCAGCGACGTTTTGCGGGTGGATTTAACCCCTTTTCGGCCACTAGCAGGGGTTAAAACCGCCCCACTAGCGGCCGAATAGTGCAGCTAAAACAACGGTAAAGCAGCGCTAAAGATAGCGCTGCTTTACTGCTGACGCCCGGGGTGGCCTCAGTGTGAAAGGGGTCTTATTCTCACAGCCAATGCATTTCAGGGTTTAAGATACTTTCCCTTTATAAGCATTGATAAAGGTGGAATGTTTGAACCCCTGAAACTTGGACGCCTAAATCTTTTGTCTAGCATTCTCATCAGACTTTATATAGATCTTGAACTCTGTGTTCCCTACATAAGAATCCCCTATTGATGTTGAAAGCTGCTCTACCAGAGCCACTGTGTTACTGAATGTGACTGATTTTCTTTAACCATGAACTACTGATAAACCAAATCCAGCTCCTCCAATATACACATTCATGATTTACATGTTTTCACCTTCATATTTCCTGGCAACCATTGTGACCAAGACAGAAAGCAATTGGAAATCCAATGTTTAACAGTGGTCACCAGGGGAGGTAAAGGGAAATCTTCCATTGGGAGGACCTGTTTCGGTGACAGCGGTCTAATAGAGGATTTTCCCTTTATAAGGATTTTCTTTCGCTTCCTATTACGTCTCAGAGAAAAGAAGAAGTAACAGAAAATCTCTTCAATAAAGACACAAACAGAAGAAAAACACATCCCTATTCTGTCCAAAAACAAACATTTTGACTAGATATGCTTTAGGTTGATATCTATATCTATTTAGAAAATACATTTTGACTATTTTTAGGGCTCATTTATCCTCTGAAAAACAATCAGTTGTGGATTGCTTTTGAGAGAGTGGTAGAGAAGCAGATGCCCTTTTTTTAGCAGCCAAATGGGAATTTGGAATGGGAATACCGCAACGCAATCACAAGTCCCATTTACTGGAATGGATCTGGCAGTAATTCCCTCATCCCTCATGGGTTATCATTTTTGTTGTGGCATGGATACAACTCAGCCAGGCCTTCATTGCATCCTCGGGAGGGTGGTCAAAATGTGGCTCAACTGCTTATATTTTATTGCCCCCGACACCCATCTCAGTGCTGTATGGATAATTTATAAAAGTTATATTGGCTCAGCTTAGGTCAATGTAACCATGTACAGTGCCTTGAAAAAGTATTCATACCCCTTGAAATTTTCTACATTTTGTCATGTTACAAACAAAAACATAAATGTATTATGTGATGGACCAACACAAAGTGGCACATAATTGTGAAGTGGAAGAAATATGAACACAGGAGATTTACATTTTTTTTACAAATGAATATGTGAAAAGTGTGGCGTGCATTTGTATTCAGCTCCCCTGAGTCATTACTTTGTAGAGCCACCTTTCGCTGCAATTACAGCTGTAAGTCTTTTTGGGGATGTTTCTACCAGCTTTGCACATCTAGAGAGTGAAGTTTTTGCCCATTCTTCATTGCAAAATAGCTCAAGCTCTGTCAGATTGGATGGAGAGCGTCTGTGAACAGCAATTTTCAAGTCTTGCCACAGATTCTCAGTTGAATTTAGGTCTTGACTTTGACTGCCCTGTATTCGGCTCCATCCATCTTCCCATCAACTCTGACCAGCTTCCCTGTCCCTGCTGAAGAAAAGCATCCCTACAAAATGATGCTGCCACCACCTAGTTTCACGGTGGGGATGGTGTGTTCAGGGTGATGTGCAGAGTTAGTTTTCCGCCACACATAGCGTTTTGCTTTTAGGCCTGCCCTGCGACATCGGTCCTACTTCGGTCTTACTTCCATCCGACTTGAATGAGCAAGATAAGATTTTGCTCCGACTTTGAGACAGTCTGACTTGTCCTTTGACCAATAAAAACAATCCCAGCGTGAGATAAATTTCTTTTACTGCTGCTGTAATCACAATGCCAGATGTCACAAGTCAGATGGTTAGGACAAGGATCTGACCTTGATCCGACTTCAGTGATATTCAATGGTCTGAAGTAGGATCCAAAGTAGTGCAGGGAGCATTTTCAAAGTCGGACTGACTTGTATCTGACCAGTTAAGATGGTTCTCATTGGGAAACATTGATTTTCACACGTCATGTGACATGAGCTCCCAATGTCGGAGCATTTGTCGTACCAGTGTGAACCCGGCCTGAAGGCCAAATTTGTGGAGTGCACGACTAATAGTTGTCCTGTGGACAGATTCTCCCACCTGAGATGTGGATCTCTGCAGCTCCTTCAGAGTTACCATGGGCCTCTTCTCTGATTAATGCTCTCTTTGCCTGGCCTGTCAGTTTAGGTGGACGGCCATGTCTTGGTAGGTTTGCAGTTATGCCATTCTCTTTCCATTTTCGAATGATGGATTGAACAGTGCTCTGGGAGATGTTTAAAGCTGGGGATTTGTTTTTTTTATAACCTAACCCTGCTTTAAACTTCTCCACAACTTTATCCCTGACCTGTCTGGTGTGCCCCGAACATCCATTTCTGGGGTCCCTCGGCGACTCTTGCAGCTCCTCCCCACATTAGATAATCCCCTGGAGAAGGAGGGGGTTACCTTGTGGGCGCACTCCCGAGTCCAGCATTTGTCGTCCATAGAAGCCGAATGCAGGACTCGGCCCCGCCCCCCGGGGGCCGCGTCATTGGATTTGATTGACAGCAGCGGGAGCCAATGGCTGCGCTGCTATCAATCTATCCAATCAAGAGCCAGGATCCCATGGAGAGAGGGACAGCGGGGATGCGCCGACGGAAAGTCGGGGCTCAGGTAAGTAAAACGAGGGACCGGTGACTGCAAGGTGTTTTTTCACCTTAATACATAGGATGCGTTAAGGTGAAAAAACACGAGCCTTTACAACCCCTTTAAGAAAAACATTAATGAAGCTCAGCCATTTCTTTGCTTTAAATGACTCTACGCATTTTTGAGCATGAAAAAAAGATTTTGCTGGCCTAAATCATCCACAGACTCGGGCCCTGATTCATGGCCTCTATTCAGAGTGTGTTCTCAGCCGGCCACTTACTCCTGACAAATTGTTAGAGGATTTATTATGTGTGACCAGCCCAAGAAGTGAGAAGGCACAAAAAGCATAACCCTCATAACAACACATTATATAGAGAGCCTGTCCCATGTGCCAGGTTGGGGGGTCACGTTTCTCATTTCGAGGGGAACCGTCATACGTGTGGAAATGCAACTTGCAGATACAATGCCGGAATTGTGCACGTTTGTGTATTTAATGGCGCTTTGTGTAAAGAATATAATTCAGGTGGTTTTAATTTTTAATTGTGGCTGAATAATGTATAAACGCTGGCCCCCTCATTATATACATGCACTCTCATTCTCTGAGTTAATAGTCACTGGGGACGGAGCCCATTCCTAATCTACGACTCTGCTGTGGGTCCTACGGTCGCTGGGTGTGAGCCGTGTACTACTTTCTCCACATCTGCTGTTTGACTTAGAACCTGTTCTGTGTTCTTTTCCTTTGGAGAATGATAAACATAATTTCAAAGATTTCTGTTCCAATGTACAATTCAGTCTTAACTCTTCAAGACTGGGAGTTCTTTGCACCTTCTTGGTTCTGGTCCACAGACTTTGTCTTTTCTCTCTGATGCTTCCGAGTGTTTGGACACAAAGGTGTCTTTCCAAAAAAAAAATGAGAGTGCCAGAGATCCAATGTGATTCTAGCATGTCTTTAATGCACATCACGAGAGACCAGAAGAGAAACCAACACATTTCAGGGGCTCAAAACTGCCCCTTATTAATATTGGACAAAAAAAGGTGCAAAAAAAAAAACTTGTGTTCAGGTTGGGTCATCCCCAGTTAGTACAGCATATAGCCTTTTTATTTTGCAGTCTGTTTTCCACTATCCTCCTGAATTAACGTGTAAGTAAACCCTCCTATCATTTTCAGCCAAGGAAGCTGCCATCTTTGCCTCTGTTTAATCTACAGCTGCCATGATGCTGCACATGTGATCAGTTATGACACGAGCCATTGGATGGTTTGACAGTTTGGTTGAGAGGACAACCAATGAGAGTGTTACATTTCTGGCACGTGCCGGCAATGAAACTGTTTTATGGATGGGTTTACTTCAGCTTTAATGTCAGTATCTAAGCCCTGATGAAGGGATGGAGCTCAGTCTCTGAAACGCGTTGACCTTCTCTTGTGCATTCATATGTGGTGCTCTCAGTCTTTTTACACTCTTTAGACTACTCCAGGGATCCCTAAGAGTACTGCGGTCGACAGAGAGCTGCCCTGAAATTTTGGATTGCAAGCCCTATCCTTTCTACCTTGGGTCCAACGCTCTACCAACATGTCTACTGGCATTCTTTGCCATAGGGAGACACATTTTAATGCCATAATAGCATTTAGTCATTTTCTAAAGAACTTTGTATCAAATATACAGACATTCCAACCTGCAAAAACCCATTTCAGGGAGGTGGCACCACGTGGCGTTTCGTGCGACCCCCCCCCCACCATCAGTGGATGATCAGGAGATGATCAGAGACTGCAGACATATTACAGGAGACGGTCAGAGATCGCAGACATATTACAGGAGACAGTTAGAGACTGCAGACATATTACAGGAGACGGTTAGAGACCGCAGACATATTACAGGATACGGTTAGAGACTGCATACATGGTACAGGAGATAATCAGAGAGTGCAGACATAGTACAGGAGATGATCAGAGACCGCAGACATATTACAAGAGACGGTCAGAGACTGCAGACATATTACATAGAGATGGTCCATTAGACCCCTTTCACACTGGAGGCATTTTTCAGGCACTTTAGTGTTAAAAATAGCACCTGAAAAAAGCCTCATCTGCAATCCCAGAGCCCGAGTGCTTTCACACTAGAGCAGTGCACTGTCAGGACATCAAAAAAATTCCCGCAAGTAGCTGCCACGCTCTAAAGCGTGCCTGCAAAGCGCCTCGGCAGTGGCGCATTGAACCCTTTATTCGGCCACTAGCAGGGGTTAAAAGTACCTCTAAAGCGACAGTAAAGTGCTGCTAAAACTAACGGCACTTTACCGTGACGCCCCCGCGCTATCAGTGTGAAAGGGCTCTTAGTACCCTCATTATACATCACATCTAAATGGACTACTGAGGCGCAGGAAGGGACAGGGGCTGTGTATTCTATGTAATCTATCATGCCATAAACCATCTCCTAGAGCAGGGACAGCACAGAGCACATGTAAAGGGATGCTGGGGATGCCATCCTTCAGCACACAGCACACTGAGACTCACTTCGGTTCTCTCTCCCTGCAGCCCGAGATAGAGATGAGAGTGGGAGGCATTCCAACTGGAGTTAGTAGAGAGAGTGCAGGGTCCAAGTGTGATGAATTCATACCCGCACATCAGCAGCCACTAAAAACTAGAACCCTTGAAGAGGAGCGCCCCTCCCCCCGAGCACTGCCAGGCTGTACCCTCACACCGGTGTTCTGGACGGAGAGAAGGAGGGAGGGGAGAAATCTGGCACTTCAGCGCCCTCACCTATGCAGGCGCCCGGGTGCAAATCACCCTGCCGCACACGCCTAGGATCGGCACTGCCACTGCCTCCCCTGGCTGGGAGGAGGGGGTGGCTCGGGCTGCTGCGGCTGACAACCTGGAGATCGTGCCACACTCAGGGTGTCCATGACCCCGCCGTCAAATGCGGGAGACCTGAGAAGTCTGAATATAATTGCCATTGTTTGAAATAAAATGCTAATTTTGCTGTGAAAACCCTACAGCCTCTTTCAGCCACTTCCTGTCTACATGCATTGCTTTGGTGATGGCTGTACATCACTGCTCTGCACCGACTTCCTGATGGTGATAACAAACAGAGAATGTCTAAGCTATGTGAGTTGGCACATGCATTTATAGTCTCCACCAGGGGTGCATGTGCCAGCAGGGCCAGTGCAAGGATTTTCGTCTACTTAAGCATAGGTGCATTTTTTTGAGGTTGTGCCGACTTAATAGATACCCATGTCAAACCTTAAATCTGTGTGCGCCTGCAACGTTTTAAAAACCCCTACAGGTCATCAGTTTAGAGCACTGGTGCCAAAATTATTGATCTCACTCTGGCGTGCGCACTGATATATACCATGTGTAGGACAGTTGCCGTTTGCATATGTAGGTACCCCAATACATGTATTTTGTGTAGGTGTTTGGGGCTCTAAAATGGTTTTTACTTTTTTTTAACTTTCTATATATGTCTCCTTATACACTTAAAACATTTTTAACATTATTTTTACATAACTTTTATTGGGGATTGAACTGCCCAACCCCCCCACCCCTCCCTTGCTTAAGTTGCCTTATGGTAACGCCAGCCCTCTGTGCCAGGGTGACAAAACTGTTTCCAATCAGTCATTCTGATTCAATGCCTTCAATACTTTCGAAACCGCCGACCTGGAACAACTATGCAAATGGAGGTTAGTGATAGCAAACAATGTCCTGTTGAAAGATTAAACCTTGCCTCTTGAGTCAAAACCAGCCCCCCCCAAAAAAAAAAGTGGGGGGGGGTGCAAATAAGTGGAGCTTCCCTTTTTTGGGTGAAGCTCCGCTATAATCTGTCAGGAATCTCCACAATTTTCCAACTTAAGCAAATCCAAAAACCTGACCTGATGGTGCAGTTGTGGAATGGAACTCCGATTTAGAAGACACAGCAACCACAATCCAGAAGCAAGAACTGGCCTCCCAAAAAACCCAAGAGCTATTATGGAATTCCTAATACCCAAATTCCGAATACCTAATACACTGTTCTACTTTTTCCCCAATAGCCCCCCTTCCTGGTCCTGCCACGTGGTTCTGTTCCGTGCTGTGCGTGTTCAATAATCAGATCGTATCTATGAAAAGTCAAAGCGTTAGCAGGAATTCTGTCAATTTCCTTTGTTTGGAAACCAAGAGGAAATGTCTGTATAGGGCTGAGAATCTTTGATTCTGATATGGTTTCAGCATGTGTGCTATAAATTTGATGTTTACTCAATTATTCCCAAGGCATGCAAAAAATTGACTGAACAAACGCTCTAATAAATTAGGGACACAATTTAGGCTGTAATTCTTCTCACCTTTTAAACTGCACAAAAATGAACTACCAAATGAAAAAGGTTTGCAAATACGATTAAAAGGTGTTAAATTTAACATTTTAAACGGTCAAAAATTGATACATCTGTTAAAATTCTAAGCAGTAGCCAAGGATATAAATGACATCAGGTGGCGCCGTGGCAGCAACATTATCAATGGCGTGACCTAAATTGGAATCAGTGGTAAGGTTGGTCACAAACAGGGAGATTTGTAGGAAAGAATCAACAAATATACTTGTAAGTGAACTAAGAGAAACACACTTTGTGATCATTTTTTGCAACAATATATAGAGTTATTGGTTGTATTTTATAATTGTTTGTGCTCTGAACAGTAGCAGATATCCTTTAGCACGGGTTCACACCTATGCGAATTAGAGGTGCATTTCCGCACCTCTAATTCGCATAGCAGGAGAATGTGACTGGCTCTCTATGGAGCCGGTTCACATACCTCCGGGGCGGCTGCGGTGTGCACTGCACAAAAACGCTGTGCGTCTTTGGCTGCGTTTCAGGGCCGAATTCAGGCATAGAATCTGCCCTGATTCGTCCCTGAAATGGTGAACAGGGACGCACAGTGCTCCTGTGTGGTCCGCAGCGCATTATAGTGTGAACCCGGGCTTAGGCTCTAATTGCCCTATGCTTTTATGCTGAGGAAGATTCTCAAAAACATTTCTCTGCATATAATAATTTTTCCAACAGTGGCCTTAGTGGTTAGTATGGCTGCCTTGCCTGGTGTCCTCATATTTATACCTCCCAATTTTTTGAAAAAGGAACGAGGAACACCTATTAGCAAAAGTATGTAGGCGAAGGACACACCGCTTGCCATGCCCCCTTAAAGGAGACTTATACAAGAAAAAAGATAAACCCACAAGTGCTTTTTTCTAACCACTACTATTCCTTTATACTGGCTTATAAATATCTGAATCCTCCCAGAATTAGCCAATCTAGGGCCTGCCTTAGTATAGAATAGCTTTAAGTAAAAAGTTCTATACTCACACAATACAAGTATGGGAATATAAAATATGAATTGAAATGCAGGAAGGCTTTAGATGGGTCTGGGTGTCACTGTGGGAGAATAGGGGGTTAGGGAACTTAGTGGCCCTATAGGGGATAAGGTTTTTAGAGAGCTTGTGGCTGTGAAGGCTGGGTCTCTGGAGGGGTCTCTTATGAAAGTGGAGAGGCAGGAGCATGACTAGAGGCTTGGGTGTACTGTTGGAGGTTGGGGGGGCACTGTTGGATGTTGACTGCACTATAGAGGAGACTAAGGGCTCCCAAGGGGCACTGTAGAAGGTTGAGGGGCACTGCAGGCCACTATAGGAGGTTGGGTGGCACGGTGTGAGGTTAAGAGATCTGCAGCTGGTTGGAGGCCTGGGAGAAGGAAGACCACAGGCCCAGGAGCTGGCCCCAGCCCTGTGGTTAAGAAACATGGGCCTAGAGTTATGAAGAAGGGGGAGCTATAATTCCCCAATTGCCTATACACCTTTGACTAATCACTGATATAATCTGGAACTGAACTTCCATGTGTATGATATTTCACTCAAGGTGCTCCTCACCGAACTACACACAAAAACATCCAGACTGAGGGCCAGCATCTTTCCAGGTATTTCTTGATGTTGAGCAGCCTAGAAACCTTACGAAGCTCCACTGACCAGCTATCAGAAAGCCGCAAAGCTGGAGCCCTGACTGTTGATGACACAAGAAAAGAAGGAAATAAAAAAGTGTCCATGTGTGCTTCACATATTGAAACTCCCCCCCCCATAAATAATTTGTTTTGATTGTTGTCCATGTGACCCCCAATGATGGTTCTGCCCAATAAAAGGGTGAAAGATCAAAGTTCATACATTGATCCGACCATTCGATGTGTATTTAAGCGGCATATACTCCGAGAGTGTCGGTTTTAATGTGTGAGATAGTTCATGTCTCCCAGCGGAGTCGTTAACGCAGATAAAAGATGTATGAAATTACACCCATTCCTTTCTAATTGCCGTGAGCCTGCTCTGCAAACTCTGTATCGGGATTTTATGGGCTAAAATAAACCCTTCACATGTAATATCTCATCGATAGTGTGCGGCAGCATGAAGGGCTCCCTCCCGAGGCCACTTTATGACACCGCATCAAAGTGAGTTGTTACTGCAGGCCCTTTGCATTCATCAATGGCCAGACGGGGTTGCTGCAAGAGATTGGTTGTTAGGAAATTTGATGCAGCAGATGTACAGTTGAAGATTGGGCTGATATTGCAGTTTATTATGCAGAGTTTACATACGAAAATAAAAGGAGGGGACAATGATATCTAGGTGGGTTTAAAGTGTAATCTGCTTATATTTTGCATGCCCTGGTTCCTCCCCTCCCCCTCTTTAATGTGCTAATAAAAGTTTTCAATAAAACCTTTCCATTTTCATGCCATCACACTGGGCATGGACGCATATACTCCATGCGAATGAGGCCTAATTGTCATGTGGGCCAGATATCAGGAAAGAGGAGATGTTGGGTAAATAAAAGAGAAGTATGGGAATTTTATGAATCATACTTACCTAGGTGGATGCTGCATCTGTCCCCCACTGCCTCAGAGCTGGTGGTTGTCAGTCTCTGGCTCTGCTCTGCCCCCCCCCCCCCCCCCAGTGCTCACCGAGACACTGGGCTGTGGAGGGGCGCAAGTGGCTGGCTCAGGCTCTCAGCGGCTCACTAAGAGGCTGAGCTGGGTGCCGGTCCAGGCATGTGAGCAGATCCCAACCATATGGGTGCGATCTTTCCCCAGGCTTAAGCCCGCTGTCAGCTGAAAATGGGTCACAGGAGAGCAAAACAATCTGCACTGATGTGATCAACAGAAGTACAACCAAACAGGCTTTGGCTGTACTCCTTTAATGAATCTATCACACAACCTGTCTCTCTGTTTCTGTTTGGTATTACTTTCAACAATTGATAAATGTTCCCATTTATGTTGTGAACTCACCCTCCAGGAGGCTCTTCCTAAGTTCAGGCTTTATATCCAGGCTATTTCTCCCTGAAGCTGGAAAGTCCTTCAGGCACCCTCTTTCCTAGTTCAGAGGGCCTCCACAATCCCCCTCTCATAGTCCAGGGCCTCCAGAAACCTGCTACCCTAGTCCAGGGCCCCCAGACACCCCCTCTCTTAATCTGGGACTTCCAGGCACCCTCTCACTTAGTCCAGTATCTCCCTTGTACCCCCCCCCCCATTTAGGGGCCTTTGCCACACCCACCACCTCTTCCTAGTCAATGGCCTCCTCTGCACTCCTCTCCCAGGTCCAAGGCCTCCTTTACAGCCCACCCCAATTTAAGAGCCTCCTCTCCACCCTGCTCTCTGAATCCAGGTCCTTTATCAACCCCACTTTTCAAGTCCAGGGCACCTCTACACCCCCAGTCCAGGGCCGCCGGTGTACTCCCCTCCTACTCCAGGGCTTCCTCTGCATCCCCCAGTCCAGGGCCTTCTCTGCACCCCCCCCAGTCAAGGGCCTCCTGTGTACTCCCCTCCTAGTCCAGGGCCTCCTCTGAACCCCTCCATTCCAGCACCTCCCTCTGCACCCCCTACCCCAGGACCTCCTCTGTATCCCCCAAGTCCAGGGACTCATCTGTGCTCCCATGTCCCCCTCTCAGGTTAGGGCCTCCTCTGCACCCCCCCCCCCCAGCCAGGGACCTCCTCTGCATCCCCTAAGTCCAGGGTCTTCTCTGTGCCCCCCCATGTCAGGGGCTCTTCTACACCCTCCATCCCAAAGCCTCCTCCACACTCCCCATCCCAAAGCCTCCTCCGTATCCCTCATCAGCCCAGGGCCTCCACTGCACCCTCAATTCCAGGGCCTCCTCTAACCCCCCTCCTCCCAGTCTGGGGCCTCCTCTGCACCACCCATAAGCCCAGGTCCTTCACTACAACCCCCTCCCCTTCTCTGGGATGCCTCATGCAGAAAAGACATAGGCTGTTTGGGCACTGGACTAGGAGGGAGACTTGCCTGTCCATTACACTTGTTCAGGCGGTAGTGACACCCATAGGGCAGCGGTTCCCAGTGCGGTATGGGAAGTGGCGGCACTGGCGGCACCCGCCTAGATGCGTCGACCGAGTCAGGTGCCCCCCCTAGTTTGGCCCTGGGTGGACTACAACACTCAGCAGCCCCTGCGGGGGGCACCGCTACGCATCTATGCAGTTTGCTTTTGATCCGTTTCTGCAGTGCTTTGTGCGGTGCATTTTGCGTGTTTTCACACTCGTTTTGATGCATTTTTTCACGCGTTATTGATGCGTTTTGCATTTTTTTATGCTTTTTATTTTTGCCCAATTTGTTGAGGGGTGAATTAAAAAATGCAAATTGTTGCAAAATCGCTGTAAAATCGTGGCAAAAAAGCACTACATGCTTTTCTGCAGCTTTTCCATTGAAGTCTATTAAACCAAAAACACACTGTATTGCTTTAAAAAAAAAGCCCCTGATCCTTTCCAAAAACAGAGCGGCTGAAAAAAGCATAGATGTCAATGTGAAAAAAGTAATACACTGCTCCAGGTAACAAAATAAATGTCATATATGACTATGACCAAGCAGCAGGAAAGGTATGGAAAAGCGTTAGCTGTGCTGTATCTGTTACCTCCAACTTGCTATATGGATTGTCGTTTTACATATACTCATTTTACATATACAGCATGGATCAATAAAGGTGATTTTACAGGAGTACGGCCATCTGGACTTTCTTTCACTATATGTTTCCTGATACATGCAGGGCTGGCACCCTCTCTGTGTGCAGAGGCAGCGGAGCAGAGAGATTTTGTTACCTGGAGCGGTGTGTAAAAGGTGATTTTACAGGATTGTGGCCATCCAGACTTTCTTTCACTACATAGATGTGAGCGTGTCCCAAAGGAAACCATGTTAAATGGACTGTAGTGCGTTTCTGCAAAAAGCATTAAAAAAAAAAAAAAAAAAGCATAGGTGTGAACGAGCTTTAGATCAGGTCTGCCTGTCAGTTTTTCAGGCGGACCTGATCAGACTCTCCAGTTTCTTCTATGGAGCGGCGAATGTCAGTAGACACATGACCGATGACACCCGCCATGGGGTCCTACTCCCCATCCGTCCGGCAGATCGGATCAGATGGCACCAGATGGAAACAGACAGGCTGTCCGTTTCCATCCGATTGCCCCATAGAGCAGAGTGGGACTGTGTCCGTGTCTGCTCTGCATAGCGGAGCGGACACGGACCTGTCATCCACCTGCTCAGTAGGGATCAGTGGAGAGATTCCCCGCTGAGCAAGCGGATTCCGCTTAGTGAAGGCGCCTGTGTGAAAGGGGCCTAAGTGAATGAATATCACTGAGAATCTCGCAGCATTGCTCATCTTGCCCGATCCTCTGCTGCAGCGACGGCGAGGGACGCCTTAAATCACCTTGACATAAACATGAGTGCGAACAAGGAGAAAACGGCGGTTGACTGATATGCAGTTTGTCGCTGTCCGTCACCATCGCATTTACCCAGCGTCGCCTGGGAAGGTGAGGAATTGGATGTTACATTTGATGACAGTTCCTATCATAAGAGTTTCCTATTTTTCTGGTAATTTTGATAGCACCGCGTCAAGGTTTGACCCCCCCCCCCCCCCCGAATAAAAAATGCATGGCACTCGGAGGGAACGGGAAAAAGGCGTTTAATTGGGCCTTCCGCTGTTGTTCCAAGCTGTCCAGATGGTTAATAAGTGGAAATGTACATACCCTGCCTACATCAAAGCCTGCCGCCGCCTGGAACCGCCTTCCCCAAACATGTCATTTGCCTCAAATTATTCTGTTTGAAGTGCTCTGTTCCAGCCACCCTAATGACCCGGCACCACTGTCACATCCCTGGAAGATGCCAGGACCTCGGACTGTCAGCGTTATTACCAGCGTGCAGATGGAAAACAAGCACAGCAGCGCCTCGCTCGCGGCCAAACGTCCCCATTTTATTCTTTATATCCCGCTTTGTTGTGGGTCTTCATTAAAACACCAGGGATGTTTGATATTGTGTCAATAATGTGGATGTTCTTTATAAAGCATCTAGATTCCATCCTTTATATGAAAAAGCAACGATGGAAACAATGTATCACAGTACACCACCGCCTTGTTTTATAGCAGACCCAGCACCAGATATCATTTCATGTATGGTGCATGGGGTAAGTAATGAACAACGTATGTGTTACCTCCCATAGAAATCACAGTACTCCCCCCTGACAATGCCTTCACCTGCTGCTCTCTCAAGAAGGACGGCACCATATTTGTTTAGGCATTATCTAGGGAAGTGGTGTTGCAAATAGTTGTGGGCCAAAAAAAAAAAAATCTGCTTTATAGATGGACGATTAAAACGTAAATGAATGAACAAGCTGTAAGGAATATCTTCATTTCAGAAGTATCCCCCTTTCCGACTCCCCCCCCACAAACATCAAAGTCCTTCTTTCACATCAAAAGACCCCCCCCCCCCTGCCAATTACATCTCATTCCCTCTTTTTACATCAGAAGCCCCCCATCTCATCAGAGTTTCTCCTTACATCAAAAGCCCCCCCCCCCCCAGATGAACCATTTCACATCAGGGTACCCCCAGCACATCAAGTTCCCCGTTCACATCATAAGCCTCCATCCAATCACATCAAAGTTTTTTCTCATCAAAAGCCACCCCCCCACCCCAAATTAACTCTTTCACATCAGGGTACCCCCAGCACTTCAAGTTTCCCGTTCACATCAGAAGCTCCCCCCACCCCTCCCCCCCAATCACATCAGAGTTTCTCGTTAACATCAAAAGCCCCCCCCCCCCTCAGATAAACCCTTTCACATCAGGGTACCCCCATCACAGCTGAATCCCTCTTTCACATCGGAAGCCCCCCCCCCCGTTATTTCAGATTCCCCCTTTCACATTGGAAGCCCCCTCATCACATAAGAGTCCCCCCCATTTTCACATCAGAAACCCCCCCCCTTTCCCCATCCCATCAGTGTCCCGCTTTCACATCAGAAGCCTCCCTATCCCATCAGACTCCCCCTTTCACATCAAAAGCATGTAATGGGGGGGGGGGCAATTATATGTCTGACACCGAGCACCCCCAGATATTGTGACTTGCTACAAAGCTACAATGTTCTGATCACTGGGGAGAGGAGGAGACAGAGGAAATGCTTCCTCCTGCCTGAGGCAGACATTTCAGCCGAGCAAAGTTGCTGACTGGAGCATAAAACGATATTAAAGAATGGCATTTAAAAAAAAAAATCTAACATGTTATACTTACCTGCTCTGTGCAGTGGTTTGGTACAGAGCAGCCCGTTCCTCCTCTCCCTCCCCTGTCGCCACTCCTGGCCCCTCCCTCCTGTCGAGTGCCCCCCCATCGCAAGCAGCTATGGGGGGGCAGGTTGCTCCTGAGCCACTGCTCCGTGTTTTCATTCAGACACAGAGCTGCAGCTCGGCCCCACCCCCTTTCTCTTCTCATTGGCTCACTGGCTGTGATTGACAGCAGCAGGAACCAATGGCTCTCACTGCTCTCCCAGCCAATGAGGAGGGAGAGTCCCTGGAGAGCTGAGAGGCTCTTGTGCACATCGCTGGATCGAGATGGGGCTCGGGTAAGTATTAGGGGGTGGGGGGTGCTGTTGCACACAGAAGGTTTTTTACCTTCATGTATAGAATGCACGAAGGCAAAAAAACTTCAGCCTATACAACCACTTTAAGGACATCTTTTAAGTGGTAAAAGGTGGAGCTTTTCTGAAAATTGATACAGTGACTGAATATTGTGAGAGATCAAGAAGTTATTTATGCAAAATGTAACGTTACTAAAAGATTGAGTTTAAATCAACAGCTGAAAATGTTCAGGCTTCTCACAGTATCGACTAAATACAATTTATATATCATTCTCTGCATATTGTCATCTACCACCTGACTGGACCACAGCCATTAACTGCCAACCTGCAGCAGCTGGAGAAGGTAACAGGTCATGTGATCTCTATTGAACTGCCACTTGTAACAGAATTGGAGCAAAATGGAATATCTGAGGCACTCTTATATCGCAGCTGAGGTCACCAGGTCACATGCCTTTTATATCAATGTGTCAGTTTACAATTTTTTCAGTGTCCTTGAAACACTGGAATGTAGTATTGATGGATGTGTTATATTAAAGCTTCATTGGTTGCATTATTGATCCAGAGTATTGACAATGCTTTAAAGGAGAACTCCAGGCAAAAAAAAAAACTCACCAATGAATGTAATTATATATTAATTAAGCCATTAAATGTATTGAATGTACTTGAATTTTCTTTGTCTATGCCTTCCAAGCGCTTTATAGCTTTGCTTAACATGCTAGATCTGAACTACATTTACATCAATGTATACCAAATACAATTTGGCTGTATTGCTCTAGAAGCACCAAATCAGATCCAAACCATTGACTTGCTTGCTTTGCAGAAAAAAGTGAACGCATGGATAAATAAGCCCTCCCCGCCAGCTAGAGCCAAACCTGAGCGGCAGAAATGAAATGTAACCAAAGCTCCGATGGAAATCTAAGCAGAACCTTGCCCGGGGATCTCGGCTTGCATGGTAAAGTCAGGATTTGCCGCACACGCTGAGGCCTCATTGAGAATTCATGTCATTTGCAAAGGTCATGGAGGACGTCCTCTCTTTTCAATACTTGGTGAATCTCATGAATTTCCAATGTGTAAAGAGTAACAGAGCAATAATTAACAGAGGATAAACAGTGTTTAAAATATTAAGAGATAGGAAGCCGGCTTGGAAAATAGAGTCACAATTTATCAGAAGCGCAAAGCAGAGGAATGCAGTCATGTGACCCAACCCAACCTGAACCTACAAAGCCAAAGGGCAGGAATGGTGTATTGTATCATGGAGAACATTGACGAGTTATCAGAGATATCTGTGTATTCTTTGATGGCTTAATCTTATACGGCTAAAATACTCAATCTATTTAATAAAGAACACGGCAAATGCTGAAAGGTCAGCTGGATAGAAGGCATTCTGTATGTCATTGGGTGGAAGGAAATTTTCTATTAGAATGTGTAGCACCCTCTACCTTAGGTAGGTCAGGGCCGTCTTTAAGGCAGGGCAAAAGGGGCAGCTGCCCTGGGCCCTGTGATTGTTGTGGGGCCCAAAGCAGCTGCCTCATACTTGCCAACTACCCCAGTTTAAATTCCCTCGTCCCTTGAAGTTTTAGTCCCGTGCTGTGTCCCAATATCTCAGTGTGAAGTGCTGGTACTAATGCTGCCCAGCTCTGCCCTATTGTTGTGTACAGATGACTCACCTGCAGAACCTGTGTTTACATGTAAATAACTGCGGCCGGTGGCATTGATATGTAAATAAAGGCGGCATTCATATGTATATCATGCCCCCCTGCAGTGAGGAGATGATGTGCTGTAACCTCTAGCAACCAATCAGTGAGCAGTATTACTGTACAGTAATCTCTAGCAACCAATCAACAAGCATAAATCGTTTGCTGTAACCTCTAGCAACTAATCAGTGAGCTGTAAAGTGTGCTGTAACCTCTAGCAACCAGTCAGTAATGCAGTGAATCGTTGGCAAACAATCGCAGTTGCTGCCTGATCTGATACAGTAAACTGATTTTAAGTCTAGCTGCTATTTATTGTATGTCTTGGAGCAGATGGAGCGTGAAATTGCATGGGCGGGGGGCAAAGAAAATTTGCCCAGGGTCCAATCAGTATTAAAGACGGCCCTGAGGTAGGTAGGTGCTAGAGTAGTGTTTTACTGTCAGTGCAGGTAAATTTAGGCAGGCCTAGCTGCGAGCTAGTTTGTTTTTGATCTGGGGGCAGGGGAGTGGTTTGGTGTAGCAGCAAGTGACCGACATGTGCTTCAGCTCTCTGGCGCCTCCTCTGTTTCCAGTGAGAAGGTTCTGGAAAAGAGACAGGGCAGAGGGTTGGTGTGACATGGGGGTGTATTTGGGAGCCCTGACCAATCCCCAACTAGGATTGGCAGGGGGCAGGCCCTCTATATATACCAATGGTCAATCTGTTGTGGGAGGAGTTGTCGGGTGGAAGAACTGGAATGATGGCGTGTTAGGCTGTGGTGGCCCTTGAGGGACCCCCTTTCTGGGGGGGGGTGTACCTCGGGCCTGGAGCTCGGAAGCTGGGAGGGAGCCTCTATTTACACAGTCATTGAGAGGTGTCCTGGAACTGGAGCAGGAGGAAGACAGCGGGGAACGCGGCTAGGCAAGTCATTCAGGAGGGATCCAAGGGGTCGGTGAGTGAGAAGCACAGTGAGAAGCTCAGTGAGAAGCTCTGGGAGAGACATGCCAGGATTGGATGTGGAGCCAGAGGGAGAGACTGTTGTGTTGTTGAAGTCGCTGCGGCCAGGAGGGTTGGCAGGATTTGCATCAGATGTGCTGGGAACAGTAGTCCACCAAGTATCAGTTAGCAAAATTATCTTCTTCATCTAAAATGGTTGCTATCACAGAGGGGACTGCAGACCCCCGTCTGCAAATGGCTACTAGGAAAATATTAGGAGTTATTCAGAGTGAGGTCTAGCCATGTGCTAACGGTGACAGGAATCTATCATTGGACAGTAGAGGCAAGCAAGTGATCTCAAGTAGTGTGCTGGAGGAGATGTGCACTAGAAGAGACTGTCAGTTTGGATTGAATTATCTTTATTTCAACTAGAAGTATTCATCATTTGGGAATCCCATGTCCCTTTTCACCATCCACGTTTAATCCCCTAATAAAAACAACAAAAACAAGCAAGAGACTGTTCATTGACTGGAAAAGTGTGCCTAAAATGGATGTCGGACCAGCAGGGTGATATGTGGATGCTGACACACACAGCGACGAGGGCACCGCTACAAATGTAATTTGCTCTGGATGGGATTCTCATTTTTTTAAATTTTGTATTTGTGTATGCTATGATGTTGCTATAAATCCTGTATTGTCCACATACTGTGCTCCTATGGAACATGCTGGTCTAAAACAATGATAGTAATGTCAGAGATCATGCTAAATGTGGACCTCAGCGAGTTCGTTCAAGTATATCTGAAACATAGTTATGAATTTTGGATGGAGTAAGGTATGGTTAAAACCACTATTTTTCTTTTGTTTGCCTCCTGTGTCCCACTAGATAGATCTTCCTTCACTTCCTGTCTGGAGATACAACAGAAAGCGAGAGAGGATCTGTGTCACTCCCCTCTGGTAGGATCCTTGCCTCCTATGTCTTCCATGTATAAGCAGGGGGTTAGAACCCCTTTTGGGGAAACCTCTCCCCTGGGTAGACACAGTGGGTGGGGCTAGTCTGCCCTTATTAATCTAGAGCAGGAATAGCTTGGAGCAAAGGGTGATGGGAAAAGGCTATCCCTAGTACATAGATATGTGAGCTTGTAGCCTAGGAAGTGAACCCTTCCAAGTAGGCCCATAACAGACTGGACTGGATAACCCACTTATGGGGAAACCTACAGTGAAGACAATGGAAGAGTTGGGCGACCATCTGATGTTATGTTTGACTTGCATTGTGCAGAATTATGGATGTCGGGACTGAACGCGCAGAGGTGAAGGTTGTGTTGTTAAAGAACTATTATGCTTCTGGTACATTAAAATTGTTGAAAAGGCTAAACGTGTGGTAATTTACTATTTTATATTACCTGTGGACATCCTTATTTCTGGAGAAGTCAGGCCTGGAGAATGTGAGTGACCAAAGATGGCGGAGTGTCTCCATGTTACAGGTGTTTGTTTACATTATCTCATCCTTGAGCAAGATTATAGTGGGTGGGGCCCTTGGCCAGCATGGCAATTGCTGGCGTTGAATCAGGGCCCTGCTAACACTTGCCTGTCTCCAGTACTCTGTGCCTCCAAGTGCACTCAATATCATCTAGTGACGCCAAGTGCTCCCCTGTGTCTCCAAGTGCACCTCATGTCATCTAGTGCCTCTAAGTCCATACTTATGTGCCTCCATGCCATCTAGTGACTTCAAGGTTGTCCCTGTATGACTCTGTGTCTCCAAGTGCACCTTGTGTCATCTCAATAAAACACAGTGAGTACTTCAGGTAAAGCCACTAGCACAAAGGTAACCAAATCTATGATTAAATTCCGTAATAGATGAAAAGTGCAGCGCTATAACATTTCAAACATAAAGTGCCATGTATAAGTGACCATCTTATATCACGCAAATTCCTAACATATAGTCAAAGTCCTAAAAAGTCCATAAAGTACAAAGTGTGTCCAAAATGTGTGGAAATCATCCAATAAAAGATATATTCCCAGGTGAGATCAGACATAAAACGTGATAAAAGTGCTTCTCTACATAAAGTGATGTTTCCTTCACCAATATGCACTCACCAGAATGCCATTAGTAAACGGCATAATACCAGAATATCCTTTGAGAGTTCCCAGCAATCATTCAGTGGCTCTTTCACAGGTAATATGGCCTCTCGTACTGAAACAGCAATGGTAGCCGATCCCAGGCTAGGATATGGTGGTGTGGTGTCAGCATGCCAGGCTCTTTCCTACACGTTTCGTGCGCATGCAAGTCATCAGGGGATCCACCTATGATGTGCAAGCACGCGAAATGCGCAATGATGACTTCCATTCACACAAAACTCCACTTTTAGGAGGCAATTGACAGGTGGCTTAAATAAGGGTGACTCAGGGGGTTGGATGTGTCATTGCCATCATCCCTCAGAAGATTTAGAAACAAATATATACCTCAACATGGGATTTTTAAGGCAATGTAATAAAGAAAAATTATATTTGAATAAAAGAATAATTTATTAATACATAGAAAATATATGACGTACAAAAATATTTTTAGTGATCATACAATATAAAAGGAGTCATTGAATAGCATGAAAAAAGCAGGGAGTTAATACTCCTATATCGTGATACATCCTGCTACCAGATACAATCACCACCTATAGCGATATGGTGGCGTCAAGTAGTGATATTCCAACGCGTTTCAACTTATAACATCAAAAAAGTCTTCCTCAGGAAAAGATTGCATCACGTTCTAAAGTTTCAAATAATATCAAAAATAGTGATGTTACATACCATATATTGTATACATATATCGCACATATGTCATTAAACACATACATTTATTAAGAGCAACTTACATTTTCCTGCAGCTGCAGATAAAGTACATTCCCAGTGCTTAAGAACAGCATCCTAGCTGCAGAAATGTGTACCACTCCCTCCAGCTGCCATATTAGGGTAAAGGGGTGGTAAAAATGCAGATCACCCCCCTGTTTTTTCTGCCTCCTGGCTGCAACTGTAAACCAGGCCTGACCTCAGGATATGAGTGAGGGGGCGGAATGGTATTAATGAAGGAGCACTGGATGCCCCTTCAAAGCAGAACTCTGAGCAAATGTTTTCTTTTCCCAGTGCAGTGGGGCTGTGCCCACACTGCACGGGTTAACTGCTCATTTTGTTTTAGGGAAGAGGACAGTGGAGATATACTTACCTGACCCACACATGACAGGTCTGGCACCCTCATGCTCCAGCGGTCTTGAAAATGGACTGTTTCCGACGTCATCATGCTCAAA
The DNA here is from genome assembly GCF_042186555.1 of Aquarana catesbeiana. Taxonomy (NCBI): domain Eukaryota; kingdom Metazoa; phylum Chordata; class Amphibia; order Anura; family Ranidae; genus Aquarana; species Aquarana catesbeiana. Next base: position 210,083,832 of record NC_133333.1, on the reverse strand, counting down.
GCACGGTCCATAGACCGGAAGAGTCCACCTCTGGATCGTGGGGGAGTTCTGTTTTCTAGAGAATTGGTGGATCAGGTGAGTATAAACTTTGTGCTCACCCCTAGAAAAAACACACAGTTGACCCACGTAGTGCGGGCACAGCCCCAATGCATGGGGGAAAAAAAATAAAAATACTTTGCCCGGAGTTGGCCTTTAACAATGCCAAATACTAAAACTAAAAACATGAAGTCAGCTCGTCTCATTATCCAACCCTCCGACAAATCTTTGCTGTAAAAAACACATTATTAATTTATAATCACCATCTAGACGTTTATCTAGAGACATTCACCCGACGGCTGGAAGCCCGGACTGAGTCCTTGTACACGACCAAAGCTTGCAGACTTTTATTTGTTAACAAAGCGGCACTTTGCGGCAGAATCTGGTGTTTTTGTAGTCAGTACGGTTACAATCGCTTCCAGGAAAACCGTACTGGTCAGAGGATTAGACTTTCCCTGTGAAGCCGGGGGAACACTGTCCTCATTATCTGAGCAGGGAGCTTCAGAGTGGCCCTGCAGGGCCCAGGATGGCCTGACATGAAAGGTCTCATTGGGGACATGAATCTGAGTTTTCCCTTCCCATCTGCTGCTCTCTGACCTTCCACCGCGGAGGGGAGGCACAAAGCGCTCTCTCATTCTTTGCACAATTACACAATTGTTGCAGATGGACAGGTAGCGGTGGGACTGTAGATTATTGCCGCTAATCATGGCACGCAGGGGTGACCGTGCGGCCGTTTAAAGCAGCAGAAGCAAAGATGAAAGGGCCAATCATCCGAAATATGAAGGATACGTTATGTGTGGGTTGTGTGCTTACACATCTGGGCAGAAAATGGAATAAATATTAATATTCTAGGTGCAACCTGTTATGTGTTACAAATTTCTGCTTTGTTACAAGAGACTGTTACAAGAGACTTCCAAGTTAGAGAGCTTTAAGCTGACGTCCCCCCTACAGCCTTGCACTGTTGTACAGGCTCCTCCTGGCTGGAGGACATCCATCATCTAGTCCAAGGGTGCTCAACCTGTGGCCCTTCAGCTGTTGCAGAACTACAGGTCCCATCATGTCTCTGCCTTTGGGAGTCATGCTTACAACTGTCAGCGGCTTGCAATGTTTCATGGGACTTGTAGCTCAGCAACAGCTGGAGGGCCACAGGTTGAGCACTCATGACTGATTCTAGCTCTTTAATCCCTAGCTTCACTGACCCATCCCTTCCATTCATTGGATTTCAGTTCTTTCAATCATGGAGGCTCAGCATCACGTGGGCGTACCATCTCCCCACCCAATAGCAGCTTTGTAAATATCCCAAAAAGATATTCACATGATCTCATGCACAAAATACAGCAGTATCCCTCAAATAAATGTAGCACCCCTCTGACATCCCAAAGGCAGGATAGCATCTCTAGAGACAAGGCGGGCTAACATTTCACCCCAGGGTTGGCTTCTTGGCTAAAATGAGGTGACCGAGAAAGGATATTGAGCGCCAGTCACTTTTGTCTTTTTTAATGTTTTATTGCAGAGCGTTTAAAGGAGAAGTACAGCCAAAGCTTGTTTGGCTGTACGTCTGTGGATCACAGGAGTGCAGTTCGTTCTGCACTCCTGTGACCCATTTTCAGTAGACAGCGGGCTGAAGCCTGCTGTCGGCTGACATCACAGAGCCGGTCCAGGCTGGGGCAAGATTGCGACAATAAAATCGGGATCCGCCTACAACCCTAGATCAGCACCTGGCTTAACCTGGAGAGCCACTGAGGGCCCAAACCAGCAGCTCCCACCCCCTCCACAGCCCAGCGATCTGCTCATGGAGCTCTGAGAACCGAGCGATCAGCAGTCTTTAATCGCTCGGTTCTCAGTCTTAGAGCCGGCGGGGGACAGATGCAGCAGCAGACCATTTCTGCATCCAGCTAGGCAAGTATAATTTTGTGAAAAAACAAAACAAAAAACAAAACTTCTCTTTTAAGGAAGTAAGGGTTAGTGGTCCCAGATACCATAGCAAATCACCTACAGACTCTTCAGATCAATGTCCAGCTTCACAATGTAAGCACATTTCCAAATTTCAGTGAGACCTCCAAGTAATTCACCAGGCCCTACTGAGCGACCAGCTTTCTTCCTGACTCTCTCCAGCAAAGGGCCCCCATGGCACAGCTTCCTCCAGACCAGGCAGGCCAGCTTCAGCACACGTTAGGCCCCAGAACAGGCTTTATAGGCCTAACAGCAGAGCTCCATCCAGCAGCACATCCCTAGGCCTCAGCCCAGGGAAAGATAACAAGCACATGGCCTGTCCCAAGTGTAGCGCTGGTAGATTTGCGATCTACCATCTGATAGGTAAATATAGTAACTTGTTCATTAGGAAGGTTAGATTTGCCTCAGTTCCAGCTTGGCTGACGTTGCGTGTGTTTCCATACTGAGCCGTGGGCAGGGATGGACTGGCCATCGGGACTACCGGGAGATTCCCGGTGGGCCGATGGCTCAGTCTGGGCCAGTCATACTTTCAACCGCATCTGCGGTGCCCGGCGATCTACCCGTCAACCGCCAACAGCTGGCGCCTGACGGGTAGATCGAGATTAGCCAGCATGCAGAGTAGCACAGGGAGCTTCTGTAGTAATAAGTTCTCTCTCGTGTCATCACGCTGTTCCCCGGCGGCCCCGCCCCCTCCTCTCTTCTCGTCTATACTAATTGGCTTGTAGGATCATCTGGTATAGACAAGAAGAGAGGAGGGGGCGGGGCCGCCGGGGAACAGCGTGATGACACGAGAGAGAACTTATTACTACAGAAGCTCCCTGCGCTACTCTGCATGCTGGCTAGTAAGACCCCACAATGTGCCCTGATGATGTGCTATGTGCCCCATCATGTGCCCCGCTATGTGCCCCATCATGTGCCCCGCTATGTGCCCCGCTATGTGCCCCATCATGTGCCCTGCTATGTGCCCCATCATGTGCCCTGCTATGTGCCCCATCATGTGCCCCGCTATGTGCCCCATCATGTGCCCTGCTATGTGCCCCATCATGTGCCCTGCTATGTGCCCCATCATGTTCCCCAGCTATGTGCCCCATCATGTGCCCTGCTATGTGCCCCATCATGTGCCCCGCTATGTGCCCCATCATGTGCCCCATCATGTGCCCCGATGTGCTATGTTCCCCATTATGTGCCCCGATGTGCTATGTTCCCCATCATGTGCCCCGATGTGCTATGTTCCCCATCATGTGCCCCGATGTGCTATGTGCCCCATCATGTGCCCAGAGCCCTGATGTGCCCCATGCCCTGATGTGCCCCGATGTGCCACGTGCCCTAATGTGCCATGTAGCCTGATGTGCCCTAATGTGCTATGTGCCCTGATGTGCCCCGTGCCCTGATGTGCCATGTGCCACGTGCCCTAATGTGCCATGTAGCCTGATGTGCCCTAATGTGCCCCATAATGTGCCCTGATGTGCCCCATCATGTGCCCTGATGTGCCATAATGTGCCCTGATGTGCCATGTGCCCCGTGCCCTAATGTGCCATGTGGCCTCATGTGCCCCATAATGTGCCCCATCATGTGCCCTGATGTGCCATGTGCCCCGTGCCCTGATGTGCTATGTGCCCTGATGTACCATGTGGCCTGATGTGCCCCATGCCCTGATGTGCGATGTGCACCATAATGTGCCATGTGCCCCATCATGTGCCCTGATGTGCCATAATGTGCCCTGATGTGCCCCGTGCCCTGATGTGCCCCGTGCCCTGATGTGCCATGTGCCCCGTGCCCTGATGTACCATGTGGCCTGATGTGCCCCATGCCTTGATGTGCGATGTGCACCATAATGTGCCATGTGCCCCATCATGTGCCCTGATGTGCCATGTGGCCTGATGTGCCCCGTGCCCTGATGTGCCATGTGCCCTGATGTGCCATAATGTGCCCCGTGCCCTGATGTGCCATGTGGCCTGATGTGCCCCGTGCCCTGATGTGCCATGTGCCCTGATGTGCCATAATGTGCCCTGATGTGCCCCGTGCCCTGATGTGCCATGCAGCCTGATGTGCCATGATGTGCCCCGTGCCCTGATGTGCCATGTGCCCTGATGTGCCATGATGTGCCATGTGCCCTGATGTGCCCCGTGCCCTGATGTGCCCCGTGCCCTGATGTGCTATGTGCCCTGATGCGCCCTGATGTGCTATGTGCCCGGATGTGCTGTGCCCCGATGTCCCTTGTGCCCCGATGTGCTTTGCCCTGATGTCCTGTGCCCTGATGTCCTGTGCCCCGGTGTGCTGTGCCTCAATGTCGTGTGCTCTGATGTTCTGTGCCCTGATGTGCTATACCCTAATGTACTGTGCCCTGATGTGTTGTGCCCTATTAGCTGATGTGCTGGGCTCTGTACCCTGATATGCTGTGCACTGTACCCTGATATGTTGTGCCCTGTACGCTGATGTACTGGGCACTGTACCCTGATATGTTGTGCCCTGTACGCTGATGTGCTGGGCACTGTACCCTGATATGTTGTGCCCTGTACGCTGATGTACTGGGCACTGTACCCTGATATGTTGTGCCCTGTACGCTGATGTACTGGGCACTGTACCCTGATATGTTGTGCCCTGTACGCTGATGTACTGGGCTCTGTACCCTGATGTGCTGTGCCCTGTACCCTGATGTGCTGTACCCTGATGTGCTGTGCCCTGTACCCTGATGTGCTGTACCCTGATGTGCTGTGCCCTGATGTGCCTTGTGCCCTGATGTGCTGGGCTCCGTACCCTGATGTGGCCTGATGTGCTGTGCCCTGATGTGCCTTGTGCCCTGATGTGCTGGGCTCTGTACCCTGATGTGGCCTGATGTACCGTGCCCTGATGTGTTGTGCCCTGGGCCGGTCTGGATGAAGTCCAGGGCCACATTTTTGTCCCAGTCCAGCCCTGGCCGTGGGTGTCGCTGTTACCACTGGCTAGTGTTGGAAAGGCAGCGTGTCTAAGCATATGGACGCTCTTCTGTCCCGGAGACAACTCGATGGAGGTGGTCCTCCGAGTTGCATTCTGGGCGAGGGTATTTATGGGGTTCGTTTTACAGCCACCTGCTGGCCCTCCTTGCCGACTGGTATGCGTTAGAGAGCTATCTTGTGGGCCTCCGTTCCGGAGGCCCACGTTGCTGCGGCACAGGGGTAGGCCCAGAAGTTTGTCTGGGGCCTACCACAGCGGCCGAGGAATGGTCCTGAGCTGTCTATCCAGAGTGAAGAAGCTGGACAACCGAGGAGATCCCAGGGGAGGACCCGTCATGGAAGGATCATGCAGAGTGCTGGTCTGGAGAGGGGCCTGGTGACTCAGTTGGAGGACGTATCCTAAAGTAATTATACAGCATAGTGTTGCCGGGTTTGGCTTAAAGGTTCAAGCACTGTGACTGACATTCATTGCAGAAAAAAACAATACATCCTGTGGCAGAGGATCGTACGGGTTCATCCCAAACAAGTCTGTGGCAGAGACTTTTGTTTGTGCTGCGTACTGGCTGCTAGGCTAGTGAGAGAGGCCTATCCAGGCGTGCAAGGAGTGTGTCCCACCAAGGGAGTGCATTCTACTAAAATATCCAACCCCAAAGGACATTTGTCAAGAATCTTACTATAAAGGTATTTGAGTTTTCCTCTGCAGTTTCCCTTCTGCCTCTTTCCTGCTACTTCCTTCGTTGATGGTTTAATAAAGCATTGAAAATGTACTCAAGTGTTGGTGCGTGTGTCGTCCAGAGGAAAACTCAACGGAACCCTAGACCCGGTGCCGGTGAAACAGAGGGAAGGAGAGTGAAGGTAACAAGTCCGCTTAAACCAGCGGCTCCGCCGAGAGTTATTGCTACACAAGTATTTATATTCTCACCCAGCATGCACCAGAGAAATAATCCTCCTACTAGATTGGCTGAAGAAAAATAAATATTCATAACTTAGTTTTGTTGTGAAATCTCATACTATGACCAGTGACATCTACTGGCGACAGTGAGAAATCACAAGCCAACTTATGCTTAGGGAAAAACCAGGTGAAAAACTATACAATAAGTCTGAGCCAACTACAACCCAGCCAAAAAGTAAATTGACATAGTTGCCCCTGTTTAGGACAAGAAGCTACATAAATAAATAACTCACTCCAATCAATAATCAAAAGTAATTTCTATTCTTTATTTCAACTTTGATTGGAGCGATTTTTTTTACTTTTTTACTTCTTTGGGGGAAGGTGCTGGATTTTGTGAATGACACCTTAGTATGGTCTGCATGCAAAGGCGCATTCACCCATCAAGGCATTTTGATATTTGCATAACTCCTCCCAAGAGCCCTTCCTCTGCTTGCATCAGGGCCGAGGGCTTTTCAGCAGTGCACTGAGATGTTTTCAGGAAGCTATGTACAGCAACTCCGCTGGCCCCTCCCACCAGCCATGATCTACCTGCATTGCATAGAGAAGCATAGAGACCCATTGATATCTAAAATAAGGGATGTAATGAAAACAGAAAGGTTTTATTAAAAAATGATGTTAGCACGTTGATGAAGGGGAAAGGAGGAACTGTAAAAGGCAAAATATAAAATACATTAAACTCCAGCTTTAACCAATACTTCCACCATCCAATACTAAAATAAAAAGATTGTGATTTAGATATTAGTTGTAGGATTGAGATGAACATTGTCCAAGTCAGCCAATATGAACTGGATAGAATGTCACGTTCTATGGGCATCCACTGACACCAATGTCCAAGGGAGGTTGGACAGGTTGGTTAGTAGACCCTGACCAATTGCCATCCTTTCCCTGAGATAAGTTAGCGCCAGTGGTCTCTGTATGCTCCGCCCACCTGCCTGCAACCACAGCAAGAGTAAACATGAACGCCCAGGCCACATTGTTTACCACAGTGTGTGAAGCAAGACCTAAAGACACGTACAGACCACGGATCACCCCTGCAAGTCTGACGGTCCTCTGACATCTCTAGTTGGCTTAGGAGAACATTTCTGATTACCACACACTTTACCCCTCTTCATCCCTCTTTATTTGATAAGCGTTACATTTAATTTTCCTTCCAGTACGGTAAAGAATGGTTCATGTTGAGGTAATGCTGTCAGGCTCCCATTTACAGAAGTGCCACATGTGACAGCACATCTGTTCCCTGTAGCTCGTCGTGCTGTAACTAAGCACTGGAGGATGGAGGACCTGATGGTGGAGCGCGGCGAACGCTCAGCTTTTACGATGGCATTAAAGTTTGTCTTCCAGATGCGGAATTAATTCACAGCCTCCACACTTAAGTGCCTCATCGCAGCCCAGCGGGTTACCAGGATAATCAGCCGTCAACGGGATGCGAGGATGAATATTTGATTATGGGATCTGCCCATAGCGCTGCAGAAAACGCGGCGCTGAACAAACAGACTGGGATGTAATTAGGTAATATAAGGCAAGTTATCTGCCTCGGTGCCACGTTTGATGGGTATCTGTGACAGCCACGGGGAGCGAGAAGAACTGGAGAAGGAACTCTGTGTGTTATTACCTTGTGCAGAAAATGACATTTCCATCATAGCCAAGGGAAGGCAGGAATGTGATAAAGGAAGCACTCAGATGGCGTGACCGCTCTCCATGCATCATCCAGATACTCCATAAGATGAGCTAAATTGATAATTTGGAGAAAAGAACGTTAGACAGGAGGAGGCGAAACCACAGATTGGATCTCGCTGCGTCCTGTACCTTCAGTTACTAATAAGACCAATATATTTATGGGGTGTAATCACAACACAAAGCAGGCATGGCGCTGAGATGGCTTCCTTCGCCGCTACACCATTAGACGTTTTTCCAGCAGGGTCAGATGAAGAATTAAATCAGGTGGTCAATAAATGGGGTGTCCATAGACAGCAGTGATGGGGCCATACCAATAGTAATAGAGACCAGTGTAGTTTTTATGATTTTTATAATTTTTCATAATAAAACATATAGCATTACATTACATGATGTATGTAAACAGATTTTTTTTGTATGCAAATATTTATGATGCAAATGTACATGAAATCAGTTTTCCTATTACTATCAAGCAATTGTATGAATACACACTTTATTCTCATTGTTGTTTATAGGGTTCTGTATATGGAGGTTTTCTATTATTTTTATTTTTTTCTATTAGTTGAAATGGAAGAAATTTTGTATTTTTTCAATCTTCTGATGTATGTATCTATGGATTACATATGTCCTCCTTCTATCTTATAAGCAACTTTGTTAGTCAACGAATTAGGGGTTTTATGTTTTTTTGGGACTTTATATTGTTAATTTTCTTAAACCCTTATATACAGAGAAATATACTTTCTCTGTTTTTGTTATAGCCCTGATAAAGAGAACCCCCAAAATGCATTTTTAGGTTTATGCTGTTCATTTCCCTACAAATAAAAGATTACTCTGGACTTACCATTGGTGTGGCACCCTTGCTGCTATCTACTGGGTTTCCCATAGGACCCCCTCTTTCGGTTCCGGTTCTTTGTTGTATGGAAGCAGCCTCACTGAAGTAGAATCAATGAGACATTCACAATATTGGACACTTATAATAGAGAGCACCTCTTATGTATGCGATTCAAATAGTTACCGTGGGGTGTACCACTCTAGAACAGGGTTTCTTAATTCCAGTCCTCAAGGCGCCCCAACAGGTCAGATTTTCAGGATTTCCCTCAGATGAAACGGCTGTGGTAATTACTAAGGCAGTGTAACTGATCAAATCACCTGTGCAAAATAATGGAAAGCCTGAAAACATGACCTGTTGGGGTGCATTGAGGACTGGAGTTGGGAAACACTGCTCTAGAAAACAGAAGTTACTATAGCCTCCATCACCCTAAGGAAATAAACAGGTAGAGCAAAACTTGTGCATTTGCCAGATTCTTTTACATATCAGTAATGGAAAAGAGTATTTTTTAAAAAATCTGACATGCCCTTGGTTGCATGAACATAGCTGCCAACATTTAGGGTCCCCACTGCCATCATAGGTCACTCCCATCATCACCTCTGTTACTCCAGTCATGGTCACCTCTCTAGATCCAACTACCAATCTCTAAACACCCAACACAAGGTCCTGAGCAAACAATTTTGGATTATAGGATATTCACGCTACAACTTGCCTTGGCTCTTCTACCATTCCACTAGAGTTTCCACTTGGACAGTCTTTTACCGGCCTGGTCAGTAGCACTGCCTTAGAAGATAATCTCACACTGCAGATATACAGCTATGAGGCTCAAAAAGGGCCCCAAAAAGCTGTGTAGAAAAGCGGAGAAAGGGTTTTGGAAAGCAACAGAGAAGAAACGCGATTGCCTTTATAATATAATATTCATGTTGCCCACATGTCACCCCTAGGACAGAAACCAACTGCTCAGTCAGCAGCGAATGTCCAATGATCTGCCCTGATGTCAATACAGTTCAGTTGATGTGCCTGGACATCATGGGACATAGAAGAAATGTCGATACTGTGGCAGCTCAATGGCTCTGGAGGTCAAAAATGCTCACGTGTCTCACATAGATTACTTAAAGGGCATCTGGGGTACATCTTTGACTGCCAAGGAAGTCTGACTGTAATACAACAGATATAAAATATACAATTTACACACAACAAAATCCTAAAAGTGGAAATGAAATAAAGCTCACCTGCATTTGGTTGCTGTGGGAAAAATTATGCTTCTTTAACCACTTCAATACAGGGCATTTTCGCCCCCTTCCTGCCCAGGCCATTTTTCAGCTTTCAGCACTGTCACATTTTGAATGACAATTGCGCAGTCATACAACACTGTACCCAAATGAAATTGTCATAATTTTTTCCCCACAAATAGAGCTTTCTTTTGGTGGTATTTGATCACCTCTGCGGTTTTTATTTTTTGCGCTATAAACAAAAGCAGTGTGACAAGTTTAAAAAAAAAATACAATAATTTTTACCTTTTGCGATAATAAATATCCATTTTTTTTTCTTTAAAACTATTTTTTTCTCAGTTTAGGCCGATATGTATTCTTGTACATATTTTTGGTAAAAAAATCGCAATAAGCGTATATAGATTGGTTTGCGCAAAAGTTATAGCGTCTACAAAATAGGGGATAGATTTATAACATTTTAATTTTTTACTAGTAATGGCGGCGATCTGCAATTTTTATCGTGACTGCGATATTGCGGCGGACACATCGGACACTTTTGACACATATTTGGGACCATTCACATTTATACAGCGATCCGTGCTATAAAAATGCATCGATTACTGTATAAATGTGACAGGCAGGGAAGGGGTTAACACTAGGTGGTGATCGAGGGGTTTACTGTGTTTGCTAGGGAGTGATTCTAACTGTAGGGGGTGGGGACTCATTAGGGGAGGAGACCGATCGGTGTTCCTCTGTACTAGGAACACACCATCGGTTTCCTCTCCTCTGACAGGACCGTGGATCTGTGTGCTTACACACACAGATCCACGGTCCTGCTGTGTTACCGGTAATCACGGGTGCCCGGCGGACATCGCGGCCGCCGGGCACGCACACCGGGTGCCCAGTGATACGGCGGCACGCGCCCCCTGGTGGGTTGGGAAAGCGAGGACGTCATATGACGCCCGCCCGCCAATTGACGGCCGGCGGTCAGCAAGCAGTTAAAGTGAACCTGTGGCTAGACTATGGACAATAAGGCTAAACTCCTGGAATTAGGCAAAATCTACCTTTGCAGTGAAGTCCCCGGGTACTGCAAGGGTGAAATGGTTGTTTAGTCTAGGGGTACAGGGATAAGGTGTCATTTTATCCATGGGAACACCCTAGCATTGCCGCTGCTCTAAGGGGCTCTCAGTCGTGGTCACCTCTTCTGCGTATAATGCAGGGTTAATAGCCTTGCACTCTACCTCTACCTAACGCTGGGTCCACAGCCCTGAGATTGGGGCAGAAAAAAATAGTGCTGGAGCCAGGGAACAATAATTATTATACCATATCCCAAGCAGTTAGGCCCCTTTCACACTGGGGCGGTGGGGGCGTCGGCGGTACAACAGCGCTATTTTTAGCGCTGCTGTACCGTCGTTCTTGTAGCTGTATTCGGCCGCTAGCGGTGCGGTTTTAACCCCCGCTGGCGGCCGAAAAAGGGTTAAAATTGCTCGTACAGCGCGGCTACAGCTGTCCCATTGATTTCAATGGGCAGGAGCGGTGAAGGAGCGGTGAATACACCGCTCCTTCACCGCTCCAAAAGAGCGGTTTGCAGGACTTTTTTCACCGCCCTGCCTGCGCACCGCTTCAGTGTGAAAGCTCTCGGGCTTTCACACTGAACAAACAGCGGAGGCTGTTTAGGGGCGGTTTGCAGGCGGTATTTTTAGCGCAATACCGCCTGCAAACCGCCCCAGTGTGAAAGGGGTCTAAGTGTGAGGTGAGGGTGGGTTTGGGGTGGTGCCACTGCAAGGTTAGATTTTGTTCAACTCCCGTAGTTTAACTTTAAAGTGGTTGTAAACCCTCACTTATAAATCAGTGAAGTGACTGGCCTCAGGTAATACACAAAGATGAAACAAGTCCTCCTACAAAAGTTGTACCTGTTTACCTACAGTATTCTCTCCTCTACCTCTGTTCAAAGTCCAGAATTTATACAGCTTGTCTGAGCTTCCAGAAAACAGGGGCAGAGAGCGGAAGATACACTCTGCAGAGCTCAGTAAGAAGAGCTGATAAAAGGGAAGAGATACCCCCTGCACGCAGCACACAGGAACAGAGCTGAGGGTGTCACTCACAGGTTTGTTTGCTAGAGATCCCTCCCCTGTCACCTTTTTACCTCTTGGTGTCAGGAGAATGTATTAAAAGTGACTCATGCAGATAGCAGAAGAACTAGACAGCAGACAAAAATGAGACAAGTACACACTATAAAGGGAAATGCTTTGTTAATATTTCATGTTTTTTTTTTTTTTTTACAACCACTTTAAAATAATTACATATTCTTAACCACTTGCCGACCAGCCGCCGTCATTATACAGCGGCCGGTCGGCACGATCCCGCGAACCGTCATAGCTGTATGTCGGTCCCTTTAAGCGGAATAGCAGGCGCTGCACTGCGGGGGTGCCAATGCTCGTGGCCAACGGTTGGAATGATCGCGGGCGCGAAAGGTAGAACAGAGATGTGTGTGTCTAAACACACATCCCTGTTCTGTGAGGAGAGGCAGGTCATGAGTTCCTAATAGCTAGGAACCACGATCTGTCATCTCCTATAGTCAGTCCCCCCCCCAGTTAGAACACACAGTCAGGGAACACAGTTAACCCCTTGATCACCCCCTAGTGTTAACCTCTTCCCTGCCAGTGACATTTACACAGTAATCAGTGCATTTTTCTAGCACTGATCGCTGTATAATTGTCAATAGTTTCAAAAATGTGTCAAAAGTGTCCGATGTGTCTGCCATATTGTCGCAGAGATCAAATACCACCAAAAGAAATCTCTATTTATGGGAAAAAAAAGGATGTCAATTTTGTTTGGGTACAACATTACACGACAGCACAATTGTCAGTTAAAGCCACGCAGTACCGTATCGCAAAAAATGACCTGGTCATTGAGCAGCCAAATCTTCCGGGGCTGAAGTGGTTAAAGGAGAACTCCATAAACTGCAGCAGCTATATGGGGCTAAGGGCGTTGGGAGTGCAGCTATCATTACACTTCTGACGCTCTGACACGGTCATCTGATTGATTCTCACGTTGTTGGGATTTTTCAATTACAATGTGTGGACCTTATGTTTATGGACGTATTTAATGTGCAAGTATACTGTGCATCCCCCCACACTATGTCCAATGCTGGCCATCCCCGCCACCGTTTACTTCCACCTTAAGTAGCACTGGGTGACTTTTAAAACAAGCCCTCACTGACCTCTATAGCTCCAGGCTCTTTGGGCGAATTCATCCTCTGACTTTTTTTTTTTTTACACTGCTTCATGAAGCAGAACTCTAGGAAATGCAGCACTTTTAAAATCTGCTGTTATAATGCTTTAAAGGATAAGTTCACCTTTTGGAACATGTTACATGTTCCAGAAACTGCAGCCCCCTCTCCTCGCCCTCCCTGTAACAACGAGTGGGGAGATCTCCCTGTGCCCGCTGCCACTATTTGAAAATAATGCGGCCATACGGGGCTCCACCCACAGGGCTGCATCATTCGTTTACAGTTTCCGTCATCCATTGCATTTGGCGGCTTGTAGATCTGAATGGACTGCGGGGTCACTGATGAGAGCCTCGTATTATATTTACAAGCCCTGCAGCTTGTAAACAGTCAGCTCGTATGGAGGTACGGGCTGAAAGCTGCAGGGCTTGTCTGCAGGAGTCTGGCATTGCACCACTGATCACAGGTGTACTGCTTCCCAGGCTCCTTAGGGAAAAAATAATACAGATTTTTTTCCTTGCAAAAATATGTGAATTTATTAATTTTTCCCTAAGGGTGATCTTATCTTAAAACTCTTGCCGACCATGCACTATACACAGGGCCGCTGATAAGGCACGACATCTAGCCCTCCTGTACTGGACACGGGCCCCAGCAGTTCAAAAGGGGGGCCCAGGCACCTGCTGAGCAGGAAGGCCAGCTGTACTGTCTTATTGTAGACACCAACCCTCTATTACTGGGTGGCATTGTTACCTATTGCATTGGAACGATAAGGTGCATATGAACTTGGAATATGAATGGATAGGTTGCTCTAGCCTATTGGCAGGGGTTTTCTTGGGCCCCATAGCCTGCTGGGAGAGCCTATTTATTTGGGAGGAGTCAGGTGATCGGGGTTCGGTGCCACCTGGGCGGCTTTCTGGGGTTCGGTGCCACCTGGGCGGCAGTTGAGGCCTATCCGGGAGTTCCCTGGTTGCTAGGCAATTGAGGCCCATCTAGGGACAGAAGAAGCAGCGTAGGGTTCCTGTCACCAGAGGCAAAGCTTGAACCAAGGTCAGAGGTAGAGGGGAAACTGTTGCCTTCAAAGGAACACCACTCCTATCATCAGAGGTCAAAGTTCATAGTCAGGGAGAGTACCAGAGCAGCCTTTTTCTCTAACCGGGGATGGTGAAGAAGTTGGGAAAGCCTCAACAGAAGTCAAGCCAGGGACCCAGCGGGATAGCAGGGGTGACGCTTGCAAGAGAGTTCAGCAGTTGGGCTGAAGAGTCGAGTAAGGGACCCAGCAGGTCAGTGTGGGTAGTACTCAGAAGATACAGCAGTTGGCTGTGTGAAGTTCAGGGGACCCAGTGGCAGTGGGAGTCCGAGGAGTCTTCAAGAGAGACTGAGTTTAAGTTCAGGAAGCGGCAGCGGGAGGCTGTGAGATGGAGGCCGGATCCTACACAATGGGGATACCAAGTTGGTATGTGTGCAGATCTGTGTTGAAGTCAAAATACCAGTTCAGTTGCTAAAGGGAACAGTTCGCCAGGTGCAGTTCAGCTTTAAGGCGCCTGGAGCTATACAACCCATATACCAGTTATCTTTTTGTGAGTCTCGGAGTCTGCAAAGTGCTTTTGCACCTACTTCAAGGGTGTCCTGGTCCTAACCCTCTCTCCCCAGTTCTTTAAGAAAAAATACATTGGCGCCCAAATTTATCTACACTACTCTGCACCCATTATGCCTAGTGACCCACACTGTGATAATGGATGTCAGCTCTCCCTGGCTATGAAGTTCATCATCAGCCCTTCAGAGGTCGGGGCCATGGCTACACAGGTAAATAAAGATTTTCTGTGGGGAAGAGACTTAAATGGTATTAAATGGTATAGCCTGGCCACAAGTTCACTAGGAGAGCGACTGAAATTACTAAATACAACCATTTCACAATGTAGCTCATTCCTAAATCTCCCAAAAAAAAAAAAAAAAAAAAAAAAAAAGGATCGGCCATGACCACTGGCAGCCGAAAAGGTTATCACTTTCTAAACGGATAACGGAATTATGTTATATGTCATTTCCAAATAAAAATACACCTTAAAAAAGGGAGTCCTAGAGGGTTCTATCTCCATGAACCCAGCTATATACAACTGCGAGCACGCCCCAGTGCACGCTCCCCACCGCTCGCCATGAGGTCTCAGCAACCACATATGCACTTTTTAATTACTCAGAAGTGCTGCCTTCACTTGTAGGAGCTAATCAAATAAACGGCAATCAATGCACCTTGTTATGTAAATTTTATACATGAGCCGCAGGACAGAAATGTCAGTGCTGAGCATCTGTGAGGTGCACAAGAAAGGACAGTGATTAGCGATGAGGCCCAGGTTAATTTATGCAATAGAAGAGCGTAGTGCTGCAATCAATTAATTCCCGGCCTCAGGCAAATTGTACTGTGTGTGCGCCTCGTGCAGCGGTAATGTACACATGTGGGGCTTTCATGTCTTTATCCGCATATTTTCCCTCATACAGACGTGGGGTCTTGTTTAAAGGGCCAGTAACGCATTGTAGCAAGGGGCTCACTCATCCTATATGGTGTAACAACTTACTTCTTTAATATCATGAACATGTTGTCTACATTTTATACATGTGTTCATATATGTTTTTAAGCTCTATGCCTTTGCTTTTTGCTCAAAATCTTTTATTGTATTGTACTAATATAGTTGATATTTTTCTATATTTCATGCGGTCTAAAATGTCTTTAAAGCCCGAACCTTAAAGTGGAACGTTAGTCATTTTTCATCTTTCCATCTATTAAATCTTCTGCCCTTGTTGTTTTAACTTTGGAGAGTAAAACATTTTTTTTTCTGCCAGTAAATACCTTATACAGCCCACTTCCTGTTTCTTGTCTGGTCATTAGCCTAGGCTTATGACATCATGCACAGCTCCCTCTCTCACTCTTGTGAGAGTTTGCCAGGAAGGGAGGGGGGATGAGTCATAAGAGGGCCAATGAGAGCTGCAGAGCTGGAGGTGTGCCTCTGTGTCTGTGTAAATCCAGGAAGTGAACAGGAAGCAGCTTCAGCTGCCCAGAGTTAAAATGGCTGCAGCCATACTCAGTTGAGGGAGATTTCTGCAGCATATTTGACAATTACAGAATCACAGTATATAAAATAATATGCAAAATGGTTGGAGGGAAGCGTCAGAACGGCAAAGATGTTTTTATTACAAATTATGTGAGCAGACTGCAGTTCCTCTTTAACCACTTCTGGACTGCCCACCATCGTTTTACGTCCTGACTTTGAAGGAGGATATTGTTGTTATGGCAGCAGCTCTTCTCTTCTATCCTCTTCTTCAGCAGGCGGTCCACTACAAGATAATAGTGGTCTCTGCGGCAGATTCACTGCGAGATCACTTTTATCGGCGGTGGGAGAGGGCCCCCTCCAGCCCTCCGCCGCTTACCAGATCGCGTCTGTCTCCTTGCTGGGTATGGAGACGAGTAAGGGGAAGATGGCCCCCACCCGTCTCCATATCACTGCAGGACGGAAGCGACTTGTAAATATAGTGTATAGTGTAAATATAAGATCTGAGGTCTTTTTGACCCCAGATCTCATATTTAAGAGGTCCTGTCATTTTTTTTCTATTACAAGGGATGTTTACATTCTTTGTAATAAGAATAAAAGTGACAAATTTTTTTTTTTTTTTTTTTAAACAGTGTAACAATGTAAAAAAAAGGTAAAATAAATAAAATTAAAAAAAAAAAAAATTTTAAACGCGTCCCGTCCCGACGAGCTCGCGTGCAGAAGTGAACACATACGTGTGTAGCGCCCGCATATGAAAACAGTGTTCAAACCACACATGTGAGGTATCGCCGTGATCGGTAGAGCGAGAGCAATAATTCTAGCCCTAGACCTCCTCTGTAACTTAAAACATGCAACCTGTAGAATTTTTTAAACGTCGCCTATGGAGATTTTTAAGGGTAAAAGTTTGTTGCCATTCCACGAGCGGGCGCAATTTTGAAGCGTGACATGTTGGGTATCAATTTACTCGGCGTAGTATTATCTTTCACAATATAAAAAAAAATTGGGCTAACTTTACTGTTGTCTTATTTTTTTAATTCAAAAAAGTGTATTTTTTCCAAAAAAAGTGCGCTTGTAAGACCGCTGCGCAAATACTGTGTGACAGAAAGTACTGCAACGACCGCCATTTTATTCTCTAGGGTGTTAGAAAAAAAATGTATACTGTTTGGGGGTTCTAAGTAATTTTCCAGCAAAAAAAAAAAAAAAAACAGTTTTAACAACAAATCTCAGAAAGAGACCCGGTCTTTAAGTGGTTAAAGGTCTTTTTCCTTTTTCTTCTATCTGAACCTGTGTATGTTCCGCTCATCACTAGTCACCAACCATTGAAGCCACACAGAAGAATGCGGCCTTTTCTTTTTCATGATGCGCCTAAAAATATTGCTTTTAAAAAAACTGTATTTCACTGGCTTCACACTTATGTATATATTTAATTTAGAATAGCACCCCAACCTACAAATACAATAAAGAACAGTATGGAAGAGCCCAAAAAAAAATTTTTTTTCAAACTCATAATTCTGTATTTTTTTTTATGATGGCCCCAGGGCTCTTCCATAGAACAGGAATGCTGTCCTCAAAAAAAAAAAAAAGGTCACAAGGATTTCTTTGCTTTCATTGCCGTGCATTGATAACCTATTATAAATGAATGGACAGCCCTAACGCAGGGCACATTAACAATACAGAATAGAGACATACAGGTAGGTTAATTGGCTCCTGTCAAAATTGGCCCTAGTATATGAATGTGAGTTAGGGACCTTAGATTGTAAGCTCCTTGAAGGTAGGGACCGATGTGAATGTACAATGTATATGTAAAGCGCTGCGTAAATTGACGGCGCTATATAAGTACCTTAATAATTGTGTGAATGGGGCCCTTACTGTCAATGTGAATTAGACTTGTTTTTCCTTGCAGGGAATTCCAGGCTTCACCATGGTGAGTACACAGTGATGTCCCCATGGACCATGTACTGCAGCAACATGTCTGAGTGACGGAGCATGACAGGAACATGAAGAGGAGTGATCACAGCTGTACAACAACCTACACAGCGACAGATGGCAAGGCAAATGTCTAACGATCCAGTATAGCCCTTCCGACATCCGGACTGAGCAATAGTTCTCTGTTCCCTTGCCTGGCTACGATGAGACTTGTAGTCCCTCTGCATTTCTAAGGGCCACCTTTGTCTTTGGCTCATTCTTCTCTGGCTCCCACCACCACAGCTGTGCCACTAATAGAGTTTGACAACTTGGGAATGAAGAAAAAGCTCTCCATTTGATGGCTGACCTTTTCCTATTTCCCCAGTGAAATAACCGGGCCAAAAAAAAAGTAATATTTGGAAATGGGTCGAAAGGTCAGAGATTCTGTGCAAACTGCCCATTTTGTCAGCAGTCCCCAGAGGGTGACAGAGAGCTTATTGTCCAACATGTGTCATCCGTCATCTCTCTCCTATAGGTATGAAAGTAGTGTATACATTGACTCCATTGGGTCCGCCAATGTCTCATATATATACGAGGAGCTCCCCGAGAGATAACAAGCACAATTCAGATGACATGGATTAGAAAAAAAAAAAAAAAACATGCAAAAAACAAAAATAATGATCAACTTCAGTGGAAGGCGGATGGAGGACCTTACATCTAAGGCACAGGTGTCAAACTGGCGGCCCTCCAGCTGTTGTAAAACTACAAGTCCCATGAAGCATTGCAAGGCTGACAGTTACAAGCCTGACTCCCACAGGCAGAGGTATGATGGGACTTGTAGTTCCGCAACAGCTGGAGGGCCACCAGAGAATAGAAGAAATGGCCGCCAATAAGTAGGTGCACGTGTAGTGTGCGAAACGCGCCTACCCAGCATTCTGATGCCTGTAATTTTTGGAATGTCCAAATAAAGATGTTTTTGATCACTCTCTCCTGCACTCTCTCCTGCTATCCCTTTTAATTTCATAGATTAAAAAAAAAAAAAAAAAGAAACAAACACCATAAAACTGTCTTGCAGCTGTTTTGGGCTCCCTCAGTGAAGAGCCGTATGACCTAGGTCAGTGATGGCAAACCTTGGCATCCCAGATGTTTTGGAACTACATTTCCCATGATGCTCATGCACTCTGCAGTGTAGTTGAGCATCATGGGAAATGTAGTTCCAAAACATCTGGAGTGCCAAGGTTCGCCATCACTGACCTAGGCCAAGGCACTGATCACATGATCTCTGAAAAAAGTGATGACTGGACAGCTCTATGTGAACTCCATCACTTTAAGAGCGGATTCACACTAGATGTAGCCCGGTGTGTTTTATTCTGCATCAAAACTTCATGGACAGTGTTTAACATGGATTCTAATGGCCCTAGTTCACACCAGTGCGGTGCATTTCAGTGCAGTCAACAAAGGTAGAATGTGCTGCATTTTTTATGTATGGAACACAGCAAAACGCATCAAAAACGCATGTCCTCAATTGAGATGAACAAAAAAAAAAAAAAAGGGAGAAGAAAAAGCACCGGAACACATCAAAGACGTGCAGAACTTCATCTAGAGAGCAGAAATAGTGGTGTGAAGCGCCCTATAGCCGATCTATGCATTTGGTCATGTGACCAGCTGCTACTGGGCTTGGAATAGCACTATTTGCAGGACAGATATTGAGGGGTATTTTGCTAAAATGTTCACTCTGATACATTCTAATTAAAGTGGGAATAAACTCCCATGCATAATTTGTACCTATAGTAAGCCTATAATAAGTCTCACCTATAGGTAGTGTAAATATCTCCTAAACGTGCGACGTTTAGGAGATATTTACTGTACATTCTGCCGGTCACATCACCGACACGTGTTCTGAAGGAACGGCCACCTGGACAACCCTTCAGTCTTGTCCTGTAAATGGCGGCTCACGCACGCATGAGCGACGTCACCGCGGCTCCGGCCAGTCACACATCCGGAGTCCACGAACCCAGAAAGAAGACGGGTGAAGGTGGAAGCTCGCCGCTGTAGGGCTTCGTTCTAAGGTAAGTTTCACATAATGTGCTAGTATGAGATGCATACTAGCACATTATGGCTTTACCTTACAGATTCCAGAAAAAAAAAAAAAAATCACACACCGGTTTACTACCGCTTTAAAATGGTATTACCTAGTTCTGCTCTCTGGACATACTAAATACATCCAAAGAGCGAACCGGCTATCACAAGCTGATAGCAATGCTGCTGTCCAAAGGTGTCTCTATTGCTCCTTCATCCAGAGTTGTGACTCACTAATACAGGAGGTGTGTTACTGGCCAGATCACCAGGTGAAAACAGAGGTGAAAAGGCAAAAAAAAAAAAAGAAAAAAACGAATGCAGCCACCACATCTAATGTAAGCTGCAATACATTACATTTTCAGTTTTGGGTTTAATACCGCTTTGATTCAATGGGTAGGGATTAGTAGAAATCATGAAATTTAGGGCTATTTCCTACCTATGCTCACCCTCTCTGTGTTTAATATCTATGTATACATCTCTATCTTATCTATCTATAAATTTTAGATCTACTTTATCTCCCCATTTTCTATCTCTCATGCTCTCTCTCTTTGTATTTCATATCTATCCAACCCTATATCTCTCTTTCTCTCTCTATATCTTCTATCTATCATCCTCTGTCTGCATTTCATATTCATGTATTCCTGTATCTCACTTTCTCTTGATCTATGTATATTTCTATCCATCCCTCTATTTCCTCTCTGTCTAGCTTTCTCCTTCTCTCTATATTTAATATCTATCCATCCACCTATGTCACTTTCTCTATCTAAGGATTCCATACATATTGTATATATGTTTGTAGCATTTTATGAACACAAGTTTTTTTATTATTATTATTTATTCAATTTTATCACAACCTGTTTTTTTTTTTCATTATTATTTAACACAACCTACTTTCTGTTAGGCTTTTGGGGATTCTCACTCAATAATTAATTCTTATTATTAGAATAGCTAATTATTGAGACACCTCAGCAGATGTGCAGGGGTGGCAGTTGTCATTTGTTGGTAAGATTAATCAGGACGTAAGTAAGAGATGTCTTTAATTAATAACACTCTGATTAGGTTATGGTAATGATTATAATGCAGGGTTGACGCTGTAATCCTTGTGTAAAAGCCGCATTCAAAAATGACAGAATTTTGATATTAAAATACAGTCCACGCCAACCAACCAACCAAGCTCCAGCTCTCATTTTTCTAGGGCTGGTTAGAGAATTAAAGAAGAAAGTCTATTGGCTGCTAATGGAAAGCCTCATTTTCTGACATGCAATGTCCATCATCTCTCAATCCAGACCTCCCCTAGATTACGGGATTGTTGGTTTATTGCCTTCTTTCTATGCCAGCACACATTTTGGTCTCCCACCTGAAATGAGGAGGCAGCATGGGGGCTCCTCCTGGTGATACAACAGGTGCAGAATCTGGCGCTGCCTGACCGGCGGAGACAATTTCCATATTTTGACTTTAATTTCTTGCATCTACACTCAGCGATGAACAGCGGAGGCTTTACAAAAAAAAAAAAAGTCTTTTAGCCAAAAAAAAACATGCTTTTATGAGTTATTTGAAACTGATGGAAATGTGTTGAGGTTTGTTCAAGGTGGTGAACCGTGATAAATGCACAGTGCTGAGATTCTTCCAACTGGAGATTTACAGCCATCGCTCCTACATGGCAAACATTTCGGGCCTCGTCTCAGTTTAAATCAGCGGAATAAATGCCAGGTGCATCAAATTAAAAGGTGTTGAAAGTCTAATGCCTCGTACACACGGAAGATGTTCGATGGGAGCTTTTTGTCGGAAATTCAGACCGTGTGTAGGGCTCCATCGGACATTTTCCATAGGAATTTCCATCGCACAAAATTTGAGATCCGGATCTCAAATTTACCGACAACAAAATCTGTTGTCGGAAATTCCGATCGTGTGTACACAATTCCGACGCACAAAGTTCCACGCATGCTCGGAATCAAGCAGAAGAGCCGCACTGGCTATTGAACTTCATTTTTCTCGGCTCATCGTACGTGTTGTACGTCACCGCGTTCAGGATTTCCGACGAACTTTGTGTGACCGTGTGTATGCAAGACAGGTTTAAGAAAACATCTGTCAGGAAAAAAAAAAAAACATGGATTTTGTTGTCGGAAAATCCTATCGTGTGTACAGGTCATAACAGTTTGTTTTCTTTGGAAAGCAGCCACAGCCTGAGTAGAAAAGCCTGTCCCTTGACAGCATGATGCAGAGAAGGACTGTTGCTTTCTGTGTGGAAGCAGTGGTCTCTTTCTGCAGAGGTATGACATGCCCCCTGTTGAGTCACAGCTCAAGCTCTCTGATCAGCAAAGCTTATGCACCTGCCGATTAGAGAGCTTTAGAGGGTGTGCTGGACTGCTGCAGATAGACCACTGCTTCCACACAGTGGTCAGCATGCTGGTGGAGAAAAGGCTTTTACATTCAGGCTGTAGGTGCTTTCTAAAAGAAAACTGGATCTATCTATCTATATAATATAGATAGAGAGAGAGAGAGAGAGAGAGAGAGAGAGAGAGAGAGAGAGATCTATATTAATAAATAAATATTGCCATGGCGATTTTCAATGCAGAAGAGCCATGCTATGTCTCCTCTGCATTGAAGCTTCTTACCTGCCGGTCCGCACTATAGACTAAGCTGCACATTTGTAGCTCAGTCTACAAGTTTGGCCTCTGCTAAGATGAATGAACTCCCATGCAAGTGCAGGAGTGAGGTCTTCTTGGCCCAGCCAATGAAAACAGTACAGTGGAACCTTGGTTTACGAGTAACGCGGTTAACGAGCGTTTTGAAAGACGAGCAACTTTTTTTTTTAAATCTGACTCGGTTTGCGAGTGTTGTCTCGCAAAACGAGCAGAATTCAAGCTAATGGGGTGTGCAGTACCGCATTTGGCCAGAGGTGCGGAGTTGTCGGGGACACTCGGAATGGTTCGGAGCCGTTCAGAAATACTCTGAATCACTCGGAAATACTCCATTCCCGAGCCTGAGCCTTTCTGAGTTCAGCCGAGCTGTCCCCGAAAATTTCCAAGGCTCTCCGGTGCCCCCCCCCACCTCTGGCCACATGCGGTATTGCATGTAAAAGAAGTCAATGCGGAACAAATTATCTTCGTTTCCATTGACTTCTGTGGGGAAACTCGCTTTGATAAGCGAGTGCTTTGGATTACAAGCATTCTCCTGGAACTGATTATGCTCGCAATCCAAGGTTCTACTGTACTCTGAAAAGGACCAGCAGAAGTTGCTTATAAGCTCCATCTAGTGACTAGAATTCTTTTTTTTTTTTGAGAATTTCAAGTAAATACTGCATTATAGCCGCTAGATGGAGCTGATTATCATAGGAGATAACCATATTACAAATAATACAGTGATCATTCATGACATCTGTGTGATTGCTTAAGATAACTGCTCAGCAAAATCATTATACATAAGACTCCTACTTTGCACATATTTCGTTTTCATGCTTCTGGACTGTATT
Organism: Aquarana catesbeiana; assembly: GCF_042186555.1. Taxonomy (NCBI): domain Eukaryota; kingdom Metazoa; phylum Chordata; class Amphibia; order Anura; family Ranidae; genus Aquarana; species Aquarana catesbeiana. The sequence goes on along the minus strand of NC_133333.1, from coordinate 210,060,521 downwards.
TAGTGGATTTAAACTGTAAGTTAAGTTGGGCTTTTAATAACAAACGCTCCGTATTGGTGCTCTGTCAGCAGTCAGACTCTTTACCTGAAAAGTCACTTCCACAACAGGTATACACAACTGTTAGAAGACAGAAATAATCACATAGGAATGAATGCGATTTCTACTTGTTTGTGTTTTATCGCAGAAAAGGAGGCAGCTGTAAACCACTCGTATTCACAATGGAAGGAGGAGGAATATATAAGTAAAATACATTAAACATCAATTTACATAAAAGCAAATAAAAAGCTGTTAAGTGCCTTCCCGGTGTGCCAGGCAGATGCCTGGGGTGACAGTTTATATAGAGAGGTGCAAGATAAATGTACGATAATTATATTACTTATTTTCCTGAAGGAAGGGGTTGCCTCAAATGATCACTAGCTAAAACTACACTATCCTTTAAAGTGGACTTGGATATATATTTCATGCTATATGCAAGATAATGTGTCATTGTAACACTGACATCTCAGTACTCTGTACAATGCCTTCATCTGTTCTTCTGTCCAGAAGGACAGAGCCATCTTTGCTTAGGCATCACCCAGGGTCACCATCTATTTCCAGACTGAGAAGCCGGGGCACAATGATGAAAATCCTGGGGTTTATGCAGTTTTTGGCTGTGTTCACAAATGTGTAACACAGATCAGCCCCTCGCCTTGTCTTTTGCTACAAAGTTACAATGTTGTAGTCTGATCACGGGGCGGGGGAGAGGAGACTGGGGAAATGCTTTAATCCTACATGCAGCATGATAAAAAAAAGTGAGTTTTACTTAAAAATTATACTATGTTGCCCATAAGTCTGACACAGACATTAATTTAAAAGAGAAGTACAGCCAAAGCCCGCTGTTGGCTGACGTCACAGAGGGTCCAGGCTGGGGAAAGATCGCAACCATATGATTGTGATCCGCCCAGAGCCCGATGCTGAATACACCCAGGTAAGTGGAATTTTGAAAGAAAGAAAAAAAAAAAAAAAAAGAAGACTTTTATTTTAATTATGTAAAGTTACTATGAGGTCCACTTTAACTATTAGAACAAAAAGATTTGTTTAAAAAAAAAACAAAAAAAAAAAAAATCAGCCACATAAATACTGTATTTTAATACAATTAACAGTACTAAATCTCCTTTTTGAATACACTAGAAGGAAGAATGCAGATTGCTTGCTTTGGGAAACTATTCTTGGCAATACCTATTGGCTCTGAGGGTAAACTCCCGGCACCGGGCAAGTGGCCTTATATAGAATACGCAGTGCAGGCAAAAAACAATGATGATATCACCCATGGCAATTAAGCATGTGATATATTCAGTTTTGCAACCTGTACTGAAAAAAAAAAAAAATCTATAAAAAGAAAGAATTTAATCTACATTTTCTAACATGATTTATATATTTTTCCCCTAAATGAGGCCAAGTGTAACACGTGTATAGCACACTGATCCAATATCGGACTTTTTATCAGGATTTAATCAAAGATGTTATATAGACACGTTTGCACAACATATGTCTGTAACAGGAACAAAAGTGTTTACAATAAACAGAGATATAAGGGAAACAGCGGAACCTCCCGCCACTCATTGCGGCGCTCGCGTCTGTTCTCTGCGCCCTCCCAGCGTCTGCAGCCCACATGGGCCCGGGCAGCCCTGCAGGTAATGAAAACGATTTAAAAAGAGATTTGAAAATGAAGTTTTAATTCGCAGCATATGTTAGATTAAACGCAATCATGTGTTTATTCCCGACGATGATAAACAGAACAAAGGAGAACTGAGCTGTTTTCTTTCACTACAAATTCTGAGTCTCCTTCTCGCCATATTATTATCTTCTTTCACCACCATATGTTTGTATGTGTCCTGCCTTAGCCCTGGTTTCCACGTATGAAGCAAAGGGCCTCCGGCATAAAACTTGGAGCCAAGAAAGTAAGCGCCCAAATTATGCTTTTTGCATAGGTGTGGGATTGACATTGATGTTCTGGCATATGACAGTTAAATGACAGAAAGTACCAGGATGGGGTGGTATCTAAAGTGCATCTAAATCCAAAACCAAAAATGTAGTATACTGCAGCTTGACGGTCTTTAGATGAGGGGCATTTGTTTTTTCGAGGAAGCAATGTTCAGCAAGTACAGATAGGAGCCCTAGGACCTAAAGGGTCTAAAGCACGGGTCTCCAAACTTTCTAAATAAAGGGCCAGTTTACTCTTCAGACTTTAGGGGGCTGGACTGTACCCAATGGGAGTCAACAATGCCCCATCTGTGGTATTAGGGGGAGAAATAGTGCCCCATCATTGGTGTCAGTGGAACGACCCAGGGGCCTGGATTGCCAGAGAAAGACTGAACCCAGAGGTCCTGCAAAGCTGACTAGAAGGGAGACACCAGGAAGGATGTCCTCATCCCTTGTGAATAGTTCCGGTTGGAGTATCCCACTCATCCAACAGTCAACAATGCCCCATCTGTGGTATTAGGGGGAGAAATAGTGCCCCTTCATCGGTGTCAGTGTAACGACCCAAGGGCCTGGAGTGCCAGAGAAAGACTGAACCCAGAGGTCCTGCAAAGCTGACTAGAAGGGAGACACCAGGAAGGATGTCCTCATCCCTTGTGAATAGTTCCTGTTGGAGTATCCCACTTATCCAAGTTCCAAATAAAATACAAAAAACCCAAATACCTTGGACTGGTCTTTGAGTAATGAGCAAATGGGAGTAAGGGGTGAAAGAAGTAGGAGCCCTAACAACAGCAGGAACCCCTAGCAACACAGCGTCAAATCCTTAGCAACCAAAGGGAAATTTTCCTAGCAACAGCGGGAAACCCTCTGCACTAAAGCAGGAACCCTCAGCACCTAATTGGGAACCCTCTGCACTAAAGCGGGAACCATTGGCAACCAGCTGCAGGTAACCAGAGAGAGACCTATGAAGCCATCACTCAGCAAGCCCTACAGGGACAGTGCTACATATATATATATATATATATATATATATATATATATATATAGGTTTTCAAATGACTCAACAGCTTACATTTCAGGCTTTTTAGTTTGCCAGTTACCCAAATCACTTTACCTCCAACCTTTTCAGCGTTTGTATATCATTTATCCTGCTACTGTGAGGCTTTAGGACATACTGCTTTTCACAAAGGATATTTCCTGTCTTCCTAATCTGAAGCTGATACACCGTCATATTTCATGCATTAGTGGTGGTTGGTGGGAGTGTTAAGCTGTCCATATACTGAACAGTGTATTTTGTTACAGCTGGGGGGATTCCTCATCCACCTAGTTAGTGTGGACAGCTTTAGACAGCCTCAGATGTCAAATCAGAATTCAGAGGCATAACTAGAACTGTACAGAAAAAAAAAATGTAGCCATAGAAAAAGGGAGTCTCACACCCAGAGATATGAGAATCGGTGATGGAAGCTGGAAACAGCTGAACAGAAAAATAAAATTAAACATACTCGGCCGTTATCGCTTCTTGAAAAGCGGTCTCTTCTGTTTAGATTGGCTCCCTTTTCAGCTCCAACACTACTCCGATTACAGCCTGCCATCTATAAAAGATTCGGTGACGGTTTTCAATGCGAGTCTGAACTTATGTCTTGATTATGCATTTTAACAGCCTGTCAAGGCACAAGAGCTTCAGAAAAACAGCATTTCAACGTACATAAGTCACCCCGGTACACTGTAATCCATCTGTTCCATTATCATATGGCTGTAGCAACATATGCATACATGAATACATTATACTAGAAGTGTTTTAAGTAATGAAGAGCCCATAAAGATGAATTTGATACCAGGCCGTAGTTTTGTGGCCCTTTCCCCGGCTGCTCGGCAGGAAATTGATTGCGAACAGCGTGGGGCTGTCAGTTCCCAGTGTTCTGTCTGAAAACGCTAAAATATCCCATCTTTCTCTTAACATATAAATGGTTTTTCTGGAGGGTTTGTACATCAGATAGAATTCCCGGTGAAATAATTTTCTGGGAGTTGGGGAAGGTTATTCTTCATCGAAGAGGGGGGAAGGTTGAGGTGACTCTTTACTGTCTGTGGCTGACAAATTCCTTGGAACATCAAAAGAGAGCGGGGAGAGCGCATGGCGAGAGGATTCTACAAGACCCAACTTTTGTTCTCTGGAAGATGAAAGCGTTTTGGATGGAAATTAATCGGCGGCGGCTGGGAGAGGAAAGTTCTCCGCAATGACAAGGAGGTGTGCAGAGACCGCCGATCAGAGCGACACTCACATAGCCACAGGCACCTTCCAGGTCTCATCTCGCTCTTTTCAAGACTCTCCCACAGGAACGCCATCTATGCTTTAAATAAACTATTTCATCCAGTCAGAGCCTCCAGCCTCACGCAGAGTCCGGGAACTATAGAGGAATACCAGGAGGAGACACCACGGAGATCCCAGATATGACCAATCAAATAAAGAGGAGATGGATAGAATGATGTGATATACTGTATTCTATGTCAATGGGCTGTACATATCGTTGAAAAAAGTGCCACTACTAAGCTAGATTTGCCTTGTGTAATCATCTATACCAAGTTGTCTCAAATTTATATCAATGAAAAAATTGTAAATATATTATCAGACGTTTGAGATCTACCAGGTGATCTGGCAACTTTGGAAGACCCTTGGGCAAGACCATCAATGGCGTGCCTTTCCAACTCCACATTGAATCCCTCTATATAGGATGTCTTATAGACAAGTGGGCATATACGGCATATTCTTTTTATTATATTGGTGATAATGGAAGGTTTATAAACAGGGGTGCTCAACCTTTTGAAGAGCAAGGGCCACTTAAGCGAATTGTTAAACAGCCGCACGCCACAATGAGCAGAGCGGGCGGATGACAGATCCACGTCTACTCTGCATATAAAGAGAGGACACAGCTCGCTCTATCCTGGAAGGGGACGGATCCCCTTCTTTTTTTTTAGCAGATTGGATTTGAGGTAGGCGGGTGTAAAGGGACACACGTCCGTTAACATCTGCCGCTCCATAGAGGTGAATGGAGGGTTTGATTGGGTCCACCTGAAAAACGGACAGGCAGACCCTATTGGGCCGACCATGTGAAAGGGGCCTAAGGCTGCTATCACACTGATGTGCTGTGGTTTATCCACACCACGGGAGCAGCGCAGTTCACCTGTGGCTTTCCTGGGTTAGCTGCATTTTGCCATAGACTTTATTATATCCTGCAGGTGTGGTGCACTTTCTGAAAGCTCACCAAAACGCCTGCATTCAGGACCCGCAGGTAATAACAGAAGTCTATGGCTCAGTGCAGATAACCTGCTGATGTACCAGTGGATCAGTTCAAAAACAGCCCAGTAACCACTGCAGAAGAGATATGCCCATATATACTCTGTGATTTTAGGATATAAACTGACCTTTAATAATAATCTTCCATTCAGGAATCTCCCTTACTACAGGTATTGCTGGCTGTTGCTGTCCCAGGCGGGGTGTAATTGGTATTACTCCGCCTGTGACAAGAGTCGGCACTATACAGGGAGCAACTGCTTATGCGGCTCTGCTCCCTCTGCAGCTGTGCTTCCCTTTAGCGCCGACTCCATTAAAAACGCTGATGCTCTGGGTTGGCGGGTCAGGAACTCACAATCTGGGCTTGCCGACCCTCTCATCCCAGAGCAGGAGTATACGGGCCACATCAGAGGGCTCCACAGGCCAAATGTGGCCCACAGGCCAGCGGCTGGGCACCCTTGGTTTATAGCCATCTTCTAACTCTTATCACCAGCCCGAGTTGGACCTTTGGAGACATGCCTATTATTGATTTACTATTTCTCTTGTTTTAGGAAGTACAACTCTATTCTGTATGGTACTATATTGCTCTTTGTTTTCTCTTTGTCCAGAAATGTACATACTTGCACAAAGACAAAGGAACACAATTGTATTCTTAAACCTCTTGTGTGTGACATGGACATTATGGTACTCTTGCATATGTGTACACTCTAAATTAGTGGTCTTTGAACTTTCTAAATAAAGAGCCAGTTTATTGTGTCTTCAGACTTTAGAGGGGGCGAACTGTGACCACTGGGAGTAGAAACGGTCCTGACATCAGTGGAAAAAAAACAATGCCTCTATCTTTGGTGTCAATGGGAGTAATTGTGCCCCTTCGTTGGTGTATTTGGTCCCATTGCTGGTGTCATTGGGAGAAATTGTGCCCCATCTTTGGGGTCAGTGGGAGGAATTGTGCATCTTCACTGGTGTCAGTGGGAGGAATTGTACCCCATTTTTAGGTATCAGTGGATGAAAAAAGTGCCCAAAGGGCCGGATAAAAAAAGGAAAAGGGAAGCATCTGGACCTCAGGCCGTAGTTTCGGGACCACTGCTCTAAATAAACTTGGACAAAAAGTGCCAAAGTCATGTTTACGTGGTATCAAAAGATTATTCCAAGGAGTCATAAAAAAGTTATGTTGAGTATGAGTTGAGGAGGTAAAAGACCACGCACCACCCTTTTTAGTGCTGAAATCTAAAGATACAAGATGGGTAGGTGGCTCAGTGATGTACTTGTGGTCAATAGCTGAAACTAGATTTTTTTTGGCTCTTTAACTTCCTATTCATTATGAACTTCATAGGAAGAGATTGTGACAATTTCATCATTCAGCCAGTCTCCAGTATTTTTGGTCCAGCCTTGTTTTTATGTACCTGAGCTTCTGCTGTGACAGTGGGAGATCTCATTCGGAGCTACACTTAGGCATTCCAGCACTGCCTGGCCACTGTAGCAAAGGCCACTATTGCTTGTTACTAATATAATTGGCTGATACAAACCATTTTCTTTTAATATTTCACTGTAAAGGAGGGAGAACCTGACAGTCATAACTCTCCAGAAAACTGATGAGCCCCCATGTCTACCAGCTCTGCATCGTTTTCTAAAACTGTAATGCTACATACCAGCAAAAGACAGCTGGGCAATTTCAATCAGAATGTTTTTGAATCTAAGGTCATTGTATTAAAGATTTTTCATAGAATAACATTAGCAGGAGCAAATAAACCAATCAGAAAAATGTTATTAGATAAAACTATAAAAGCATCTAAGAGAACTCCAACAGTTGAGCAAACCTAAACTTTTTATTATATGCCAAAGTTTAAGAGGAACTCCAGGCAAGCCAATAAAAAAAAAAGTTGGAACATTTATACGCAAATTGCTTTACCTGCCAAAAGATCTGTCATTTTGTGCAGCCAGGTTTTTAGATAGCACAGCCAGAACCCCAACCTTCACTGCAGTAGTAACAGAACAGTTTCATCAAGAACACACCCCCACCTTTTCTACTGAACAATAAAGGAGAAGAAGCACTTCAAAACTACTAAAGTAGAAGTAGAAAAGTAGAAAAATGGACAGGTTTCAATCTGTAGTAAATAAACAAGAACATAAAATAAAGTCACTAATCACATGCAACTCGGAGTATGTGACATACGTTTAGAAATGCCCGTGCCCAATACAATATGTGGGCAGAACCACAAGCAAGTTACGGACCAGGATTAATGAATGAGCTTATCATCAATATTGCAAAGCTGTTCATTAAATACAGTGTATCTAAACATTTCAGAATATTTCATAATAGGGATCCCAAATTGTTAACCTTTTATGGGATAGACAAGATATCCAAACATTGGAGAGGCACGCATCTCAAAAAAGCAGTCTCCAAGAACGAAACCCAATGGTTATACTGACTGGGCACTATGCAACCAGCTGGTATGAATATAGAGCTGGATTTAAATTGTTTTTAACTAATGAGTGAAAATGGTCCTTTTTTCTAAAAACTGTTTTTTCTAAAAAAAACTATTTTATTTAATAGTTTAAACCTAATCCCAATATATGGTTATCATACTGGGTACTCCAGTTTCAACCATTAACTAGGGTTTAGTAATTTTCACTGATTGGTTTGAAAATATCTCTCTTATTTTAATTATGTTTTAATTCTGTTTTACTGTAATATACAATGAATTGTATAAAATGATTGTGTCTGCTAAACCTGTAGTCTTTAGTACTTAGCATTGGCGAGCAAAGCGTTGTTTACCATATCAATGAAAAGCCGTATAAACACATTGCGGTTGTGGAGGGTGGAGAATTGAGGCTCCACCAATCACAGTCACTTCCTAGCCATATAGGGCGAGCATGCCCAGTGATCGCTTCCAGATGATGCATTAACTACAAAACCTACGTTGAGGCGCTTCCGGTCACGTCACTTCCGGTCACGTCACTTCCGGTCACGTCACTTCTGGTTTCTCATATGCATAAGTGGAACGCAGGCCAGCTCTGGACGTGAGCCCAGCGGCAAGCGGATTTCACATATCAATTTCTGCAGGCCATCCTCAGTGCCAGGCGAAGGCACCAACAAATGTAAGCAGGCACTGTTTTTATGTATGATTTTAAATAAAATACAGTATTGCGCTATGTATTGTCCCCTTGTTTTCTATATGGGATAACTTGGTGGAGAGGAGGTTACAGTATAGAAGATCCATCCATTAACCAAGGGTATCCAACTAGGATTTTCCAACAGCGCATTAGACCTTCTTTTTAAGTAAAGAGGTCGTATCCATCTGGTGAGCAGTTTTCATTTCTGAGCACTTTGGATGTATCTTCATTACAAAGGGTGAAAGTTCTCCCCTTTTTTTCGGCGTTGGTCCACCATCAAGACACAGTGTTGAAAGTCATAAACCTTATCATTTATATATCAATTCATTTTTGAACACATCATATGTTTATCACAAATGGTTATTAATTGTTGCACTTTTGTGCACATGTTCACTTTATTCCAAGTCATATGGTCTCATATAAGGAACTTAATAGAATAATAGTTGCACTTTAAGCACATGTTCACTTTCCCATGTTATATGGTCTTATATAAGGAATTTAATAGAATCTCTCTGCGCCCCCTATGACGCATTTGATCAATTGTACAGGGACTGCAAGAGATATTGAGTCAAAGTCAGGTTTTTGAAAGGGGGGGGGGGGGGGGGTCTGCTTGACACCACGTTACTCCCTAAATACGGGTGTAACATGGTATAATAACCAGAGTTAGCCTTTACAATGCTCGTTTACATTTGTTGTTCAGGTGTCTTTAGCTTGACGCCGTATGGGCATGTGAGCTACTTTTGTAGTACAATGGAGTAGTTTTGGCCCCATTGACTTCAATAGGAGCACATGAAAAAACAAATGAGTATTACACACAATTTTAACCCCTTAACGCTGGCGCCTCCTGGCCTTCTAAGGGGTTTCATGGTCATTTGAACGCTGTGATTGGCTGTCACAGAGGTCACATGATCGGGCGCTTCCCACCGTGCGGGAGGCCGCATATTTGTGTACGCTTGGCACCAAGAGGTTAAGGTGCTCCCATAACAGAAGTCTATGGGGCAAGAAATGCACTGTTCTACCCCTAAGAAACTGCTGCATGGCACTTCACTCCTAAACAACATACAAAAAAAAGCCACTTAACCTACACCACGGTTAAGGGCAGTGGCTGCCCATCCATGCGTCCGGCCCGCTAATCTACATTCAGAGCGCCGGTGCATGGATTCCAATGGAGGGGGGGGAGGTTGAAGCACGTGATTAGAGCCAGATGCTCTAATAGGCTTCAAAAAAGGGTGGGCTTGGGGTGCAGATCACCTCGCTCCAAGCCCACCCAGTTGTGTGGCACGAATGAATATTCACTATTATCACACTGATTCTCCTCCCAGCCAATCAGGAAGCGGGTGGTTGTTTGCCGCCCCCCCCCCAAAAAAAAACAAAAAAACAAACAACAACACCAGCCACCACTGGTCAAGGGTGAATAGGAGTTGGGGATGTTGTGGACAATAGAGGGCATTCCAATGGTCCAGTTGTTTTCTGTCGAACTTTGATGCACCCATAGACAAACCTACATGATCATTTGCAGCATCATTAGGCAATCAAAAAGGTTATAAAACTTGTCTTACTATGCTTCCCCCCCCCATCCCCCCCAGATTGGCCGGCATGCTTCCTCCAAAGCTGTGCAGACATCATAGAACAGCTAGATTGTGCATGCCACCCCAGGCTGCTCTATGAAGTCTGTGGCACATAAAAGACTTTGCCAACTGACATAGCAGTAGAAGAATTCCAGCGTTACAAAGCCACCTCTCTGTACAAAGACAATCATTCTTACTACAATCAGCACAGCGCTCTGATCACCTTCTCATGGTGACCTTGCACTTGATTTCATTCTGGGATGATTAGAGACTGTCCGTAAAATATTGACGAATCAGAAAGGTGCAAACTAATAGAACCCACAAAACATTTATCTGAATCTTGTGTTTGCTCCATTCTCCATCAGGATTTTGTCATATTCCATTACCGCTGACCCCTGATCCGTGGATCTCTGTCAGTGTTCTCGGCAGATGAAGTATTAAACAGAGAAGGGAGCGCGGCGTGCAATGTGTAGTTATTAATATGTGATGTTTGGATGGCCCTGAACAGATGTTTGTGATTCTTCCCTGGCCGGGATTATTTGTGTTTACAGTCTGGATTAATACTCATGTCTCCGGCCCAGGAAAAGCATTGCAGCGCTTTGATTATTCGCCATGTAAATAGGATTGTTACAAGCTGTCGTGTTTGTCATTTACTGAACAGATCTACTCCGCAGTCACAGGGGGCCCTGCATTTGCCCTTAAAGGGGAAGCGCAGCGTAGACCCACTTAGAGCCTGATTTACTAAAGTGTCATGTGAACTGGAGTGCACCTGTGTTCACTTCAAGCGTCAAATTATTTTCAGGAGTTATGTTCTTTTCAGATTACGCATGATTGGATGCTTGAAGCACGCAGAGGTTTTATTACTTAGCACTTACTGATTTGCATCGCTTGGAAAAAACACTTGTAGTCAAGTCACTTTCTCAACAGCTGGCTACCCCCTTCCAGAGCACCTGTTCTGTGTTTAGAGATTAGGAGGATGCTGAGTAACTGCTGGGAGCGGGAGCCAAGTCCATGATGGGAAGGGGCACATGGTGAGCTGAGCTGCTGAGTCCATGATGGGAAGGGGCACATGGTGAGCTGAGCTGCTGAGTCCATGATGGGAAGGGGCACATGGTGAGCTGAGCTGCTGAGTCCATGATGGGAAGGGGCACATGGTGAGCTGAGCTGCTGAGTCCATGATGGGAAGGGGCGCATAGAGATCTGAGCTGCCAAGTCCATAATGGGAAGGGGCGCATGGTGAGCTGAGCTGCTGAGTCCATGATGGGAAGGGGCACATGGTAAACTGAACTGCTGAGTCCATAATGGGAAGGGGAGCATGGTGAGCTGAGCTGCTGAGTCCATGATGGGAAGGGGCACATGGTGAGCTGAGCTGCTGAGTCCATGATGGGAAGAGGAGCATGGTGAGCTGAGCTGCTGAGTCCATGATGGGAAGAAGCACATGGTGAGCTGAGCTGCTGAGTCCATGATGGGAAGAGGAGCATGGTGAGCTGAGCTGCTGAGTCCATGATGGGAAGGGGCACATGGTGAGCTGAGCTGCTGAGTCCATGATGGGAAGAGGAGCATGGTGAGCTGAGCTGCTGAGTCCATGATGGGAAGGGGCACATGGTGAGCTGAGCTGCTGAGTCCATGATGGGAAGGGGCGCATGGTGAGCTGAGCTGTCGAGTCCATGATGGGAAGGGGCACATGGTGAGCTGAGCTGCCATGTCCATGATGGGAAGGGGCACATGGTGAGCTGAGCTGCCGAGTCCATGATGGGAAGGGGCGCATAGTGAACTGAGCTGCTGATTCCATGATGGGAAGGGGCGCATGGTGAGCTGAGCTGCCGAGTCCATGATGGGAAGGGGCACATGGTGAGCTGAGCTGCCATGTCCATGATGGGAAGGGGCACATGGTGAGCTGAGCTGCCGAGTCCATGATGGGAAGGGGCGCATAGTGAACTGAGCTGCTGAGTCCATGATGGGAAGGGGCGCATGGTGAGCTGAGCTGCCGAGTCCATGATGGGAAGGGGCGCACGGTGAGCTGAGCTGCCGAGTCCATGATGGGAAGGGGTGCATGGTGAGCTGCTGAGTCCATGATGGGAAGGGGCGCATGGTGAGCTGAGCTGCTGAGTCCATTATGGGAAGGGGTGCATGGTGAGCTGCTGAGTCCATGATGGGAAGGGGCGAACGGTGAGCTAAGCTGCCGATTCCATGATGGGAAGGGGAGCATGGTGAGCTGAGCTGCTGAGTCCATGATTGGAAGGCGCACATGGTGAGCTAAGCTGCTGAGTCCATGATGGGAAGAGGCGCATGGTAAGCTGAGCTGCTGATTCCATGATGGGAAGGGGAGCATGGTGAGCTGAGCTGCTGAGTCCATGATGGGAAGGGGCGCATGATGAGCTGAGCTGCTGAGTCCATGATGGGAAGGGGCACATGGTGAGCTAAGCTGCTGATTCCATGATGGGAAGGGGCGCATGATGAGCTGAGCTGCTGAGTCCATGATGGGAAGGGGAGCATGGTGAGCTGAGCTGCTGAGTCCATGATGGGAAGAGGCGCATGGTGAGCTGAGCTGCTGATTCCATGATGGGAAGGGGCGCATGGTGAGCTGAGCTGCCGAGTCCATGATGGGAAGGGGCGCATGGTGAGCTGAGCTGCTGAGTCCATTATGGGAAGGGGTGCATGGTGAGCTGCTGAGCCCATGATGGGAAGGGGCGCATGGTGAGCTGAGGTGCTGAGTCCATGATGGGAAGAGGTGCATGGGGAGCTGTGCTGCTGAGTCCTTGATGGGAAGGGGAGCATGGTGAGCTGAGCTGCTGAGTACATGATGGGAAGGGCGCATGGTGAGCTGAGCTGCTGAGAGGGAGAGTTGAGCTATCGAGTCCCTGATGGGAGGAGAAGCAAAGTGAGAAGTGCTAAGTTACTGCTGGTAGTGGGAGCTAAGCTATTGAATCCATAATGAGAGGAGAACCAAGGTGAGAGCTGCTAAATCATTGCTGGAAGTAGCAGCTAAGTTATTGAGACCCTGATGAGAGGAGAAGCAAGGTGAAAGCTGCTTTGTCCTTGCCGGAAGGGAGGCACTGAGCTATTGAGTCGCTAGTGGTAGGGGAAGCAAGGTGACAGGGTGAGGGGGAGGGGTAGGGGGATTGGAACTGCTGAATCACAGCTGGGAGAGGGGAACAGAGGAAACTGAGCTGTTGATTCACTCCTGGGAGGGAGAGCTGAGCTAGTATGTCACTGCTGTGAGAGGGGAACAGGAAGATCTTAGCTGTGGGGTCACTGTTAGGTGGAGGAGCAAGAAAGCCGAGCTACTGAGTTATTGCTGGAAAGGAGGCGTAGGAGGAGCTGAGCTGCATAGTCACAACTGGGAGGGGGAGCTGAGTAGCTAAGCCACTCCTGAGGAGGGAACTGAGCTGTTAGAGAAAAGCAGGGGGATCAGAGTTGCTGAGTCACTGCTGTGAGAGGGGGGTGGGATCTAAGCTGCTGAGTTACTGCTAGATGGGGTAACTGAGCTGCCGAGTAAATGCTAGGAGGTGGACAGGGTGAGCTGAGCTGCTGAGAAAACTACTTCAGTGCTTCTGTTGTGAACTTTGAGGGTGAATTGCTCCAGAGCCCCAACAGCTACAGAGGTCAGGGAAGGACTGTTCTAAAACTGATTTGTTGCCAGTTAAGAATATGTAAATAGTTGACTGCCCAAAGCCATGGCACAGGTTCACTTTAAGACACATACTGATTGGTGGTGCCACAATACTCCATCTTGGTAGTTCCCACTTCCCTAGCACCAGCTGGGAATAAATGTGACAGCTGGGCCAAGTGTGACACATGCGTTGGATGCACTTCTATATCACCTCTAATATTCAAGTGCGTTCTATACGTTTGATAAATTCCTTCTGTGGAAATCACAGCACAGCCAGATTTCACTCAGCCTCAGACTGATTGATGAGTTTGCAAACTTTTTTGTATTTAAAACAATTTTTTTTTTTTCTTTCTTGCTGCAGCAGTTTACAGCAGCTTATAATGCGGTCCTTTTGTCATTGTCAGTTGAAGAAAGGAAGAAGCTGAGTCTTCCATTTTATCCCCCAAGTACTTCCCACACAGCACTGGAAGTTCTAATATGCGAAACGCCAATATTTCCGATTTATGGTGGCGGTTAATTGTCTCTACAACATGGGGTTAATGTAGTGTGCAGAGATGGTTCCAGTGTCCTACGCACAAAATCAAGCAATTAACAAAAGTGCAGTCCTGGAGAGTGGCACTCGGCTGCGCTCCGGGGTGAGTATTAATCAGGTTAACACCATGCGCCTCACAATCAGGTGGCGGGCACAATCTGCTCGCTGGGAGCTAGATAGGAGGGAATCAGGTGTTTACAACTATTTATTGAACTCGTAAAACGCTGACTTTTATGATCAAGGATGCGGTGTCCTATGCTCTATTTAAAAAGGGAAAAAAAAAAAGCCGATAGATTGAGGCAATTTGGCATAAATGTTGTAGAATTGCTGTGAATCGTATTATTCGTACTTGGGAGAGTTTTAAAATTGATTTTTAATGTGAGCTCAAATGAGGTATGCTCATTTAACGCCGGACTATGACAATAAGCACAAATGCTTTGCCATTTAGGAATTATTTGGCAATTAGAACGCAGTGAAGTCAGCCTGTCCTGGAACAAATCTCTGCCAATGTCACCTTTGTGGAGCACTTTCAAATAGATACATTCTATCTAGATCTATGCATGCTAAAAATTAGGCAATGTTTTATATTTTTTCCCTGTAGCCCTTTTTTTCCTGAATGAAAAATTTAAAATGCACAGTTGTGCCTTCATTTGCCAAGGTGGTTGTGCTGCTTCCATAATTAACCCTGCTTCCCACTGTGAGATTTAGGAATTCAAGATATGCCTAGAGTGTAAGCTCTTCAGGAACAAACCACCACAAGGCTACATTCTTTTTAGGCTGTAAAAAGTTGTTCTAGATATTAGGTGCCAAGTTATTCATCTTGGTGATGCTGTATTTCTCTTTTTTTTGTGTGTGTATTTGATTGTTTTGCGTACTGCTGCTTTAAAAGGTGAAGTTTAGGTATGGCCATTTTTACATAATTACATTGGTCTAGCTTGGACTAACGGAGGAGTGCATTGGATTCAAACAAGGAAAACGCAGCTCCAGGTGACTAGTCACTACAGTCCGAATGTGCTGGGTGCAAGCCACGGCCCGCCACCGATGATCAATAGGAAGAAGAGAACGGCTGCACACTGCGGGAATGTTCATGGAACAGCAAAGGTGCAGCGCTACTACCTTCCCCAGTATCCTCCACGGCTGAAATTACTGGTGCTCAGGCGCAAATTGCTAAAAGCAGCCAACACATCTAGTACAGGAGAAGAGTCAGCACTGCAGTAAATATAAGCGTTGCTTTAAGTTTCATTGTATAGCGGTGTAATCATCACAGAAAGTCAACGCGTTTCAGCCTAAAACGAACTTAATCATGACTGTCATGATTAAGGCTAGTTTAAGCAGAAACGCATTGACTTTGTGATGTTTACACTGCTTTACAATAAAATTTCAAGCGATACTTTGATATACCATAGTTCAGCTCTTCTCCTGTACTATTTGTATGTGCCATATCTGTGGGATGCCATTCAGAGAACACTTTCCACTTTGTGTAATGAGTCCATAGTGTTCTCTGATGGGACAAAATGGATATATGGGCAACACCACCTCAGCCCTCTACTTCATCCAACAAGAGTAAGCATTGCATGACATTGATAAAATGCACTGAGCGATCAACCTCCTGCATTCACTGCATCAGGGCAGGCGCTCAACGCTGGTAGTGGAGATCACTGTAATTGAAGTGCCTACTACAATGATTTCCAGCTTCCACACCACCACCAGACCACGTATGGCACATACCCACATTCATCCAAGATGGACCATTGTTACTGTGTAAAAATATCTAAACTTCAGCTTTATTTTTTTCATTGTCTTTTTTGTGGGGAAAAAAAACCCCATAAACTAATGAGACTAGTCATAAATGTTGGGACTGTCCTCATGTTAGGCCTTTTTGTACTGATGTCTTTTCTATATTCCAATAAGCCACCTTCCAAGAAACCCCTCAAACTGCTCCATTATCTATTCTTCTGGGTTTATTTCTCGTAGTAGGAAGAGGCAGATTCCTTCTCCTAGTTGCTCAGGTGGTTATCCTGCTCATTGGAAATATAGTGTACACCCATCTATTCTTCAGTGGGCTAGGGAAACATGTCATAATATGTGAACCGAGAGCCTTCACAAATACATGACAGGCACGAGACTCATTACTAGACTAGACAAAAGTTGCCCAAGCAATTACTGTTCAACCCAAAACACGAGCATGAAGTCTTCTCCTATGTTCCTCATGGACTTTTGACATGGATATAATTTTGTGCTTGTAATTCCATATAGAAGCTGATGGCCCTTGGACTTAATATGTTCTTGAACTATGCCAGGTCTGTTGGTTGACAGGCCATATATATGCAGGTATTACCCATGATCATGTCGTGTATACTGAAGTCTTGTTATATTCTCTCATTTCTTTCTTATCAAAGTCTTTATAATGTGCAAAAATAATGAGGCTATTGAGGGGGCCACAATATCTAGGTCCAGGATAGACAAAAAGGAGCTTCTATAACCCTCAGGAGCCATTTAAACCCAACTGCACCCTTAAAAATGATCACAAATTACCTCAGTTTCACCTTCCTCCATTGACTTCAATGCAGTTCATTAAAGTGGTAAAATTTTACCAAAATCTCCAATATTTTTATTACATTTGGGAGAAATGAAGACTCACAAATTTGCTCATCTCTGGCTGCCATTAAACAATTTCCAGCTTCTTCTAGAAAAGTGATATAATTTGCTTATGTGGCTAAAAGAAAAGGTTTTCTATCACAATGAATCAAAATGCATAAAACTTCGATCCCATCAGTATCACACGCAGGAAAGTCGCCAGTGTATGACACTTGTTTTACGCCTCACGCTCTCTAACGGCTAGAAGATAAAGCAATCAGAAACCTGGAGGAAATCAATTTCTCCGCCTGTTCAGACCTAATGCATAAAAATGTCCCCATTATCACCATTACATGGCAATTTCCACAGAGAACACCTATTACAAGCAGCATGAGGGGGAGAGAGAGAGCATCTTAATGCTGACATAAGGCCGTCTATAGGACACACATAATATAGGTGACAGCGTGCTGCCATCAGCACTACACAGCCAAGGTGGCATTGATTTTACAGCATGCCGGTGAAGGCAGGGGGATCACAACTGCTTGATGAATGCTTCAAATTCTATTATATGGGGAGAGCATTGGACAGACACGGCAACATTTACATACAGATTCAGGTCCATTCAGGTCTATACATAAAATTACACAAGTGGCTCTACAGCTCCCTTAAAAATGTATTATGCCACATTTGATATTTCGCTTAGCAAAATTCATTTTAAATAATTGGAGAGAAAAAAAAACAACTAGAAATAGATGGCACAAAAAAAGGTAAGACACTTTGAAAGAAATAAACCAAATCATGCAACCACCAGAATCCGGTTTAAAGAAAGCCACACAATAAATGCCAAAGGGCTGAATGAGGCCCGGAGGGCCACAGGCTGGGCGCCAGCACTCTAATCCATGGGCAGCATGAGTCTGTAGAGTCAAGGAATGTCTCTGCGATTACAAATCACAACTATACTGAGAGATGATCTTTGGTCTATGAGTGATCTATGAAGACTTACAATGCCCATCCAGTCCATGAAATACTCCCATGTTTGTTTATTCCCACTGTATGCGGTTTTTGTTCTCCTTAGACTATCCAGTCCTAGAGGTGTCATCAAACTGTATGCATTGTTCCACTGCACAAACATTTGCCCGTCAGATCTTCCAATTGCCATCTCAGGACCACTGCCAGCTTTATTCCTAAAATAGGCAGAGTTAGACTTTTTCATTGGTCCCAAGCCCTACTCCATAGAAGCCATGGTTTCCATACATGGCACTGATGATGGGCAACAAGCCTGAAACAGCTGTAAGCAGTTTAGAATACACTGCTAGATATTAGACTGTATTCAGTGGCTCACCCTTTTTTGAGGCCAATTAGAGCCTCAGACTCTAATCATGCGCTTCCGGAAAAAAACCCCATTGAAATCCATGTGTCCTGCACCCTGCATGTAGATTAGGGGCTGGGCACATGGATTAAGGAGGCGGTGCCCCTAATGGAGCGGCCGCCACTGGCTGTATTTGTACTTCGCACTAGTGGTTTTGGGTGTACAGTTAGCCACTGAGGTATAAAGAAATCATTTGCATGGTTATGTCCACTATGCTGAAATGAAGAATAATCCTCAGATTTTTGAGATCTGTGATGAAACATGATACTTGAATACCCGCTGCTCTAATGTGATATATATTAGATTTATGATCTACCATCTGATAGGTAAATTTAGTGAATTGCTCGTTAGAGGAAGTTAGATTTGCCTCTGTTCCAGCTTGGTTGACGTTGCGTGTAGTTCCACATTGTGCCGGTGGGTGTCGTCACCATCGGCGGGTGTTGGAAAAGCAATGTGTTGAAGCGAATGAGTGCTGCTCTGTCCCGGAAACAACTCGGTGGTCCTCCAAGTTGCATTCTGGGAGAGGGTATTTATGGGACAGACGCCATGTTTAGGGGTTCATTTTCAGCCACCTGCTGGCCCTCCTGGCCGACAGGTATGCGTTAGAGTACCACCTCGTGGTCCTCCGTTCCGGAGGCCCACGTTACTGCGGCGCGTGGGTGGGCCCAGAAGCCTGTCTGGGGCCTACCACAGCAGCCGAGGAATGGTCCTGAGCTGTCTATCCAGAGTGAAGAAGCTGGACAACCGAGAAGATCCCAGGGGAGGACCAGTCATGGAATGATCATGCAGAGTGCTAGTCTGGAGAGGGGCCTGGTGACTCGGTTGGAGGACGTATCCTGAAGTAGTCTTATTGCATGGTACTGCCGGGTTGGCTTAGAGGTCCAAGTACTGTGTCTGACATTCATCGTGAACCAATACATCCTGTGGCAGAGGATCGTAGGGGTTTATTTCAAGCAAGTCTGTGGCAGAGACTTTTGTTCGTGCTACGTACTGGCTGCTAGGCAAGTGAGAGAGGCCTATCCAGGCGAGCAAGTATCGTGTCCCAAAAAAGGGGATTGCATTCAATTACAGTATTCAACTTTAAAGGATGTTCTAAAGAAACCTAAAGAAAGGTATTTGAGCTTCCCTGCAGTTTTCCTCCTGCCTCTTTCCTGCTACTTCCTTCATTACTTGGTTCAATAAAGCATTGAAAACGTACTCAAGTGTTGGTGCTTATATCGTCCAGAGGTAAACTCAACGGAACCCTAGACCCGGTGCCAGTGAAACAGAGGTATTGAGAGTGAAGGTAACAGCCCGCTTAAACCAGAAGCTCCACCAAGAGTTAGTGCTACATATAGATAGATAGATAGATAGATAGATAGATAGATAGATAGATAGATAGATAGATAGATAGATAGATAGATGTACAAAACAATATATATAGATCCTGGTTCACTTGGCTCTCTTAGCTTATTTGCCTCAATCCTGGCCTCTGGATAGGGGTTCTCCTAACACCCCCATAGGAGCCGACCTGACTCCTGGAAGGAAGCCTCCTGTCTGCTGGCTGGGGCACCTCTGACCCCTGGGTGAGACCCTCTGTCTCCATTATGAGAGCTGTCTCCAGACTGGGAGCTCTGAGCTATCGTCAGGGTTGAGTATATAACGACCCTGTACACCTGTGTACTCATGCAGACTGCAGGCACCTGTTAAAATCCGGACACAGGATTGAAGGTTCCATCCCACCCCATACATGTTGGAACCTTCAACTACAAAATCCAGAGGAAACCAAAAACACAGCTTTCTCCGCTCAATAACGATAGTCTGGAATATATATATAAAAATTATATACAAACATATACACACATAGTATCTCACAAAAGTGAGTACACCCCTCACGTTTCTGTAAATATTTTATTATATCTTTTCATGTGACAACACTGAAGAAATGACACTTTTCTACAATGTAAAGTAGTGAGTGTACAGCTTGTATAACAGTGTAAATTTGCTGTCCCCTCAAAATAACTCAACACACACCGCTGGAAACAAAAGTGAGTACACCCTTAAGTGAAAATGTCAAAATTGGGCCCCATGTGTCAATATTTTGCGTGGCCATCATTATTTTCCAGCACTGTCTTAACCCTCTTGGGCATGGAGTTCACCAGAGCTTCACAGGTTGCCACTGGAGTCCTCTTCCACTCCTCCATGATGACATCACGAAGCTGGTGGATGTTAGAGACCTTGCGCTCCTCCACCTTCCGTTTTAGGATGCCCGACA
Organism: Aquarana catesbeiana; assembly: GCF_042186555.1. Lineage (NCBI taxonomy): Eukaryota > Metazoa > Chordata > Amphibia > Anura > Ranidae > Aquarana > Aquarana catesbeiana. The sequence goes on along the minus strand of NC_133333.1, from coordinate 210,040,246 downwards.
GATCCTCAATAGGGTTTAGGTCTGGAGACATGCTTGGCCAGTCCATCACCTTTACCCTCAGCTTCTTTAGCAAGGCAGTGGTCGTCTTGGCGGTGTGTCTGGGGTCGTTATGTTGGAATACTGCCCTGCGGCCCAGTCTCCATAGAGCATCTTTATGTAGAGCAACAATTCTTTTTTTCAGATCCTCAGAGAGTTCTTTGCCATGAGGTGCCATTTTGAACTTCCAGTGATCAGTATGAGAGAGTGAGAGCGATAACATCAATTTAACACACCTGCTTCCCATTCACACACAGCCAGGGAGTTGGCTATGGCTAATTGGGCCCAATTTGGACATTTTCACTTAGGGGTGTACTCACTTTTTTTGCCTACGGTTTAGACATTAATGGCTGTGTGTTGAGTTATTTTGAGGGGATAGCAAATGTACACTGTTATACAAGCTGTACACTCACTACTTTACATTGTAGCAAAGTGTCATTTCTTCAGTGTTGTCACATGAAAAGATATAATAAAATATTTACAAAAATGTGAGGGATGTACTCACTTTTGTGAGATGCTGTATATTTATACACACACACACACATTGTACATATATTGCTATAGTTCTCTTTCTATGATAAGCCGCTTTTAGGGATGTCCTTCTACTCTCCCACCAGTGGCATCTTCAGCTTTCATATTTGGGGGGGGGGCACATGGGGGGACAGGGACAAAAGTAGGGGGGCCAACCATAAAATTCAATTGATATACACAGAATAGAATGCACTCCAGTGGTCATCAAGGCAGCCTCATCAGTGCCCATCAATGCAGCCTCACCAGTGCCCATCAGCGCAGCCTCATCAGTGTAGAAATGCAGCCTGATCTGTGCCCATCAATGCAGCCTCACCAGTGCATGGTGATTAGAGAGAGGAGAGGGAAGGGGAGGGGAGTGGCGCTGGATTACACAGAGTGGGGATCTCCCACTTACCGGGCGGCCGCTGTCATACAAAGTCCCGCCTCCTGGACGGGTTCCTATGATAGACTACACATAACGGCCATGCCATGTAAGGGGGAGATCTGTGTAATCCGGTGGCGTTCGCCCCCCATTTCCTCCCTGAGGCAGCCCAATGGGCCCAGTGGGACCCATGGTAGGATTGCGGGGACAGACTTGGTCCAGGGACAGTGTCCTCAGTCCAGGGACTGTCCCTGGAAACTGGAGACTTCTGGTCACCCTAGGCTAGAGGCCAGAAGGCCCCACAGGCCAGCGGCCAGCAGGACCCACAGGCGGCCAGCTCCCAGCAGGACCCACAGGCGGCCTACAACTCCCATAAACAACAGCGCGGCCGTCATGTGATGTCACCTAGCCCTGACTGTCTCGAGGCAGCAGCTCAGAGACTAACAGACAAGTGACGAGTCAGTTGGATAGTCGCGGCGCCGGTCATTTTAATGAGTTATACTTGGGGGAGGCACACTATAATATTGGGGGGGTCGTGGCCCCCTCAGGCCCCACCTTAGTGACACCACTGTCTCCCACCTCTCGCCTCCATTGGTATAAACATCCATGCCTGGGTGGTCCAAGTATTTTTACACTACATTACCAAAAGTATTGTGACGCCTGCCTTTAAACGCACATGAACTTTAATGTCACCCCAGTCTTAGTCCATAGGGTTCAATATTGAGTTGGCCCATCCTTTGCAGCTATAACTGATTCAACTCTTCTGGGCAGGCTGTGCACAAGGTTTAGGAGTGTGTCTATGGGAATGTTTGACCATTCTTCTAGAAGCGCATTTGATGTTGGCACTGGTGTTGGACGAGAAGGCTTGGCCATTCTTCGCTCTAATTCATCCCAAAAGTGTTCTATTGGGCTGAGGTCAGGACTGTGCAGGCCAGTCAAGTTCCCCCACCACAAACTCGCTCATTCATGTCTTTATGGACCCTGCTTTGTGCACTGGTGCACATTCATGTTGGAACAGGAAGGGGCCATCACCAAACTGTTCCCACAAAGTTGGGAGCACAAAATTGTCCAAAATGTCATGGTATGCTGACCCCTTAAGAGTCCCCTTCACTGTAACTAAAAAATCAAGCCATACCCCTGAAAAACAATCCAACACCATAATACTTCCTCCGCCCAATGATTTGGACCAGTGCACAAAGCAAAGACCATAAATATGGCTGCACAGGGTCCTGACCTCAAGTCGACAGAACACCTTTGGGATGAATTAGAGTGGAGACTGGGAACCGGACCTTCTCATCCACATCAGTGTCTGACCTCACAAATGCGCTTCTGGAAGAATGATCAAACATTCCTATATATGTATGTATGTATGTATGTATGTATGTATGTATATATATAGATAGATATATATATATATATAGATATATATATAGAGAGAGAGAGATATCTAGATATATATTATATATAAACACACTGTATATAATGAATACATAATGGATGGGAACCATCAGGGTTACTAGATTCTTGCTTATGCTCAATGGCTGACCTGCTTATCACTCCTTCCTATAAATGGTTTCTATCTAACACTCTCACATAGACCACCTACCGCAATCACAACACTTCATATAAGCGCTAAGAGGGTGTGAAATCTGGGGCAGTCCGCAGTAAGGGGTGTAAAGCGACAGTATGAGGGAGAATCACGCAGTTTTACCATCACTAGTTATTTTATACACTAAGCCAATCTCCAGACTATTAATTCCTAGAACTAGAGACTCCATGTACCTCATACCTCCTCCACTCCACTGGTTCTGAGCAAATTGACGATTAAATTTTTTGAGGTTTTGGGTAACAAATTGGATGGCTCTGCTTCAAAACTATGCAAAAAAGAAAAAAAAAAAAAGAAAATGTTGCTATTTGACCATTTTTACTGTTTTTTTTTTCCCTCAAGATGGCAAACACTGCCCCCACCCCAAATATCTGGTGTCCATGGTTGCCATGGAAATCACACAGTCTGTAGAGCCCCTGGGGAGACATCAATTCCCAACCTCCCCGACACAGAGATCGTCAGCTGTTTGTATCATCAGACGTGGAGCAAAACATCTTCAGGAGACATCCAGCCATAGTTCAGCAGCACAAGACCTCAATGCAATGCACAATATTTCCTTTTCTGGCAATATACTGTATATTAATTGTGTTCATATGAGATAACATTATCTTTTGTGCAGTATTAAGAAAAAAATCATTAAGACACTATATTGTTATCATTTAGTAGGACCAGGACTGTCTAGAACGGCATTTCTCAACCTCTTTAATAACATCCATGTCTCAGGGAATCCCTGTTTGTAGATATAAGAAGAAATAAAAAAGAATTAGGAATGTGGCATGCATAGTGTATTTGACACCCAGGGATCTATACAACAAAATTATTTTCCATAGTAAGATTCAAATAGTCAATGGTTTAATTTATCTAATAATAATTTATTACTTAAATGAAACAAATAATAATAGTGGTCAGAAAAGAAACTTGGGCCATTAAGATTGTAGTGCTCCTTCACACTGGTGGTCAGTGGGAAGAATGGTCTTCACACAGGTAGTCAGTGGAAAGAATATCTTAACATAGGTAGTTAGTGGAAAGAATTTTACATACATTGGTGGTCACTGAGAAGAATGCTCCTTACACTGGTGGTCCGTGAGGAGAATGCTTCTTACATTTGTGGTCAGTATGTCCCTTACACTGGGGGTCAGTGGGAAGAATGTCTTTACATTGGTAGTCACTGGCAAGAATGCTCCTCACATTGGTGGTCAGTAGGAAGAATGCCCCTTACATTGTTTATGTGGGAAGAATGCTCCTTACATTGAGGGTCAGTGGGAAGAATGTTCCTCACATTGGTGGTCAGTGAAGAATGCTCCTCACATTGGTGGTCAGTAGGAAGAATGCCCCTTACATTGTTTATGTGGGAAGAATGCTCCTTACATTGAGGGTCAGTGGGAAGAATGTTCCTCACATTGGTGGTCAGTGAAGAATGCTCCTCACATTGGTGGTCAGTAGGAAGAATGCCCCTTACATTGTTTATGTGGGAAGAATGCTCCTTACATTGAGGGTCAGTGGGAAGAATGTTCCTCACATTGGTGGTCAGTGAAGAATGCTCCTCACATTGGTGGTCAGTGGGAAGAATGCCCCTCACATTGGTAGTCAGTGGGAAGAATGCTCCTCACATTGGTGGTCAGTGGGAAGAATGCCCCTCACATTGGTAGTCAGTGGGAAGAATGCCCCTCACATTGGTAGTCAGTGGGAAGAATGCCCCTTACATTGGTAGTCAGTGGGAAGAATGCCCCTCACATTGGTGGTCAGTGGGAAGAATGCCCCTTACATTGGTAGTCAGTGGGAAGAATGCCCCTCACATTGGTAGTCAGTGGGAAGAATGCCCCTTACATTGGTAGTCAGTGGGAAGAATGCCCCTCACATTGGTGGTCAGTGGGAAGAATGCTGCTCACATTGGTCATTAGTGAGGAGAATATCCACCTTCTAGATAGCTGAAAAGATCATTGGTATTAATGGTCAATTATATGGGAGGCAAAAATTGCTCATCACTCAAGGAACCCTTTAGCAACATCTAGAAGACCCCTAGGGTCCCATGGAGCCCTGGTTTGTGAAAGGCTGGTCTAGAGATCCACCAGCTGATTGGTAACATTGAAATATTGGAAAAGGCAGACATCTATCTTCAATCCACTGAACAATTTACTGCCATCGCATGCAGGAAGCCATCAATGCTAAAATCAGCTTGAGTGGCAGAACGATGCACAGAAAAGTAAAAAATATATTAAGTGGCACAAGTGGTGTGGGAGGAGTGGTTGCAGCAATGACGGAGTCCATTTTTTGAGGGGTCTGGGCTGTCTGGCTCCACTATGGTGCTTCAGACGGGGGCAATTGACATGCTGCAGAGTAGAGATGGACAACTGTGCTCTAGAATAGGTCAGTGACAACTTTTTGCTTGGCACGCTCTGTATGAAAAGTAAGCATTGCAAACGGTGTCAGCAAAGGGGAGAGCAATAAAGTAGAGGAGGTACAAATGGGGCAGGGGGCATCTGGCCCAAAAGTTGCACAGGCATCTGTACTATAATTCCGACCAATAGCTATATTCAAATCTATCACTACCTGAGTGTCAACTGGGATAATTTAAAGGGCACCTGTGCCCAGACTTTAGGCATTAAAGTATTTACATATTATTGTCAAGCAATAAAAGAATGTTAAAACAAGCCCTCTCTGACCTATGTAGCATTATTGTGGAGAAACTAATCTTTAAAACAGACCCTACAATTACAGCTGCTCTGCCTAAATTTCTTGAAAAACAAATTTACCGGCCCATTAAAGTAATGGATGTGTGTGTATTAATTTTGGAGAATACAGATATCATTTTATAGTCACTTTAAGACCACACTAATATACCGGAGCACACCTTGACATTCTAATGCCGCGTACACACGAGCGGAATGTCCGACAGAAAAAGTCAGACGGAAGCTTTTCATCGTCTATTCCGATCGTGTGTATGCCCCATCTGACTTTTTTTTTTTTTAAAATTCTGACGGACCTAGAAGTGGAACATGTGCTAAATATTTCCGACGGAACCAATTCCTATTGGGAAAACCAATTGTCTGTATGCTGTTCCGACGGGCCAAAAACGACGCATGCTCTGAAGCAAGTACGAGACGGAAGCTACTGGCTATTGAACTTCCTTTTTCTAGTCCCGTCGTACGTGTTGTACGTCACCGCGTTCTGGACAGTCAGACTTTGGTCGGACTTTGGTTTGACCGTGTGTAGGCAAAACCGGTTGAATGGAATTCCGTCGGAGAAACCTTCGGAGTTTATTCCGATGGCAAAACCGGTCGTGTGTACGCGGTATTAGGGGTTTAGAAGTAAAGTTTAGAGGGAGTTTATCGTTCCTCTCCTCTATTTTCCCTAGGTTGCAAATGTGCTACTTTCCCCACCAGTCCCTCTTTAATTAATAAGAAGTTGGATTTTTTTCTGTCTCTGTATATCCTGACAGCTCACCCCGTCTATCATTGAACCTCTGCCATACAACGACTTCACAACAATACAAAGCTATTTCAGTTCTATGCGCCTTTTCCTCTGAGTAATTACTTCTAGTGTGTAAAGATTTCTATTGTGAACGGTTCAATGTTCTCTATGCAGCTCTGCGGAATACATTGCTCCTGTATGAATGTGTAAAATAAATAACTCTCAACATCTCAGCACTTGGTTTTACTGGTGAGTAAGGGAAGGGAGGGGGCTTCACATTTATCTGCAAATGTATGGAACAAAAACCTTATTGCAAACGGTTGAAGCTGTTTATTCTGAATAGCTGGTAAGCGTGCTGCTGGGGCACTTTTTGTTTTGTATTTTTTCTGTGACTTTCCCTACCTACAGGGCCGTCTTTAATATTTATTGGCCCCTGGTCAAACATTTACTTGGCCCCCCCAAGCAATCATTATAATCAATCATAGTGTGTAAAAAATAAAATAAAAAAAATCCTAATTACCTCCCCATAGCAGTACAGTGGCTGCCTATCAATGCCTCATCATCAGTGCGGCCCATTAGTGCCACCTATCAGTGCGGCCTATTAATGGAGCCTCATCAGTGCACATCAGTGAAGGAGAAAAAATACCCGTTTACAGATAAAAATTTCATTTGGGTATGGTGTTACATGACCGCGCAATTGTCATTCAGAGTGTGACAGCACTGAAAGCTGAAAATTGGCCTGGGCAGGAAGGGGGTGAAAGTGCCCTGTAGAAAAGTGGTTAAACCTGCAAGGGGTCCAGCTTTTTCATATAAAAAAAAAAGAAAAAAGGACTTTACTAAGGCTGGCCATGGTCGAATTTCGAAAGAATTGTTTCGAAATCTGCCCCATGTATGGCCTGCCTAACGCTTTTGGCCTGGGTCACATCTATGTGGGTTTGCAGCGCACGTTTGTGCAGGCATGGCAGCCCATTCATTTGAATGGGCTGCTGTTCCTGCATTTCCCGCAGAAAAACGCAGCAGCTTTTCCACTTTGCGATTTCCAGCAGTTCCCGCACCTGCACTGCAGTTTTAGATGTGTGGGGGTGCCATTAAGAATGAATAGCAGCTTTGCATGTTTTTAAACAGCAGTACGTTTCGACTCTGGGTGGGGGAATTGCTGCAATTTGTGCACACTCTGCTGTTTAAAAAAACACGTTGGACTGCCATTCATTTTTAATGGCACCCCCAGGCATCTGAAAATTGCAGCGCGTTTGTGGGTGCAGGACATGCAGGAGAATTACATGGTGCAAAAAGCGAGCCAAGGAGCCATGACACCCTTCATTCATAGAGCCATGACACCCTTTATTCATAGAGCCACAGAGCCATGCCATACTTCATTCATAGAGCTGTGAAGTCCTGGAGCCATGACACCCTTCATTCATAGAGCCATGACACCCTTCATTCATAGAGCCATGACACCCTTCATTCATAGAGCCATGACACCCTTCATTCATAGAGCCATGACACCCTTCATTCATAGAGCCATGACACCCTTCATTCATAGAGCCACAGAGCCATGCCATACTTCATTTATAGAGCCAGGACACTTTCATCCATAAAGCCATGAGGACGAAACACCCTTTATTCATCATGTCATGGAGCCATGAAGTTATGACACCCTTCGTTTATTCATAGAGCAATGGAATCATGGAGCCATGCTACCTTTCATTCATGCAGTTATGGAGTGATCGCACCCTTCATTCATAAATCGAGCCATGATGCCCCCCTAATTCTCGGCGTCATGATACCCTTCATTCATAATGGAGCCATGACACCATTCACTCACAGTCATGAAGACAGAGCTAAAACACCTTTCATTCATAATGTCATGAAGCCCTGACACCCTTCATTCATATAGCCAAGAAGTCATGGAGCCATGACACCCTTCATTAATAGAGCCATGGTATCCTTCATTCATGGAGCCATGGAACCATGACAACTTGTCTTTCACAGTATGTCCTCAGTCTTGCAGGTTGAAAGATGCTGGAAATCTTTCAATCCAGAAGACTGAGGACATCTTGTGGCAAAAAGGAAGTCCTGCATTCTAATGTTTCGGACTGAGGGCTTGTTCACATCATGCATGTAGTGATTTGAAGAGAAATGCAGTTTGATGGACATGGTGTGAACAAGCCTGAAGGCAAGTATTTAAGCCTGGGCTGCTTTCTTTCAACTGTCTGCAGGCCATTATTGTAAAAATAAATGCCCATAGTTGGGTTTTTACTGATCTGAGTGGGTACCAATTTCACCTTGGTAATAGGGGAGACCTGACTGAAAACGACCTAAAACTTCTAATAAAAGCATAAAACACTTGCAGATATATTGGGAGGTCACACACATATTACCATAATGCCTCTGTCAGCGTCTACAGTCTCCAATCTATGGGAGTCCCACCATTAGAACAAATATAGAAATGTCTACATTCTGCCAGCAAATGCCAGACGGTAAGGTGATTTTTTTGATACAAGTTCTTAGATGGTGATTTTTTTGCAACTAGCACACTCACGTCACCCTGGAGGACCTGGCTGTGAGCTGATGGCAGGAATTATGGTCCAATGACAGGTAATAATTTCAGGGAACGGCGAGTAATGCAAACCGCGTGTTATTAGCGCCCCTCGCCAGCCTTTCCAGCACAGAGACGATTTATGACCACAGTGACTTATTTCTGTTATTGCGCAATTAAAATGAATTATTCCGGGGGGAGCCCTATATAAATGGAGGCACGTATAAATCAGTCGATGGCTTCCTGTTTAAGGGTGCCACTTGGGTTTAAAAAAGATATTTTGTGTGTACAGAAGGCAGTGGACTATTTATAAGGGAGATCAGGATATGTGGACAGATGTGAAGACACAAAAGCTGCACTTATAACTAGAGGACACATGGCTGTGATTGACGGCCACTTTTGATTGAAAAAAAAAAAATCATGCTTCAGCACGGCCATTGTTACTAGGCAGAAGATCATATCATCCATGAAATGATAGCCTTCAGAAGGCAGATTCCAAGATTAAAGGGCAACCCCAGCCAAACTGTTAAATATATATTCTCAATAAGAAAGAGAGATCAAAAACACGAGATCATGACCTCAAACTAGAAGATGGAACATTCAAGAAGGAAAGTATTAATTTACTGAAGAATAGTAGATGCTTAGAACAGCAGAGTTAGGGAGTCAGGGTTCATTCACAACAGTCATGTTGGGCAGCATTGGCAATGCATGAACAGGCATTCCGCCTTATGTCCTTTGGGGTAGGTTCACATCAGCATGCTGCATTGGTGTGCACCGAACAAAAAGTAGGACATGTTACATTTGCTCAGTGCATTCCAACACACTAATGCATTACAATGCACTTCAGCTCATAGGAATTACACTGCAGACAGCTTTGGAAAAAAAAAAGCAAGCACTGCAATGCATGTTCACAATGCACATTAGGCACACATGAACACATGCATGCTGGTGTAAATGATCCCCCAAGTCAACAGTAAGGGCCCTTTCGCACTATGGCACTGTGGTAATGCACTGTTTATCACAACACACAATCTGTGTGTTGGAGTAATGCAATGGCATTCATTTGAATAGAACCCAAGCACACCCAGCCGGTTGATATCTGTTGCAGCGCAGCAAAATTTGCTAATGTGCGTTTTGGTCCACTGCCCAAAAAAAAGAAAAAAGACGCATGCATCCTTTTTTGACAGTTCATCGAACTGCAACACACCATTGTACTAACTCATTTGGAAGGTACATTGGGGTATCATTTGAAATGAATGGTACCACACTGCACCAGGAACTTAACTGTGCGTTATTGCAATACATATTTGTGTGAATGGGCCCTAAGTGGATTTAAGCATAGGCAGTGACGACTGGTGCTCAATTTTTTTTTGGGGGGGGGGGGGCAAACAAGCCCACTCCACAAACCCCCGCACTTACTCCATTCAGGTTGCGTGCTTCTCTTCCCGCCCAATCTGGTCCCTTCTTCTCACGGCCACTCCGGTTTTAGGACCCGCTTCCTGTCCTGATTGGCCCGGGAGGAGAAGCAGGAAAAAAACAGCGAATGTTGATTCGCTAATGTAACAAGTGGGTGGGCTCGGGGCGCAGAGGCAGAAAATTGTGAGAAAAAACACATTTTTTTCAGCAATTTTTCAAGCACTCCTACTGAAGTCTATAGGGACTAGAAAGGAGTGACAAGCTTCAAGTGGCACCATGCTCAGGTATGAATGGGCACCACAGAATATAATAGGAATCTAAAGCGGAGCTCCACCCAAAAGAGGAAGCTCCGCTTGTCTGCACCCTCCCCCCTCCACTGCCACATTAGGCACTTTTTGGTGGGGAGGGGGTAATGGGTACCTGGTTTTGACTTTTTCAAATTCTTGATTGACGAACAAAGTGTCTCATAGACCGCATACAAACATGGTCAATAACAAGATTAAATTACAGAAGGCGATCAAGTAGAAAAGAGACACAGTTCTCTGCAGCCAATATTTCATACGGAAAATAAGTACAAATCATCTAGAGGGCGAGCGGTATCAAGAAACCTGGATCAGAGGCTCCCCTCCGCACGGGCAGAGGGCCCCCGCTCCCACTTTTGGCTCAGATCGCTGCGGTGATCTAAGAGCATGTTTGCCCCCCTCCTTCCCCCTGCAGCCTTCTGGGACACACATAGGTGCCAGAAGACTATGGGACCATTCACAAAGCACAGTGTGACTTGTGCATGCGCAGTAGGAAATTGTTGGTTTTTCTTACTTACAATGCCAGCTCCTGCACCCGAAGCCCATTGAAGAACTGGTGCCGACATCGCTAAATCCCTGAACAGGTAAGTGTCCTTGTATTAAAAGGCAGCCACTACAGTATTTGTACTGATGGGTACTGATGGGTTTTACTTCCTCTTTTTTCCCCTGCAATGTAAAAGCATAATGGGCTACATTGCATACTTGCCCATTATGTTGCAGTTACCTGCAAACGAAGCCCACAATGTCCCTGAGGTCCCCGCTGATGACCGCATCCATCTTCACCCCTCTTCCTTCTGGGGCCGCGGACTCCGGCTCTGTGACTGGCCTGAGTAGCGTAACGTCACTCCCACACCTGCACCGACGGTGGCAGCACGGGCCCTTTAGAAACGGCATGATCGTGCCCTTTCTTCAGTGCGCATGCGCCGATGATGTCGGCACAAGCATATATGGTAAATATCTCCTAAACCACACAGGTTTAGGAGATATTTCCAGTACCTACAGGTAAGCTTTATTATAGGCTCACCTGTAGGGAAAAGTGGTGTGTAAGGGTTTACAACCACTTTAAGGACTGCCCCACGCAGATATAGGGTGGCCCTCCTGCCCGAAATCACATACCTGCATGCGATTTCGCGCACAGGGTCTGTGGTGTGCGCTGCCAGCGACCCACTCCTGCTGTGATTGGCTCCCGCTGTCTCCAATCGGTGGGTCCCGCGGACACGATGTCCGCTGGAACCCGCCGATCGTTCTAAAGAGAGGCAGAACGGTGGTCTGCCAGAGGGGAAAATGGAGATCTTTTGTTTCTGCTAAGTAGAAACACAGATCTTTGTTTTCCTTTAGTCAAAGCAGGGACATACTTAACCCTTTGATTGCCCCTGATGCTAACCCCTTCCCTGCCAGTGTCATTTGTACAGTGGCAGTGCATTTTTTTTAGCACTAATCACTGTAATAATGTCACTGGTCCCCAAAAAGTGTCACTTAATGTCAGATTTGTACGCCGCAATCCTGCTAAAAATCACTGATTGCCGCCATTACTATTTAAAAAAAAAATTCCATAAATACCTCCCATAGTTTGTAGACGCTATAACTTTTGCGCAAACCAATCAATATACGCCTATTGGGATTTTTTATTTTTTTTTACCAAAAATATGTAGCAGAATACATATTGGACTAAAGTGATGAAGAAATTCATTGTTTTTTTTTATTGGATGTGTTTTATAGCAGAAAGTAAAAAATATTGTTTTTATTCAAAATTGTCGGTCTTTTTATGTTTATGGCGCAAACAATAAAAACTGCAGAGGTGATCAAATACCACCAAAAGAAAGCTCTATTTGTGAGAAAAAGAGGATGTCAATTTTTTTTTTTGGGTACAGCATCGCACATCTGCGCAATTGTCCGTTAAAGAAGCAACGCAGTGCCGTATCGCAAAAAAGGGCCTGGTCAGGAAGGGGGTAATGCAGAGCACTGAAATGCTTCAGGAAAGGAAATTCACATTGCCAGGACTGAAGGCCCATTCAGATTTGGTGTCCTGGTGCGTAGCAATAAAGCACTGGGCCTTAATGTCCAAAAAAACTGGACTTGCACAATTTTTGGCAACACTGTGCACCACAATGTGTGGCAGTGCATTATACTGTGCATTGTGGTAACACACAAAGGACCGCAATGCACTGCAGCAGAAAAGTGTGTTTCAGCCCTTAGTGTCCGGGTGTCGGCAGTACGAGGGAATGAATGTTGTTTTCATTTTATGATTTTTTTTAGCTTTTGTATTAAAATGGCCAAAAGAGTTTGTAAAAGACAACAAGCAAAGTGTTAGCAGACATGGAGAAAATGATTATGTTTTTCCTCATTAACCTTTTTATCATTCATGAAAGAAAATTCTACAAAACAACAACTTGTATCTAATTGACATGAAATTGCAATTTTAAAAAATCATGTGTTAATAAAAAAAGTAATTATGAAAATGTAATGAGAAGTGATTTTTTTCAGAAAATAAACTAATAATATAACACCCCCATATAAATAATCATCCCCCCCATCTTCCCAAAAAAGACTCAAGTAGAAATTAAATCGCTGTCGTATTTTTCTTAGCTTCCATTCGAATTAAACATGAAGGAGAAAAAAAGGATCATTGACATTAATTATCACTTTCAATTGCAGAATAGATTATTTATTAATAGTAAAGCCAATTCTAGTGAAGGGGCTGGGAGGATGATGGAAGCTGGTGCCACAGTGCCCCCTGCTGTCTGCGGACAGTTTTGCACATTTCCCTTTGTTTTAGGGGGATAAAGAGAGTCAGAAGGGGCGTTTTTGTTATTGCTTTTTTTCTCTGTAACCTTATTTACCTTTTGCATGAAATTTATGATCACCTTTTCCACCATATGTGTCTGTCAGGCAGTAGAACAAGTTTCATTCATTAAAAAGCCTTCTTTCTGGCCGCGCACCTCATAGAAAGAAACTTCCAAAAGCCAATAAAATCTATATCCAAACAAATCTGGGCTGTTTTTTCTTTTTTTTTTTTTTTTTTTTTATGACATGGGTATAAATAGAGAATAGAGTATGAATACAAAATGTCCTATTTTCTGCATATCCATGCGCTATGCCTGTGATTACAAAAGCACTGGCGTATACCGATACAATCGCGCAGAGCCATTCATGTCTATGGGGGTTGCATGCAGCACTTTGTTGCTCCGAGGCAGGGAAAAAAGCACAAATTGTGAGCCCTATCAGACCTATTAAAAGAAAAAAAAAATGGGATATTATGTCATATGGCGAATCTTGAACTATAAAGATAAAGGGCCGATGCACACTGTGTGATCAGGGGTGTTGCCGTAACATGCGCATTAGAGCCTGTGTAATGAGTGTCAGCAGGTTGCACTGCCATTCATTTTCTATGGCATCCCAAGGCACTAAGGCAATGCAGCCCCCAAAGCACCACAACACAAGGTAATGCTCCACCATGTACTATGGTGTGCTGTGTTGGAAAAAATGGGGCATGTCCATTTTTTGATCTATTCCTGTTCATTAGCAGCCCATTCAAAATGAATAGGTTGCCGAATACAACGCAAGGTAACACGTGACACAATCTGCAATAAAATGCGTATGTTAATTCAACGCACATCAATGGAGAAGAGTGACTGGACCTTATGAGTCTTTTCCACCTATGGGTTTAACTGCCCCTCAGCCTATGTACAGAGGTTAGCCATTGTTTGAAATGAAGTTAGTTCACATCGATGTGGTGCACGGACACCTGTAGAAGCCTGTAGAGCTGGAGTGTGAGATAAAGAAGCTGGAGGAGTCAATCAGTTCATATGCTGACATGAAGCATGCTGATAGGAGGAGAGAGCAGAGTGATAGAGAGATGAGGTCATCACTGTACTGCTTTTCCTTTCACTGTTCAGTCACAGGCTGGGGTGGGTCCAGGACGACCTGGGCTCAGAGAAGTGAGATTAATAATTCTGTTAACAGACTAAGAGCATCTAGTGGCAGCAGAAAAGCACCCCAGAAGAATTCTCCTAATTAAAACAAAAGCTGATTTTATTATTTTTATTTTATTATTATTATTATTATTTGGGCTGTTCGTTTTTATTTTTATTTTTGGCTAGAGTTCAACTTCGTTACTACTTTTTGCCTTTCACAGCAATCTAACACACAACACAACACTTTAAACTATATACAGCTTTAATAGTTGTTAAAATCTGTATTGGGTATCCAATGTGAGCCAATAGGACTCTACAACTTGACATACAGCTTTACAGATGAACTATATATATATATGACTGGTTTTATTTACATACATACATACATACATACACACATATTATATATATATATATATATTTATTACACATACACACACACACATACATACATATATATATATATATATATTTATTTATTATAGGTCTTTAGGTGATGCTAACAGTGTGCACATAGAGTACACATCGCAATGTAATGCAGAAGTATATAAGTGAATTTAAGCGCTCTCTGGTGGTCAAAAGTAGTATCTCAGAATATATTAACACACTACTACTACTAATAATAGAAATCACACACAAACACACAATTATATATATATATATGTGTGTGTGTGTGTGTGTGTGTGTGTGTGTGATTTCTATTATATATATGTATATATTTATTAATATTATTAGAGTAATAGATTTAAAACCCTTTTCTGGTAGAGTACACATTCCAATGAATTGTAGAATTGTATGAATGAATATAGGTGCACTCTGGTGATCAAAAATGGTACATCAGCAAAATATTAACATACTACTACTAATAATAATACTAATAGCAATCACATTTATAGATACTAAATATATATTAGATTGGGTAATGATTATTTAAATAAATGCTGTTATGTTACAGTTCACATAACAATGTATTATAATTATATGAATGCATATAGGCGCACTCTGGTGGTTGAATGTGGTACTACAGCAAAACAAGAACTGCTACTGCTGATGATAATAATCATAACAATAACCACATTATATTTTATTTTTTATATATATATACACTACCGTTCAAAAGTTTGGGGTCACATTGAAATGTCCTTATTTTTGAAGGAAAAGCACTGTACTTTTAAATGAAGCTAACTTTAAACTAGTCCTAACTTTAAACAAATATACTCTATACATTGCTAATGTGGTAAATGACTATTCTAACTGCAAATGTCTAGTTTTTGGTGCAATATCTACATAGGTGTATAGAGGCCCATTTCCAGCAACTATCACTCCAGTGTTCTAATGGTACAATGTGTTTGCTCATTGGCTCAGAAGGCTAATTGATGATTAGCAAACCCTTGTGCAATCATGTTCACACATCTAAAAACAGTCTAGCTCCTTCCAGAAGCTACAAAACTGACCTTCCTGTGAGCAGATTGAGTTTCTGGAGCATCACATTTGTGGGGTCAATTAAACGCTCAAAATGGCCAGAAAAAGAGAACTTTCATCTGAAACTCGACAGTCTATTCTTGTTCTTAGAAATGAAGGCTATTCCATGTGAGAAATTGCAAAGAAATTGAAGATTTCCTACAACGGTGTGTACTACTCCCTTCAGAGGACAGCACAAACAGGCTCTAACCAGAGTAGAAAAAGAAGTGGGAGGCCGCGTTGCACAACTAAGCAAGAAGATAAGCACATTAGAGTCTCTAGTTTGAGAAACAGACGCCTCACAGGTCCCCAACTGGCATCTTCATTAAATAGTACCCGCAAAACACCAGTGTCAACATCTACAGTGAAGAGGCGGCTGCAGGATTTTGGGCTTCAGGGCAGAGTGGCAAAGAAAAAGCCATATCTGAGACTGGCCAATAAAAGAAAAAGATTAAGATGGGCAAAAGAACACAGACATTGGACAGAGGAAGACTGGAAAAAAGTGTTGTGGACGGATGAATCCAAGTTTGAGGTGTTTGGATCACAAAGAAGAACGTTTGTGAGACGCAGAACAAATGAAAAGATGCTGGAAGAATGCCTGACGCCATCTGTTAAGCATGGTGGAGGTAATGTGATGGTCTGGGGTTGCTTTGGTGCTGGTAAGGTGGGAGCTTTGTACAGGGTAAAAGGGATTCTGAATAAGGAAGGCTATCACTCCATTTTGCAACGCCATGCCATACCCAGTGGACAGCGCTTGATTGGAGCCAATTTCATCCTACAACAGGACAATGACCCTAAACACACCTCCAAATTGTGCAAGAACTATTTACAGCAGAAGCAGGCAGCTGGTATTCTATCGGTAATGGAGTGGCCAGCACAGTCACCAGATCTGAACCCCATTGAGCTGTTGTGGGAGCAGCTTGACCGTATGGTACGCCAGAAGTGCCCATCCAACCAATCCAACTTGTGGGAGCTGCTTCTAGAAGCGTGGGGTGCAATTTCTCCAGCTTACCTCAATAAATTAACAGCTAGAATGCCAAAGGTGTGCAATGCTGTAATTGCTGCAAAAGGAGGATTCTTTGATGAAAGCAAAGTTTGATGTAAAAACAATGTTATTTCAAATACAAATCATTATTTCTAACCTTGTCAATGTCTTGACTCTATTTTCTATTCATTTCACAACGTATGGTGGTGAATAAGTGTGACTTTTCATGGAAAACACAAAATTGTTTGGGTGACCCCAAACTTTTGAACGGTAGTGTATATATATATATATATATATATATATACACACACATACACACACACATATACTGTACATATTTTTTTATATTAAATGTAGTAATTGACTAATTTAAATGAATCCCGTTTTTTTAGAATATACATTTCAATGTACTGCATAATTGTAAAAAATTATATAAGCGCTCTCTGGTGGTCAAAAATGGTACTTTAGAAAAATAATGTACTAACGCTGCTAATGTAGCACTGGTAGATTTTTAATCTACCGCTTATATGTAAATTTAGTGGGTCGTCTGTTCTGTACATAGTTCAGATTTAATCTATGCCTAAATTAGCTTCTGTTCCAGCCTTGGTTGTGTTGCGTGCAGTTCCACTCTGTCGCCTGTAGATGTCGGTGTCACTACAGACCGGAGCTGGAAAGCAACAGGCTGAGGTGTATTGAGTGCTCTTCTTTCCCAGAAGTTTCGGCAGAGGTTGTCCCCTGCGGTGCATTCTGGGAAGAGGTATTTAAGGGACAGATGCCATATTTCTTGGTCTTTCTTTCCACCTGCTGGCCCTCCTGGCCGACAGGTATGTGCTAAGAGTCCTACCTCGTGGTCCTCCGGGCCAGAGGACTGCGTTGCTGCAGCGTGTGGGTGGGCTCAGAAGTCTGTCTGGGGCCTACTACTACTACTGCAGAGATGGTCCTGTGCTGTCTGTCCTGCGGGAAGAAGCTGGACAATTGAGAAGAATCCAGGGGAGGACCCGTCTTGGAAGGATCATGCGGAGCGCTGGTCTGGAGAGGGGCCTGGTGACTCAATTGGAGGACGCATCTTAAGTTAACCTACCACATAGTACTGCCGGGTCGGCTTAAAGGTTCTGGTACTGTGTTGCTGTTCATCTAAAACTACTACGTCCTGTGGCAGAGGATCGTGCAGTTACTTTATTCTTCTCAAGTCTGTGGCAGAGACTTTTCTTGTTCGTGCTACGCTCCGGCTGCTAGGTCAGTGAGAGAGGCCTATCCGGGTGGGCAAAAGATTAAATCTTGGACTGAAGGAATACTCGTCCTTAAGATATTCAAGATTAAAGACAGAAAAGGTATTTGAACTTCCCTGAAACTCCCTCTCTACCTCTTTACTGCTACTTCTTTCGTTTATCTCCCATTAAAGCATTGGAAAAAGTACTAAAGTGACTGGTTCATACGTTGTGGATACAAAGCTCAACATGGACTCTAGGTTCCTGATGTGGTGAAAATACAGGTAATGGGTGGCGGCAACAGCCCGATAAAAATCAGCAGCTCCAAATGGAGTTATTGCTACACTAATATGATAATAGAAACAGCACTACAATTCATAATAATCATTATTACTATATGTTTTACTAGGAGGGGTACAGAAGGGATGGCAGACCTTGGACATGTGACCAGAACAATTTCATGCTAGAGTAACCTAATACATGAGAACAATGTTTAGCCAAAGATTCTTGTGAATAGAAAAAGATGGGACACAAAACGCCCAACAGCACCGATTATTGAAACAATAGCAACTGGCACAGGCTTTCTGTCCTGTTCAATCAACTATTCTTCCGTACCGCACTATAGCCTGCAGTGAACAAAAAGTTGCTCAGAGTTTGTACGGAGGTCTTGAGGATGCAAGCTTTTTATTTCTTCTAAGGCCTGGTTCACACCTATGCATTTTTTTAGTGCATTTTCAGTTTTGAAGAAACACACTTCAGTCCATTTAACATGGTTTCCTATGGGTCATGTTCACATCTGTGCATTTTATGGAAAAGGGGCCAGGGACTTTTTTCTGGTTTTTGATTCCACAGACTTCAATGGTATAAAAATGTGTATTGGAAAACGCAAAATGCACCTGGAATATGCAAACTACAACCTGCATAGGTGTGAACCAGGCCTTAAACTTTATGAATATATGTTAAAAAATCTCCCATGCAAATAGAGTGTAAACATTCAATACAAATGACCACATTGTAGCTGCTAATTATGCTGCTATGGTATATAAAGTGTTTGCTGCCATCCTGTGGACAACTAAAGCCTTTTTACTTCATCCATTTAATTGCGTTGAAAAGCGTACAGAGACCAATAAATTACAACAGGGAAAGAGGAATTGTCATAGCTGTCATCTGATGGCAGTGAAGGGACTGAGGTTGTCCAATTCTACCTCTGACCCTTTTGGATTTGCACAATCTAGAAAACATATTTATAACACATAACTTTTTGGCTGCGATCCTTTTAAATTACTTCTAAATGAATGAAGACTTTAGAAATGGATGTATAGTTGCAGTAAAATATCAGAACATGCGTTCTGTAAACACTCAGGATACAAGGGAAAGAAGATCTCAATGTGTGTGGGAAGGAATAGATTTATTGCACAATACAATCCGATATCATCACTGTAATCCACTACACACCTCTCTGGAACCTGGCTGGTCCCACATGAAAGAAATAGAATACAATGTCTTCTGTCTGATGTATTCTGTGCTGTGTGTACTGTACATAGGCTTTGTCTCCACTTCACACTCCCTATGACACAACTCTACCTTCTCTGATCTCCCTTCCACATACAGTTCTGCCCCACCTGGCTATTTACCTCCAAAGCCACCCACAACCATTCACCTATTGTGACAGCCAGCTAATGTGTCCTAATACATTGCCTGCAGTCACTGATCCAGCACTGCTTCCTCCTCACTATCAGACAAGGCGCCATAGGTGTGCACACAACGTGCGCCAGGGCACACCCTAATCACCCCGTTCGGTGCTGATTCCCCCTGGTTCCTGGTGCCCCGCGTCTCCCCCTGCAATGCTGCCAGCTTCCCTCCTGCCGGCTGCTGTGGGGGATGTTTTAGGAAGGAAAGTGACTGAAGGGGTCGGTAAATATTTAATTTATTGGCCCCTTCCTTTTCTGAGTAAATACAGCGAGTGATCTTTACTAATCACTCCTGGATTCATTGTTAGCTGAAGCATAGTAAACTATGTTTACTATGCTTCCATTTGTGAATGAACAGGAAGCCACTAAGCACAACGCTTCCCCTTTGGTTCAATGCCCAGCATAGCCGAGGCTCCACAGAAAGGGACTGGGGAATTTCTGTCCTCAGTCCCCTTCTTTGTCTCAAAAGTTAGATATCAGACTCTTGATTTTCCACCAAAGCCCCCAACAGGGCTGCAAAAAAAAAAAAAGTAAAAATAAATAAATAATAAAAATAAAAAATGACTGACACTGTCCACTGCCACCAAACTCTGCTCTACTGACACCGTCCACTGCTCTGCTCATATACATGCATGTGTGTGTTTGTGCTCGGTTGTGTACACCCTAATGCAATAGGCTTCACACACCTATGCAAGGCACACACTGTCACCTTGGATACAGATTACTGATTCAGCACTGCTTCCTCCTCCAATATAAGACAAGACACATTGGGGTAGGTTTACTCAAATCTGGTGCAGATCTGGTGCAAAATCTGGTGCAAAATCTGGTGCAGCTCTGCATAGAAACCAGCTTCCAGGTTTTATTGTCAAAGCATAATTGAACAAGCTGAAGTTTGAAGCTGATTGGCTACCATGCAGAGCTGGGCCAGATTTTGCACTCTTCAGTTTCAGTCGTAGTCTACCTAAAAATAACTCTTTGTTGAAAATTATGCAATCTACAAAGTAGTGTATGTAGTGCAGCAGTATGGAAGAGTTTTAGAAAATCAACCCCACTGTCACCCATTATACAGATTACTGATCCAGCACTGCTTCCTTCCACACTTTTAGACAGGGCACACAATGTAACCTTATACACAGATTACTGATCAAGCACTGCTTCCTCCTCCACTATCTGACAAGGCAGGCACTGTCACCTTATATACAGCTTACTGAGCCAGCACTGCTTTGTCCTCCAATATATGACAATACACACACGGGGAGATTTACTAAAACTGGAGAGTGCAAAATCTGGTGCAGCTCTGCAGAGAAACCAATCAGCTTCCAGGTATTATTGTCAAAGTTGAAGTCAGAAGCTGATTGGCTACCATGCACAGCTGCCCTAGATTCGGAGTGCTCCAGTTTTAGTGATTTGTGGAGTGTACGACTAATAGTTGTCCTGCGGACAGATTCTCCCACCTGAGCTGTGGATCTCTGCAGCTCCTCCAGAGTTACCATGGGCCTCTTGGCTGCTTCTCATGAATGCTCTCCTTGCCCAGCCTGTCAGTTTAGGTGGACTTGGTAGGTTTGCAGTTGTGCCATACTCTTTCCATTTTCAAATGATGGATTGAACAGTGAGCCCTTCCTTCTCTGAGCTGGCCACTCAGCTGTCGGATAATTGCCAGCTCCTATCTCTCCACAGTTACTCAGCTGTTGATGATATCCTGCTCGTCAGTCCTGCCTACTTAAGCCGTCCAGTCCAGAGGATCTCTGCCTTCGCCTTGGTCAACATCACAGAAACAATCTCCTGCGATCCTGTTCAAGACTTGCTTTGCTGAAATCCCATCTGGCTCCAGATCCTGCTTGCTGTTCCACTACATTGATACCTGACTTCTGGCTTGGCTGACTATCCTTTCCGGTTACTGAACTTTGGCTATGTTTTGACTACGTTTGTTCTTTTTACTTTTATTATTAAACAAGTGTGATTTAACTGTACTTCTGTCTCGGCCTGATTTCTTGGTTTCTGACACTCAGCCCCTGGCACATCTAGCTAGGCCATTCCAGTTAACCTCCCCTCCTATGCTAATTGGTGGAATGTTCCTCTGCCAGGGTTTTATGCAGATGTAAATTGTATGGTTTCCTGTGCACACTAACCTGTTTTTTTTTTTTCCGTGTGTATATCAAAAGCATGTAACAGGTCATAGACTCTTTACCTCTTTTGGCGAACCAAAGGTTCTTTGGTGGGGGGAGTGTGTAGCGGGGGCTACCCTATCACCCATGGTCCCGCACCTCCCGCCATTCCTGCCAGTGACCGCCGGACTGAATAGACACTGACACAGGCACTCACTGAGGGAGAGCATGCCTGTCAGTCCCTGTGGGGGATTTCTCCCCCTCCCTCTCCTCTTACTGTGTCCCTATTGGCAGGGAGAGGGAGCCAATCAAGCAGCAGCAGAGGACCACGGCTCACAATACAGCCCTATTGATTCTACAGGGGGTGGAACTACCAAACCCAGCCTGCTTTGCAAGAAGGGGGGGCTAGCTAAAGACTTAAGCTTGTTGGTCTGAGGAGAGCTCACCATGAGGCAGGGAGGTGAACGGAGGTGTGAGGAGAGACTACAGGCACCCGCTGAAGAACCATGCAAAGAAGGTTCCAGAGACCATCCAGAGACGGTTGAAGATGGATGTACCTTCTGTACCACCTAATATGTCTATTTTTTATGGAATATCTCTGAAATGATGTGAGATCTAACGTTAAAACCACTTGATCTAACGAATATCTATTAGCCTGAATGATTTTTGGCCAGAAAATTTGATAAGGCCCCCCCCCATTAATCACTTAATAAGTCTCTAATTATGTGAGATCTAATGTTACAACTGCATGATCTTACTGGATCTAACGAATATCTATTAGCCTGAATGATTTTTGACCAGAAAATTTGATAAGGGGGGGCCAGACCGTCCATATGTACCACCTAATATCTCTATTTTGACGTGGAATATCTTTGAAATGATGTGAGATCTAACGTTAAAAACACTTGATCTTACCGGATCTAAACGAATATCTATTAGCCTGAATGATTTTTTGGCCAGAAAATTTGATAAGGGGGGGCCAGCCCCCCCTCATTAATCACTTAATAAGTCTCTAATTATGTGAGATCTAACGTTAAAACCACTTGATCTTACCGGATCTAACAAATTGCTTCCAAAATAGCTTACTTTTTGGTCAATTTTTTGATAAGGGGGGGCTGATGACGGGTTAGCCCCCCCAGCAAATAACTGTTAATATTGCTTCTTCTGTGTGAGATCTAACGCAAACAACGGTTGATCTAACCTGATCTAACAAAGATCTAACAAACGGCATAAGATTTTTTCAAAAATTTTGATATGGGGGGGCTAACTCGGCAGAGGTGTTTACTCGGCTCGGCTCCGCTCGCAGTCCCGCCCAGTCCTGCCATTGGACGGAGTGTTACGTCCATCAAAGGAGCTGGGCGGGACTGCGAGCGGAGCCGAGCACTCAGCTCGGTCCTTTTTGGCAGCACTCGCTCCTCATCCTCTCAGACAGAAGGGAGGCGGGACGGCGTGACTGCGAGTGGAGCCGAGCACTAGGCTCGGTCTTTTTCGGTGGCGCTCTTTTTTTTCCGGCGGCGCTCTTTTTTTTCACGGCGCTCGCTCTTTTTCGGTGGCGATCGCTCTTTTTTGGCACACAGACAGTGGGGATCGGCGTATAACACGCACCCACGATTTTCCCCTGATTTTAAGGGGAAAAAAGTGCGTGTTATACGTCGATAAATACAGTATTTTTCAGAACAGCTAATGCTGGTGTAACAGCTTTGAGAATGGAGTCTACAAACAGGAATAAAATGATTTTATGATGCTCTGGAGGTATAAACCACTTCCGGACCGCCGCACACCGATGTACGTCCAAACTTTGAAGGGGGATATCGTTGTTATGGCAGCAGCTAGCTGCCATAACCCCGGTATCCCCGTTTTTGTGCGGCAGCCGGCTTTCTGATAAAAGTGGTCCCTGCGGCGGATTCGCCGCGAGATCACTTTTATCGGTGGTGGGAGAGGGCCCCCCCACTCCCGCCGTGATCCGGTGCCCTCCGCCGCTTACCGGAGCCGCCGGTAGCGGCGGAGGCGATCGCATCCGTCTCTGTCCTGTGCCTGGAGACGAGTGAGGCTAAGATGGCGTCCACTCGTCTCCATGACACTGCTGGGCGGAAGCGACGTCAAAACATCACTTCCGCCCACGCCTCTTAAAGGCATATTTTTTTAAATGTCATTTTATAAAATGACTTTTTTTTTTTTTTTTTTTATTGCATTTTAGTGTAAATAAAAAAACCCCCGATCTCATATTAAAGAGGTCCTGTCATGCTTTTTTCTATTACAAGGGATGTTTACATTCCTTGTAATAGGAATAACAGTGACACAATTTTTTTTTTAAACAGTGTAAAAAAAAAAAAAAATCCCCGTCCCGATGAGCTCGTGCGCAGAAGCGAACGCATACATGAGTAGCGCCCGCATATGAAAACGGTGGTCAAACCAAACATGTGAGGTATCGCCACGACCGGAAGAGCGAGAGCAATAGTTCTAGCCCTAGACCTCCTCTGTAACGCAAAACATGCAACCTGTAGAATTTTTTAAATGTCACCTATGGAGATTTTTGAGGGTAAAAGTTTGACGCCGATCCACGAGGGGGCGCAATTTTGAAGCGTGACATGTTGGGTATCAATTTACTTAGCGTAACATTATATTTCACAATATAAAAAAAAATTGGGCTAACTTTACTGTTGTCTTATTTTTTTATTCAAAAAAGTTAATTTTTTCCAAAAAAAGTGCGCTTATAAGACCGCTGCGCAAAAACGGTGCAAAAAAAAGTATTGCAACAACCGCCATTTTATTCTCTAGGTGTTAGAAAAAAACATATATAATGTTTGGAGGTTCTAAGTAATTTTCTAGCAAAAAAAAAACTGTTTTAAACATTTAAACACCTAAAATCCAAAACGAGGCTGGCCCTTAAAGAGGGAGTCCACCTAAAAAAAAATATTAAAAGCCAGCAGCTACAAATACTGCAGCTGCAGACTTTTAATAAATGGCCACTTACCTGTCCCAGGGTCCAGTGATGTCGGCAGCCGACACCGATCACTCGCTCGACTCTCGGCAGCTGCCGCCGCCATCCTAGGTGAGGGAATCAGGAAGTGAAGCGTTGCGGCTTCACTTCCCGGTTCCCTACTGCGCATGTCGCGCTGCGCGTCGTAACTGGTCCCCGCTATCTCCTGGGACCTGTGTGTTTCCCAGGAGACAGCGCAGAGGGACAGGAAGAGGCATAGACTCCTTTGGGAGTCTATGCCGGAAGTGGGTGCAAATACGTGTCTTAGACAGGTATCTGCACCCCCCTCCCCCCTGAAAGGTGCCAAATGTGACACCGGAGGGGGGGAGGGTTCCGAAAAGCGGAAGTTCCATTTTTGTGTGGAACTCCGCTTTAAGTGGTTAAACATGAAAGAAAGCAGATTTAAATACACCACAGATGTCCCAAATGTATTTTTAGGTCTCCTGCACACAGGCTTTTTTTTAAAATAACGTTATGAAAACGCCAGTATCTTTGCAGTGATTTTTTTTTACTTTTTTCAACGTTTTTGCAATAGTGTTTATTAGCGTTTTTCCGCGTTAGCGTTTTTTTAGCGGTTTTTTTTTTCAAATTTTTTTTTTTCAATGGATCAAAAACGTTAAAAAACATTGGTGAACGAAGTTTTTGAGCGTTTATCAGCGTTAGAGCGTTTTTACAGCTGAAAAACGTCTCTCAGAACCCACTGGTCCTGGGTTTTTTTTACAGCTTAAAAACGCCTATGCCATTTGCAGCTCAAAAACGCCTAGGTGGGCATGAAGCCATAGACTAACATAGACAGGCCTTTTTAAGCTGCAAAAAAAGCTCAAAAAAGCAGCTGTAAAAACGTCTGTGTGCATGAGGACTTATTAGAAAAAAAAAATTATGTTTACCAGTTGGGAGTGACCTCATTTACATATTGGCAGTTATTGTCATGGCAACACAGCAGTGGGCAGAGCCAAGTGACCTCATTTGCATATTGGCAGTTATTGTCATGGCAACACAGCAGAGCCTTAAGATAATCCCGCTCGCGGCAGTTGGAGCTCAGTCAGAGTCTAGTGTCTGAAGGAGAAGGAGGCGATTCTGAATTTCTCTGCGTTGTTGCTCATTATTTGAAAATGATGCGGCTTTTTGGGAGAAATAAAAAGTATCAGTTGCAGGATTCCCTGAAAACCATCACAGAGGAATCTGTTTTATTACTGAAAGTGGGACCTTTAACAGAGGATCACCCACCTACCACCCAGCCTATAATACCTACCCCCCAGAAGGGTGGGTGTTGGGCAATTAGACAGCTATTTAAAAAGAAGAAGGGAAGATACAATGTGACGACTCCTCTGATCACCACCAAAGAGGAAAACGTTGTACTTCTCAGTGTGAACCCCATAACAGAGGATCACCCACCTACCACCCAGCCTATAATACCTACCCCCCAGAAGGGTGGGTGTTGGGCAATTAGACAGCTATTGAAGAAGAAGAAGGGAAGACACAATGTGACGAATCCTCTGATCACCAACAAAGAGGAAAACGTACTTCTCAGTGTGAACCCCATAACAGAGGACCGCCCACCTGAGGATACCACCCCTCCAAGGGGTGAGGGGAGGGAAAATGGGCGGGGGGGCGAGGAAGCTGAAGACGGACTTCAGCCCATTCCTGAACCAAAATTCACAAAAGATGAGGTCATTGGTAAGTATTATAATAGACAAAATAATGCAAGCACTGTAGAGTAATATAATGTATGTCTCCTACATATATACTATATACACTGGGGGTCACTGCTATATACACCTAGAAGGGTCACTGCATAGAGTAGGGAAGTGTTAGAAGCCCTGTCAGGTCTCCATTAGGGAGATTCATGATCACCAATGACACCAGGAGGGAAAGTGATGGAAGATCCACCAGGACAGGAATAGAGGGGGAAATCTTCTGATGGGGACACGGCTTTCGGTGACAACGGTCTAGGAGGGGACTGA
Source organism: Aquarana catesbeiana (assembly GCF_042186555.1). Taxonomy (NCBI): domain Eukaryota; kingdom Metazoa; phylum Chordata; class Amphibia; order Anura; family Ranidae; genus Aquarana; species Aquarana catesbeiana. The sequence goes on along the minus strand of NC_133333.1, from coordinate 210,013,736 downwards.
GATATTTCTTCCCAAGTCTTGCTGTGTATACAGAACAGATAATGAAGGGAAATCTTTCCATCGGGACCCTTCCTGTAGCAGGAAATACTGAGACAATGCAATTAACAGCAGCATTTGTCAGTTGGCCGACTCTTCAGTTGACCGTTGGGTAGCCAATCAGATTTGAAGGTGACAGGTGTGAGCTGACTGGTATCGGATGTGAAGGAGATGCACAGACCTGACAGACAGCCCAACTGTAAACTAAATGATTGCACATGGCAGGCTGACAGAGCGGCTGCCCCCATCACTGCCATTCCCATCATGGTCACTGGTAGTCATGTGGACAGTCGTGTTCTGGGCTCTGTATGGGGGGCTGCAGGAGCAAAAAAAAAAAAAAAGGTTTCCTTCTATTATAGTGTCCATAACAGGACTCGCCCCCCTGCTCCTGCAGACACACCACTCTCTATTGTTTAACCGGTTCAATACCGGGCATTTTCACCCCCTTCCTTCCCAGACCAATTTTTAGTTTTCAGCGCTGTCGCACTTTAAACGACAATTGCGCGGTCATGCGACGTTGTACCCAAACAAAATAGACGTCCTCTTTTCCCCACACATAGAGCTTTCTTTTGGTGGTATTTGATCACCTCTGCGGTTTTTATTTTTTGCGCTATAAACAAAAGAAGAGCGACAATTTTGAAAAAAAACACAATATTTTTTACATTTTGCTATAATAAATATCCCAATTTTTTTTTAAATAAACAAATTTTTTCCTCAGTTTCGGCCGATACGTATTCTTCTACATATTTTTGGTAAAAAAAAAAAAAAAATCGCAATAAGCGTATATTGATTGGTTAGCGCAAAAGTTATAGCGTCTACAAAATACGGGATAGATTTATGGCATTTTTTAAAAAAAAAAATATTTATTTATTTTTTTTACTAGTAATAGCGGCGATCATGATTTTTTTTTCGTGACTGCGACATTATGGCGGACACATCGGACACTTTTGACACATTTTTGGGACCATTCACATTTATACAGCGATCAATGCTATAAAATTGCATTGATTACTGTATAAATGTGACAGGCAGGGAAGGGGTTAACCACTAGGGGGAGACGAGGGGTTAAATGTTTCCTAGGGGAGTGATTATAACTGTAGGGGGAGGGGACTCACAAGGGGAGGAGACCGATCAGTGTTCCTCTGTACTGGGAACACAGATCGGTCTCCTCTCAACTGACAGGACGTGGATCTGTGTGTTTACACACACAGATCCACGGTCCGGCCCGGTTAACGGCAATCGCGGGTGCCCGGCGGACATCATGGCCGCCGGGCACACGCACCGGGTCCCGAGCAACGCGGCGCGCGCGCGCCCCCTAGACGGCCGGCAAGCCCGGGCCGTCATATGACTCCACCCAGGATGGGAGATCCCATCTGTGGATGTCATTTTACTATGGCCGGGTAGTGAAGTGGTTAATTATACCATTTTAATAAGTGCAGTATATATATATATATATATATATATATATATATATATTTCTGTCTATAGATCACTAGAGTTCAGGTAGCCCCCCTTGTTGTACAACGGCTGAGATAAAACCAATATAGAATATTGGAATGATTAATAATTAGGATAAGCAGAATGATGGGATTGCAATGAGAGGGAGGAAGAGAAAATCACAGGCATACTAAGCAGGAAGCACAGCCTGTGTATGGAATGTAGCAGATCGGTGGTCTTTATCACCAAGATCTCAGCGCAGTCAGAGGTCACATTAGGATTTCCATCTCTTGGTGACCACAAAGTAGAAATCTGGTTATTCGGGGTGAATTAGAAGCACTTACACTAGTCCTGGTACAGAAAGCTGAGCACTGAGAATGGACTCGGGGGGGGGGGGGGGGCAGAACCCCCACATTGTCCATGTATAGAATTCCCATAAAGAGAGACGAGTGACACCAGATCATTTCCAACAACACCAATCACATTCACTTACGTAAAAGGAAACGCATTTAAAGTGATTGGACACCCTCCATATACCCAGTGAAGTGACTGGCCTCAGGTGATACACAGAGATTAAACAAATCCTCCTACATAAATTGTACCCGTTTATCTGCAGCCATCTGTCCCCTATAGACTTGTAAACCTCAAATAGCAGGAAAAGAAATAATATATATATTTTTTTTACTCTCCCCAGAAGCAAACAATGACCCAACCACCAATGACACCGAGGATGAGGAAAGCGTGAAGAAGAGGACATGGAAAGATTTTACCATCCATAAAAAACTTGGAGAAGGGGGCTTTGGGAAGGTGATGTTGGCCTCCTATCCCTCCATTCGACTGAAGGTGGCAATAAAGATGATTAAACTGGAAGGATGTGAATCCGCCGATGACAATGAAGAGTGTAACATACTGGAACAGTGCAGGAACCAGCCATATATCACTCGTCTATTTACAACATTCCAAACAGAGGTAAGTCTTTTTATCTCCCAGGCTTTTTTTATCCTATTGCTGTACTTTACCCCCTGCCTTCCTATATTCCTCCACAAAGTGAAATCTTACTTGTCTCTAATGTAACCTTTATCTCTTCTTTTCACACAGGATTATCTGTTCTTTGTCATGGAATACCTGAGTGGCGGGTCTTTATTTGAACTGATATTAACTTTAGCTCCATTTGAGGACAACATCATAAGGTAAGTCCAATGACGGCGTTGTGATGGAGTCGGGGGGGGGGGTGGCTGACCACTGAGAACAGGCAGTGACACAACCAGGCCACTCCCACTGAGCCCCGTCCATCCACACCCCTATGTACTATAGGGGGAAGTCTCTTCATCTTTACCTTTTATTGCTCTGTGATATTTTTGAATACTAATTCACATTTTTCCTTCTCCTTCAGATGTCTCACTGCCGAGATTATTTGTGGCCTGCAATTCCTCCATGCTCGTGGGATCGTCCATAGGTAAGTATTAAATTAGCTGACTAACAATCACCCCTTAAAATAGAAAGATGAAATGTTGGGACTTTATATGAGACCATGACTATCCAGTACACAGGTCTCCATCCCTATTGGTTAGTACAGGAGGGGGGAGGGGGGAATATGGGAAAATGGGACTTTATATGAAACACAACACTTGGGGAGATCGAATTATTTTTATCCTTATTTTGTATCATCTATTTTTCTACCAATCATGTTATCTATTGCACTCGATTGTGTCATTAATAAATATTTTATTTACTATCATTGAGTGATTCGATCTCCCCAAGTGTTGTGTTTCATATAAAGTCCCATTTTCCCATATTCCCCCCTCCCCCCTCCTTTACTAACAATCACCCCTTGGCTTCTGGTATGTTTTATTAAATCAGGAAGACTTCCCAGCTGTGCTGTCTCCTTCCATCTGCTGTACAATTCTCCCTGCTCATGCCATATTCTGCTTAATGGAGGATTTATATCAAATCCAGCAAGAGGAGTGAGACCTCCTCATGATGAATATAGCAGGTGGGCGGAGCTGGGAACTCCGGGACAGAGATATTCCTTGTAGGCGGATATAAGAGAAGCCAATGTCCACCCATCAATCTTCATTCTTCTTTGTATACATGTATATTTGTATCTTTTCTTTCTTTATTACAATGTGGGATATGCAGAGCTAACGGTTCACTTCTTTTCTTCACAGAGATATCAAACCCATGAACATTCTACTGCACCGCAACGGTCACATCAGGATCAGTGATTTTGGTCTCTCAGTGGCCGGAGTCACTAAGAACGTTAAGATCGAAGGATGTGTGGGGACACACGGTTACATGGCCCCAGAGGTAAGATTCCGGATATTAGACTGAATTGTAATATTTACTACGGAATATAGAGAAGAGATAAAGGGGCTCCCCTTTCATTAAGGCCACATTCACACATGGACATTTTGAATCTTGACTTCCAAATACCCAGGTGTGAATGACAAATCGCACAATGTACATTTAGGATGCCATTTATTTGAATCCCACCTAAAAACGCGGTGCGGTTCTTCCGCGATTGTCACGTGATCAACTGCGCTGCAATTGTGGTAAACCGCGTTGCTTGAAGCATGCTGCCTAAAAGAAGCTCCTGAACTTTTTTTGGGAGGCGACAACCATCACACGATGTGCAGCAAAAAAAGGCCAATGTATGAATGCAGACTAAAAGGCTAGGGTTAGACCCTCTCGCAGGTTTTTATTGGTGTCCTCATAAGGGAAGTCACACTTTATGTGTACTGGTGACCATTGTTAGCGAGAAAGAAAATACAGCAGGATGCAAAATGTTTACAGCTGTCCCCAGAACAGGAATAGAGGAAAGTCTTCCAGTGGTGACACCTGTTTGAGGACAAGATCCTAATGCTGCGTACACACAATGAAACTTTCCGCCAACAAAACCGTGGATTTTTGTTCGAAGCTTGTTGGCTCAAACTTGTCTTGCATACACACGGTCACACAATTGTTGGCCAACAATTACAAATGTGGGAACGCGGTGACGTACAAGACGTATGACGAGCCGAGAAAAAGGAAGTTCAATAGCCAGTGCGGCTCCTTCTGCTTGATTCCGAGCATGTGTGAATTTTTGTGCGACGGACTTGTGTACACACGATCTGACTTTCCGACAACAACGTTTTGTTGGCGGAAAATTTGAGAACCTGCTATCAAACATTTGTTGTCGGAAAGTCCGTCAGCAAATGTCCGATGGAGCATACACACAGTCGGATGTTCCGACAACAAGCTCACATCCAACATTTCCCATCAGAAAATCCGACCGTGTGTACGCGGCACTAGAGTAGAGTTTCTCTCACTTTGGGAGAATTCCTTTGACTTCCTCTTGAATCCCGGGGACAGGAAGTGAAGGGAAATTCTCCCAATGGCACACAGACAGCAAAAATAAACTGGCAGGGGTCTCAGCCCTTCCGTACTCTATCCATAACATATAAAACAAAAGTTTTGACTATATATAATTGGTAGGCCCCACCGCCAACATTCACAAGCTCCGCCTTAGTTTGATGTATTTTGAGCAAAATTTTAGGACTCCTGGGAGGCTTCATACATCATATATGTTAGCATGGAGTCCCGTCTATCCTTTGCCTGGAATAGGAATGTTCTCATCCTTTTTTCTCTCCTTATGTTTCTATAGATCCTAAAAGGGCACCCATACAACACCACAGTGGACTATTACTCCTTGGGAGTGATAGTGAATCAGATGTCCGTTAGCGTGCATGAGCTCAGAGAGATGAAGAAAACCCAGGGGACCACGCCAGGCCTTCCTTTGCACCGGATTCGTCCAAAGGACAAGGATGTTCACCTCAAGGATCTCATAGATATGGTGAGTATACACAGCTTTACCTTCTCTTTACAGACAAAACTCTTTCCAGGTTATACAGACATTGTTAGGAGTTCAGAACACACAACTCTACATTCTTTCCACCACACATTCATGTGGGTCATAGCAATACTTTTATCACACTGACTGCTTAGTGGAAGGATCTGCCTTCACTTATAGTCCTCCTGAGCATGTACTATACCAGGTACCATGCTACAACCCGATCCAATCATAACATAGTGGCAGGTTTATAAGCAAAATCAAGAAAGCTGAAATATGTCACTGTCAGAATCAAAGATTACGATGGGGAGTTCTATTGGTCACATATTGTTATTGTTCTCCATGTTTCTTATCATATTTCTTTCTTATTTTACAGCTCTTATGCGAAGACCAGGATGAACGGGCACGCCTGGTACGTGACATCAGAAGGCACCCATTTTTCGAAACGACTGACTGGGCCGAGGTGGAGAAAGGAAAGTCACCTGCAGCATTTACACCACAGCCGGTAAGTATATGAATAATGGAGGGGTCCGTGTATATTGGGGGAGGGGAGATTATTCAGCAGCATCCAAGACGTGTTTTTTGTACAGAACTCTCACATTTGTGATTTTGTGATCACCGCATAATCACATGGTCTGGGGGCTTGTCTGAAGGAATTCTGTTTATTATTGGTGAGAATTATTGTGTCAGGCACACAGCTTAATCCCACCAGAAACACACTTCCTGTCCTGGGGCGACAGTAGAGTCACTGTATCTATATATACGTCAAGGATGTGTTAATGCAGTGCTTCTTCTGATCACTAGAGGGAGCTACGATTGAAGGATCCCTCTTGGGGTATTTGCTGCACCTCGGGGGTTGGGCTTACCAAGCTTTGTCACCATTTACTGTATAAATCTGGAACACTGACGAATGTCATTTTCTCCTTCCAGATTTTTAAACCAAGGAAAGACTTAAACATGAAGATAGAGGAATTTATTGCAGAAGAAGAAGAAGAAGAAGAAGAAGAAGAAGAAGAAGAAGAAGAAGAAGACTCGGAAAGCTCCACCGGAGACTCGGAAAGCTCCACCGGAGACTCGGAAAGCTCCACCGAAGACTCGGAAAGCTCCACCGAAGACACCGAAAATTGAAGAAGTCAGAATTGAAGAGGTCCACACAATATAGGGAGGAGTCTATACTCCCCTCACACCCCCGCCGCCCTCAAAATCTAAAACCATGAGGTCAGACTGAGTGCACCCTCTACACCTGCAGCCGTCCGACAACATAGCTAGACAGGTACTCTCCTGAGACAAGCAGTGGCAAGAGGAATGCAGAAGGAATGGGGGGGCATTCCCTCTGCATTCCTCTTGTCACCATTTATCTCTGGAAAGTGCCTAGAGCTGAGAAAAGTGGACATCTCCTTCCTAGGCATGTTGTTTGGGGGAAGTGTGGGGGCACCAAGCCTGACTACATAGCTAGGAAGGAGACAGGAACTCTCCGGAGACAAGTCGCGGCAAGATTAATGTCTCAAGAAAGTTTTGAGGCTGCGCTCAGTCTGACCTCATAACTAGTCAATCAAGATGGCTGAAGATCTGGAACCTAGAAGACAGTGAAGTAAAGATTTCGAGGGTGGCATGGGTGTGAGGGGAGGCGAGTATAGTTCCACTTCAAGTGGTTCAAGGCATGCCATTTAGACTCCTCCCCCATAGCCCGCCTCTACTCCACATTTCCTGCCCATTGTATGTGCAGCAGTGACTTTGGGAGTGATTGGGATAGGTTGCTCCCTGGAGGGGTGGAGTTTGAGAGTTTCTAAATGGCCTTCTGGATTGTGGGCCCTTGATGTTGGGGTCCCGTCTCTACATTCTGAGCAATGTAAAGGGAGAAGAACTGGACACTCTAGACTGATGATTCAGGGATTATCCGATCGCCTTATGGGGTCAGGAAGGAATTTTTACCCCTCTGGAGATAATATGACCAAGGGGGGTTTTTGCCTTCCTCTGAATCATCATAAGGTTTAGGGTTCTGAAGATGGCTCATCTCTGAGGAGTCAGAGATGAATAGATAGATAGATAGAGATATGGGGGGGGGGGGGGATGAGTGATAGATGGAAAAATATGACATAGATAAAAATTTAAATATAGATAGATGTTAGATGGATAGATATGGGGGGGGGGGGGGTGATAGATAGATGGATATAGCTAGATATCAAAGCTGCGGTGGCCTAATGGTTAAGGCACTGGCCTCCTCGGTCAGGGATTGTGGGTTCGAGTCCCACCTGGGGCGATATCTTGCTTATCTCTTATACCAGGATGTAGGGAGTGATCAATTGAAGGAATAATAACCCCAAACATTGGTATTAGTGGGGACAGTAATTGCCCCAGCATGAGTAATCAATTGCAGTAATAATAACCCCCAACATTGGTATTAGTGGGGACAGTAATTGCCCCAGCATGAGTGATCAATTTCAGCAATAATAACCCCAACATTGGTGTCAGTGGTTGCAATCAGAGGAAGTTTGACTTACCTGTAATTTCCATATCTTAGAGCATTGTTTCTCAACCTTTTGCATGTCCTCTGCATTACTCTTGTCACTATTTGTCTCAGGAAAGTGCCTAGAGCTGAGAAAAGTGGACATCCCCTTCCTAGGTATGTTGTTGGGGAAAGTGTGAGGACACCAAGCCTGACTACATAGCTAGGAAGGAGACAGGAAATCTCTGTAGACAAGCGGCGGCAAGAGGAATGCAGAAGGAGAGGGGGCATGTCTCCTGCATTCCTCTTATCACCGTTTGTCTCAGGAAAGTTCTGAGGCTGTGCTCAGTCTGGCCTCATGGCTAGTCAATCAAGATGGCTGAAGAGCTGGAACCTAGAAGACGGTGAAGTGAAGATTTCGAGGGTGGTGGGGGGTGTGAGGGGAGGCGAGTATAGTTCCACTGTAAGTGGTTTAAGGCATGCCATTTAGACTCCTCCCCCATAGCCTGCTCCTCCTCCAAATTTTTTGCCAATTATATATGCAGCAGTGACTCTGGCAGTAATTGGGATAGGTTTCTCCCTGCAGGGGTGGAGTTTGAGATCAGACCTCTTTCTAAATGGCCTTCTGGATTGTGGGCCCTTGATGTTGGGGTCCCGTCTCTACATTCTGAACAATGTACAGGGAGATGAACTGGACACCCTAGACTGATGATTCAGGGATTATCCGATTGCCTTATGGGGTCAGGAAGGAATTTTTCCTCCTTTGGAGATAATATGTCCATCAAAGCCCTAAAATAATTTCATTCTATGGATTTATCTCCAATAAAAATTGATTGTACACTAATTGTACATTTCACAAAATAATAACCCCTCCCCCAAAACAAACAAAAAACACGAGCAAAGCCCCGTGGCCTAACGGGTAAGGTAATGGCATCCTTAGTCAGGGATGTGGGTTTGAATCCCATCTGGGGTGCTTAATTCTTTTCTGAACATAAAATACAGACAGAGAACTGACACACCGCCTGAGAGCTTCATTAAATAATTAGAAACCATAAAGACAATTAACACCTTGGTCAGGAGTCTACAGTATAATGCTCTGTGAGATGTTAAAAGCTTGGGATCATTTTTTATAACCTAACCCTGCTTTAAACTTCTCCACAACTTTATCCCTGACCTGTCTGGTGTGTTCCCTGCCTTCATTATGCTGTTTGTTCATTAAGGTTCTCTAACAAACCTTTGAGGGCTTCGCAGAACAGCTGTATTTATACTGAGATTAAATCACACACAGGTGGACTCCATTTACTAATTAGGTGACTTCTGAAGGCAATTGGTTCCACTAGATTTAGTTAGGGGTATCAGAGTAAAGGGGGCCGAATACAAATGTACGACACACTTTTCACATATTTATTTCCAAAACCATTTATCATTTTTCCGTCCACTTCACAATTATGTGCCACTTTGTAAAAAATACTTTAAAGGAGCAGGATCCCATTTTTTTTTTTTTTTTGGGGGGGGTTAACAAACGCTTTAAGCCTCATTCACATAGGCACTGAGACCTGTAGATAGTGAATGGGCTGTGTTTTTACAGCTTGAGCTGCTAGGTTCTGCATGCAGGCACTCCATGTAAGTGTATAGGTAGGCAGTGACTACACAGACACAGTACTTTGTCTCAATTTGACAGATGTTAGGCTTTGAGTGAGCGGCCCAGAACACAGACAGGGTACATTCGGGGCCACTCACCAGCACCCGTCAAATTACGATGAGTGGCTGTGTCCGTGCAAACTCTGTTCCCCCATACACTTACATGGGCTACCTGCACACAGTACAGAGCGGATCCAGCAGCATAAAACACACAAAATATTAAATGGCCTACTAGTCTCAGTCCCTGTGAATGAGGCCTTAAAGTTTTATTAGCAAACATTGGTTCGATTGTTCATACCGAACAGATCACAATTACAAATATTTATAAACAATTTGAAAATATGTCTAGGCATTATTTAAACGTGAGGAATTTGTATTTTTCCCATATCTCTATTCTGCACAAACAGCCTGTTTTTCTTTGCTTATCCCCAGTGTGATGTTCTCTGCTGCATATGGAAATTGGCTTCTTCTAATGTCATTATTTACAGGATTCATTACACGGCAAAATCAAAACATTTTGAAGTTAATTAATATAGCCACAAAGACTGCATTGCAAGCGGATGGGCTTTGATTTCCCAGTTGACTGCGCAATTCATATTAATGAAGGACTGGGGCCGAAGTGATCTGAGCGGGCGAAGAGACTGCCACCCTGCATGCTGATGTCCTGTTCAACAATGTGCTCCTCAATGTTCCCTCGCTAGTGCCACCTGATGGACAAAAGGGAGAAGTGCATGGAAACTTTTTGCTACTCAGTTTTAAAGGAGTTGTAAAGGCAGAAGGTTTTTTATCTTAATGCATTCTATGCATTAAAATAGAAAACCTTTTTTGTGTAGCAGCCCCCCTAATACTTACCTGAGCCCCATCTCTGTCCAAGAATGTCTAAGCCAGGGAAATGCAATTAGCGAACCTCCAGCTGTTGCAAGACTACAAGTCCCATCATGCCTCTGCCTCTGGGTGTCATGCTTGTGACTGTCAGAGTTAGAGTGGAACTTGCAGTTCTGCAACAGCTGGAGGTCCGCTAACTGAATATCCCTGGTCTAAGCTGTCTGGGACACTCCTCCTGATTGGCTCCCGCGGCTGTCAAAGTCAGTCAGTCAATCAGGGGAGAGAGGGGTCAGGGCTCTGTGTCTGAATGGACACACAGAGCTGTGACTTGGTTTGGGTGCCCCCATAGGAAGCTGCAAGATTTGGCAACCCATGTAACATTTCGTGGGCCTTGACATGGTCTTTTGCAACTGTGGCTTGTCCACTTCAATGCTTAATGTATACAGTATGTAACACTGGGTTTTTTGCCATCTAATTATAGGCAGTATGTAATGCTATTAGATTAGTGGCTGGCTCCCTCTAGTGGTCAGCTCATCTCTGCGAATAAGACTGTTGTTCCTCACATAAGAGCATGGACAAAACATAAACAGGAAGTGACTTCAAAGCTTTGTTTTACAAAGAACTTGCTTACCCACAATGCCCACTTACCTACCCAGAAGGCCAAGTTACAGAATTGCCCGGTGGGTAGGGCTTTATAAAGGACATGCGTGGCTTTATAAAGGACATTCGTGAGGGTCTCTTCCCGGGACAAGAGACTTGCCTGCAGGGACCTGTGTGGGAGTGTTCAGAAGAGTGCGGCCTGCTCAAACACGAAACGGAGATGATGCCACCGGAGAGGTTTTGGACACAGTGTGCTGGAGCCGCGTGTGATCGGGTCCAGGAAGCCTGAAGGAGCCAAACGGCGGCCATCGTTCATCTGACGGACCGGTGCGGTGTGCCGGAGCCCACCTGGAAGCGGGACTGAGATCACAGAAACATAGCAGTACAACTGTTTGGGCCTGGTGTGGTGAGAGGGCTGTTGCCCAAGATTTATATAAAGCACTTAACAAGTTATAGACTAGTGCAGAGTATTGCTGAGATCTGCAGTTCTACGGAACGGTCTCACTTAAATAGACTGTGTTTAACCAGGCCTCAAAGCCACCAGACATTGACTGAAGGTCCGGTCGCATTCTCCCAAGAGGAAGGTTACAAGTGTGTTGCATATTTGAGTTTGCCGTTACCTACTACTTTATATTACTTTCATCTGCTCACTCACTGGAATACAAATACTGCAGTATAATATGGCTAGCTGAAGAAAGAAGATAAGACACTATACCATTTATTATAAGGCCCTCTAATCCTGTTACATACTCTAAGAACTGCATTGCAAAGCAGGGGGAGCTCTTGGGCATCTGTACTGTATTGTATTGTTCCTTAGTGCTAGATAGCGTGTTTGTGTGGTTGCGCTGGAAGTGGGAAAGTGCCCAGTGTCAAGGTCTTACCACCCTGAGCATCAGTCCCGCTTGGAGACGCGCCTACCTACATCATTCTGGTAATGTCTGAGTGATATTCTTTTATATGCATTTGGTTTATTATTGTTCTGAATCTGTGCACCAGGATTGTTATTAAAATCACTGTCTTAAACCTACCTTCAGTAAACTCACAGTCTGGTTAAAGTATAAATTGGCGTGAAGTTGGTTCATTCTCTAAGCAGGTGTAACAACAGATACCCAGGTAATAATAGAGGTATAATATATGGTTATTCCTTGTTATTGGGTTTCACACCAGCCCTGTTACACAGCTGTGTCAAGTGGGTTGAGCCAATTCATTGGGGTGGAAAAGCAGAGTACAGGCCCGATTATAGCACTAGTGTAAAGGAGGAGTTTTTGGAGTACGTTTGGATTTCCTATCAGCATGAATAAGTTCAATCATTCTGCTCTGACCTATTTCATTTACATAGCACCCTTTTCCATTGAAGTGCCATCAATGGATCTTTTCTTGTGTTTTGCACTTTTCTCTGTAAAATCTAGAACTGTAATGTGTGAAGTCCCAGAAGGTCCCTGAGATGCTTCAAATGCTGCATCTTAAATCAGCAACCATACAATGTATCCTAGAAGACACATCTTCCCCACCCTACTGTTTGGTGGGACAACATTGGAACCTCCTTTCCATGTCTGTGGTAAGCCACTTGCTTTCCTGTTTGGCCGTTACCATTCAGGAACAACTCTGGGCAAAAAATAAAGCTGGTTCCCCTCCAGAAGAACTTACCTGAATCCACTTTCTGTAATCATCCACAGCACCTCTTTCAGTAGTGGCGACTGGTGATTGGAAGCTGCTCCCATTCTCCGTTCATCCGACAGGTCTTGTGTCCGCCCCTCACATTGTGACTTCATGACTAAAGACTTCAGAACCTTGTGTCCATGTCACCAGGAAGCAACGCAGGCACTGCAGACTGAATCCTCTCATATTATAGACCAGAAAATGACCTGGGACCCAACCTGTCACCATGACCAGAAGTAACTGAGGTTTTTAAGCTTATTCTTAAGAATAAACAAATAAAGATTAGGGTGCAGAGGGTGGTGTGTGAAAGGGTAGGGTTTTTTTATTCTCTGGAGATCCATAGAGAAGGTGTTTGTGAAGGATCAAAGCGAAGAAATGTCATCAGCACACCGAGAATTCCTCGAAAGGGTCCAAAGCTACGTTTGGGAGCCCGACAGGGCCCCTTCATCAGGCAAGTGACATGGTGTTTGTGAAGGTTCTAATTTTTCCAGCTTATGGTATAGCTATTGGTAGTGTGACAAAGTGTGAAGCCCTGCCACTGTGGAAATGTAAGAGAAAATGACTCAGAATTCACATTAGAGTTAATGCAAAGTTCCAGACTATCGTTTCCAGATTATATCGTCTCAGATTGGGGCCTAGAGCTTGAAGGTTCCAAAGTATCTTGTGTGGGACGGAACCTTTAATCCTGTGTCTGGATTTTACTGGAGGCCTGCCTCCTGTGTGAGCACACAGGTGTGCAAGGTCATTTTAAACCAAGCCTGAGGATAACTCAGGGCACCTAGTGTGGAGACAGGGGGTCTCACCCGGGGGTAGAAGTGCCCCAGGCAGAAACCAAGAGACGAGAGGCCTCCCCCAGTGGTCAGAGGAGCGCCAGCCAGGAGTCAAGAGACAGGAGGTCTCACCCAGGGGTCAGAGGAACCCCAGCCAGGAGTTAAGAGACAGGACAATCAGGGGTCCAAGGTGCCTCACTCAGGAGCCAGGAGGTCTCGTCCCAGAAATTAGGTTGGCTCCTACTGGGGTGTCAGGAGAACCCCTTTTTAGAGGCCAGGAGTGGACTGTGCAGCAGGGCACTGCGACTAAAGGCTGAATGAGCCAAGAGAACCAGGAGAGCTGGACAATACAAACAGAAGGATTGGTAAGAAGAGCAGCAGTGCTGCTGACAAGGGAGCCAGGTGGCTCAGCATTTTCAGTTGACTATTCTTGTTGATGGTGGAAAACCTCCTGTTTTGTTCAATAAAAGTGGGCTGCCAAGCCCTAAAACAATGTTTGGACTGGTGCAACTCCTTAGAAAAAAAGCATCTGTCACATGAGTGTAATCTCCCCAATACCACAGTGGTTAGTCACATTGAACTGGACTTGTTCTGTAATGTTTAACCACTTAAAGCCCGGCTCTCGCCGATACACGTCAGCAGAATGGCACGGCTGGGCAAAGTAACGTACCTGTACATGACTTTGAATTTCCCGCCGTGCACCTGCCTGCCGCGAGCTCCGTGACTGTGACCGCGGGACCCGTGGACTCGATGTCCGCGATCGTGTCACGGAGCTGAAGAACATAGCGATGTCAGTGTAAACACAGCATCTCCCCATTCTGCCTAGTGACAGGACACTGATCATCTGCTCCCTCTCATCGAGAGCAGCGATCGGTGTCGTGTCACTGCTAGCCCATCCCCCAGACAGTTATAATCACTCCCTAGGACACACTTTCCTGCCCCCTAGTGGTTTAACCCCTTCACTGCCAGTGACATTTTTACAGTAATCAATGCGATTTTATAGCATTGATCGCTGTATTAATGCCAATGGTCCCAAAAATGTGTCAAAATTGTCTGATGTGCCCGCCCTAATGTCACAGTCACAATAAAAATTGCTGATCGCCATTACTAGTAGAAAAAAAAAATTATTAATAAAAATGCCATAAAACTACCCCCTATTTTGTAGACGCTATAACTTTTGCGCAAACCAATCAATAAACACTTATTATGATTTTTTTTACCAAAAATATGTAGAAGAATATGTATCGGCCTAAACTGAGGAACAAAATTGTTTTTTTATATATATTTTGGGGATATTTATTATAGCAAAAAGTAAAAAATAATGCGTTTTTTTTCAAAACTGTCAGTTTTGAAAAAAAAATATTTTTGTTTATAGCGGCAAAAATAAAAACCGCAGAGGTGATCAAATACCACCAAAAGCAAGCTCTATTTGTGGGAAAAAAAGGACGTCAATTTTGTTTGGGAGCAACCTCGCAAGACCACGCAATTGTCAGTTAAAGCGACGCAGTGCCGAATCGCAAAAAGTGGCCTGGTCATTTGGCAGCCAAATGGTCTGGGGCTGAAGTGGTTAATATGTTTTGTAGCTTCTCCAATCCACTTCTTCAGTTCTAATGAGTGTCAGGAAGACAACTCAGAAATATATCCACACAGGTAGTACAGACACCTTCATCCAATCACCATGGAATACGTTGCTGCAGAATTTTCCAAGATCAAGATGGGAGTTGTGAATTAAATGATTACCAAATATGCAGACTTCATGACACCAAGGATGGGATAAGTTAACTTTGTTCCACAAATTTCACACCTCCAAATCTGTTCTTGAAAAATCAGCATCTGCCTTGACACACATACCATGGTGACTGGATTTAGGAGTCTGTGCTCCCTGTGTAGATATAAATGATAAGGTATGTTCCTGACACTCACTAGAGCTAAAGAAGTAGCTTGGAGAAGCTATGAAATGTCTTACAACAATACTACAACAGCAATCACATCTAAGGACCGGTAAGCTGCAATATATGACATTTGTGTTCTAGAGGGTTCGTTTGTTTAGGGCTTGTTCACACCAACGCTCCTGCCAACATCTGCCTTGACAAATTCCATGTGAATATAAAACATCTACAGCACTACAGACCAAATCCAGTTGAATGTGACCATCTACTACTAGTCAAACTACTTGCGACACACACAAACGACTTTATATTTCTTATATAAGAAGTGATTGTGGAATAATCAAACTAAATCACGCGTGGGCACTGTAACTCTTGACCGCACTTCACACAACCTACCACAAGATGTCACCAATGATCTAGGGGACAGGGATAGTTTTGTGGGTGTTTTTTTATATACAAGCTGTATTTACAAATAATGTTATTTCTTTATTAAACACTTGATTGTTTATTAATGATCTACAATAATTTATTTAAAAAAATAAACTATAATTAATATTTCCACAGTTGCCTTATAATAAAAAAAAAAAAAAATCTAGTTTTATTCAGGGCTATAGTTCTGAAAAAAGTAATCATCAGTTTAGATTTGTACAGCTAAAGTCAAGATCTGCCACTGAATTTGCTGAGATCTTTCAAAATTAGCATTAGGTGGGAGATTCTGCCCTTATTCTCATTACTACACAGGTCTCACGCTTGTAATAAGAAACAGTGTATCCCTCAGACATCCCTACATGTCCAACTACATAGATAAATCTCCCAGTGCACTAAACCTAAGCACATTATTGGGGGTGCCATATAGCCTATGGGTGGTCTACATGTAATCTGATGCTTTGCATGGAATCATTTGTATGGCACTTACAAAAGTTAAACAGAATATTTCCTTTTAACTGATTGTAAAGTATTTCTTTCTCTCCTCTGTGTAGCGTAACCTGAACCTTGTACCTATATACACGAGATTACCTATCAAGGTACACTGCAATTAGGGTTGCCAAACCCGAACACGTTAGCGGCGCACAGCAATCTTTTTTTGGTATAAACTATACATACATTTTGCAATTAAATAACTTTTCTAATCATATGAAGTTAATCACAAGAGTCCCCTTTACATCAGAGTCCACAGAGTTCCCCTTTTACATCTGAATCCGCAGAGTTATTTTACACTGTAAGGGGGGATTCTGCAGACTCTGATGTAAGGGAGAACTCTGGGGACTCTGACATAAGGGATGTTCTGGGAACCCTGATTTAAAGGGAGAACACTGAGAACTCTGATGCACGGAGAGGACTCTGATGTAAGGGGGAACACTGTGGCTTCTGGTGTAAAGGGGAACTCTGAGAACCCTGCTTTGCCTTAGTGTACTCACTCAGAGGCAGGGGAGAGAAGGGGGGAGACTTCAATCACAGACAGGGATGGATGGTGAGCTCACTCACCCCTTGGCAGTCAGCACCTCTCATCCAGATGTATCTGAGGCTGCTGGACTTCAAATTTCCAGCCCCAACTTTGCTTTTCTGAGGTACAGTACAGTGCTGGGGATTGGAGTGTCGGCAGACACAGAGGGGTAGGGGCTGGAGGAATAGGAGCAAATTGAGTCCTCTCCCCTCTGTGTGTGTATGGGCGGGGGATTGCTAGTACTGTCTTTGGACAGTGTGAAATTGAGTGTAACACACACTCTTGGCTTAGACAACTGCAGCCAGCAACCCTGCTGGGAAGCCCTAGTCCAGTCTGAATAATGTGTCCGGGATACAGTTTGAAACCCGGACGCATGATTCCAAACCCGAACTGTATGGTTGCATCCCGGACAGGTGGGAACCCTAACTGCAAATGTGCAGTTATGGAAGGCTTCCCATCCTTCATTTAGATGTGATTGCTATGGGCTACTGCAATGTTCACATAACTTCTCCCATAGCAAATAAACCAAATAGCTCAGGGGACAGCCAATCCATCCACAGGGTGCAAGTCACATAGGCCTTGCATGCAGCACAGTGCTTACTGGGCTTGTTAGCTTCTTAAGTGGAACGTTGTATTATCTTAAGGCTGAACTCCAGCCTTCCCTTCAGTCTTGCACAGTTGTACATGCTAACACACCCAAATGGCAAATATGCGCTTACTCCCGAATAATAATAAGCCGCTAACACAGCACTAGAAAATTGCACATATATCAAAATGGAAAACAAAACGTGTAGCGCTAAAGGAAAACAAAAGTAGAATGAAACACCTACACACTGATAGGGTATGGAGACAGTATCCTACAAACCGCTGAACTGAGACACAGTTGGAGTTCTCACAATATGTATGAATCAAAATGCAGTCAGAGTCCGTGAGTGAAAAATGAGTGGAATAATGCTTGTGAGTGATATGTGAACCACCTTCACCAACAAGGGATCCTATAGTCTCTGAATAGATGCTAAACACCAGATAAATTCGAGTTCCAGATTGAATGATGTATAAATGAATCAGCTCTAGAACGTCACACCACAGTGTCTTCACACACGTGCAAATCACTCTAACGGTAAAGTTGGTAAAATTGGAGGCTTACCGGAGGGTTTGAACCCAAAACAGTGTATACTGTGTGGGTCAAACCAGCTTTTATTGCATAATGGCAATGGTGGGAAGACCTTGGCAGCGTGAAGGGATCACAAGGGGTTCATAAAGATGTATCTTCTCCAATCATGACATGAGATCTCCCCGTTTGTAGCTCATAGAGAATATAAAAGAGGCCACATAGTGTGATACCATAAAAACCGTGATTTATTTAAAAGGAAATACACTTACATGATAAAGTTGTTAAAAAAGCGCTTGTACATAAAAGAAGGCAGCAGTGGAGTCCTCCCCTGGGAGGACTCCACTGCTGCCTTCTTTTATGTACAAGCGCTTTTTTAACAACTTTATCATGTAAGTGTATTTCCTTTTAAATAAATCACGGTTTTTATGGTATCACACTATGTGGCCTCTTTTATATTCTCTATGAGCTACAAACGGGGAGATCTCATGTCATGATTGGAGAAGATACATCTTTATGAACCCCTTGTGATCCCTTCACGCTGCCAAGGTCTTCCCACCATTGCCATTATGCAATAAAAGCTGGTTTGACCCACACAGTATACACTGTTTTGGGTTCAAACCCTCCGGTAAGCCTCCAATTTTACCAACTTTACCGTTAGAGTGATTTGCACGTGTGTGAAGACACTGTGGTGTGACGTTCTAGAGCTGATTCATTTATACATCATTCAATCTGGAACTCGAATTTATCTGGTGTTTAGCATCTATTCAGAGACTATAGGATCCCTTGTTGGTGAAGGTGGTTCACATATCACTCACAAGCATTATTCCACTCATTTTTCACTCACGGACTCTGACTGCATTTTGATTCATACATATTGTGAGAACTCCAACTGTGTCTCAGTTCAGCGGTTTGTAGGATACTGTCTCCATACCCTATCAGTGTGTAGGTGTTTCATTCTACTTTTGTTTTCCTTTAGCGCTACACGTTTTGTTTTCCATTTTGACAGTTGTACATGCTCCTCTCCTGAAATTACTTACTCTGATTTTACTGCACACTGTTAGCTTCTCATAACGTGCACTAAAAGCTGCAGCAAATAAGATAGAGCCCACCTCATTTCCTGCCTGGAGGACATCCAGCCTCATCTAGATCTTTCCTCCGCAGCCTGACTGCCCCTGGCCCACATCGTTCATTCATTGGTTTTCAATTCTTTCAACCATGCAAGCTCATCACATGTGGGTGTTACCTAGGTCAGTTTGCTGAGAATTGTTCCCCTAGGAAATTTGTTACTGACAGGATCACCTAAAGAATGAAAGAAGCAATACTAATGCAGTCACCACATCCAAGGACTGGTAAGCATAACAGCAAAAAAGGTCAGTCTAAATGTAGCGGTATAACCATAAAGGGCTGTATTAAAAACAACCCAGACAAGATCAACAGGCATGTATGGAGATATACGGAGTCACTGTCAAGGACCCACAATGTGCCGCAGCGGGTTCGCCGTTCTCACATTCTGCATCTTTTAAGCTGGACTTAATACATTTTGTACTTTTATGATTAGCCCTAAGACCCTCTGTTGCCTCAGTAGCCGCTTTCTTACCCGGGTAGCCTGTACCTGGGTTTTTTCTTGTAAGCTTCGCCGATCTCACA
The DNA here is from genome assembly GCF_042186555.1 of Aquarana catesbeiana. Taxonomy (NCBI): domain Eukaryota; kingdom Metazoa; phylum Chordata; class Amphibia; order Anura; family Ranidae; genus Aquarana; species Aquarana catesbeiana. Next base: position 209,994,399 of record NC_133333.1, on the reverse strand, counting down.
GCCTGATGGATATCAGGCAGAAATCGGGGACTCAGCCTGACGATATTGTAACCAGCTTGGAACGCACTTGGAGCCCGGATCGGACGTGATGTCAGGTTAGAACATGTCAGGTGACGCGTTTCAAGGCTTCCGCTGCAGCTTTCTGGCTGACATCCATCCGGCTGTGCAAACTGCTCTGGCACATTGTGGGTCCTTGGCAGGGACTCCGGACATCTCCATACATGCCTGTTGTTCTGGTCTGTTATGTGAGTAACCACTTGGTTGTTTTTAATAAAGCTCTTTATGGTTATACCGCTACACTTAGAATGGCGCACCTTTTTTTGCTCTTACACTTGTTTTCCATAGAATTGCTTCACTCTAAAGGGAGCTGCCCTTCTTATCGCTTTAATAGCCTGTGGACTACATGAACTTTCTACTGATGATGCTACAAGAACTGTTCCTATACTGCTAGTTGCTCCCCTGATGCATTTTTGGGCTTTTTTTGTTTTTTTTCCAAGGACTGGTAAGCTGCAAATGACATTTGTGTTCTTTGTTTTGGAAATGCTTTGGGGTTCATCCACATGAGTCCAATGCAGTCCCAAATTAAAAGAAAATGCAAAAAGCCTGGCATTGTATGGGACCAGTTCACATCAGCATGCTGCATTGGTGCGTGTTGCAATAAAATGAAGCGGGAATACGTTTTATGCAAGAATACGCAATGAGATACGATGAGCAGCAATGTGTTGAAACTTATTTCTACACATAAAGTTGATTGAAGCTTCATCTAATTAAAGTTAAATAAATAAAGCAAGCGCTATGAAGCATTGTAACAAAGCATTGCAGCTTGCACATATTATGCATACCATAACGTGCACATGCTAGTTTAACCACTTCAGCCCCGGAAGGATTTACCCCCTTAATGACCAGGCCATTTTTTGTGATACGGCACTGCGTCGCTTTTAACTGACAATTGCACGGTCATGCGATGTTGAAGACAAACAAAACGTCCTTTTTTCCCCCACAAATAGAGCTTTCTTTTGGTGGTATTTGATCACCTCTGCAGTTTTTACTTTTTGCGCTATAAACAAAAAAAGACCGACAATTTAAAAAAAAAAAACAAAACAATATTTTCTCATTTTGCTGTAATATTTACCAATAAATAAATAAAAAAAAATAAAAATTGTCTTCATCAGTTTAGGCCAATATGTATTCGACATATTTTTGGTAAAAAAAAAAAAAATTCGCAATAAGTGTATAGTGATTGGTTTGCACAAAAGTTATAGCATCTACAAATTAGGGGATCTATTTATGGCGTTTTTATTATAACTTTTACTAGTAATGATGGTGATCAGCGATTTTTAGCGGGACTGCGACATTGTGGCGGACAAATCGGACACTTTTGACATTTTTTTGGGACCAGTGACATTATTACAGTGATCAGAGCTAAAAATAGCCACTGATTAGTGTATAAATTACACTGGCAGGGAAGAGGTTAACACTAGGGGGGCGATCAAGGGGTTAAGCGTTCCCTAGGGAGGCGTTTCTAACTGTGGGGGGAGGGGACTGACAGGGAGTAAAGAGAGATCGCTGTTCCTGATCACTAAGAACAGAAGATCTCTCAGACTCTCTCTACTCCCCTGACAGAACAGGGATCTGTTTGTTTACATTGACAGATCCCTGTTCTGGCTCTCTGTAGAGCGACCGCGGGTGGCCGGCGGGCATCGCGGCGTCTGCTATTGCTCTTAAAACCTCTGACGTCCACCTACGGCGATTTGCGCAGCCGTGCCAACCTGCCGCAGTATAAATGATGGTGGCTGGTCAGCAAGTAGTTAAATAGGTTGGCAAGTAGAGGTGAGGTTGTTCTCTAATCTACCCTGTTTCACCGAAAATAAGACCTAGCGTGATTGTTGGTGATGGCTGCAATATAAGCCCTACCCCCCAAATAAGCCCTAGTTAAAGTCCTTGTAGGTCTTATATTCAGGGTAGGGCTTATTTTGGGGGAAAAAAGGGTAGGGCTTATATTGCAGGCATCACAGACAATCACGCTAGGTCTTATTTTCGGGGAAACAGGGTAGCAGATTATATAATCTCAGGATCAGAACTTTTTACTATATACAGTTCTGATTGCCAACACGTATTATTAAAAATGATAGTAATAAAATTATTACCATCATCATGATTATATGGCGCCAACAGTTTGTTCAGCACTTTACAATATAAAGAGAGACAGTACAGTTAGAACTCATGACAAGAGGGTTAGGAGGGGCCTGCTCTCGGGAGCTTACAATCTAAAAGGATCTGTATATACAAAATGGTCCTCGTCCTCTTTCATATATGTCCATCTCCGTGGAGTTATCAGTTCTGTTATAGAAAACGTTGAAGGTTTTCTCGCAGATCTCAGAAAGCTTCTTATCGATCTCTCTGCTCGCTTATCTCTTCCTTTTCAGGCAACAAATGGACTCTTGTTGGGAACAATAAGAAATCCGTTTTACTGTCTCCGCGCCGCGCACTCCATCAGATAACGGCCCTGGTGGAGTCTTTGATACGAAGGGGCTTGTTATTTGATGTGTATCGGTGGAGCGAAGGATGATGGCAAGGGTGAGCAGAACGGAGGCAGCACAAAGGCTGGAGGTGGCCAAGGCGGCCATTGTACCCGATAATACCGCCGTACTCAATGTACCATGTCATAACAACTTCCTAATAACATCCACCAGGACGCGGCTGCCTGCCGGGACGCTAACAGGTTGTCTCATGAAAGAATCGATCGTGGAGAAAATATCTCAGACATATAAAGAAGAGTCAGAAAACTCATCATTTCCTAAAATCCGTCACAGGGCGATGACAGGCAAACAAATACTTCCCTTTAAAGGAACGCGCCGGCGGTTTGTTTTATGCTCCTAAATACTGGTGCGCCGAGCGTTATTAATGTTACAAGAACAAAATGTCAGGGTGACATTTCCTCTCCGTGGTATTGATCGGGGATCAGTGTGTGTCCAAGTCTCCAGAGACTGTTCAAAAGTATTTTCGTGGCAGCAACGTCTCAATTTATGATGCCATTTTGTTGCTGAAAGGACGATTGAACCGAAGGTGCAAATTATTAAGAAATGGCATCATGAAGAATGCAACAGTTCCCAAACAGCAAACAGTTCCCAAACAGCAGATATCTGGCACTTTCAATTTAAAGCGGAACTCCAGCCTTTCTTTCAGTCTTGCACAGTTGTACAGGCTCTTCTTCTGTATTGAAAACACTTACTCTGATTCCACTGCACACTGTGAGCTTCTCACAATGTGCATTAGAGGCTGCAGCAAGTCAGCCTCATTTTTTGGCCGCAGGACGTCCATCATCTAGCCCGACTCTTTATTGGATCTTTCAGTTATGTAAGCATTACTTAGGGGTTTGCATGCAAATGTAGTCTATATAATACCACCCACTACTCCAGACTGACATCCACCCATCAAGGCTGATTGATATGTACATAACTCCGCCCAAGAACCAACTCATTGCTTGCACCAGGACTGGGTGCTTTTGAGAGGAGTACTGAGGCAGGAAGCTATGTACAGCACCCTGCCAGTCCCTCCCACCAGCCAGGATCTCTCTGCATTGTATAGAGAAGCACAGAGATCCAGTAATGATGTCACAGGGTCTGTAATAAGGGATGTAGTGAAAACGTTAAAGCTTTAAATTTGCCAAGTGTTCTCTTTTTTACGTTATTAGCCAATTAGGCAAAAGGAGACACATGAGAGATTGTCCATAGATAGCACCAGGCAATAGGAAACCTGATCAGAACTTCAGCTGTGTATGGGAAGATCCCATCTCATCAACCAAGAAATTATCAGTCACTCTCAGTTCTGAACAGAATTCAATGATCACTGCTGCCAGTGGTAGTGATCATACAAAACAAAACAAAAAAAACAGACAGGCTGGTTGTACTGAAGTTGATCAATAGATCGACTTCAGTACAACCAGCTTGCCATAACTTGAAAGTGTGCCTCAATTTAAATAGCATTAAGTAGGGACGTGTACCATCATCGACAATAGTTAGTATTGAAAAGGGAAACCTGGGGCTGCCTCAAACATGCCCTTGGACAGAAATATAATTAAAATATAACAATTTATCGGTAGAAAAACATGATTAAAAAGGGGAAAGGACAAAAGCTATATACAGTCAATGGTTACAGCCGCGCATGATTCTTAAAAAGATTCAAAAGGTCGATGAATCCCAAAAATTACAAGGGTAGTAGTAGATCTTGACACAGTCCTCTACATGTTTCGTGGTGTGAGCCGCTTCCTCAGGAGGAGTCAATCATTGTCATCTGGAGAGAACAGTGGATAGTGAGACAGCACGACAGAGACACCTGAAGGTATTCCTCCCCACGCGAACATGGGAGACACTAAGGGACGCTGGGTTCTAATAGGTCTAGATATCCAATATGGCAACCCGGAGGTCAGAGGCAAGAGGCTGAAGGCAATGTCATCTTGCTGGTGTTAAGAGATTTTCTTTGATACATTTTCAAAGGTATTGCTTGCAGACAAGGATTATATTGTAGACATTCACAAAGGTAACCTATCCCAGCGAGATCATAGCCCCATGTGTTGCCTCAAATGCCATATACCCCTGAGGACAGCCACTGTGGCTACCACAAGGCAGGAGAAGTGGCTGCAAATGATGGGCACAAGTGGCTGCAAATGATGGGCACAAGTGGCTGCATTTGACGGGCACAAGTGGCTGCATTTGACGGGCACAAGTGGCTGCATTTGACGGGCACAAGTGGCTGCGTTTGATGGGCACAAGTGGCTGCGTTTGATGGGCACTAGTGGATGAGTTTGTTGGGCACAAGTGGCTGCATATGATGAGCACAGTGGCTGCATATGTTGGGCACAGTGGCTGCATATGTTGGGCACAGTGGCTGCATATGTTGGGCACAGTGGCCACATATGTTGGGCACAGTGGCTGCATTTGATGGGCACAATGGCTGTATTTGATGGGCACAGTGAGGCTGCAATTGATGGGGGGGGGGGGGTTTCAGTTTGTTTGCGCCCCCCCAAAAATTTTGCGTACGCAACCAAACATAATTAAGCGGCTCCTACGGGGATAGCTCTACACTAGGATGCAGGCAGCTATTCAGCACCAATATATTTAGGCTAGACGCTGTGTGCATGTAAACATTAGCCCAAATGTTTCATGCACCATTAAATATAGTTCATATGCAGGACCGTGGACAGAGATTTTTTTGCTTTTTTTTTCAGCTGAATTCAGCTCCAGACTAAAGAGCTGTGCGCATGGGTCCATAGAATAACATACAGCAGCGTCCAGATTCGAAAAAAATGAATGCCTTACAGATCTTAACACATCATATTTTTTGGCCCCTGTGTATGTGCCCTTTACATTTGGGAAGGTTCACATTTATGCAAGTTATGGTATAGCTATTAGTAGTTATTCACATTCAACTAGAATTGTTCTGTAATGTGGAGGATGTTACGTAGTTTATCCAAACCACTTCATTTATATGTTCCCATCACTTACTAGAATTGAGGGAGTGGACTGGATATTTTATTTCAACAAAAAAGATGACCGTAAAAGTCGCTCACACTATAATGCCCTGTACACACAATAGGATTTTTCGATGGAAAATGTGTGATAGGACCTTGTTGTCGGAAATTCCGACCGTGTGTAGGCTCCATCACACATTTTCCATCGGATTTTCCAACACACAAAGTTTGAGAGCTTGCTATAAAATTTTCCGACAACAAAATCCGTTGTCGGAAATTCTGATCGTGTGTACACAAATACGACGGACAAAGTGCCACGCATGCTCAGAATAAATTAAGAAACGAAAGCTATTGGCTACTGCCCCGTTTATAGTCCCGACGTACGTGTTTTACGTCACCGCGTTTAGAACGATCGGATTTTCCGACAACTTTGTGTGAATGTGTGTATGCAAGACAAGTTTGAACCAACATCCGTCGGAAAAAAATCCATGGATTTTGTTGTCGGAATGTCCGATCAATGTCCGACCGTGTGTACAGGGCATGACAATTAGATGACTGTTGGTTGCTCGCTGCCGCTCCTCCACTTTGGAAGCTCTGCCGTAGCCTATATAACATATTAGAAATAGAAGACTATCCCAGGGAGATCAGCAGATTGGATATCCCTGGGATAAAAAGACAGCTACGTGTGGTCAGAGAGGGCAGTCAAAAGGGCAATATGTAAAAATAAGTATCAAATTTTATTAATGACTTAAACAAAGAAAACACAGATATAAAAAAATGATGTTACTTTCCATTAGGACTAGTAAACCATAAGTCCTCTGAGACCAATCATAAAATGGTACACCGAGTGTATAAATTTACATATGGTGTATCAATGAGACAGATAACAAGACAATGACTGACAATACACACACAGTGACAGACAAATACCACATGCACTGCAGGCGCCTGAAGTGATCCACACTTGCATAGGAGCCCCAATGGCTAATCGCCAATAATAATGTTTTTTTTTTAAAAACATACAAAGAAATATAGGGGTTGCTATGCAAGGGTGGTCCCCGGGGGTACTGGTAACCTAAAGCTGACTAAATAGATACCATCCTATATGTGGAGCCATAGGTCAGGGAATGGTTAAAGATGCAGTTGGAAGCAATAGTTACTAGACCTATAAGGTCCTACCGAGATTTTCCTCAAGTCTCTAAATACTAATTCATCCGAAATACTGTTCCCCTATATTTGGAATAAAAAAGAGAAGTGATGAGAAATATAAAGTTCCAACAGACTAAGTTCGTACATCAAATCAAGCAGGTCAGGCCGTATCTAGGGTTAATTGCTTGTTTAAAGGTGACCGGTGAGAGTAATAGCTCTGAGTGTTAAAGTTCCGTGTTGTTTCCTAAGCTTTCATCGGCACACAGTATACTTAAGCTCTTTCATGCACATTGACCACGTTCGTATATTAAAGTGCTGTAGAATAAAAAACAGACCTGTTACACAGGTTACATTATCGCCTTTCTTCCTTGCATGAATCCGGGCGCTTCAGGAGTATAGCAGACTCCTCACCTTTCCGTCTGTCTGTGCAGGATAGCTGGACGGTTACCGGTGTGTCTGATGTCCTGGTAGTCTTGCGGTTAACTGCTCGTTGCTCGACAGTGCCACAGTTAGATGTCAGCTTTTACTGGAAGTGGTTGCAGCTAGGCTGTTAATGTTATTTAGGTACGGCAAATCTCTGCTTCTCCGCTCCCATGAGATACATCAGGGATCACTGAGACGGCGTCCATGCACGCAGCTTACGTCGACGCGTTTCGCAACGTCTTGTTACGTAGCTTCAACTGGACGTGCATGTGGTATTTGTCTGTCACTGTGTGTGTGTATTGTCAGTCATTGTCTTGTTATCTGTCTCATTGATACACCATCTGTAAATTTATACACTCAGTGGACTGGATAAGCTATGAGATGTCCTCAACATTACAGAACAAGTTCAGTTGACCAACTACTGACCGCTATTAGCCTTATAGGCCAAGTTCACCTTTCAGGAAAAAATAATACATTTACATATTTTTGCAGGTAATATACAGTATGTGCATTATTTAGTCCCACAGAAGTATTAACCATGCAATAAGTGGATGGTGGGTACATTGTCAGGGTCCTGTAGGTATGTCTCTAGCTTTTTTTGGACTACGAGTGTGGTGATCAGTGAACTATAAGCCGTCTGCTGAGGGGGAAGATGGGACTTTTTCATTCTAGTTTATTCATTCACAGATTTCTGTGCATGAATGATGCAGCTGTGTGGGCAGAGCCCCACACAGCCGTGACTATTTTAAATGTCACAGCAGTTGCAGGGGTGAGGGACCCCTACCCACTGTCACAGGAAGGGGGCACTCAGCGGCTGGGGTGCTGGAACATTTTACACACTAAATACAGGTATAGCATGTAACAAGTTCTAAAGGTCAAATTATTCTTTACCAATCAGCCCTGAAGAAGGAGGTAGAGATCCCTGTGTCAGACTCCTCATATCTTCAACAACTATTTTATTTTGTTACAAAGATTAGTGTTGACTTGTTCTCTTGTATGTCTGTCAGAAACCATAAATCAGACTCCATGGCCTTATCCAAGACCGACAAAGGGTAAACCTGGCTTTGAGGGGGTATGGCACCAGGTTGAAGGTCAATTGGGCAATCATACGACCGGTGTGGAGGCAAACTAGCGGCTTGACCGTTGTCAAAGACATCGCTAAAATCACGGTACTCCTCCAGGTGGGAGGAGAGTGAAGAGGTGCACAGGACCTTGGCTACCTTCTGGAAGCATGTCTTACTGCATTGTGGCGACCAGGAGAGAACCTCGGCACAAAGCCAATCAAAAGAGGGGTTGTGCCTCTGTAAACAAGGATAACCAATAACCAGTGGAAACTTAGGTGAGGAAATAACTTGGAATTGGATTATCGCATGGTGAAGAGCCCCTATGACCATGGACAACGGAACAGTCTCATGAGTCACATGGGCAGGCTGTAGAGGTCTCCCGTCAAGAGCCTCAATGGCAAGTGGAGTGTCACGCAGCTGCAGCGGAATTGAGTGCTTCGATACAAAGGCAGCATCAAGTCGATTAGATCCTGTATCTCGACTGACGAATCAGACCAAGAAAGGGTAACCGAAACCAGGGGCTTATCCTTCTGGATAACTGGGGACGAAACACCACCTAAGGTCTGTCCATGATGGGACCTCAAGGTTTGGGCATTCCCTGGACAGGTAGGACTAGACTTCAAAAAGTGACCTGCCTGGCCACAATAAAGGAACAATCTCTCCCTCCTCCTAAAGGTTCTCTCATCCGCAGAGAGACGCGTGAAACCCAAGTGCATGAGTTCACCTTCACTGACCGACTCGGTACCAGGAGTCATGGGAGGTGAGGGAGGCAAGGGTGGGACTGCAAAGCTCAGAGACAAATGTACAGGAGGCTTCTGCAAGCGCTCCTTAAAAGAGAGTCTTTCTCTGAGTCTGGAGTCAATGAGGATGGCAAACATGATCAACTTCTCCAGCTCAGTGGGTATATCTCAGGCTGCTATCTCATCCTTGATGGTACCTGAGAGACCATGAGAAAAAGCTCCAAATGTTCCAAGCAACCTCTGCTGCCAGAGTACGGAATTTAATGGCGTAATCAGCAACAGTTCTCGTACTCTGTTTGATGGACATGAGGCACTTGGCAGCAGAAGTAGACCGTGCCCAGGCCAAGGCTCTCTCAGAAAGCAAAGATATCACGAAACCTACTTTGCTTCTGTCCATGGGAAACGCCTGGGGCAGAATCTCAAAGTATATCTCAACCTGGTTGAGAAATCCTCTGCATTGGACTGGATTACCCCCAAATCGCTGGGGAAGAGGAGCGGAAACAGGCATACCTCTTATAGAGGTAATACTCAAGGTGGGTATCTGCACAGAGCAGCAGGGACGGCCTGCAACACAGGTTGTACTAGAGCAGCCACAGTGGGAGATTCCAGGTAAGCCCTGCGACTCAGGAGCATTTGTAATGCCATGCCGAACTGATCCATGCAGTGATCATACTCATCCAATCTGGAAATATATTACCAACAAGTGGATCGACTGCATCTTCTGAATTCATGGCCTTCGCCTACTGTCAGAAACTCATGAATCTGACTGAGACAGAAGTACAGTTAAATCACACTTGTTTATTAATAATAAAAAAAAAAGTAAACAGAGTAAACGTAGTCAAAACATAGCCAGAGTTCAGGAACCAGAACGGATAGTCAGACAAGCCAAAAAGTCAGGGAGCCAGAAGGAATGTCAGCCAAGCAAGTCTTTAACAGGCACACAGGTGAGCGTCTCTAGAGATGTGACCAAGGCGAAGGCAGAGATCATCTGGACTGGATGGCTTAAGTAGGCAGGACCGACAAGCAGGATCATCAACAGGTAAGTCACTGTGGACAGATAGGAGCTGGCAATTAGAAGACAGCTGAGCGGCCAGCTCAGAGAAGGAGCCCTGACAATGTCTTTTGGCTATTTTGTCCCTCAGAGTGAAGCCTTCATGGCCCAGTACATTTTCTCATCTAGGCCAGGGCTCCCCAACCTCCGGGCCACAGACCGGTGGCGGTCCGCGGCCTGTTGATGAGCAGGCCACACAACGGGAGGTGGACAGTGACCACGGTTCGCACAGGGCTATGAAAGACCGCAGTCGCCGCTCACCACCTGCCTTGCGGCCATGCCCGTGTGTCCTTCTCCCAGCTCCTCTGCCCGCCTGGCCAACGATGTCATCCTATCAGCAGGGCAGGGGGTGGGAGGAGAAGCAGATCAAATTGGAGAGCTCCTTCGCCCCCTGCCGTGCTGATAGGATAACATTGTCTGGCAAGCGGACGGGGAAGCTGGAAAAGGACACGTGGACTGCCTCTGCACTGCCTCTGGTAGGAGTCCTAAGCAGGGGAGGCAGAGATTAGAATGGGGAGAGAGGAAGGGGGGATGGAGTTTGAAGGGGCCAAGTTATATAAAGGGGGCTGCACTGTAAAGGGGGTCACTGAAATATAAAGGGGGCTGCACTGTAAAGGGGCACTGTAATCATTACAGTGCCCCTTTACAGTGCAGTCCCCTTTATATCAAAGTGCCTCCTTTACAGTGCAGCCCCCTTTACATCACAGCCTCCCTTCACATGACAGAGCATCCTATCATATTAATGTAAAGGGGACTGCACTGTAAAGAGGCATTGTAATGTAAAGGGGAACTGAGGACACTGATATAAAGGGGAGTTGTGGTGTAAAGGGGGGCGGAGGATAGACTCTGTGAATATCCCATCCACCAAACACCACACACACACACACACACACACACACACACACACACACACACACACACACACACACACACACACCCCTCCCTGGGAAACATTAAACAGGTCCTGGTGCCACAAAGGTTGGGGACCACTGATCTAGGCAATAAAAACATGACAGCGGATATAAACCTTCCCCACAATATCTTAAGCCAAAAAAAAAAAAAAAAAGGAAATGTTGGCTGGAATTCTACACATATAGGCGTGCTGGTAAATCAGCTGACATTTCCTACAATATACCCAATACATACAGGTGAAGGAATGCTGGCACTTATAGTTTTGTAACAACATGAAAGCCACGATGAGCAAAAATCTGGATATAGTATAAAGAGATCCACCACAATACTAACATTCACACAAAACACATACAATATGCCATTTTCATACATATGATATTCTCTTTGTTAAAATAACAATTCACGAAAACAATCCCATAGTGATGAGTTCAATACAGAAATCCAGTTAATTGTGCCTGTAATTTTACCCTGAATTATCATAGCTATCACACATAATTACAATCCATCGCTTTCTGCAAGCTGTAGGGAAAAAAAAAAAATCAATATCAGAAGAACGTCTTTAAAAGAACATACTGGCACCACAAGACTGGTAATAATCCCCGTCACCTGGTACTGTCCAGAAATATCTCAACCTACTGCAAAGTCAGAATCCCGCTGTTAGTCCCTGTATTCCGATTTAATAAAAATATATTCTTGTTTGAAAACTGACAATTTTTTAATACATTTTCACAAGGAATACAGAACAACCATGCAACATGAACAACATAGTTTCAAAGTGCATAGTACCAATATTAGGGCAAAAAAAAACAGGAAAAGGTTGGCCAATCTACATATCAGAGTTAAACACGCATCAGTTTAAGAGGAAAAACACGTTTAGTCTCTAAAAACATTCTTATAGAAAGCAAAAGTGAACTTGGGCTTTGTCCATACAAAGAAAAAAACAAAAAAAACAACAAAACAGGTCCATGTTAAAGCTAACCCTGCTTCTAGCTAATTGATCAATTGTACTGAAAAAAAAAAAAAAAAGTTTCACATTACATCGAACGCGCATGCATGGGTAAACATTGATGCAAAGAAGCATTGGCGTTTACAAGAGAACAGCTGTATACAACAGTCATATGTATGGCAGGCTGTACACGGCACCTGCAGCTCCCTGGATGCAGGGAAGTGATGGAAAATTACACAAGGCATATAAAAAGCACTAAAGAAATGTGTGTGCATGAACACTAGAAGCTCAAAATATGCGCCCAAAACTGTGGTCATGTGACGCACCACATTCCCAATCTTCTGGCCTGTAGAGTGAAAGGGTTCTTGTTCGTGTATCCATATCGCTGCCTGGTGATGTGGGCACATCATTAGATGTGGTGACTGCATTTGTTTTCTTTCCGGTTTCCAGACAAAGAATATTTTCAGCAAGTACAGAAAATACTAGTTGATCCTGCCAGAAATGTAGTGTCCTTGTCACTTCCTGTGAGCTGAACTTAAACTAAAGCAACTAAAAAAGTTGCTTTTCCCCCCATTTTTCCCATTGTCCGCCATGTAATGGAGACGAACAAAGGCAGGATAAGAACCATGTATTCCTCCATGGATACAGTGGAGTAAGGGAGTGTAACCCTAGGACAGGAAATATGTTGCAGGTTAACCTTGTGGAAAAAAGGGACGTGAAAAAAATAAAACTAATGCAGCCACCACATCGAAGGACTGATAAGTTACAATATTTTACATTTTTGTCTTGGGGGTCAGATATCCTTTAAATTCACCTTGCCCATTGATTCCAATAGATTTTTTGCCAAATCAGCTTGTCCCTTGACATAGTACAGTTAGGTCCATATATATTTGGACACAGGCAAAATTTTCTTTTTTTTTTTTCAGGCATTTACCAAAACATTTCCAAGCCATAGTTATATAATTGATACGGCCTGAAAGTGCACACTCTCAGGTTTAATTTGAAGGTATGTACAGCCAAATGAGAGGAAGGGTTTAGGTATTACAGCTCCTAAGAATAGCCACCCCCCCTTTTTCAAGAGACCAAAAGTAATTGAACAATTGAATCAAAAGCGGTTTCATGGCCAGGTGCGGGCTGTTCATTTGTTATTTCTTCATCAATTATGCAGGTAAAAGGTCCGGAGTTGATATCAAGTGTGGTATTTGCATTTGAAATCTATTACTGTGAACCTACACCATGCATTTAAAGGAGCCATCCATGCAAGTGAAACAGGCCATCGTAAGGCTTCAAAAACTAAACAAATCCATCAGAGAGATAGCAGCAACATTAGGAGTGGCCAACACAACAATTTGTTACATTCTAAAGAAAGAAGAACGCACTGGTGAACTCAGCAACATAAAAAGGCCTGGACGTCCACAGAAGATAACAGTGGTGGATGATCACAGGATCCTCTCTATGGTAAAGAAAAACCCATTTACAACATCCAGATAAGTGAAGGACACTCTTTAGGAGGTGGGCGTAACATTGTCAAAGTCTACAATCAAGAAAAGACTTCACAAGAGCAAATAGAGGGTTCACCACAAGGTGCAAACCATTCATAAGCCTAAAGAATAGAAAATTTAGATTAGACTTTGCCAAAAAACATCTAAAAAAGCCAGACCAGTTCTGGAAAAGCATTCTTTGGATGGATAAAACTAAGAAGAATCTGTACAAGGGGAAAAAAGTGTGGAGAAGGTTTGGAACAGCTCATGATCCAAAGCACACAACGTTATCTGTAAAGCATGGTGGAGGCAGTGTGATGGCATGGGCATGCATGGCTTCCAGTGGCACTGGGTCATTGGGGATTATTGATGATGTGACAAAAGACAGAAGCAGCCGGATGAATTCTGCAGTGTTTAGAGAGATCCTGTCAGCCCAGATTCAGCCAAATGCAGCAAAGTTGATTGGACGGCACGTCACAGTACAGACAGACAACGATCCACAACACACTGCAAAAGCAACCTAGGAGCTTTTGAAGGAAAAGAAGTGGAATATTCTGCAATGGCCGAGTCAATCACCTGATCTCAACCCAATTGAGAATGCATTTCATTAAAAGCAGAATGACCCACAAAGAACAACTGAAGACAGCTGCAGTTAGAGCCTGGCAAAGCATCAGAAAGAGGAAACCCAGTCTTTGGTAACATCCATGGGTTCCAGACTTCAGGCAGTCATTGTCAGTAAAGGATTCTCAACACAGTATTAAAAATGAACATTTTATTTATTATATTCATTTGTCCAATTACTGAAAATGGGGGGACTGTGTATAAAAATGGTTGCAGTTCCTAAAATTTGTATTTGATATTTATGTTCAACCCCTTGAGTTAAAGCTCAAAGTCTGCACTTCAAATTCACTTGGATTGTTTCGTTTTAATTGTTATTTATTTAAAATTATTTAAATTTTAGCCTGGTGGCATACAGAGCCAAAAGTATGAAAATTGTGCCTGTGTCCAAATATATATGGACCCAACTGTACGTAATTAGTTTAGCATTATTAAATGTCAGCTGAAGATAGAGCTGTGGAGAGCTCCTAGGGTGGTGTCCTCTTCATGTTTCCTCCGATGTGTTACCTCCAGAATGTCGTACTATATAACGGATTATTATTTGTACATTCTGCCGCCCTGCATCTATCATTCCTGCGTTGTTCTAATAAGACAGCTTTTACTGATCTCTGGTATACTTCATAAGGATGAAGGTTTCTCAGCTCTTGTGGATGTGAATACTGATGAATTCCCTCTATCTGTAATTAGCTGCTGTGTATCCATCTTTGTGCGTCTCCCCCAGGCCCCGCGCGTTCATCCCTCTCCTGCGCACTCCTGATGAGTGTTTGTATTCTGCTCCACGCTCACGCTGGGATGAAATTAGGCATCCCGTCCTCTTCCTAACAAGCTTCTTCAAACCTGCTGCAGGATAGTCGAGGAGGCTGCGGATTTTTTTCCTTTTTTAAGAAGAACTAGTGTTGATATAGTAATTGTGGGCAATGACCTTCAGGAATCTGCATTATAGCTGCCCTGTGCCATAGGTTTACATGGCCATATTGGTGGCAGAGGGAGCAAACCAAAAAAAAGTATAAAGCATCTGTCTGCATTGGCCCCCATCTCTGGGCACAATTAAACCCACATACTTCTCAGCCTACTCTGACCGCTTTTCAAGTTTTTTTAAAACCCGTCCAAAGCAGTTCCTTAGTCACCTGCCTGGGTCACTGTCTCTTCCAGTATGAAGACTGGAGATCCATTGCTGCAGTCCATCTGTACTGCTGACCGGCCCGCTTTGCAATGTCATTACACTGATGCATTCAGGGACACTCATCTATCCCTAATCACATGTAACGTCTCAACATTTGGTGACATGAAAGCACCGTGGAGCTTGTCAATGATCTGTACAGGCCTCCTGATCACAGATGATCACAAACACCTGTGACTCTCCGCAGCAGAAATACTCTGATTTGTGGAGGTACATGGCCCTAATCAGATGCACGAATGAGGCCTTAAAGTGGAACTAAAGGTTGAAAAAAAAATTACAAATAGGGAGGTTTTTTTTTTGCAGAAGAGACATGCAATGAAGCTCCATTTATATTTCTGGTGTGGTGCCAGCGTGGCGGGATGAATGAATCCCATATATGTGCAGGACTGATGTCATCCCACACCTGCCAATCAAGATGGCTGAAGACCAGCACCTGGAAAAAGCTAGGGAGAAGATCGGAGGACCTCACAGGTGTTGGGAGTGCAGGCGAGTATCCCTGACTTTGTTTTCATTTTCAGGTGGTTCTTGGTGGTTTTTAAGTCTACATGGGCCTTTAAAGCTGAAGTTTAATCTGCTTATATTTTCCCTTCTCTGGTTCCCCCTTTCTCCCATCATCAACAAGCCAATGAAACTATTAAATAAAACCTGTTTTGGTTTCATATTTTAGAGGAAGCTGGGGTAACACGCCCATGGGATGTTGAACCTCCATGACTGAAATCCAATGAATGAAAGTAGAAGACCAGGGGTGAACAACCGCTGGCCCACAGGCCACACGTGCGCCCTCTGATGTGGCTCGCCACCTCCTGCTCTGGGATGGCCGGTCAGTAAGTCCAGATCACTGGTTCCCAACCTGCCATCCCTGAGCATCATTTTGAAGAATGGAGCCGGCGCTAGAGGAAGCAGAGCTGATGCTCTGTCACAGGCGGAGTGATACCAAATGTACTCTGCCTGTGACAGGAGGGATAGAGGAGGCATCCACTCTGCTCTCTACTCTATAATAGGGTGCACCTATCTAAAGGGCCACTTTTGGCTTCCTAACAGCCTAAATCTTTGCAACATGGATTTAACAAGGTGGCGATTCGCCATTCCTGTAGACTGTTGAACGCACAATAATGCTGCAAACCTCCTGTTTAATTTCATTGTGAAGGATTCATCCCATCCTTTCCAAACCTCATGATTCTGATCCCATTATCTGCTTGCTGTAGCCGAAAATCGAGGTTCAGCAGATCTAAATGCTAGATTAAAGTGGTTGTAAACCCACGGAAAAAAAAAAAACCTGCAAGACAAAAAGGCATAATGAGCTAGTATGCATACTTACCTTAGAAGCCCCTGCAGCGGTCCCGGCACACCGCTGTGGTCAGCGACATGTCTCCCAAAGTTATTTCTGGGTATCGCGGGCTCCGGCGCTGAGAGTGGCTGGAGCCGCGATGACGTCACTCCTCCGCATGCTCGTGGGAGCCGCCGGTAATGGCATAGCTGCTGAAGAAACGGCATGAGCGAGCCGTTTCGTCAGTGTGCATGTGCCGATGACATCGGCACATGCTGATACAGTGAATATCTCCTAAACAGTGCAAGTTTAGGAGATATTCACGGTACCTACAGGTAAGACTTATTATAGGAAAAAAGATCAACCAACAGGGGGGCTGGATTGTGGGTGCATTGCTTTTGCCCCACAAAAATTTACCACCAGCCGCCACTGCCAGTGTTCATGTGCTATATCATCAGTACCCTTTTCCCCATTTTTATAAGTTATCACATACCCTCTTTTCTCAGCAGGAGCTGGGGGTGGAGAAACAGCAACACACTAATCTTTCCAGTGAGTGGCTGTGCAGAGGGGGCATGTCAGCACAAGTGTGACCACTGGATTAGCTCCCAGCGCAGTCAGAAAACTGACCACGCTGTGCTTTGATGCCTAGTGTGGTCAATTTTTAATAGGAGAGCAGAGGGAACATCAGGGATTTCACACAAAGGAAGCAATACAAAGAGAACAGAATACTTTTTCAAGTAAATGTTACAGCAGGCACATATCAGGAATATGAAATGGTGGGTTTCCATATCCTTTAAAGTGGTATTCCGGCCGCAATTATACTTTTTAAATAAAAATACCCCTATAATACACAAGCTTAATGTATTCTAGTAAAGTTAGTCTGTAAACTAAGGTCTGTTTTGTTAGTTTATAGCAGTAGTTTGTTATTTTATAAACTTACAGCAGGCCGTGGCCATCTTAAGTGTGGGCATCTGAAGCCAGACTGTATTTCTTCCTGGATCTCATCCTTGCAGATCTCGCAAATGCTCAGTGCAGCACAAGCAGTGTACTAGGTTTCAGGTCAGGTTTCCATAGCAACGGCAGTTTCAGAGGAAGTTGCCGCCCCTTCCCATAATGCATTGCAAACAGGAAATGATGCGATGGGCCGCGGCCAGGGAGGAGGAAGTGGAAAATTAATACAGCAGATATACAGTAGGTGCTGAGAAAAAAAATAAAAAAATATCCAATTTGTTTACAGTGCACAGTTTAGTGAGGGATTCTGAAGAGTTGTAAAAGTGGGTGGAACTCCACTTTAAGTCATTTATCCACTATATCCAAAAGATATTTTTTTACATTAGATCTATGTGTATCTATATATCTATATTAATATTGGATATTTATTATTCTGCCCAAAAATATGTCTGTACGAAAAATGCAGTGTTCAAGATTGCCTTAAAGAGACACACAACCAATGAAATATTGAAAAATATCAAAAATGTTTTCCCATCCTACAATATGATGATAGAGGAGAAATTTGCCATATCGCTTCTCAGTTACTTGTACAGTCCTGGAATTCATGGCTACAACAATCTCATAAATGATTAATCTGTGATATAATTATTTAGCTGTAGAATTAATTGGATAAATAGTGGGATTAGGAGGGGATCACCCACCAGGCTCTTTCAGGGGGGCCTTCGGGCTCATATTGCTGCTCTGGTAACACAATAACCAGCGTGGAGACCACTCTGATAATTAAAACATGGAAATCAGGCTGGGGGAAGATTAACAAGATCAACAGTAACACAATATATACTGCCTGTATAGCTAATGAACTGCTAGTACATCTTTATCACTAGGTGATCATGCAAATTAATATTAATACAGATATAGAAAAAGGCTGGAATTGCTGCTAATTCAGAACATTTTAGAATTTCACAGTAGAGATGATTCTGTACACACAACCATTGGAATGAATGCAGCCTCTGCTTGGCTGACAATTTTCTAGACAAGAGCAATTTGTTTTGGTCCGAATGTAAATTTCACACAAATTTGGGTTGTTCAGATATATCCGAATCTCCGAATGAAATAGTAATGAATTTAGTTGAAATGCATTTAATTTTGTTTTGTTTATTTGTTTTCTAACAAATTCCCAATTTTTCGTAAAGATTCGCATTAGGATCGGTCGAAAAATGATCGACAGATTGATATTTGATGTGAAAAATAGCTGGTTAAGAAGTGGGTCGGGAAGCCGGCCGCCGTGTCCTTAACCACTTCAGCCCCGGAAGATTTTACCCCCTTCCTGACCAGAGCACTTTTTGCGATTCGGCACTGCGTCTCTTTAACTGACAATTGCGCGGTCGTGCGACGTTGTACCCAAACAAAATTGACGTCCTTTTTTACCCACAAATAGAGCTTTCTTTTGGTGGTATTTGATCACCTCTGCGGTTTTCATTTTTTGCGCTATGAACAAGAAAGGGCAACAATTTTGAAAAAAAGCAATATTTTTTACTGTTTGCTATAATAAATATCCTCCACAAATATATAAAAAAACAAAACAAAACAAAAAAAAAACCACATTTTTTCCTCAGTTTAGGCCGATTTGTATTCTTCTACATATTTTTGGTGAAAATTGCAATAAGCGTATATTGATTGGTTTGCGCAAAAGTTATAGCATCTACAAAATAGGGAATAGTTTTATGGCATCTTTATTATAAATGTTTTGTTTTTTTATTAGTAAGGGCGGCGATCTGCAATTTTTATCGTGAATGCGACATTATGGCGGACACATTGGACACTTTTGACACTATTTTGGGACCATTGTCATTTATACAGCGATCAGTGCTATAAAAATGCACTGATTACTGTGTAAATGACACTGGCAGGGAAGGGATTAAACACTAGGGTGCGATCAAGGGGTTAAGTGTGTCCTAGGGAGTGATTCTAACTGTGGGGGGATGGGCTACCTAGGACATGACAGCGATCACTGCTCCCGATGACAGGGAGCAGTAGATCTCTGTCATGACACAAGGTAGAATGGGGAAATGCCTTGTTTACATAGTACCCCATGATTTAAAATCATTTCCAATGAGTACCGTTCATATCTGTGCGACTCCAAAGTAGTCCCTGCACTACTTTGGTCCCACTTTGATGCGACTTGAGGTCTACAGACCTCAAGAATACATAGGCATTGCTTCAAGTCGCATCAAAATTGCAGCAAAAAAATTGAGCAATAGTGGAAACGTAGCCTAAATGTTTAATTGCTATTACAGCCCATATTGTCTTTTGTTTCTGTTAAATGTTGAGTGATTTACAATGGGGTGCTTTATCCTGCGGGAGAGGAGCACAGAAAAACACATACAGTTATCTCAGGAACAGTTCTTCAGTCTATGTCTGGTTATTGATAGGTTTACTTGCTAAACACAAACACGATGATAAAATAAGCATAATAAAAGGCCGCTTCAACAAAACTAATGTCAAAACAAGCAGTATACAGAGATATAGGCAGCTAAAATGATATGCAAATTTGGACTTTCTATGCAAAAGTCACACTTAGTCCCAATAAGTTTGGTCCTTTAATGTGATGCAGGAGTTGACGTGTTTTTGAGCATGCATCAAACATACCTGTCTCATTTTGTTTCTGTTGGTGGAAATGTGCGAGGCAGCGTTTAACCCTTTAGGAAGGGGACCTTGTGGCTGCTCAACTCATGGAGAGATCTTGGTTCTGTTGGTTCTTTCAAGGTTTAGTGGCAATTGTGATGGGTGAACAGCGACCTTAAGGAAAAATCTTAAAACAGAACCGAAGGTAAAAACTAAAAAAAAAAAAAAAAAAAAAAAAAAAAAAAAAAAAAAAAACACGTAAACAGGCAGGATCTTCATTGCATAACTAAGCCCAATTAGGACGAAACGAGTCAGTGGGATGTGGCCAGGGCCGCTGATAAGACAGTACAGACAGTCCTGTTGTACCGGGCCCAGCCCTATCAGCTCCACAGGGGGGGCCTGGGCACCTTTACAGTTAATTTCTGCAAAATAAAAATGCTTTCTAAAGCCCTGTAGGCACAGCAATTTCAGTTTTATCAGATGCTTTGGAGGCTGGGGTCTATTAGACCCCATAGGGGCCAGGGGTGGGGTTAAGGGTGGGTCAAAGGGGGCCAGAAAGGTTGACTGTATGGGGCCCCATGATTTCTAACAGCAGCCCTGCAAGGAGCGGGTCAAAGGGGGCCCCTGAAAGGTAGACTGCATGGGGCCCCATGATTTCTAACAGTGGCCCTGGATGTGGCTATGGGCTGGGAGTGCTGGACAACAGATCTGGAATAAAGCTTCTTTGGAAGGAGTGACATGATCAGAGTTCAGCCGCTTATACATAGATTTTACAGCAAAACTAACCTGACTGTTCACAGAATTCCTTAGAATGTATACAAAGCTTGTTGTACTGTACATTCTCAACACAGTGTCTCAGTGCCAGGATGGATGAAGTTCTGCGCATGCACAGGAGTTACATCATCCTGCTCTGACCAATCAAGATGGCTGAAGACCTGACACCTAGAAGAAGCCAGGGAGGACTTGACAGACAGTGGCACGAAGGTATTTGTCAACATTAGTTCCTCTTTAACTACTTCTGGACCGCCCATCTGCAATGTACTGTGGACAGGTGGCCCGTACAGGCACAGCGATATACTTGTACATGGATGACTGTTTCCGGGTTTAGGGCATGCACATGGGCGCCCCCAGCCAACACCCACTGTGATTGGACACAGTGGGAGTTTGTTGGCAGATGCATGGCCGGGAGCTATGGATCAGTTGTGTCCAATCACAGCCCAGAGCCCTGTGTTAACAATCAACACAGGGCTCTGTACAGAGGAAACAATATTTCTGTTTCTTCTCCCTGCAAAGCAGAGGGAACAATATTCCAGAGGGAACAATATTTCTGTTTCTTCTCCCTGCAAAGCAGAGGGAACAATATTCCAGAGGGAACAATATTTCTGTTTCTTCTCCCTGCTAAGCAGGGGGAACAATTTTCCAGAGGGAATAATATTTCTGTTTCTTCTCCCTGCAAAGGGAGAAGAAACAAAAACATCTTTAGTAAAAAGCAGCACACATTACACAGTTCAACACTTGTTAGGCACAGATTTAACCCCTTGATTACTCGAGATGTTAACCCCTTCCCAGCCAGTGTCATCAGTACAGTGACAGTGTATAGTATTATCACTGTATTAGTGTCACTGGTGATGTCAGTGGCAGTTAGTCAATTCCCACTTAGTGTCAGTTAGTGTCAGATTGTCCGCTGCACTATCGCAGCCTCATAAAAAAAAAAAAAATTCCAGTATTGTAGACGCTATTTAAAAATGAAAAAAACCCAGTGGTGACCAAAGATCACCAAAAGAAAGCTTTATTTGCATAAAAAAATGATACAAACTGTTTGGATACAGCGTTGCATTACCGCACAATTACCAGTTAACCACTTGGCCTCCACAAGATTTACTCTGCATTTGGGTACAGCGTTGCATGACCACTCAATTGTCAGTTAAAGTAACGTAAGTAACTAAGTAAAAATGGCGGCCTGGTAAGGAGGGGGGGGTAAAACCTCAGAAACTAAGGTTGTTAAAAGTGCTTATGGTTGTTAAAAAAACTTGGTTAATGTATATAGAAAATATCCAGTGTGTTTTGGGGATTAAACCCCTTCTTCGGGGCTAAAGGCTTAGAAACACATGTCTTTCTATAATGGATTAGTGGAGCCAGGCCTTCAATGTGTGCTCGGTTGGCCTGGGTGCATATATTCTTTATGTGTAAATTTGTTTTACTGTGTTTATGTGCTTTGGGGGTGCCATTAAAACTATACTGCAACATGCACACCATGCACTATTGCAAATCAGCAGTCTCAAAGATGCATGCATAGGTATGAATAGGCCCGAATATCAAGAATTACATAAGACTTTAGCTGCCTATATGTCCGATTGACTCCTTATTTTGACTCCTTATTTTGACATCATCTGCTCAGTTTAAATTGCCTGGTTTGTAACAAATTTAGTGAAATGATATAATGAAATCTGCTTAAAAAAAAAAAAATGCACAAAAAAAAATGCACAAAAAAAAAAAAAAACATGCAAAAACTCCCCAGAGCCCTCAAATGTCCTTTTCCTTTGAAGCGCTCTATTAATTTGCTGAAGCAGCCGTCCGGTGGTTGGAACCTGTTTGGCACAGACGGAGCAGCGCACAGGATAAAAAGGTAAATTATTCAAATGTTTGCCCAGTGCAGGATGTTTCCAAGGAAATGTATGATCCCACTAAGAGGTATTGACTTGTCTTCCTACCCGCTGTCTCCCTGCCAGCAGCCCCCCCACCTCCTGCCAGCCTGAGTGACACCTCTCACAATCCTATCTGCTGGAGATTAAGCTCTAATTAATAAGTCTTTAGCCAGCAAGCAGCACGGTGCCCTTTCCTAGCGTTGGACCCGACGGCTGGGCCAGGATGAGCAGCTAAAACAGAGATAGGAAGCCTTCCAACCTCCTTAATCCCTTCTCCTGGCACGGGAAATGGAGAGCGGATTCCTGCGCAGGCCAGGAAAGGGTTAAGTCTCAAATTCTTCCCATCAGCCACCTCTGCGTCCCTCTACTGCCATGAAATGCCCCCTATGAGAGCTATTGCTTTACTCCTAGTTAATAATTCACAATGTCCTTCATTATTTCAGTCTGCTTGTATTAGCAGTATTTAAAGGCCGGGCTGCTCTCTGCAGTAAGGAGAGAAATCCTAAAAGGAAAAGCTTTGCGTATTTTTCAGAAAATACGTATTTAGAACTATTTCTGCAACGTTTACATTTATTGTATCATATTTCATCATATTACAAGCTATCGCTGAGACAGCTTTGTAACTTCGCCCTCTAGTGACTATAATTGGCAAATGCAATTAGCATCTTTGCTGAATGTCTGCTATGATGAAACACGGTCACTATGCAGAACTAGTAAACAGAAGCACAGCTGACAAGTAGGGGTGAGCTTGGGTTTGGCCCAACCCCGTGTTGATCCGAAGCTGTCAGTGCTGGGCCAGGGAACTACGGGGGAGGGGGGGGGGATCCCACAACTTACATCTGCACATATACAAAGAGGGGGGATGCTTTTGATCTTATTGACCTAATATAGCCACATGGAAGCTCATAACATGGAGAACAGATCTATAGGAAAATTAGGTAAATGATCTGAAGTGCACACCCACCCTTTTGTGTACAAATAGCTACAGGACAGGTATTGTCTTGGCCACAGCTCATTTTCCCAGCAATGACATGCAAATGTAGCCTAGTGAAAGGATATCCTCTAAACCGCACATCCACACAGACCCGCTGTGGTTGGGTATATGGCAACCTCAGCCTGGTCTCCCGCTAGGCCACGCCTCCAACACATTTTGCTCCACCCCTCGGAGCTTGCTTATGGGGATGGGATGAGATGCTTGGGAGCTCCAAGAGTGAAGGGCCGGGGGGGGGGGGGGCTTAAGCATCATCGGCTGCCGCATAATTAATAAAAAGGATCAGGTGTGTAAATCTGGTCTTAAAACTGCTGTGTCTGAATTTGGAGCCTTATTGGTTTTGATTTTCAGGACCAGATTTACACACTTGATACTTTCTGTCTCACTTGTGCGGCAGCTGATGATGCTTAAAAAACCCCCCTTCACTCTTGGAGTTCCCACCCCCATGAGTAAGCTCAGAGGGGGGGGAACGAAACGCGTTGGGGGCGTGACCTAGTGGGAGACAGGGCTGAAGTTGTCATTTACCCAACCACAGGGGTTCTGCACGGATGTGCGGCTTAGAGGATGTCCTTTCACTATGCACTGAAGTTTGGAGTGGAGGACAAGCTCCTTCCTCTGGCTGGCACTCAAAGAGGTAAGCTTAGGATTAGCACCCCTTTACAGCCTGAGCGGCTCACATCCATTTTTCATTTGATGCAAATGTAGCCTGCCTAGAAACACCCACTCCTCCAGACTGACATCCAACCATCCAGGTATTTCCATAACTCCTCCCAAGAGCCAGCCCACCACTTGTATATGGACTGGGGTCTTATGAGAGGAGTACTGAGGCAGGGTGCTGTGATTTTTTTCAGGAAGCCATGTACAGCACCCTGCCGGCCCCACCTACCAGTCATGATCTGCCTGCTTTGCACGGAGACGCAGAGACCCAGTGATGACATCACTGTCACTAAAATAAGGTATGAAATGAAAACAGAAAGGTCTTATTTATAAATGTTAATGAGCGAAAAGGAGGAACCAGGGAACAAAACATATAAGCAGATTAATCTTAAGCTTTATTAGAAGTCCCAGTTGCAGTAGAATAAGCGGACCCCGTCTAAAACTGGAGGGGAGAACAGGAAATTGGTGGACACCTGGAACCACCTACCAATGAATGTCCTGCAGAGTGTGCCAATCAAACTTTCCAAGGATTTTCTTAAACTAGAAGAAAAACAATAACCCAACATGTTTTCCGCTGACAAACTGATATTACAGCTGGCAGGACATGCTGAGACTTTTATATAAAAAAGAATTCAATCCATCAAAGATTTCTTTACTGGTTAAAATCTATACAGCAAAAGATGAAATCCCTTGCTAACATATTTCACACCGTAACTACTGGTTCTTACTCATAGCTCATGAATAAGCACCAGTAGTTACTGTGTGAAACATGTTAGCAAGCGATTTCATCTTTGGCTGTATAGATTTTAACCAATAAAGAAATCTTTGATGAAGTGCGACCATCCGGATTTAATTCTTTTTATATGCTAATTGCGTACTGAGCCAGCACCTGTACCTTGTGGGGGGGGGGGGATCCTGTGACTCAGACACCTGGAGCGGGTTCTTTTCCTGTTATGCTGAGACTTTTAGTTCCCCAAAAGCTGAGGGGAAAGCAGTAAGCCCAGAGGAACACTTTTTGGGTGTGTAGGGGTGGTGATAACCCTGACTCCCTATCAGGGGCGGCCCGTCCTTTAAGGGCACATGGGCGCTGCCCCCCCTATCCATGTGTCCGGCCCCTTGCAGGACGCCAGGTGCATTTATTACAACGGCGGGGGTGTTTTTTGAAGCACTGATTAGAGCCAAAGGCTCTAATAGGCTTCAAAATAGGGTGGGCTTGGGGCACAGAGATTGCGCCCACAGATCACCCAGGTGTGTTACAATAGCAAATGAATATTCGCTATTCTAACAATGATCCTCCTCCCAGCCATTCAGGAAGCGGGTCCCGTCACCCGATTGGCTGAAAGGATAGGCGATCTTATTGGACGCCTAGGAGGAGGGGAGGAGACGCACAGCCGCCGTGATGGAGGAAAGGGACACAGGAGCCGCTGCCTGCTGCCCACTGCCTAATGTTCGATAAGGTTCGGGTAAGTGTCGGACTGACTGGCAGATGGGGAAGGCTTTGCCACCCCCCCAAATAAAAAAAAACACCAGCCGCCACTGCTCCCTATATCTGGTTAGGTGTACTCCGCTCTTCATTATTCCCGGTCACATACTATAAGCCCTTGCCTGATTTATATGCAGCAGGCGATCCTAACATTTACGCTTATTTTCAGACCAGTTCTCGTTAATCCTTCCCCGATCTTGACTAGGAAATGAGAAGCTGGAACTCTGGTTTGGGCCCCTCGGGACCCGATCTCCAGCCAAAGTGACTGCATGGAGTAAAAACATGCAAGCCTAACCATATTAATGAGCAGAATAATGAGCAGAGACTTGAAACATTCGTATAAGAATGTTAATGACTGCATACATTATAGAGGGACAGAGTCTCCAACATTTAAAAGTCATTTCCAGGGACAGTTTGCTGCTGAAACAGTCTAACCTGGCTGTGTTTAAACAAACCTAGATTTACCTAAAGCAATAGAAACAGGAGTTTGTTTAGCAGGGATTGTAAGTATAAAACCATACCACAAACTCTGCCACGACTTTTGTAGACTCAACTGGAATTTTCAATAAATTGGCAAATACTTTTCTCTCCAACAGATGTTTGCCGTTTGTTTAAGACACCTTTCACACAGGGGAGGTGGGTGCGTCGGCGGTAAAGTGCCGCTATTTATAGCAGGGCTTTACCGTCAATTTCGCTGCACTATTCGGCCGCTAGCGGGGCACTTTTACCCCCCACTAGAGGCCGAGAAAGGGTTAAAACCTTTGCCAGCGGTATAGCCGCGCTGCCCATTGATTTCAATGGGCAGGAGCGGTAGAGGAGTGGTATACACACCGCTCCTTCACTGCTCCAAAGATGCTGCTAGCAGGAGTTTTTTTAGCATCCTGCCAGCGCACCGCTCCAGTGTGAAAGCCCTCGGGCTTTCACATTGGAGAGACAGGAGCGGCTCGTTCAGGGCGCTTTGCAGGCGCTATTTTTAGAGCTGTAGTGCCTGCAAAGCGCCCCAGTGTGAAAGGGGGTCTTAAAGAGCCAGTGTTTGCTTAGTAACTACTTCCATAGTGTCTACTGAGTAATTACTTCATAATGAAATTGCCCCTGTGGCCAGACTTTGGACATTATTTAAATATTCTAATAAGTGTTAAAAGATATTTAAAGAAAGCCCCAATTGACCTCTGTAGATGCATGTACTGTGGAGTAATTCATCCTCAAAGATCACATAAGACACTGAAGGTGAATTTCAGTTGGTTTCTAACCAGTTAATGCACCTACTGTTGGTTTACATTAGAGTGCTAGCAAGTTCTCCACGGTACCTGCAGCTACAGAGATCAGTGAATGCTGGTTTTAACTTGATTGAAAATGGTAATATTTAAAGTGATTGTAAAGTATCATTATTTTTTTATTAAAAATAACAAACAAGTTATACTTACCTGCTCTGTTGCAGTTGGTTTGCACAGAGCAGCCCAGATCCTCCTCTTCTCGGGTCCCTCTTTTGCCCTCCCTCCAGCTTGCTATGGGGGCACCTGAGCCGAGTCACAGCTCCGTGTGTCTGTTCAGACACATGGAGGCCTGGCCCTGTCCCCTTTCTATTCTCATTGGCTGACTGACTTTGATTGACAGCAGTGGGAGCCAATGGCACTGAGCTACTGTCTCAGCCAATGAGGAGGGGAATCCTGGGAAGCTGAGACATTCCTACAACATTGCTGGATCTAGATGGAGGTCAGGTAAATAATAGGGGGGCTGCTGTGCACAGAAGGCTTTTTATCTTCATGCAGAGAATGCATGAAGATAAATAAAAAACTTCTGCCTGAACAATCACTTTAAATTTCCAATACTTAAAGTGGTTCTATAGGTAAAAGGTTTTTTACCATCTTAAAGTGGTTGTATTGTCATAATCATTAAGAACTTGCATCCCCTCCGTTTTATCAAGATACAAAATATCAAAAGTCAGTTTTTTTTTAATTCTAATCCTAAATACCTTTTCTCACAACTGTGCTGTCACGTGTCCTCGTCTGCTCTCCTTCCCTGATCTAAGGAGAGCGGCGGGAGGGGCTGAGATTCCCCTCGGACGTCAGCTGGCCAGCAAAGGGAGATCATGTGACCGCACATAGGTGCTGTGCAAGAAGGTATTTAGGATTAGAATTAAAAAAAAAACCAGACACACTATACTTTGTATGTTGATAAAACAGAGGGGATGCACATTATTTTTAAATGTTAATTTTAAGCCACAGGGAATAGTAGCAGGAGGGGAGGGGCGGGGCGGGGAAGAGATCGGCTATCACATACAGGTTTCAGAACTGACAGGCAGGGAGGGAGAGGGAGAGACTCAGAACAGAGAGCGTGATGACGGAGGGACGTAAACTGACCACTGTATCATGGATCAGCAGCCATGATTACCGTGGTCAGTACACAGAGGGGAACACAGGAACAGGCAGGATCAATTAGGTATTTTGGATCAAAGAAAAGGGCCAGTTACACTGCAGAAGCACCATGCTATACATCATGCCTTAAAGGAGCAGAACATTTTTTTTTCCCCTTTTAGGGTTACAACCACTTTAATGCACTTTATCCATTAAGGTAGAAAAAAATGTTCCAATGTCTGTGCCTCCCCCCAACTCCCTCCTTAAACACTTACCTGTCACCCCTCTAGATCCTTGATTTTCTTTCCTTCAACCCTTGGAAAAATTGCTTGATTCCTCCATCAGCACAGTCAGTGTTTATGGGGGAATCCCTCCTGCTTGTGTTCTGACAGTGCTGGGTTTCCCAGCCATCAGAATTCAATGATCACTGCTGGTGGCTATAGCTGCTGACAGTGATCTTTTTAAAAAAAAAAAAAAACACACAACGGGCTGGTTGTACTGAAGTTGATCGATATATTGATTTCAACCAGCCTGCCCATAGAATGGATCAAAATTCGTCTGGTTCCTGCTGAACCAACAAAATTTCAATCTATCTATGGCCAGCCTAACACTATCCTGTACTTGGGGTGACAACTGTGTGCAATCAACCACTGCAGAACCAACAGTGTTGTCACCTTCTTACGAGAAGCAGAAAACATACAGCTGTATGAACTATGTGACAGGGGGGGAATGAGATAAACAAACGCTACCATCTTAAAGCTAGTTACATACTGCATTATATATGTCATTTTCTATTTTGCTCAGATTCCCACTTTAAAGTGACACTAAAGGTTCATTTTAATTTTTTTTAAAGAACAAACAGGTCATACTTACCTCCACTGTGCAGCTCGTTTTGCACAGAGTGGCCCCAAACCTGCTCTTCTGGGGACCCTCGTCGGCTCTCTCGGCTCCCTCCATAGGCGCCAAATGCAGGACTCGGCCCCGACCCCTTTAAACTTGAAGTGGAATTCAATAAACACATTTCAGTTCTTCCTTACATACTGTAAGTCCTCCAACTGCTGCAGATTAGCAGTTGATGACATCACAGTTTTGAATGAGTAGTTTGAGTTTATCGCTGTAGAATGCTGTGAAAGATACCTAGAATAATTTCCAAAAAACTAAGTCTACTAGTAAATATATAAACGTGATGCAGCGTGACTATTTTCAGTTGTAGCAGAGCACTACAAACAGGTGGCGAATTTCCCATCATTCGCCACCCCTGCAGATATGCCAGTTTCCTATAATAAGGCTGAAAATATTCACGTGTTTACATTCAGCCACAGATCTCGAAATTGAAAATCTACGTCCTGCATTAGAAGCTTCTCATTGTTCTGCGACTCCATCCGATCGCCTGTGCAGGAGAATTCATTTCCCTTCTCATGTTGCCATCTCTTTCCCTGTGTCAGGCCTGAGCCATGCAGCTGCCTCTTCCAGTTTAATTCGCGTCCTTCACAGGGGCAGCTTATACAAGAAATGATACGTTTTCATTATCGCTGGCAAAAGGCGAGGACAGGGACCCTCTTGGAGCGCTGCGGTGAATATGTGAGCAGTGCCTATACATAAATCCATACAATAGATCATACATTAATCATTGCGCGTCTGCAAAGACGTGTGATGCTGACTGACAACGAGATCCAAACTTGGATACAATGTAACTCTGAGCGTCACTACTTTTTACAATGTATCATTGATCAGTAATGTTTAAATATCAGCCAGATTCTATAAAGAGCTCATTTTATTTATAAAGAATACAAAATAAAAAATCATTAAAAAGATCATCCACAGATGATATCAAGCTATGAATACCCCCCTCTTTTTCTGAGAATTCTATAAATGGTTCCCTGGGCTGTTTATTCCAGCATGCTAATTATACAGGTGGTCACTTTACATGTCTTGTATTGGAACGCTGAACTCCATCTATGATCTTTAGGCTGGGTTCACACTAGTGCAGGCTGGGTATGCGTACAAAATCACGTGCTTTCCTAACATGCACAGAAACGCGTTGCCCGTTAGTAGACCTGGTGGTGGTGCCATTAATTCTTAATAGCACCATCATGCAATGTCCAAAGCGCAGGGTGCCGCAGCACCTTGTGTTTTGGAACAGTGTGACTTTGGAAAAGGGTCATGGGCTTCTTTTTTACAATTGTTGCGTGTAGGGCAGCCCACTGAAATGAATGGGCTGCAATACACACAACTCTGGGGAACATGCTGGAAATGCTTGCTCAGTGCACACGTGTGCATGTGACCAAGTCTTATTAACCACCCTCATTATACTGCGGCAGGTCGGCTCGTTCCCGCAAATTGCCATAGCTGTACGTTGGTCCATTTTACAGTTATAGCAGGAGCGCTGCACGTCAGGAGAGCTGATGCGCATGGCTGGCGGCCGCGATGTCCGCCGACCCCCAGTGATCGCTCCACAGAGAGCCAGAATGGGGATCTGTCAATGGAAACAGATCCCCCGTTCTGACATGGAAGTACAGTGGAACCTTTGATTACGAGCATAATCCGTTCCAGGAGAATGCTTGTAATACAAAGCACTCGCATATCAAAGCGAGTTTCCCCACAGAAGTCAATGGAAACAAAGATAATTAGTTCCGCATTGACTTCTATTGCATGCAATACCACATGTGGCCAGAGGTGGGGGGGCGCCAGAGAGCCTCGGAAATACTTGGGGACAGCTCGGCTGAACTCGGAAAGGCTTGGCAACACTCAGGAACTGAGTATTTCCAAATGTTTCCGAGTATTTCCGAGTGATTCCAAACGGCTTCGAACCGTTCCGAGTGTCACCGGCGCCCCCGCACCTCTGGCCAAATGCAGTACTGCACATCCCATTAGCTTGAATTCTGCTCGTTTTGCGAGACAACACTAGCAAACTGAGTCAGAATTAAAAAAAAAAAAGCTGCTCGTCTTTCAAAACACCCGTTAACCATGTTACTCGTAAACCAAGGTTCCACTGTACAGAGTGATCGTCTGTTCCTAGTGATTAGGAACATCGATTTCTCTGTACTGCCAGTCAGTCCCCTCCCCCCCCAGTTAGAAACACCTCCCTAGGGAACGCATTTAACCCCTTGATCACCACTAGTGTTAACCCCTTCCCTGCCAGTGTCATTTATACAGTAATCAGTGCATTTTTATAGCACTGTTCGCTGTATAAAATGTCAATGGTCCCAAAAAAAAAGTGTCAAAAGTGTCCGATCTGTCCGCCGCAATGTGCGTCCTGCTAAAAATTGCTGATCACCCGCATTACTAGTAAAAAATATATATATATATATATATATATATATATATATATATTATATTATAATTAAAATGCCATAAAATCTATCCCCTATTTTTTACACACCTTTAACTTTTGCGCAAATCAATATAAGCTTATTGCAATTTTTTTTTACCAAAAATAAGTAGAAGAATACATATTGGCCTAAACTGATGAAGACATTTTTTTTTGGATATTATAGTAAAAAATATAGTTTTTTTTTTTCAAAATTGTCAGTCTTTTTTTGTTTATAGTGAAAAAAAATAAAACGCAGAGGTGATCAAACACCACCAAAAGCCAGCACAGAAAGCTACAGTGGCAATTTGTTTTACCCTAATGCAAGAATGCAATAAGGTTCAAAATTGCCCCTGCAGCTTTCTGTGCCTTAATGCCTAGCATATAGTACCACTAGCAGCATAACTAAAGCCATAGCAGACCATGCATCTGCTATGGGGCCTTGGGGTGGGAGGGGGGCCCATTGGGTAAGCTATTAAGGCAGATTGGACTGTGAAGTCTGCAGTCTAGAAGAGCTGACATCAGAAAAGCAAAGCCAGATTTTAAAAGTTTATATTACTGCTACTAAAACATTTTATTTGACTTCTAATTGTCATACTGAAAAATGCTGGGGAATCTATTAGGACAGAGTAGTTTGCCGGAAAATTAAATAAGTTAATTCCTTGCACTGATGCTCACCCCCTACAATTTACAGGATACGATCAGTGACAGTGTTTTCCCATTTGACACTGCCAGGTTCCACAGAAAGATTACTTGGAGGGAGGGGTTCCATGGAAATACTACCTTGAGGTCCCATGTAATTATGCCCCAGCTGTAGAATAGTATGTGACAAGTTCTCTTGATGAAGCATGGGAGTATTTTTTTTCCTTGTTCAGACTTTCTCAGCTAGGACATAGATATAGGGTAACACAGGGGTGGCCAGATGCCAAAGGGATGATGAGAATAGAAAACTACACACACCAACCACTTTATTATTAGATACACCTTGCTATTACTGGATTGGACCCCCTTTTGCTTTCAGAACTGCCTTAATTCTTCATGGCATAGATTCAACAAGGTGTTGGAAACATTTCTCATAGATTTTGGTCCATATTGACATGATAGCATCACGCAGTTGCAGCCGTTTGTTAACATTAACAAATCACCAGGACCAGATGGCTTGCACCCGAGGGTACTTAGGAAACTCAGTCAAGCATTTGCCAGACCATTGTTCCTAATTTTTACTGACAGTCTACTGATTGGAATGGTACCAGGTGATTGGAGAAAAGCCAATGTAGCACCAATATTTAAAAAAGTGCCAAAATACATCCTTGGGAATTACAGACCAATTAGCCTAACTTCAATAGTATGCAAGCACTTGGAGGGGATGATGAGGGACTATATACAGGATTTTAGTAATGAGAACGGTATCATTAGCAGTAATCAGCATGGATTCATGAAGAATCGTTCTCGTCAAACCAAACTACTAACCTTCTATGAGGTGGTGAGCTATTATCTAGATAAAGGAAGGCCCGTAGACGTGGTGTATCTGGATTTTGCAAAAGCATTTGACACAGTTCCCTATAAACGTTTACTGTACAAGATAAGGTCCGTTGGCATGGACCATAGGGTGAGTACATGGATTGAAAACTGGCTACAAGGGCGAGTTCAGAGGGTGGTGATAAATGGGGAGTACTCAGAACGGTCAGGGGTGGGTAGTGGGGTCCCCCAGGGTTCTGTGCTGGGACCAATCCTATTTAATTTGTTCATAAACGACCTGGAGGATGGGATAAACCGTTCAATCTCTGTATTTGCAGAGGATACTAAGCTAAGCAGGGCAATAACTTCTCTGCAGGATGTGGAAACCTTGCAAAAAGATCTGAACAAATTAATGGGGTGGGCGACTACATGGCAAATGAGGTTTAATGTAGAAAAATGTAAAATAATGCATTTGGGTGGCAAAAATATGAATGCAATCTATACACTGGGGGGAGAACCTCTGGGGGAATCTAGGATGGAAAAGGACCTGGGGGTCCTAGTAGATGATAGGCTCAGCAATGACATGCAATGCCAAGCTGCTACTAACAAAGCAAACAGAATATTGGCATGTATTAAAAAAAAGGGATCAACTCCAGAGATAAAACGATAATTCTCCCGCTCTACAAGACTCAGGTCCGGCCTCACCTGGAGTATGCTGTCCAGTTCTGGGCACCAGTCCTCAGGAAGGATGTACTGGAAATGGAGTACAAAGAAGGGCAACAAAGCTAATAAAGGGTCTGGAGGATCTTAGTTATGAAGAAAGGTTGCGAGCACTGAACTTATTCCCTCTGGAGAAGAGACGCTTGAGAGGGATATGATTTCAATGTACAAATACCGTACTGGTGACCCCACAATAGAGATAAAACCTTTTCGCGGAAGGGAGTTTGTTAAAGCCTCGTACACACAATCAGATTTTCCGCAGACAAAGCATCAGACTTTTGTTCGGCGTGTTCCTGGATTTTGTCTTGCATACTAACGGCACACAATTGTGAGGAATTTCAGCTCTTGAGCGCCACTCTTTGGGCACCTTCTGCTAATGTCGTGTTTGGTGAGCATTGATTCCGAGCATTCATGTTTGTACTTTGAACTTTTGTATGACGGACTTGTGTACACACAATAGGAAAATCCGACAACACGTTGTCCGCGGAAAATTTATAATCCTGCCATCCAACAATTGTCTGATGGAGTGTACAAACGATCGGATTTTCGGCCAACAGTCTGTAATCAAACAATTCCTGGTGGAAAATCCGATCGTGTGTACGAGGCTTTAGACACGTGGCCACTCACTAAAATTAGAAGAAAAGAGGTTTAACCTTAAACTGCGTAGAGGGTTCTTTACTGTAAGAGCGGCAAGGATATGGGGCGGGAGGCATCGATGGTTTAAAAAAACTATTAGATAAGCACCTGAACTACCACAACATACAGGGATATACAATGTAATACTGACATATAATCACACACATAGGTTGGACTTGATGGACTTGTGTCTTTTTTCAACCTCACCTACTATGTAACTCGTCTGGCACCAACAACCATGCCACGTTCGAAGTCATTTAAATCTCCTTTCCTCCCTATTCTGATGTGCAGTTTGAAATTCAGCAAGTCGTCCTCACCACGTCTAGATGCTTAAATGCATTGTTGCGTTGCTGCCCTGGGATTGGCCAATTAACAATTTGTTTTACTAAGCAATTGAACAGGTGTACCTAATAAAGTGGCCGGTAAGTGTATATTCCCGTGTTATCACATTAATAATGTGTATTGGGGTTCCTGAAAGCTTATTTCTTGGTGATAAATGAGAATAAAAATCAAGTCTTACCATTACGATTGTCCCAATCCTTTTTTGGGCTCAAACAGATGAGGCATGGGGGGGGATGTAGCAGAAATTGTGTCTTGGAAATCAATAAAATTAAGACGGAATTCAGAAGAAAGAAGGAAAACGTCAAACCTCGCTAACAGGAGAGAATTTATAGAGGCAGGTGCCATTCCTCATTTGTATTCTCCATTGTGGAAAGGCTTCAAAGAAGGTTAATAAATAGGATATGCTAATGGTTATTTACAGCCAGAACATGCTGCCAATTTTAATAAAACCGCTGTCGTATTTCCATTTGGGGAAAGCTGAAAATACAATGTTACAATTCTTCCTCTCTCCAGATAATAAGATCTTGGAAAATAGCATTATCTGCCATTAAACTGCTGGAGATTGTGGGAATGTCAGGTACAATTCACCTGTAATGTGGAATGTTTTAGTGGTTGCTGAAATATTTTCATGGAAATAACGGTTCTTACAGACATTGACTTTAAGGCAGAACTTCACACCTGAATGGAAGTTCCACTGAGACTCCTTCCCCCTCCCTCCAATTTTGGAACTTTATTTATTTTTTGGGGAGTGGGTACCTAGTTTTGTCAGGTACCCGCTCCCACTTCCCCTGGAATAGCCTGCCAATTCTCATCACCCACCTGCAACCTCCTGGGACATAGTGGGGAGGCGGCTGGGGGTGGGGAAAGGTTAGTAAATATACTTGTCTTACCCCAATTTCTGTAGTGCAGGGGATGTCATCACTATGCTTCCGGCAAGTATCTATGGGAATGCCAAGTAGCCCAGATCTTGTAAGAAGATGCTCCAGCACTGTGCACTATCATCATCTAGTGAGATCTGGGGTACTCGGCATTCCCCGGGATCTTGAGGAAGGGATGAGGACATCACACCACATGCCTGGGTGCCGCATGCAGGAGATGGGCTAAAATAAGTATATTTGCTAACTTTTCCCCACAGTTTTCACTTTTATTTTATTGCAGCTTTTGTGAAATGGGGGGGGGGGGAGAAGAAATAAAAATTACCTTGCTTTTTAGTGCAAGGTCCATTTAATATTAGGATTTCAATTGTTTAATGAAAAGATTTTTCAACATTTCCTGTGGATCTAGAAAATAGTTGAACATTGGAAAATCAATGAACTGGCAACCCTCTGAGAATCAGTCATGCTGTATTATATACATTAATGTGAATAATGCTGAAATCAGGTGCATTCCTCAATACAGTTTCCCAGACAAAGGACCTGATGCAGAAGCATATCAGATGCTGTGTGGGGTCACAGGTGTCATGGAAGTCAACTGGATGCGCTAGAAGTAAGTGAAAAACGCAGGACATGCTTGGTGGCACTTCAGCACAGAGAGAAACAGTGGCACAGAGGGCATACCTGTAGTCACTAGAAGAAACAGGATGCTCTGGGGCGCACTCATTAGGCAAACTGGACACACTGGGGGTCACTAGATGACACAAGGTGCTCTGAAGTGCACTGAAGACATGGGGCTCACTGGAATATACAGGATGCTCTATAGTACTCTGTAGTCACAGGGAGCACTGGGGTCAATAGATGGCACAGGATGCCCTGGTATGCACTGGAGTCACAAAAAACAATCGGGTCACTAAATGACACAGGATGACCTGGTATGTACTGGAGTCACAGGGAACACACTGGGGTCACTAAATGACACAGGATACCCTGGTATGTACTGGAGTCACAGGAAGCACAATGGGGTCACTATATGACAAAGGATGACCTGGTATGTACTGGAGTCACAGGAAGCACAATGGGGTCACTAGATGACACAGGATGCCCCAGTGTGCATTGGAGTCACAGGAAGCACAGAGCACAATAGGGTCACTAGAGGACACAGGATACCCTGGTATGTACTGGAGTCACAGGGAGCATAGAGCACACTGGGGTCACCAGATGATAAAGGATGCCCTGGCATGCACTGGAGTCATGGGGCATCCTAAGCTTACTAGATGACACAAGATGCGTTGGGGTGCACTGTAGTCATAGGGTGCACTGAGGTGAATAGGCACCCAGAAGCTGGCACTGAGGCATGAGGATTAAGTTAAAAGTACTGTAGCAAAAGTTGACTTAGCAGATGTAGCAACCTGTTGCCAGAATGCCAAGCAATGTGTAGCTTTGCAATGTAAGGCAGTGCCAATCAGGAGAGCTGCCTCCTGATTGGCCTTTGTACAGATTTAGAGCGCCAATTCCTGACTGGTTGCTGTGGTAGCACTTTGGGTGAAACCCAAAAGTGCCGGCGGCAGCACACCAGAGAGCAGATCTGGCACTGGATCCCAGAAGAGACACGTATGACATACAGCCTAATAATCTCTATCACTATCCTCACCATATCATAGCTGCCTACCATCCATGATGCTCAGGGACAATCTCATGTTCTAACATTTGTCCCAGGAAATGCCCCTGTTTTTTAGTACCTTACCATTTTATAGGTAATAAAATCTACATAAAGCATCTATTAATGTTTTGTTGTGTTGTTTATTAGTATTATTATTATAATTATAATTATAAATTATAATTATACTTTGTGCATAAATTGGATTATGGCTTCATTACAGACAATACTGGAACACAGCACACCTGAATATATCAGCTCAGAAGTAAGGTGTCCCTTGAAACAACAACACCATAAGGTCCCCCTGTCATCGGGGCCCGTACAGTGCACGCTGGCTGATGTGGGGCCACACTGAACAGATGGACAGCTGTGAATGAATCCCAGCAGAGCCCAGGGACAGCTCATTATTCGGCAGACCCTGGCAGGCTGCACCGATTTCATGTGCTGCGTCTTCATAGACTTTTTACTGCTTAATTAGCAGTAAATATACAAATATTGTCCCCCTGGCAGCGGTCATAGGAAATCCATACCCTTACGTCAGAACCCCGCTCAATGTCCACCTGCCTCTTTTACTGATGAGCCTTCCCATGAAAGTAGGCTGGAAGAGAAAAGACACAGAAGCCAGATACCATCATATAACAATTAGAGAAAATCTGAACATATACACACCGAACATGGATCCTCCGTGTTATCATCATCACTCAATTCTGGATTACAATCTTCATTACTCTCCATGACCAGACAACTTAAGGCTGAACTCCAGGCGGATATAAAAGTGACAAATGAATGCAGCTTCATTAATATGTCATTAAAAGTATATTTTTTAACGCAAGTAGAAGTATCTGAATTTAACCTGGTATCCATCTTGTACAGCAGAGCTCAAACTGGGGGGGGGGAGGCAGTACTAGGAGCCAGTCAGCTGGGAGGGCAAGACTCATGCTGATAGGAGGTGAGAGCAGAGTGACAGACAGAGTGGTTAATCTGCTTGCGGATTCTTCTTTTTTTTTTTTTAATTGTTCAGTCACAGGGTGGGGGGTGGGTAGGAGATCGGTCTTTAAAAATGAAAGCTGTTCAAATCTCAGGACTGGATAGACAAATACAAATCTATTGTCTGGTAAAGCAGCTCCAGTATATGTATTTCATCTGTGAATTTAGCCTGAAGTTTAGCTTTAGAGTGTTAGTTCACTTTTCAGAAAAAACGTGGTCCAGGAATTCGGAATCTCCGCTCTTCTCTGTGCAATGATTCCTGAACAGATCAGAGCGATGCCGATTGGTCAGCGGTGTCACAGAGCAATCTCTCTAATCCATCCTGGAAGCACTCCAGAAAAAAGGAGAAGGGCAGGGATTTGAAATCCCCAGATTGCTAAAAGCTCAGCAGCCCTGAGGCAAGTACAGTGGGAATCAGGGGTGGGGAGGGTGGGGTTTTTTTTGCATTTTTTTTTTTAAAGTGAACACGTTCAATGAGCTCTTAATTATGAACAACTAATTGTTCAGATTATAAATGCACAAAGTCCTGGTGAAGGGGATCTGCTGTATATCTCCCAATGCATCTACTGACGATTTATCTTATTGTGACAAATAAAAACATTATTAGGACCAATTCCCTTTCATGTCACATAGGTGGACTATCCCATGTCAACATTTGACTTCTTGGCAGCAGCGGGTACAAGAATCCGAATGCAGACACTGTGCGTTCAGATCCGTGTACCTGCTCCAGTTTGCAGAAACAAATTTTGACATGTGACTGTGTCCATGCAGGCGCTGCATCTGCATCCACTTCTATGGGCTGCCAGAGTGCAGCTCCCTGGTGGATTTACACGCAGCATACAGTCGCTCAGATCAGAGGATGAGTTTCACTGCCCGTCTGAATGAGCCCTTAAGAAACCCCTCTACTAGAAATATGGAATGCAGCGCTCTACCACTTATACTGTACAGTCTCCATGCTGACAGTCTTTACAGCAGGCTCCACCCACTACAGGCTGCCTGCAGAAAATGACAGCAGGGGGCGGAGACAAGACCCGTCACCCGGCACATAGAGAGAGAGTAGCAGTGAGCGGTCTTTATTCAAGGAAGCCCCTGCATACATTGGGTTACTGCACAGATCTGGAAGAAATATACAAAGCCCACCAAAATTCAATGCAGAATACACAGGATACTTATACAGTCAATATATATTTAGCCCAGAATTCAGCTAGCAACTGAAGTGAATGATTCATATGTGAAGATTGGGTGGGGGGGGCTTGTTCAAAAATTCCGGCAAGATCCCCTGGGTAAGGCCAAAACTTGAAAAGAGGTATTTCCCATTCCTCTCCCGATGGGGAGACTATAAGAGATGGGGATTTTAAAGCACCCAAAAGGTTGCACATTTATTTAGTGATAGCGTGAGAGCACTCCCCCATTTCACAAAATGATAGGTCAATGTGGCAAAACAAAAAAAAAATCACAGAATATTTTATTTATGCAAAATTTTCAAAAACAAGGAGTATGGACTCCATACAAGGTAATATGTTCTAAACGTAGACATTATTATTAAGGTACTTTTACAGCGCCATTGCAGCGCTTTACATATATATGGTAGATTCACATCAGTCCCTATCCTCAAGGAGCTTATAAAATACAATCATCTGTGCTTGAATAAATAATGGATGTATGGATCGACACATTTCAGCCAGAAAGAGGGCTTCTTCAGGATCCACGTTTCAATATTTTTAGAACTTAAAGCTCAAGCAAAGATCAAAAAAAGCCTCAGACATGTTATGTGCACATATGCTGAGAAACCAATAGCACATTGTACAATGGCAAAGTATAAAGTCTATGACAAGAATCCTCAAACTACGGACCTCCAGCTGTTGCGACTAGGCATGATGGGAATTGTAGTTCCTGAACAACTGGAGGGCCATAGTTTGAAGACCCCTTGTCTATGAAATGTGAGTAGGAACAAAGAGAAAGAGTCACCACCATAAAAGAGCCATCACGTGGATATAATGTTAAAAGTGGAAAAGTTAGTGCAACTGATTAGAAAGTCCAATTAGGAGGTAGTATGTATATCCATACCCCAGAAACACCAAAGTCAGGTAGAAGGATGCTCCAAGTCATTAGATGGAGACCATGAGGCCAGCATATACACTTGCCATGTGAGAAGCATCAAATGGCGGCACCATATGCTCAGTAAAATTCTAGGGAATTTGACTAAAATTAAATAATATCAAAAAAGAATTGAAATAAAAATAGAATGGGGAATATGGTTGCGTCTGAACAGCTGCATCTTTTGTGGTTGTGATGACAGCCGGGAGATTGCTGGGGTCACCAGAAAATTATAGAGGGAGAAGTCCAAGGCAGAGCGAGTGGCCTGGGGAATTCATGATGTAATCAGCACTTTGATTTCTTCCAGGGAATAAAATGAGCAGCTTAAAGCATCATCTCCATGACACGAAATATGTATATTGTGTTATGCCAGAAGGGAATGGAATTAACATCCGTTTATGGGCTGCCTATAGATAGTTGATTAGAATGGAGTCAATTTGCTCCGCTGACAGTGTCCAATCTGGTGCGTGCCTCCGCCAGCGAGGCCTCCTCACAAGGGCTCTTCAGCGGAGGCTGATTGCCGCAGCCTCATTTCAATGACAATCCCTTTAATCAGCCATTGAAAATCAATGATCGGTAAACAAGCGAGGGGATGGTTTATCTTACAGAAGTAGTCATTTGATTTCAATCAGGACGCAGAAAAGAGACACAAAACGTCTGACTCCAGCGCCCGGCAATTTAATGAACTGAGAGGAACCGCCAGAAGTGCAAATTATTCCGCTTTTTATTCCAGACCTGCAAATAGGTTTACCGAAAAACAATCACCGCCAAAGGCTCCTTTGATAGGAACTCACTTTCTTGTCCAAGAATAGCGCGGTGGTATTTAAAGCGCACCTACGCTTAAAACAACACACAGTATTTCACATTGCAGAACATGCATTTTAAGTAAATAATAATTATGGAAAAAAAAAAAAAAAACACACCTTTTGCTCTAAGGCCCCGTTCACAGAGGCGTATCAATGGTTACCCCATGTGAGGGCTGCGGATGTACAGATGCATACCTGTGTAGGCAGTCCCACTGATGCCAGTTGGGATGCAGTGACTGCACAGATACATCCACTGCTACCTATTTGATATCCATGTGGGTGCGTGGCACAGAACGCACACTGTGCGAGTTCAGGGACATGCATCCACACCCACACAGATGTTAAGCTAGGAGCAGAGACTGTGTTCATGCATCCACTGTGTCCCAATTGGCATGAATAGGACTGCCTACACAGGTATGCACAGAACACCTGTACATCCCCGCATGGGTGAACGCAGCCCTCACATGGGGTACACCCATGTGAACGAGACTCAATACAGGGGTCTACAAACTTTTTTGTAATCTGCATGATACTATTCAGAACAGCAGAGAAAGAACTTTAGTAAAACAAAGAAAAGAAATCCCAAATAAACAAACCCAGCAGAGTCCCCCCTTACATCAAAGTCCCCATCAAAGTCATTCCTTACACCAGAGTCCCCATCAAAGTCATCCCTTACACCAGAGTCCCCATCAAAGTCATCCCTTGCACCAGAGTCCCCCCTTGCAGCAGGTCTCCCATAATGCCCTGTACACACGATCGGACATTCCGACAACAAAATACATGGATTTTTTCCGACGGATGTTGGCTCAAACTTGTTTTGCATACACACGGTCGCACAAAGTTGTCAGAAAATCCGATCGTTCTGAACACGGTGACGTAAAACACGTACATCAGGACTATAAATGGGGCAGTAGCCAATAGCTTTCGTCTCTTAATTTATTCTGAGCATGCGTGGCACTTTGTGCGTCGGAATTGTCCACACACGGTCGGAATTTACGCAAACGGATTTTGTTGTCGGAAAATTTTAGAGCCTGCTCTCGAACTTTGTGTGTCGGAAATTCCGATGGAAAAAGTCAGATGTAGCCCACACACGGTCGGAATTTCCGACAACAAGCTCCGATCGCACATATTCCGTTGGAAAGTCCCACCGTGTGTACAGGGCATTAGAGTCCCTCTTACACCAGAGTCTTCCATATGTGAAAAGGTGTGCCACCGGCGCACTTAGAATGTGCTTAATGTGAAATACTGCGATAGTTTAAATAAAATTTACATTTAAATTAAAACCCCTGGTTGCTGCAGTCAAAACAAACTATTCCTCCAACTGTGAGAGAATCGTGCAAAATATATATGTGTATCTGGTGTTGACTGCACTACCTTCCAAATCAATTTTTTACATTTACATAAGTGATTTTACATGACTCAGTATCACCACTCAAATTCAATCTAAAAAACTTATACAGGTTATGAAGTGCAAAGTCCAATATGTATCCACTTGTGCTAATAGGTTTCTATCCACTTGTGCTGGTAAAGTTGTAGGTTCTCCACCACTAATTGTGCTGCTATAGTGCTCCTCCTTAGTAATAAAAAGGTGACTTTCAGTGCCAAAACCACCACCGCTTAAGGATTGGCCACTCACCAGAATAAAAATACATACAAGCCCTCGGTTCATTAAGGGATAACCAATCCACTTGGAGCTGTCCCCAGTGCCGCTTGGTATGTGAAGACGTCCTCATGAAAAACAAACAGGCTTCATGGCGCAATATGCTTTGACCATTTATTCAAAGATTACATGTATAAAGCTGTACAACTCACATGTTTCTGGTGCCCATATGCTGGCACCGAGCTTCCCCCAGTAGTTTGTATGGAATGGTAAGGGTCTCCGTTAGTCCCGTTCGTCGGCGTGCGGAGCAAGCCTCGTCCCCGCTCCACTTCCGTCCCACAGCTCAAGCCTCGTTTTCGCCAGATAGGAGATGACAGGGGATGACGTAGCATCACGTGTGTATTCCCAGTAGCCTCTACGCGTTTCGCAAACGTAATTGCGTCATCAGGAAGCTTCCTGACATGACAGTTTTGGCACTGAAAGTCACCTTTTAATTACTAAGGAGGAGCACTATAGCGGCACAATTAGTGGTGGAGAACCTACAACTTTACCAGCACAAGTGGATTGAAACCTATTAGCACAAGTGGATACATATTGGACTTTGCACTTCATAACCTGTATAAGTTTTTTAGATTGATGAATTTGAGTGGTGATACTAAGAGTCATGTAAAATCACTCATGTATATGTAAAAAATTGATTTGGAAGGTAGCGCAGTCAACACCAGAGTCTTCCATATATCAGGGTCTCCATCAGAATCCTCATTACAATATACTCCATCAAAGTCTACCCTTCCATCAGTGTCCCCCTTACATCAGGTTTCCCATCAGAGTCCCCTTTACACTACAGTCTTCCATACATCAGGGTGCCCATCAGAGACCCCATTACAACGTAGTCCCTATTAAAGTCCACCCTTACATCAGAGTCCTCCCTTAAAACAAGGTCCCCATCAGAGTCCACCCTTAAAACAAGGTCCCCATCAGAGTCCACCCTTAAAACAAGGTTTCCATCAAAGTCCACCCTTACATCAGAGTCACCATCAATTCTGGACAGAGGAAGTGTCATCCTCCTGTGGTGGAATGGTGGGGAAAGCACATGATTGGCTGTTGGAACCAACTTTTTGAGATGGGAACGAGGGACACCTATTAGCAAAAGTAGGTAGTCATAGGACACACCCCTCTGGCATACCCTTTTAAAAGGAGAATTATACATAAAATATTTTTTTTTTAAACCACTACTATTCCTTTATATTGGGTTTTGAAATTTACAAATGCAACAATTTAAAAAGCAGATGAAAGGTTTAGCACTGGGAAACACATTTTGAAAGATAAATAGTTTGTTTTATATACAACCATATAGATCAGACCAAAATGGCAGGACAAATGAGGAGGAAAGAGGGACAGAGGGTCCCTTGAAATCAGGGGCAGTTGGGAGCTATGCAATAACAGCTTCTGGACAGTGGAAGGGTGGGAACGTTGGGGAGAAATTAAGACCACCAGATGACATGAAGACCTGTGTGAGAAGCCACTGACCCCACAGTGGGCCATAGTTTGGAAACCCTTGCTCTAATAAATTAAATCTGAACACCCTCCATCAGAAACGTGACCAGTGGCGGCTGGTGCTCCATTTTTTGGGGGGGGGCGCCAAACAAACCGCGGGCAGCGCTTTCTCCTCTGCAGCTTCACCCTGCGTATCCTCATCCTCTGCATCTCCTCATCCTCGGCAGCCAATACGATTGCTTCTCCTCTCGGCCAATCGGGTCTCAGGACCCGCTTCCTGATTGGCCGGGAGGAGAATCAGAAAGACAATAGCGAATATTAAGTCGCAATTGTGGTGAATTAATGGCGCTTTTAGTGCTCTGCGCCCTAAGCCCACCCTTTTTTGAAACCAATTAAGAGCCTCAGGCTCTAACCATGTGCTTCAAAAAAAAAAAAAACCCATTGAAATCCATGCGTCCGGCGCCCTGCATGTAGATTAGGTGTCGGGCGAATTGATTAGGGGTTTGCCCTTTATGAACAGGCCGCCACCAATGCCAAGGTAATGGTCACATGGTCTCAGTGGGGGGGAGTGAGAGGGTTAGGTAGAGGGAGAGAGATAAATGAGATAATCTGACCGAAGAAGAAAGCAGAGAGATGACCTTACCAGTTGCCTGCTGTTTATTTAATGGCAGACTAGGGGTAAGGAGGTGACCTAGCTGTGTTACTAAACAGTAGCAAAGAAAATTCAGGTCACT
Organism: Aquarana catesbeiana; assembly: GCF_042186555.1. Classification (NCBI taxonomy): domain Eukaryota; kingdom Metazoa; phylum Chordata; class Amphibia; order Anura; family Ranidae; genus Aquarana; species Aquarana catesbeiana. The sequence goes on along the minus strand of NC_133333.1, from coordinate 209,949,673 downwards.
AGTAGGGCTCTACTGTGTGGTAGGGCTGTGTAAATCTCAGGACTGGCTGGACATAATTACAAATCCTTTGACAGGTAAAACATCTCTCATATACAGTAAGTATCACAATAAGTGTATTTGCCTGGGGGTACGAGATAATCCTAAATCACACTATAAAATAACTTTATTTTACAATGTTACCAGCACATAGAAAACTACGATTTCACAACTAGTCTCGCTATAGCTAAAACACAGCAATGGTCTCAATGTTCCTGTGTCAGACTCAGAAAAGTCGGCGAACTACCCCGCTATGAAATAGTTAATTTTGGGTTTATAAAAAGTAATCAATATGTGGTGGTGCTGCATGCCTGCAAAGAAAAGGTTTCCGGAAAGGTCAGTGGCGTGGCGTGCGTTCTCTGGGAGTATTTCAGGCTTTTCTTCTTCGCAATCCATAGAGGATTCTATGCAAGTCTATTGTTCCAGCTCTGAAAAAAAAGGGCATTTAATCCATCCTAGGTTGCTGAATGGAGTTTGTCATTATCCCTGGAACTGTCGATTTCTTGTCAAATGTCAGATTAAAACCTGTGCTGTCATTTTTACACCTGGTTTACAAACCAATTAACACTTGGTTGCCATTTCTGATCCGTCCAGAGTCAGGATTTGTACGCGTGATTGGAGAATAGTTGTAGTGGACCTCCAGCCTTCCACAATTGATTCCTGTACTGAAATGACTTACTCTGATTTCACTGCACACTGTGAGCTTCTCATAATGATGTGCCGGGTCCTCTGTTCTTGTGTCCAAGACTCTGCTAACAGCTCTGTACTCCCTGACTCACCTGGTTGGGCTGAGGATATAGATGCAGACACCTGTGTGTATACATTCCCCTCAAACACAGCAATACCTATACACCAAAAAATGACACAGACCTGTGTAAGTATCAGCAAAGTATATTGTAATTGTGAGTAAGAAAAAGGTTATACCGGTTTATATCAGGAAGGAAAGGTTATACTGAAATGGGTTCATCATCAAAGAACATAACACACTAGACAACAGGAATATAGTGATTAAAGTGGTTGTAAACCCTAGGACAAAAAAAAAAAAAAAAAAAATATTTACTTACCTGAGATCGAAGCCCCTGAAGCCGTCCTCGTACACCACTCTGGTGGCCGACATCGCTCCCGGAGTTACTTTCCATGTATTGCGGGCTCTGGGGCTGTGATTGGCTGGAGCCGCGATGACGTCACTCCCGCGTATGCGCTCGGGAGCCTCCGGTAACGGCACACTCACTGAAGCAACAGCACGTACGTTGGCACATGCAAATACAGGGGACATCTAAACCGTTCAGGTTTAGGAGATATCCAGGGTAGCTACAGGTAAGCCTTATTATAGGCTTACCAGTAATAAAAAGTGGTCTGTAAGGGTTTACAACCACTTTAACTGAGATGATTAACAAGCTGCAAGCAATGAACGCCTAATAGTCCACCTGTCAGGATCAGGGATTGGGATCAAACACCAGTAGCAGTAGAGAAGTTCACACAAACCAGCATGATAAGAACACAAGAAGATCACCCTGGCAGCTGATGTGGATTCAAGTCTAAGATCCTGATGGTGAAGATGGGTTTCGTTCTGTGCTAGTGCCAGGTCGTGGTCCTCAGGATTGCCCCACCAGGAAGTGAGCGAGCCGAGGTCCGATAGCAGATATAGCCGGTAGGGATCAAGCAGCAGTGTAGTCAGTGAACAAGCCAAAAGGTCAGTAACAAGTGGCTGCAGGTTGGAATCAAGCAAAAGCTTTATTGAGGAACAAGCCAAGGTCAGTAGTGAGTTGTAGTGATGGCAGAGGAAGCAAAAGGCACAAGGATATTGGCTGGGGAAGAGCAGAATAATCTGACAAACAGGAAATGCAAAGGCTTAGATAGGAAGTTAATGGCAGGAGCAAAAGGTTCAAAGTTCACCAGAAACAAGATAGAAAGTAAGTTTATCCAAGGATTCAGGCAAGGAGCCAGAATCTCAGGTGGCTCAGCAATAAGATCTACTGCCACATGCAGCAGAGGTCGTGGGCATACCTACCAGCTTTTTGAGATGGGAACGAGGGACACCTATTAGCAAAAAGTATGTAGACATAGGACAACACCCCTACCACTCCCCCTTAAGGGAGAATTAAACCAAAAAAAAAATGATTAGTTAAACCCATAAGTGCGTTTTTTTTTTACCACCAATATTTATTCCTTTATACAGGCTTTTGAAATGCACAAATGCAGCAATTTAGAAAC